>NC_040906.2:45304574-45940710 GCF_004126475.2 Phyllostomus discolor
TACTAATTTTAATGCTTTTTGTAGGGAGACTCACAGGCAAAGAAAATAAATGGCATGCCCTGAAAGAATTAAAACATCCTTTATAACTTAGCAGTCATTTATCCTGTCAATATGATGGTTTCAGGCTCTCGTTATTTCCAATGAGCAGGATTTAGGCCAAAGCTTCAGTATGAAATCTACTAGTCTGCATAACCTAGAAATTCAATGGTAATGTGAAAATGGAGGCTTTGGCCCTACTCCTAAGTAGCCTGTAAGTGTGTGTGTGTCTGTCTGTCTCTCTCTCTGTCTCTCTGTCTCTTTCTCTGTCTCTGTCTCTCTCTCTGCCTCTTGCTTAAACACACACTCAGTGAATATAATTGGCTCCAGATCACTTAGGGTAGACCTCTCAAGTTCTACTGGGAGAGCCATACTTTAGATACCTTTGGCAGAAATGCACATTGCTACTCTGCTAGTGTCTGTTTCTTTTCTTCAGTGGCGGGGAAAAACTTCCACTGCTAGAAAGATTCCCTCCAATGAGTCAAAGGTAATGCTAAACATAAAATTTAGGTCCAGAGACGTGCACTATAGAGCTTTTATTCATTGTACTAAATAGCTTTTCACCATTAAGTATTTGGAAGCCTCCCTAAACACAGAGAAGAGTTGAAAGCAATCTTGGGAAGAGAAGAAGTCCTTAGTGCCATTTTTCTTGTAATAGAGATGTTGGAAGAGAAATGATATGTTAATGCAAGTCAGAATAATTAGATAACATAAAATTATGATTCCAGACAGGGAGATAGATTATCTGTAAAGCTCTTATAAAGTAACAAATTTTGCCATATGACAAAGTGTAGGTTTACAGTTGTTCTTATGGAAAATAATACAATAATTGACAAATAATAATACAAGAATAAACTGTGTTTCATGTACTCACAACTATAAACATACTTTTGCCCCACCCTGTATATTAGCTTTCCTGACACCCATCAACAGAGAATACTGGGACTCAGTAATTTGTTGAGGATTACTAACATCTTCCAGTTGACGTCAGTCATTCATGGAAGGCTTCCAAATTTCCCCAAAGGGAAATTGTGAACATTGTCCTCCTGGCATCTCTGAGATAGGGTGCAAATAATAACAAGCCAATAATTACATCAGTCTCCGAATGCATCTTAAAAAACCCAGACCACATTTTGGCAGTAATTCTGCTTTCCTCCCCTGCTCCCAAGTCCTCAGGTACAAACTTGTTGACATGCTTTAATCCCCTTCTCCTGATGTACATTATCGCCTAATGAAGCAAATGAATATTTCAAGTCTGGTTATTGCCTAGTTAAATACAGAGCACATTTGACTGGATTGCCTAATGCAAAATAATGGCAACTCATTTCCCTACACAAAAAAAGAAAACTGAAAATCTTTATGGGAGCTAACATGGTTGTTTTAATACTAACATGCCTTCAAAATCAAAATAGACATTAGAACTGTTATCTGTGGTGTTCAACTGTAGCTGATGACATGTCTGTCTATGTGTGTATGCTTGGTGATTGGAAGAGGGACTATCAAAAAGTCTTATGTTAAAGAAGATAAATAACTGATTCCTATTTCTGCTGCTATCATATTTTTTGTCTCAATAGTAACTTGTTATTCAGCAAGAACTGTTCTATACATGGAAAAAAAATGAAACTAATTTGAAGAGATTTTCATCTTTCCTTAACCACTTCTGTTAAGGTGGTTTGAATTGTTTATTGCGAGATCATCTCCTGATACATAATTTTAAGGATCACAAATAAGATCTGACCTGAGACTGTGGAACACGTTGCAGAAAAAGGGACTCTGGAGGTTTATGCAGCCCAATGCATCGCTTGGGGTGGCAGCAGCAGTTTATCCATGATCATCAGAGAGGACTTCCTGTGTGTTTCGTGTGTTTCCCATGCTTTAGTTCTGTCTTTGACACACGTCATTAGGGAACTGGAATTCTTAGTTTGTGCTTGTTTTCGCCTCTGCCTGAAGCTGGCCTCTTTCTCTAATGCATCATGTCCATTAAGTCCCCGTGGTTGCACGCAGGGTCTACTTCTGTGTTAGAATTAAATTTTAATAAATAAAGTGTTGCATTTTGGTTTTCATCTTAGGAACATTCATAAACTAGCCTAATAGGAACCACTTCTCTTCTCCGGAATCCTTTGGTTCTGTGTGTGTTCTGACTATAGCATTTCTGCCTCTGGCTGTGGGACTTTCCTCTTGTTGGTTGTGTAGCCTGTCTGTGTCTCAGTTTCCTCATCTATTGAAAGAGAAAGTATTTTTGTCACAGGATGGGTGCAAATAGATGACATCACTTGTAACCTGCTTATAGTAGTGCCTGACACAGAGCTCTCTGTGAAGGTAGGGTTCATTTATTTTACGTTCTTTATTCTTATCCCCCAGCAGGGGGTCAATGTGGGGATGGGTTATTCGACAAGCAAAGATTAGCCCTTCCTTGCTCAAAGCTACCTTCAGTAGTGCTCTCTTCCAGCCTTCCCACTCTGGTCCATTCCTACATTCGTTCTCCCTCATGTATCTTCAATTCCTGCAAAGAATGCGTAATGCTCATCTGATCAAATTTTTTAAAAAGTGGGAGAAGCCTCTTTGTTATCCCTGCTTTCCTTAAAGCTATCATCTGACCCCTCCTTTTCTTAGCCAAATAAACTCCTTTGAAAGAGTCACTAGTTCTACTTCAGTTCCTCTACCCAGTGGTCCATAGATGCTTATCAACCAATACTTCATCCCACTGTTCTCTTGACTTCACTATTTTAAATGGCCCTTTTTAAAAACTCAGTCTTTATATCTACAAATAAGGATATTCTGTATGTCATTGAATTGCAGAACCATAAATATACAATGCAAGCCACATATGTGACTTTAAAAGTTCTAGTAGCCACATTAAAAAAAGTAAAAAGCCTCATAAAAAGTGAAAAGCAATAGTATATTGTGCATAATCCAATATATCCAAAATAGTGTTTCAACTTCTAATCAATATGAACAGTCTTAATGAGACATTTTTACTATTTTTTAATACTAAGGCTATGCCCTGACCAGTGTGGCTCAGTTGGTTAGGCATCATCCCACAAACCAAAAGGTTGCAGGTTTGATTCCCGGGCAGGGCACATGCTTGTGTTGTGGGTTCAGTCCTCAGTTGGGAGCATGTGAGAGGCAACTGATCAATGTTTCTCTCCCTCTCTTTCTCCCTCCCTTTCCCTCTTTCTAAAAATAAATAAAATCTTGTTTAAAAATACTAACACTATGAAATCTGCTGTGTGTTTTGTGCTTAGAGTCCATCTTAATTTGGACTTGTGACATTCCAAGTGCTCAACAGCTACCTGTGGTCAGTGGCTACCATGGAGGACAGGGCAGGTCTGTGCCATCCAACTGAGTTTTCCTGGCACCCCTCTCTAACATCCAAGGCAGCTCTTAGTCTTCACTGAACATCCCTGACTGCTTCTTCCTTGCAACTTTGCTGATTTTCCTTTCCTTCCTCTCTGTCTTCCTTCACCCTTGGATAGGTGTTCCCCTTCCCCTGCAAAAAAAAGGTCTGCCCCAGTCCTTCTCCATCATTGTTTCACCTCCTCTGGGCACTGAGTTCCTAGCATGTCATGTCAAACCCATGGGATGACCATGAACACAACACTTACGTCAGGCTAAAATGTGGGAACTGGAAGGAGAGGAAAATGTTCTCATGTCCCCCTTAAACCAGCATCCCCTAGACCTGATTTGCAGTGCATACTCTGAATGCTCTTTGTTCTTCTCTTCTTTCCACACTGCTCCCCACCCCACCCAAAACCCTCGGCTCCTGTTTTCATCCTTTGCAGGGACCGTGTTCTGCAGAATGTCCTGATGCATCATTTACTGCACTTGTCACTCAGGTTTCAGAGAGCAGCTGATATAATTTCAAAGCTTAAAAAAGTGCTCTTGGAATATCTGTGCAGCTGTCTGCAGTAGGTACACACAGGACACAATGAATGATTTACTGGCTGGCAGAATATTGTGGTCGATATGCTCTCAGTTAGTTAGTCTGTGTTTTTACATCAGAAGGCCTCTGAGAGCCTATTCTGCATGCATCCCACAGCACACTCAGGACATCTGACCTAAGAGGCTGCTCATGTGCGTGACTCCCTCATGATGAGGTGTAGCACCCACACAGTGAACTACTTACTTCTCAGTTTATGCCAGCTTGTTTTTATGTTTTTTTCCCCAGAGTGAATCTGGTAGTAAAAATGTCTAGCTCTAGAGAGTCCACTTACTTCCTCAGGCAGGTATGAGATCAGGAAACGTGGACTATCACCGTAGATCTTTCAGTTCATTCTCTTACAGGGAATAGTATTGCCATACAGGAATAGTATTCTTTGGGGGTTGAAACAGTGTTTGACAAATGTAGGGATGAGGTCAGTAAATACCTTTTAAAAATCAAACAACTCATTCCTTTCCTGCTTTCATCACCACTCGCATGTGCTAGATGGCAAGTCTTTGACTCACAAAATTAAATAGGATTATCTGAGGGTCAGGCTGCTCACCTGTTTTTAGAGATTAACAAACACCTGTTTGGACCCATTTTTTATTCACTCAGATTCTATATTAACTTTCCCTATTAAAGCATTCTTGAGATTTCTGAGTTCCTCCCACTTTAGCTAAGAATAAATAAAAGTTACTCCCAATACTTAATGAACTACATGATCTCTGAAAGTTAGTTATGTTCATGATTCCTTTTTCTTTGATGAAACCCTTAAATCATTCCTCTAGTTGTGTTTTTATGTGGGCTCATTGCACCATTTGGGAGAAATTATTTGTGAAAAATTAAATAAATGAATACATTTTATAACAGTAAAATTCTGTGTGTTCTATGTGTATTGTTCATATCATCTAGTTCAAATTGGGATACCAGACAATCTTCAAATAATAGTAAATGAATCAACATTATACTTTAGATATGGTGACTGGCTAATGTTTGTATTATACTACAGATTAGCAAGCATTATGAAGAAAATGAGGTGTACTTCACGTGAAAGCTGCTACAGGGTCACCATTATTTTTTTCTTTGCAATGATGGTGGCCTAAAATGATGACTAACAAAGATTTCCAATTAGTAGCAAGCCAGGGAAGCCCTCTTACCCCATATTTTACTGCCTAATCCATGCTGGACAATGCTAAACATCAATATAGACTAGTTGGTGTCATAACCAGCTTTGAGATATTAGCCCTGTAATGGTAGTGGAACGGCCTATTCTGGGAACCCTTAACTCAACTTCTGTGTGTG
The DNA here is from genome assembly GCF_004126475.2 of Phyllostomus discolor. NCBI lineage: Eukaryota > Metazoa > Chordata > Mammalia > Chiroptera > Phyllostomidae > Phyllostomus > Phyllostomus discolor. Next base: position 45,309,835 of record NC_040906.2, read on the forward strand.
TGTGTGTGTGTGTGTGTGTGTACATTTATCACGTGGAGCTTCAGGACTAACCGAGTTCTCTCCTTAGCCACTAACTTCAAATGTTTCTCCATTATAGAAGTTCAGAGAAAACCTGAGGCTGTTGTAGGCGAGATGATCTAGGCTTGAGGAAAAACATAGGAATGGACTGTCAGGATTAAGTTTTCGGGTTCAAAGAAATTCCCCCTCACGCCCAGGGCTATAAGACTTTAGGTTACCCAAGGATGGCAGCAGGGCTCAGTGGAAAGAGCATGGACTTTAATAATGTAGGTTTGGGGACAAATCCTGGTTCTGTCACTTACTACGTGGTCCTGGATAAGCTGCTTAAACTCATCTCATTATACATGTTATAGAGTTGTTGAGAAAAATAGAGATGATGCCCAAAAAGCAACTAGCATGTAGTGGACTCTTAGGGGACAGTAGCAGTGGTGCGATCATGCATTAATGCAGTATAGGATTTGAGAGTAAAAATCCATCTCCTTTAATTTGGGTAAGGAATCTGTAGCCAGAAACCTTATGTCACTATTGCAATGTCAACTTAAGTCATCATTTAAAAATGTTCTACTTCTTTCAAGCCCTTTGCTATTGTTTTAATACTGTGTAAGACTCGTATTGTAAATCAAGTCTCAGTGAATGTGAGTCATGCACCATTTATAATGTCAACAGAATTTCAATAACTTTGTCATTTATTTTCTGAATTCAGATTTCCAGCAATTGCAGCAAATTGTATTTTTGCATTGTTTTTTTATAGTAGAAGTACAATTCTACATGTGTTGTTTAATATCTTCATGGGGGTCTATGTAACTGTTTTCAGATTCATATTTTTATCCAGGAAAAGGGATTTACTTATTAAAGCATGCATGACTTATAGACTGTGTGGGAATCTATTTTGGTTCTTCTTTGTTAGGAAAATTTGGAATAATTTCATTTATGCCATGTAATCTGAACTGATATATTGTTTTCATGCTTTATGGGGATTATTTTTTTTCTCTTAAGCATGTAGAGGTTGAAGAAAAAAATAAAAACCCCACCATAATTAGTCAATACATAAGATGAGTTTATATAAAGAGAGACTGAAGTAGCTTAAATTTTGAAAGGTTAAGGAAATAGTTCTGAATTTTTACTCAGTATTCTAATCATTTGAAATTTGATCTCTGTTGCTTCTTAGGTTACTTGTTGGTTTCAGAAAACCATAAGAGATTTACAGGAACAAAGTCTAGGTTCATCACTTTCAGACAATGAGGAGCTAATCCGTAAACATGAGGAGCTGAAAATAAAAGCAAAGGTAAGAGACACATTAAAAAAATAATTGAGCCCTGGCCGGGGGTAGCTCAGTTGGTTAGAGCATCATCCCAATATACCAAGGTTGCAGGTTCAATCCCTGGTCAGGGCATATAGAAGAAGCAACCAATGAATGCATAAATAAGTGGAACAATGAATCGATGTTTCTCTCTCTTTTTTCTCCCTTCTTCTCACACTCTCTCTCTAATTTAATACTCCTCTAAATTAGAGGATTATCAAAAACTCTCTTTGAATAATCCACCATTTACATTGAAAAGATTCTGATAGTAACTAATACCACTGCCCACTAACTGTTCTTCTGGAATAATAATGAACAAAACAACAGCTTCTACAACAATAACTATATGTTGTAAATAGTTACTATGTGTCAGACATTGCATTTAGTATAAGAGATGCATTACCTAAATTATTGCAAAACCCCTGAGGAGTAGGTATTGTTTTCCTCATTTTACAGGTCAAAGCAAGTAAAGTGAAAACAGAGCTTGGAAAAGCAAGGTAACCTTACCATTTAATATATCTTGTCAGTGGCAGAGTTGGAATCTGATTATAAATCTTACCTCACTCCAAGACCCAAGCACTCAAACACTATATACTCCTCCAGCTTTCTAAAAGAAAATGTTTTTCTACACTGAGGTCTCATTATACTATCACTTTTATGATTTCCACAGTATCGTTTACTTACTGTTCTCATTTATACTTCCCTAGTTCCTTAATTTTCTTCACATTTTTTAGTTTTGCACAAATTAATGGTGCCAGCTGGGCAACTACTTGTAGGTGTTTGAATGTGCAAAATGGAACCATGAGGTGCTGAAATCCAGAGGGGCAGAGCAGCCAGCCGCGTGATAGTGTTCCCTTCTGCATTACGTCTGGTTGTTTGGAAGTGGACTCATTTGTACGTGTGGGGTTTATAAGTACTTTCCAAAGTCCTTTACAGGTGCTCCATTTTGGTCTGCAAGAAAACAAAACTGTATTTGGAATAGATTGAGTGGGAACAGTGAATACTTGAATCAATATCAAGACCTGGGGAACTTTCTATTATTAATATCTTGGGTGACTGATAGTTGTAGGTACAGTTACATCAAGAAGCTCTGGAAAACAGTGGGCCAACTCTACTAGACAATGGGTGAGATAAGAAAGACAAACCAAATAAGAATTACGCGTTTGGGAAGAGGGGTTTGGGTGAGGACAGGAAAGGCAGCAGGTTGCATTTATCTAGACTGAACTCTTCTCATGAGGGTCATGATGCCTTTGTTTGGTTTTGCCTCTCTTTGCACACTGCAGTATGCATGAGTATCCAAAGCGCTGGCTTTGAGTATTTGCCAGACTGATGAAATGTGCAGTTACAAAGACCATTACAACTGATGATTTTTTTACGTTCTTTAACAATTTTTAGCATTTTATCTACTTATGAATTTTAGAAAATTATAGAACATTTTATTCCCTGTGTGTTAAACAAGTTTTATCCATGAAAATTCTATCAAATCCCTAAATATTAAGCACAAGAAACAACCTGAACTGCATAGGGTAATTGTTTCCTTTAAAACAAACAAAGCAAAATGGAATATTCACATCATTTATACATTCTGTGGACTTATGGTTTCTCACAGCCCGGAGGACAGTCAGAGTAGAATATTTGTTAACATATAACCTCAGTTCTAGTAGGACACAGTTTTTATCATAGTTTATAGTTCATATTTGCAACACTGATAGCCATAGATAGAAAAGCATAGATACTCTTTCCACCATTATCCCAATGTTGCAGACATAAGGGGTTTAAGAAGTAAGTTTTGAATCATAAATGTTTTATTACAGAAAAGGCCTTACAGAAAATTTCTAAACTACAAGGAAAATAAAAAGTGAATCATTCAAAGATAAATATTATTAAAATAACCATTCTCAATATTTTACATTTCCTTTCAGTCTTTTCATACACAAACCTATAAACATATAGTATCAGAATTATGCTTTTTTATTTTTACCTTTATTATAGTATTTATCTGTGAATCTTTAGCTGCAAAGTGCTTCATTACATGGATGAATTCATATTGCAGGACTATGCATTTTGATTGTGTGTAGAAGCTAAACCATATGAATATAAAGCAAATATCATTTTTTTAAAGGGCACAAATTCCTGATAAACACCATCATGTTCCAGACAAATCAGCTGCTTCCTTTCAAGGCCCCGAGCCACTCAGAAGCCAGTCACAAATCCCATAGGGAAGCTGACTATCAAGGGTCACTCAAAAGAGTAGTTTTTGAGCAGAACTGGTTTTGGCAACTGAGGAAGAGAAAAACTATTTCTCTATGTCATCCTTGAAAATAAATTTATTTTCTTTAAAAAATGGTATTAGATTGCTTTGCTGGGAGTTCCTGTTTTATTACTTACCTTGAAGCATTCTTTTTTTCTAACTGTTTGGAAAAATATTTTATTTATTTTTATAGAGAGGGAAAGGGGGATTAAGAGAAGGAGAGAAACATCAATGCGTGGTTGCCTCTTGCGCACTCCTACTGGGGACCTGGCTCGCAACCCAGGTGTGTTCCCCAACTGGGAATCAACTCTTTGGTTAACAGGCTGGCACTCAGTCCACTGAGCCACACTGGCCAAGGCTTGAAGCATTCTTTATGGGGTAAGATTTTCCATATAAACTGTGGTTCTAGCTAGTGGAGTCCCCAATCTCAATACCATCCTTAAAGATTACCAAAATACTGAATAGTTATTTAGATTAGGTCAACCCAATAAAGATGAATACTCAAACACAACTAGTTGCTAAAAAGGTTTAAGACTTGCCATCATTTGGGGCACTCAGTAATCCCAAGGCAAGATAACTGGTTATTCAAGGCAGCAGGGTATCATACCTGAATCACATGGGTTGAGAGGGTCCCCATGAAGGTAAATGGCCCTGTACTCTGGGGTGTTTGAGGACGGCTTTCCAGAAGAGGGGGTTTTGAGTGGATGGATGAGCAGTTGGGTAGGAGAGGGTGGTTGTTTCAGAATAAGGCAAAATATGATCAGATCAGTTTGTCTATGACAAAAGTTAAAAGTCCTAGCAATGTTTAACCCAGAGAAGAGAGACTAAGGGGAGTCATGTCAGAGGTAATAATTATCCACAGCGATTCTGTTGGAAAGAAATGCTAACCATGCATGATCAATACAAGGAAGGGAACTTCCTGAGGCTGTGGAAGGTGGGCCTAGGTGGCCTCCAAACCCCCTTTGTTTCTGATTCCACAAAGAAGACAGGGTTCAGATGACAATATCAATTCTTGTTATGTTTAAAGCACCATTATAAAAAAACACTTTTTCAGAGCTGGCCAAAAAGAGTGGAACTAGATTGGGGAAATAATAACATTTGTGAAAAGTGTAGACTGTATAGAAAGCATGTTTGATTCATGTCTACTAAGCCCCTTTAACCGTGAAGAAGAAACATTCTTTTTAGTATCTTTCTAGAGTCTCTGGTGACTTTAGATAATCACTCAGTCTCCTTTTACCTGTCTACCCACTCATTATCTTTATTTATTTATCTTTAAGCAACAATTTGGCCCCCAGAGTGGAATTACACAAACTCTTAATTCATCATAAATCTCTGGCTTGGCCATTATCTTGCTTTATTTTATTGCTTTCCCTTCATTCTCCATGCCCCTCACATTCCTGTTTTCACAGGCACCCACTCTACTAATGGGTTCAATACGTGTTTTCAGACGTATTCCCTCCCATCCCTAAAATAAGTCATAGGCATATGTTTCGGGGTGCGTCAGCGGTGCTCGGGCGAAGACCTCGCTGTGTTTCTCCCACGATGCCGTTTGAGTCTAGTTCACTGCAGTCCCCCTAGATGCACGTTATTCTGGAAAGTTCTGCCACATAGGTATCGGTGTTTTACCCTTCATGATTTTTACTGCCTCCCATTTCTTTATCCCTTCCTAATACCTGCTCTTTTACTTCCCTGATTGTGCTACTGAACTCCTGCTCCTCAGCCCTCTTGCCAATTTCTTCACTTCGGTGGTTGTATTTTGCATGCCCAATCCCTCACGGTGATTCTTTTTCATAACTGTCATTTTCCTGCTTCATTTGTCTGAGGTCCTTCCTTATACTTTAAAGTATGCTTTATTTTTATATTAAATTTTGGGTCCTTCCAGTGCATGAATTCCGTTTCTCCTGATTGAGGTTTTCTAGTGCGTTACTTGTGCTCATCACTTTCATTTCCCCCTGTGAGTTAGTATTCCCTTGGCGTGTCAGCAGCTTCGACAGCTGAAGCCTGGGACAGGTGGGCACTGGCACTTGAACGTGTCCTTTTCTCCATGAGTTGCTGGGGCCACGGTGCCCCTGAGCACAGAGGTTTCTGTTACTACAGTGAGGGTTCACCATCCCCAGTTTGCCCTCCTACCCCAGACACATAGAGAGGGAACCCCTTGGAGGACCTGCCACTGATTAGACTCTGGACCCTGCTTTGTTCCAAGACCATTTTCCTGGGTTATGTTCTGTCCAGCTCATGTGGTAGAGAGTCGGGGAGGGCATACTAAGAAACATGTCAGGGTGCTTATTTCTCAGATTTAGCTCTCGACTGGTCAGGTTCCAGTGCTATCCTGATGTTGTTCCTCTCCCCTGGCTACTACTGACCTAGATTTCCCAGATTTCCCACTGCTAGACTACTATGTTTTATCCTGAAAAGGTCATTGACTAACAGTGATGAGGCAGGTGGCAAGGGGAAGCATCGTGTCAGAAAGTGCTCCCCTGACTTTATCTCCTGCCTGTGGCATCCAGCCTTATTCTAGTCCAGATGGCTGTGACCCTGACATGGAGATGCAACCAGCTTTGGGCTCCTCGAGGAAAGTTCTCTTTCCTATAAAGTTTACTCTCACATGTCCTTTGTGGGAAGGATGAGCTGCATGATTTATAGGGCTCAGTACAAAATGAAAATATAGACTTTTCCTTTAAAAAACTAGGGATTTTGCCCTGGCTGGTGTGGCTGAGTGGATTAAGACCAGCCTAAGAATCAACGGGTCGCTGGTTCGATTCCCAGTCAGGGCACATGCCTGGGTTGCAAGCCAGGTCCCCAGTCGGGGGTGCACGAGAGGCAACCACACATTGATGTTTCTCTCCCTATCTTCTCCCTCCCTTCCACTGTCTAAAAATAAATAAATAAAATCTTTTAAAAAATTGTTGGGATTTCAATGTGGCAACAACAGCACATTAACCCAAGCATGGGGCCCTTTTGAACACAGGGCCCCATGCGGCTTCATAGGTCACAGGACAATGAAGCTGTCCGGTTCACAGTGTTAAGAATTCTCAGCCCTGACTGGTGTAGCTCAGTGGATTGAGCTCGGGCTGGGAACCAAACTGTCCCAGGTTCGATTCCCAGCCAGGGCACATGCTTGGGTTGCAGGCCATAACCCCCAGCAACCGCACATTGATGTTTCTCTCTCTCTCTCTCTATCTCCCTCCCTTCCCTCTCTAAAAATAAGTAAATAAAATCTTTAAAATAAATAAATAAATAAAAGAATTCTCAAAGAAACTAGCCACCTTTGATGTTTAAACACTTTTCTTAACTACTTTACTAACCTCTTCCCACCTGGACTAGCAATTTTTCTAAAAATAGAGATTATATTGCTCTACTGGGTTGTGTCTCTATAGGAAAAAGGCTGAAGTTCCTGCTGTGTCACCCACTACGCAATCTTGGGTGCACTTGACCTCTCTGAGTAAGGAGGAGTGTAGCTATGAAAACTCAGAAAATATTTGTGAAAATATCAGCATTTTAGTAGTGGCACCAAAAATGTTGTTTTCTTTCCCAGCCATGATGTAAATGTTCCAATAGTTTTCATGTGTGGTTTTGCAGTGATCTCATTCCTTGGTCTTGGAGAAGGGTTCCAATTTTCTGTGTCAGACAGGAAGCGGCATATGACGTGTGGGACTTTTATTTGGGTGTGAGTATGAGGAGAAGGGGGACTACTTCTTTCAAAGGAGCTGGGGATTCATCCGTAAAACTGAAGTAAACAATCTGGTGACTCAGGGAAAGTAGGTGCTCCTGGTTCCACAGCTAAACCCAAGAGCCGGGACAGCTCTGCATTGCTTATTAGTCTGCTTACTACGTTCTTTCTAAAGAAAAAAAAAAAACTTTGAAAGTGCCTCTATAATTTCTTGCTAGAATGCATTTCTTTGGAATGCATTCAAATAAGAAATATGGCAACTTTCATATCTCTTAACACACATGATACCTTATTCAGAATGTGCTGAAACATGTGAACTAAAGGATTTTTAATATAACCTTTCACTACGAGTGATTGCATTAAATATACTTCCTTTACTAATTATGAAAAAATATTTTCATTTTACATATGTTTAACAAATAAAGAAACAGAAGACATGGATGATTATAAATTGCCCTTTGTTTAAGAACCTTCAATACTCTTAGACTGTATCATGTATCAGTTTGATGCCCCAAGGCTTGAGTTCAACCTTTGGAGTTCAGAGTAAGTTGTGGGGTGTATTAAAATAATACATAAATAGCCCTGGCCGGCGTGGCTCAGTGGATTGAGCACAGGCTGGGAACCAAAGTGTCCCAGGTTTGATTCCCAGCCAGGGTACATGCCTGGGTTGCAGGCCATAACCTCCAGCAACCGGACATTGATGTTTCTCTCTCTCTCTCTCTCTCTATCTCCCCCCCTTCCCTCTCTAAAAATAAATAAATAAAATATTTTAAAATAATACATAAACAAACACTTTCTCATTGTCTCCTTTGGGGAAGCATAGTCATTCCTTTTTCCACACATCAAAAACAATGTCCACATAAAACAGCCTTCTGGAACCAACCTGTACGTCAGTTGGGAGACAAACTTTCCCTCTGCCAGTTTGGGTCCAGTGACTGGGAGCTGCTGATTAATTTACAATAGATAGATTATCAGAAATAAAGACAGGTTTATTTTCACACATGCACCTGGAAGCTCCTAGTAATGGAAAATTTGTATAATAGCCCAAAGTAAAGGTGTGTATATATATATATATGCCTTTACTTATATATTTTATATATATACATATATACATACATACATATATATATAAAGAAAGAAAGGGGATTTTTAGTGCCTTGGTGGGTGAGTATTGAGCGTTGTTGTGGGCCTTTGGATGCTAATGGCATGGCAGGCTGCCTTCCTCCTGCTGAAAGTTTCCCAGTGAGAAGGTATGTGGCAGCTGAATCTGCACTTCTTGGTACTAAGGGTCAGTCTTCTTTCAACCAGGAAACTCCCTGGGAAGGGGTCCCTGGTGGCTGTATTTTCAGGATACTGCTTATGTTTCAGTAATGTTTTTCCTGAAGCTGCTGATTGTTCAGACATTTTCAGTTTAAAGTAATTTTCAGACCACAGTGGTGAGTGCTGAATCCCTTGGTTCAGGCCAGGCACTTTGTAGCTAAAGTACATAGAATTACCTGGGGGCTTTGAAAAAATACCAGAGTCTAGATCTCATGGTTAGGGGTTCTGTGTAGTTTGGGGCATTAGAAATTTTTTAAAGATTTTATTTATTTATTTTTAGAGAGGGAAGGGAGGGAAAGAGAGAGAGAGAGAGAAACATCAATGTGTGGTTGCTAGGGGTCATGGCCTGCAACCCAGGCATGTACCCTGACTGGGAATCAAACCTGAGACACTTTGGTTTGCAGCCCACGCTCAATCCACTGAGCTATGCCAGCCAGGGCTAGAAATTTTTTAAAATATATTTTATTGATTATGTTATTACGGTTGTTCCATTCCCCACCCCCTCTTTATTCCCCTCCACTCAGTACCCCTGTCCCACCAGCATTCCCTCACCTTAGTTCATGTCCGTGGGTCATACACGTAAGTTCTTTGGCTTCTCCATTTCCTATACTATTCTTAACTTCCCCCTGTCTATTCTGTACCTACCATTTATGCTTCTTATTCCCTGTACCTTTTCCCCCATTCTCCCCCTCCCCATGATCACATGATAACCCTCCATGTGATCTTTGTTTCTGTGATTCTACTCCTGTTCTAGTTGTTTGCTTGGTTTGTTTTACTCTCAGTTTTTAGGTTCAGTTGTTGAGTTTGTTGTCTTTTCACTGTTCACAGTTTTGATCATCCTTTTTGCTTAGGTAAGCCCCTTTATTTTAACATTTCATATAATAAGGGCTCTTTTTCAAATTCATTGTCCATCTTAAACTGTTGAAGTTTTGGTCAAAAAAGAAATTCAGATTTCCCATTGCTAAAAAAAATGTGGACTATCTGGCAATATCAGGTGCTCCATTCCATATAGATACCGCAGCTCTTGGCTGGAGCCTGGGATAGCTGTTTCCTTTAGAAAAAGGTGTGTGTACTCCAGCTTGCCACAGGCCTCACCACTCCTCTTTGCCTACCTTGCTTTACTTATTCACATTATGTACCTGGCCCCTGGGAGCATTTGGGTTTGAGACATGTTGAACAATAAGGTACCATCCTAAAGGAGTAGTAACTTCACCTGGTTTGCATTTTAGAAAATTACTTTGGAAATAATGTGAGTGATAAGAATGAAAGAGAGTGACACTGAAGTGAGGAAAGTCACTTAGAGAACTATTGTAGTCTGAAGGAGAGTGTGTTAAGTGGGGCATGGTGTCTTTTTTAAATGCAGGTGATTAATCCCCATCTTAAAGACTTTAAGGAGACTCAGAGTCTTGTTTTTTTAAAAAAAAAAATCAAGCTCTTTTTATTTTAATTGTTGTTGTAGTACAATTTTCTATCTTTTACTCCCATCCCAGCTCACCCACCCAGCCCTCTTCTCTTCCCTCCCATTTCCACCCTCCCCTAGTTTTTATCCATGTGTCCTTTATACTTGTTCCTGTAAACCCTTCCCCTTTTCCCCTGAAATTTCCCTGAAATTCCCTCTCTTCTCCCCTTCCCTCTAAACACTGTCAGTCTGTTCTCTATTTCAGTGTCTTTCGTCATATTTTGCTTGCTTCTTTGTTTTGTTGTTTAGGTTCCTGTTAAAGGTGAGATCATATGGTATTTGCCTTTTGCTGCCTGGCTTATTTCACTTAGCATTATGCTTTCCAGTTGCATCTATGCTGTTGCAAAGAGTAGGAGCTCCTTCTTTCTTTCTGCTGCATAGAATTCCATTGTGTAAATGTACCCTAGTTTTTTGATCCATTCATTTACTGATGGGCATCTAGGTTGCTTCCAACACTTGGCTGTTGTAAATTGTGCTGCTATGAACACTGAGGTGCATAGGTTCTTTTGGATTGGTGTTTCAGGGTTTTTAGGATATAATCCTAGCAGTGGAATTGCTGGGTCAAAAGGCAGATCCATTTTTAGTTTTCTGAGAAAATTCCATACTGTTTTCCATAGTGGTTGTACCAGTCTGCAATCCCACCAACAGTGCACTAGGGTTGCCCATTCTCCACAACCTCTCCAACACTTGTTGTTTGTTGCTTTGTTTATGATGGCCATTCTGACTGGTGTAAAGTGATATCTCATTGTGGTTTTAATTTGCATCTCTGTGATAGCTAGTGATATTGAGCACCTTTTCATGTGTCTCTGGATCCTCTGTATGTCCTCCTTGGAGAAGTGTCTGTTCAAGTCCTTTGCCCATTTTTTAATAGGGCTGCTTGTCTTGTTAGAGTGGAGTCATGTAAGTTCTTTATATATTTTGGAGATTAAACCCTTGTCTGAGGTATCATTGGCAAATATGTTTTCCCATACAGTTGGTTCTCTTTTTATTTTAATACTGTTTTCTTTAGCTGTGCAGAAGCTTTTTATTTTGATGAGATCCCATTTGTTTATTCTTTCCTTTATGTCCCTTGCTCTGGGGGATCTATTAGTAAAAATGTTGCTGTGTGAAATATCTGAAATTTTCCTGCCTATGTTCTCCTCTAGGACTTTAATGGTGACATGGCTTATGTTTAAGTCTTTTATTCACCTTGACTTTATTTTTGTGTATGGTATAAGTTGGTGCTCGAGTTTCATTTTTTTTTTTGCACGTAGCTGTCCAGTTCTGCCAACACCATTTGTTGAAGAGACTGTTTATACTCAACTTTGTGTTGCTGCTCCCCTTGTCAAATATTAACATGGATTGGAAGAATTAACATCATCAAAATGTCCATGCTACCCAAAGCAATTTACACATTCAATGCAATACCTACTAAAGTACCAATGGCATATTTCACAGACATAGAACAAACATTTCAAAAATTTATATGGAACCATAAACAACCCCGAATAGCTGCTGCAATTTTGAGAAAGAAAAGCAAAGTAGGAGGGATCACAATACCTGATACCAAACTGTATTACAAGGCCACTGTAATCAAAACAGTCTGGTACTGGCATAAAAACAGGCACATGGACCAATGGGACAGAACAGAGAGCCCAGAAATAAGCCCAGGCCTCTACGGTCAATTAATATTTGACAGAGGGGGGCAGAACCTTGTTATTTGAAGTGTGGCTCCCAGGAGCAACATTAGCAACATCTGGAAGTCTTAGAGATGCAGAATCTTGGACTCCACTCACCAAACCTTTTGGGTCTGAAAGTGCATTTCAGGACAGAGAAATTAAATTGACTCTACAGTTTAAGAGGCACTGACTCTGAGGTTTTCCCCATATATTTCATGTGTGTGCACATTCTCCTTAATTTTCATAGATGAATATATATTGTTCATAAAGTCCTTGATTAAAAATAATCTTTGAAGTTCTGGAAGAGAAGCCATCTAAAAATGGTGTATAGAAACATCATCTTCAATGTTTTAATACAGTAGAGTTCACATTCCTCAGATTCAAGATTAAAACCATCATCCACAATTCATTATGTAATCCGATTTTCCAAGTCATTGAAAATATTTTCCAGTTGTTGCTGAGTGATTTCGTAAATTGGATTTGTGATCTTGGCCTCAAGTTTCTTCAAATAATATTATTTAGAGGTCTTAAAAAACGCCAGTTCTTAGGAGCCACAAAATCTTTATCCAGAGGAAAAAGTCAAGTTTAAAGTTACAAAGTATTTATAATGATGAGATAAGGAAGTAAAGCAGAATCTCTTGTAAATTTGTTTGAATAATTTAAATGTACAATTATCCTCATAGAACCACTACAAGAAAGTTGCTGTTTAAAAATATGTTTATTGTTTTATTTTTATGATTACATAATATATCCTACTTTTAGAAAAAAATAGAAAAGACATGCTCTGGCCAGGTAGCTCCATTGGTTGGAATGTTGTCCCGTATGCCAGGGTTGATTCGATCCCCAGTCAGGGCACATGCAGGAGGCAACTAATGAGTGCATGGATGGGTGGGACAGCAAAATCAACGTCTGTCTGTCTGTCTGTCTGTCTCCCCTCCCTCTCAAGTAAATTTTTAAAAATTAAAAAAATAAAATACATAAAAATGAAGAAAACTAAAATCACTCATAGTGTGTGGGTATATATGACAATGAAAAAGAAATGTAAGACATACAAAATATGGAGTATTCCAAAATTGTGTGTTTGTGTATGTATACGACATAAATGTGTGTTTATATACAAAATTGTATATGTGTTGTTTTGTAGTGTGATTTTTACAGTTATCATTATATCACAAGCATTTCTCCATTCAAATGCATATTTTATATGTTTTTAATGATTGTGCATTATTAAACCATATAGCTATATTATGCATTATTGGGTCACTGTATACAAAGTATCTCAGAATATGGCAGTGGAGTAAATGGTACACTCCTAGGGCCTGGAGTTAAATCTCTGCCTCTCTGCTTATTTCTGATGCTCTGTGCAGAGGTTTCTTGTGTACCTGAACCTGGGCTTTCACACCTGTGAAAGAGGGTAACAACTGTATCTGTTCATACAGTTCTTATAAGGATTAATTTTGTTCTCATACGACAGCACTCAGCACTGTGTGGTGCACAACACAACCACAAGATCATTCGGGCTTTTTCCGTTAAGTGGTGGTTAAACAAACATGGCATTCCTTAGCATATTCTCTGTATAATACCATATCATCTGCACATTTCCCCATCCCTGTTCATTTGTCTCTGGCTCATCTGTCTACTTGTAAAAAACCATTCTTTGAATGTATCCAAACCAGGGCTTTTCAAACTTTAGCGCACTCATAAATTCCTTGGTGATCTTAAAATGCAGATCTGGGGTGGGGCCCGCGTGTCCGCACTTCTCACAAACTACCGTGCAACATGGATGCTACTGCTCCGTGGGCCCCCACTTGTGTAACACAGGCTATGAAGGAAAGAACTGTGGATGAATGAAAACATGTTAAGTGATGGAGTCGAAAGTAATATTGGGTCATTGTAAGAACTAGGAAGGTTTAAGGCTAAAGAAAATTTTGAGTCTCTTAAGGTATAGACATGATTGTCTGAACTTTGTACTTGATTTCTGCCTATGTTTGCATTCATGCCTAGACCCATTACTCAGGTCATGGAAGATCAAAAACCAAGTATTTAAATTTTCCAATTGCTCCTTTTTAAGAATAGAAATATTTCCTCAGAAATAGCATTTACATGACCTGTTTAGTACAAAAGGAGCTGCTTATAGGTTTCTTGAGTGGTTCAGGGAGTGCATAGCAAAATCTAGAGTTCTTATAATAGTTTCTGGGTTGTCCAAATATTTTCCAAGTGCTTCACAAACATTGCTGAGCTATTTATTTCTCATTGCAGCACATAGAACCATGTGTAAAGAAGCTGACCATTCTGCTATTTGAATTTCCATTACATTTCCAAATTTCTTCACTGAAAAAATATGAAAAAATGGTAAAACCACTTTAAAACATATTGCTTCAGTAAATCAGTTCACATCTCTGAAGATTATAAGGAAAACCTATAAAATGAAGCACAGTTTCTTTTACAATGTTTTATGTAATTTAAAAAATAAAGTGGGGTCTGAATCTGAAATGTCTCAAAGTAGAAATTAAATGAATCTCCAAACAGTAAAGACACCTGCATTAGTGCATTTCAATTCCTCTGTCTTTATTTTGGTGAATAAATTGTTTTACTTGTCTGATCTTTTAATGAACTTCCCAATTAAAAGCAGATGTCTCTTTTTCACACAGAACATAAATTAGAAACAATTTTATTAGGAACAGACAAATAGGTATATATAGATTGGATTTGCCTGTAAGCATTGGGAAAATCTGCAAAATAGTGGAATTTTTGCATTGGTAACCCTACTATAGGCTTAACTTGTGAGTTAACTTAAAGCTTAGTGAACCATATGCTTTCATTCCCAGGAAAATTTGATTTGGAAAGTCCTTTGGAAATACTTATGCCCATCTAAGAAGGGGATGAGTTAAGAAAGCAAATAAAGAATATTGTACTTTATGATCACTAAATTCAAAACTACCTACTTTGGAATCTTCACCAGCTTGCTAAGTTTAAATGCTTAGAGAATTTTTTTCTTTGCTAGTTTTTGTCGTTTATTTATTTATTTATTTTTAGAGAGGGAAGGGAGAGGGAGAGAGAGAGAGATACAGAGAGAGAGAGAGACAGAGACAGAGACAGAGACAGAGACATGAATGTGCAGTTGCTGGGGGCTGTGGCCTGCAGCCCTGGCATGTGCCCTGGCTGGGAATCGAACCTGTGATACTTTGGTTTGCAGCCCGCGCTCAATCCACTGAGCTACGCTAGCCAGGGCTAGTTTTTGTAGTTTTGACTTACACAAAAATTCTTCATATAGATTCTTTCTTCTTCTCTTTCTCCTCCTCCTTCTATTATTTGCCAACCCTTAAGTAAAAATTCCCTCAGAGCCTGGCTTTTACATTACTGTTGTTACAACTCAAGATGATATTGCTATCATAATAGTGCTAGTGAAGTTGAATCTACTTGAAGAAGGCATTTTCTTATGGCTTAACATAGTCTTATGATGCAATCCCTTCAAATTTCCTGCGCTACCCCAGCGTCTGCCTGGTTGGTGACAGCCAGTGCTGTGGCCTCAGAGTTCCTCAATGTTCTTTACTCCAAAGGCCTTCACTTCAGCCTCCATGCATGTGGCTACACTTGGTTCCACACAACTCCCCAAACCGCCCTCATCACACCCCCTTTTCTGCAATCTTCTGGCTTCCCTCCTTGTCCTATATGGCATGGGCCAAGGCTATTGGCGAGTAAATGCAGCCCCCCCGTCTGCTGTTTCTTCCCCCATCTGAAAGAAGATGAAACAATTAGAATAATGTATCTGATTAGCTCTATGTAGAAAGTAAATGATTTATTACCAGTTAGCCTTAAAAATTCCTTTCTTTATCATATGTTAATTCTTTGCTCCATTCTCCATAACAACCAGTTCAAAACTTCCATGCTTTTAAAAAATTCTCAGGCTTTACTTAACCTCCAAGTCACTTAGTCATACAAATAAAACTGCTTGACTTTTTTTCCTCTCTGCCCTTTTTTTCCCCACTCGTGTTCTGTTTACTTTTAATTCCCTTTGTCCAAATGTAAGCCTTCATCCATTTTCTAAATTCCTCTTTTCCCATCTCTGTATTTGCCTCTTTTCATTCTTAACATCTCACTTTCAGTTACTCTGTCTTCTTCCTTTCATTATATTTTAATATTTCACAAAACTGAAAACAAAAGTATTGCAGTTCAACCCTTAAGAAGCTAACCTACATTTTTCTTGACTATTACAGTAATAGGTTGAATCATGCCCCCCAACATCCATATGTTGAAGTCCTAGCCCCCCAGTATCTCAGAATGTGATCTTACTTGGAAATAGGGTTATTACAATGGTAATCAGTTAACATGGGGATGTTAGGGTGGGCCCTCATTAAATATGACTTTAAAAAAGGGGCACTTTGAACACAGAGGAAGACACACAGAAAGGGAGATGCCATGAAGAGACACAGGGAGAAGCCGGCTGTCTGCAAGGCCCGAGAGCAGCCTGGAGCAGGTCCTGCTCCCACAGCCCTCGGATGGAACCAACCCTGTTCAGCCCTTGATTTTGAACTTCTAGCCTCTGGAACAGTGAGAGGAAGACTTTCTGTTGTTCAGGCCACTGAGTGTGGGATTTTGTTACTACAGCCCTAGGAAACTACAGCTGTTTCATTGTCTGCCTCCTTGGCCTCCCTCTGGCTACCCCCACCCCCACATCCTTGCCTGCTTTGGGAGAAGCTGCTCTTTCTCAAGTGACTGGTGGCTCAAAGCTCTCTAGGCATTTGTCCTCTGAGGTGCTACTTTCTCTAGTTCTTCCATCTTTGGGATGATGCCTTCAAAATCTTTCAGTGCCACCTCTTTCTCCATTCTTGCTTTGCATATAGTGCCTAATCTTTGGTGCTTTTCTCATTTCACATGTTCTTCACTTGGAGTTGTTTTTGTTTCGATTGTGGTTCAATTACAGTTGTCCCTATTTTTCACCCATTGCTCTCCCCTGCCCCATCCAACCCCCCTCCCAAAGAGAATCCCCACCTCACTGTCCTTGTCCATGGGTCCTTCGTACGTGTTCCTTGACTTGACCCTTCCCCTTCTTTCCCCCATTATCTCCCCCCCCCAATCCCCTTTGGAGTTGTTTAATCTCATGATGACAATGTTACTTTTAGCTTGCTGATTTCTAGACATTTCAAAAAATCTCCAACTTCTATATCTTCTCTCAAATCTACTCTTCTTTTCAGAAATTCCCATTAAAGATATGCATATTAAATTATTACTAGCACTTCTAACTCAACTAAAATCATTCCTTTTCCTGTTTTCTTTCTTGGCTAAATTCATTGCAGCCCTTTGGCCATCAAGGTTAGAGAGACTTCGGGGTCACATTACAATCCTCATTCTTCCTCTCCCCTCACTTTGCTCATCTCTCAACTTTAGTCAGCTCTCACCTCCTTAGCTTCTTCTCATCTTACCCAGAACCTCACTTTAGTTGGGCTCTCAGAATCCTTAACTGAGACTATTACAATTATGTTGTGTAGTAATAGGAATCTGAGCCTACAAACTACAATATTTGCATGAAATATTGCGTGTTTGTTTAAAAAAATTCTTTTTATTCAATATTAGCTTGATTCCAACCTCCCCTCCTCTGGCAGGACATCTAGTCTCTGTCGTTATTGGAGCACCCTCTCCTCAGGGCTGTGCAAGTGTTCCTGGGCCCACACAGTACCGCAGCACTGCAGTCACCAGTGCACTCTGGTCCCCTCTGAAACAATCACTGTGTCAGCCTGGATGGAGACTGCAGTTTCAGCAGCTCTGCTGCCTCTGTGCCTGTTTGGGGTCCCAGGCTGGCCCATGTGCCAGTCCCTGAAGGAAACGCACAGCCATCTCCAGGGAAGCCTCATGGCACTGCTCGGAGAAGACCATGCGTCTCCACACACCTCATCTTACACCTTGCCTTCTCACTGTGCTAGCCAGACCTCCCAGTCTCTCGGGGCCCCTCACCCTTATCTGCTCCTTTATCACCATCTATCATAATGTCTTCAATCGATTCAGTCTTTACAAAAGACAAGAAGGGAAACAGCATGCAGGTAACTTCTGCTTTGGGTCTTAATATAAACTTCACTAAGGCAAAAGAAAATATTTATTGTCTTCTTGAAACACGGTCAGATAACACAGTATAGGAAGAACACAATAAATTATCCACCCACATGCCTAACTGGCAACTGAGCTGTCAGTCTTTCCACTCGGCAATAATTCTTTATGATATCATCAAAGTTACCTCTGGGCAAGCTGAGACCAGGCCTTTTTTCTCTCAAGCATCTCCAGGTACAAACTCTCATGGAATTTAAATACCCCCTGCCCTTTGCCTGCTCCCCAGTCTGTAAGACTCCCCAGTTCTGAACTTGAACTGTTTATCATTCCTGTGCTTACCACATACTTCTTACCACTGAGTCTTTGTTTAATCTGAACCCTCAGCATAGAATTTCTTTTTCCTTATTTTCTTTTCCTTCTCATTCAAAGTTAATCACAAATTCTAGTGTTAAAGTTGACATAAGAAGAGTAAAGCCAAAGACAGGTATAGCTTGAAATCACAATTTGGTTACCAAAGAGGACAAGGAGTTGAATGAAAATAGACTGTGCTATCAAAGTGAAATCGGTGGCAAAGTATTAACAACGGAGTCAGAAAAGCTAAGCAGAAACAGACATTGCAAACAGAGTTCGGTGTATAATTCAAGATTGGACCCAAGATTGGACCAGCTAAGAAGCAAGACAAAGCACCCACATTCACAGGACATTTGGGTTATATTTTAGTGTTAAAAAACAAAATTCAACTGAGTAAATTTTAAAGATCTTACTGGCTTTATTCAACAATTCATGAATCAGGCAGCCTCCCATCTAGCAGATAGAAAGAAGCTCACATGATCTGTACAAAATGAAATACTTATAGAGGCAGAAGGGGGTGGGGACAAGGAAGGGACACCAGCACAACAGATTGGTCATGGTATGTCACTGCCTTTTGGGCGATGGCAGGGGTCTATCAGGCAGACCACCTCACTAGTGCTGACCGAGGGCTTCTGACTGACTGACTTAAGATTTCATTTCTAGGAGAGGTTGAAGCTGTAGTTACTCTCGGTTTGGTGACAAGGGGCTTAGCATAGGTAACTCTCCTTTGGGCCTGTTGTCTTGTTTTCAAAAGAGGGCAGTGCATTGGGCAGAGAGGGTCTATCTGAAGCTCTCAGTCTCTGTTCTAGCCTAGAGAGTGAACCTGTCCAGATCTTTGTGGACAACCTTGAGTCTCAGAGTTGGTGCAGATTACTTCTCTGGGAAGCTTTTTGATCCCTTTAGCACTTATCCTTCTCTTCTCATGCAGCATTGCTTATTGCTCAGTTAAGGAATCTTCCATCCTTCCTGGAATTTCAGCTATTCACATGTCTGATTTCCCCACAGCTGTGAATTTCTCAAAAGTAAGGGCATATTTTGGGGGGTTTCCTGTAGTACCCAGAAAGAGGGTTAAGATAATGGAATTAAACACAGCTAGTGTTGTTACCAAACAGAAGTGGGGTTCAGCTGCCCACTGTCACCAAAAGGCAAACTCTAGAGGCAGAGACTGGTGAGAAAAGAAAAAGGTTTCTATTTGAATGCTGAACAATCTGGGAGAATGAGGGACACCCTGTCTCAAAGCTCATCTCCTCTGTAAAACCTGGACAAAACCTAGCTGTCTTCAGTAAAATCAAAGCTGAAGGCAGTACCCAGAATTCTTGCTCCATTTTAAAGTACCATCCCCTTGGGGACCTGTGGCAGCTGCTAAGCTGTCATCCAGGTAGCTCAGCTTGTTCCCAGCAGCTGTCCAGCTTCAGGTGTGCCTCCACCTTAGAGGCTGTGGCTTCTAGGGCCACAAAGTCTCATACTCCAAGGTCAGAGAGCATGTGAATGCACCAGTGAATGTTCCACCAGGTCCACATGAGAAAGAGAGAGGGGAGAGAGAGAGACAGAGTCAGAGACACTGAGACCCCCTGCTGGAGGCCGTGGGCCACATGCCTGCTAAGGTCACATAGCCCATGGAGGGGACAGGCCAGTACACTGTCTGTGAGCAAGTCCCAAGCAGCCCATGATGAGCAAGAGAGGTATTTCTTTGTTTCCCTGAGTATATATTAGTTTCAGGTGTGGGATGAACCAACGCTTTTTCTCAGAATGACCAATTAACTTCCTAAAGTTTCATGCAGTCGAATGGGCCCACATTCCAACCAATCCCTTCTTTCTCCAGGTTAGACTGACAGGCCTCTTTGGTCCCACCTCTTCTGCTACCATTTTAACTTCTATTGTGCCTGCCTTCCCTGGTCCCACCCCCAATCTGGTACCAGAAGGGGGTAAGAGGGTAATAGGAAGGCTTTTCCCCTGTTATCCAATTATTTTGCTAGTCTTGCACATGATCAGTATAAGAACTTCCTCTTGTTGCCATCTTGCCTGGGGGTGGAGAAGTATGTGCTTGGTTATGGGGCAATGCAGCCCCACCTGCAGGACCTGGTGCTTTCTCTCCGTGGCCCCAGGTGGTTCACAGTCTCCCCCAGCAGCCCCTCTTGTCCCCTGCCCTCAGCCTGCTTCCAGCAGTCTGGACAGACTTTCCACCCATATCAGTGTTTGTTGGGTCAGTGGATGATTCCATGGAAAGGAAGCTAGCAGCAAAATGTTACCTTGTTTGGCCCTTGCTGGACTTGCAAATTGCTGTTGTTTATAAGTGACTTTCAGTTTGACTGGGAAGTCATGAGTCACTCTTAGGACTACCAAGTAAATAAAATTCTGTGGGAAGATTCTTTGTTCTGCGGGGGAACAGAGAAACGATGGATGACACTTGATGAGAGATGGCTGCAGTGCTCCCGGGCTAGGAGGAAAGCAGTCTGAGTCACTGGAAGGGTGGTTCAGGCCGTTTGTGATACGGGATTCACTGCATTGTCAACCGGGAGATTCATGTTTCCCCTGTTCTTTATTGGCTTTATTGAGGGAAACTTGTAAGGTGATTTAAGTGTACATCCCGATGACTGGATATATATTATGTACACCTTGGGAAAGGATTCCCCCATCAGTGAATTAACATGTCCATCACCTCTCATGTTTATCTTTTTGTGTTTATGTGAGAATATTTAAATTCTACTTTATTAGCAGATTTCAATTAGACAACACAGTATTATCAACTGTCATCGACATGTGGGCCATCAGATCCTCAGGCCTTATTCATCTTACAGCTGACAGTTGGCCAACCCTTTTGCTGCCCCATATTTCCCTCACCCTCAGCCCCTGGCCTCTACTTTTACACTCTGTTCTAGGAATTTGAGGATTTTTTAGGATGCACATATGAGTAATTAAGACACAAAGTTTTTCATTTACACGTACAGTGAGTCCCTGGGAACCTGGGAACCCAAACTGTGGAAAATTGAAAGGAACTACTTAGTCACTGGAGGCTTTTGGGGAGTAATCAGAAAGGGTTAGGCACTTGTCCCCTTGAATTCATTGTCACCAGAAACAAGGGGAAATGACATTAACATGATCACCATGTCTGATATCACAGGTATGCGTGTATGCTCTACCCAAACCCTCCCATCTTGAAGAGTACTGTCACTTCTTACCTATGACTGTGCAGCACTTTAGAAAACTGAGTGGGTTAAACATGTTAAGGACTCAAGGCATTCCCGCCAACTGAGATTCGTGGACAGCATCACCTCCTCTTACCTGGTAGCTAGCTTTTGCAGTCATTTGGTTTCTGTCTTCCATCCCAGGAACAAGGAAAACCACTAGCTGTTTTTATTACACACATGTCTACACGTTTTAAAATGTATCTGAAAACTGCTGGGTATTTTAGATTTGTGATCTTATTTTCCTTCTATGCACCTTGAAGCCTCTATTCTTCATAGTCCTTTTGAATAGGCTGTTCTCAGAAGCTTGGGGAGTGTTTGGGAGGAATCATGGGGGCAGCATTTACTAATGGAATGTGTGTGTGTTTGTGTGTGATTGTGTGTGTTTGGAGCAGTCGGTGAGTATTGACTTCAGGAGCTTAAGCACAGGTTTTCTAGACACATAGGGTCGACAGGATGTCATGAACTGAATCCCACATACTCCCCAAATCTCTTCCACCTAGTTTTTATCATCTCAGTTAAGGGCAACTCAGCCTTTCCAATTACGCAGGTCAAAGAGTCTTGGCTCTTCTTACTCCTACAGGAAATCACCTGGGCTGTGTCTTCTACATAAATCTAGAATCATATTGTTCCTCATGATCGCACTGCTATCCTGGGGAATGAGCTGCCTCTATCTTTGCCTGGCTAATTACTACAGGATCTTCACGAGTCACAGTGCTTGCATCCCTGAACCCTACCCCCTGCACCATGTTCTCAAATGACAGACAGTGGTTTTATTTTATTTATACTTTTAGAATTCAATCCAATCATGTTACTCCATCAGCTTCCCACTCCTCCCAGAATAAAAATCTTCAGGTCTACAAGCCCCTGCTGGCATGGCCCTCCTGCTCTGCCCCCACGGAGCTTCTTTCACTGCTGTTCCTCCTGCTTCCTCCTGCCTTGCCCAGCTCCATGGTGCCGGTCTCCTGGCCCTTCCTCCAACCAGGCCAGCAAACTCCCACCTGAGGGCTTTCATTCTAGCTGTGTTCTCTGCTTGGTGATCTATTTCTCCAGGGACCCACGTGACTCATCCCCTGACTTCCAGATCACCATGCTTAGTACTGCACATGGGCTCCTGCCCTGCTTGGGACCCATTAAGTCCCCTAGCCTGTTCTACTTGTCTTGTGCTACAGCTTTATCACCTTCTAACAAAGCAGGTTATATACTGATTTATCGTCTATTAGTTACAAACACAATAAAATACATGATGAGCCACCACCATCACTAACTTTAGAGTTCCTCCTCACTCCACTACTATATCCACTGGCCTGGATGACCTGTTTAGAAGAATGCTTGGCATAGCATAGGTTGGCCCATAAATACTTCTTGATTAAATGAACAAATGACTATCTCATAGTTTTTGTTGTTCTTATAAATGAGATCTTTATTAGGAAATATAATTAGCTATTTTTGCTATATAGCAGTGGTTTTCAACCAGTGTGCTGCAAGAATTTTTAAAACGTGCAATACCTGAATGGACACTGATTTTTATTAATGCTTTTTTTCTATATCTATTAGGATTATCATATAGTTATTCTCTTTTATTTTATCTGGTGATTTGGCATTTCTTTGTTTTTAAATATATTTAATTTACCCCTTTATCATATATTTCCATGGTTTAAGAAAATTAAAAGTGCATAAGGCCTATAGTAAAAAGTTCCTCTTTCACCTCCATTTCTACCTTGCCTTCTCCCCAGTCCCACTCTAGACTCACCAATTGACACTCCCACCCATATTTAAAATCCTGTAAGAAGACTTCCAAGATTCCCCATATCAGATTTCTCTTTCCAGCCAACACTCATTTTGTTTTCTACTTGAACTTATAATTGTCTCTTTTGTATTACTTATGTGTCCTGAAGAGATGTTAAATAATGCCTTTTAGATTGCATTACACTCAGTGTAGGAGGGTTATAACATACTCATCCCACTATCTGTTGCCTGCACTGCAATGGGTCTGCCCTCCGAAAGATAATTCTGACATTGGGGGGTCTCCCCTTGTATAGTCCACTCCCCTCCATTTATTGATATGATCACACAGAAACTATTCTAGGCCTATTGTTACTTATTCATTGAATATTTTAGTCCAATGGTTACACAATTTGATTATATAGTTATTTTTTCCTAATTTCAAATAAAATGCTTCAGATTTTTAAAAATACATATTCTCTACCCTACCAATAATAATTGTGACTCAGTGGGTTATTGGGGTAAGTATGAAAATATGTTTTTAAAAATTTCCCAAGAGATACTGATAGCCAGATTTAAGAACAATTGTTCTAGTCTGTATCTGATGTTCATTGTGGGTAAAATATGTGATCTGTACTGGAGGTATCTAGCCACGTACTATGAAAAAAAAGATACATTTATTGAAGAAGATACAAGATGCAGGAAACACTGTACATAGGACAATGATGCCTTGGTCCCCTTCAAAGTAGGCACCTTGGGACCTCACACAGTTCTCCCAGTTCCCATCAGCTGCCCCGTTGTATTTCCCTGAATCTCATCAATGGTCTGAAATCTCTTCTCTTTCAAAGGTGATTTTAGTTTTGGGAAAAGCCAGAAGTTGCAGGATGTCAAATCTAGGCTGTAGCGTCTTAGTCACCTGGGTGTGTTTTTTTGCCAAAAAACTCTGCAGGTGATGTGAGGCATGGGCACATTGTCATGATGAAGCTGCCAATCACCAGTTGCCCATAGCTGTAGCCTTCTGAATCACTGGAATAGTTTCCATGGAGGAACTTTCAAGGTTAACACAAAATTTGATGCAGATTTATTGCTCTACTCCCTCAGTCATTTTTTTTTATTTTTTAAATTTTATTTTCATCATTGTTCAAGTACAGTTTTCTCCCTTTTACTCCCAATCCAGCCCCTCCTCCCACCCTCCCCACTTCCCTCCCATTACCACCCTCCCCCTAGTTTTTGTCCATGTGTCCTTTAAATTTGTTCCCGTGAACCCTTCCCATTCTCCCCTGAAATTCCCTCTTCTCTCCCCTGTGACCCTCAGTCATTTTTAATGTGATGGCCATGCAGTACACATGCTCGCTCACACAACTGCCCCCACTGACTAGTACAGTGAAGTCGTCATTGTTCACACATGCGCATTCCAGTCCACTCTCCTTGGCTGCCAGGTTACATTGATGTCATGCAGACCATTCTCATTATGTTAACAATGGCTTGATTTTTTCCAGAGAGACCTCTTATATATGGATTCTACCCACCTTTTTAACTTAATCTACTTCACTTAGGGAAATCTTCAAAAGAAGCGAACAATAAAACAATAATCTCCCTCCACAATCATATTATGATATGTTGAGCTCTTGAAAATAACTTCAGTAGATTACCTAGATATCGAAAAAGTAAGCCCTTTGGGAGCATCAACATAAAATGGGACCGTGTAGTCAGCCAGTGGCACAATCCGACTGTAGACACATGGTGTTAGATGAAAATAATTTGGTGAGCTAGACTTTTATTCATTTCAATTAAAAATAGAAACACAGAACCCCCGAATATGGCTCTGCTTCTTACTTACTCAACTTAAAGGAAATGTGATTAAGAGAAATAAGAAATCTAAGAAAAATAACAAGGATAAGACACTAAAGAGAAAATAACAATTCTTGGAAAACAAATCTTGGGAAAATTTCTTCCATGTAAGTAAATTTTTACCTAAAACCTATGTTGAACTACACACAGAAGGAAAAAGTAAATGCATTGATGCTTCAGTCATTTTGAAGACTTGCTCATGAGTGCAATTTGTTATGCTTTCATTTTATATGAAAACTTTAGTCTGCCTCACACATCGGTTTGCTTCAGTATCAGCAGCAAGCACCCTGCTCTGTGCAGCTGAAGGGGCCAAGCACTGAGCAGGATGAGAGAAACAAGACACTTCCCAGATGGGTTCTTTCCGGGCCCCCCCCCCCCCCCCCCCCCCCCCCCCCCCGCAACTTTAGGAATAGTTGTATGGACTGAGAAAAAAGAAACAGCAACTGTTACACTATTACTCAAAAGTTACTTTGGTGATAACTGTCATTTGTGTTCAATTAACCCTGATAGGTTAATTTATGGAAAGTGCAGCTAAAACCCCAAATGTTGGTAGGGCCTAAAATCCAGGAATTTGAAGCAGGGCCAGTTCATCGCTGAATTCACAGACGATTGACCAGAGGAGCAGAAGCCCCTGTAAAGTGCTGGTGGCTGCCATGCACCAAGGGGAGTGAGGCTCAGAAAAGCAAAATGCCTTGCTTGAGAACACTTAGGAAGTTTGCAATAAAAAGTGTACTTCGAGTTCCCATCTCTGCTCTTACCTACAAGCTCTCCTTGATTTGAGAGCTGTGATTTTCTGTTTTTTGGCCAGGAGGTGAAATACCACACTTCTTTCATCTCTCCGCAACACACGGCATCAGTTCTTCCTGTTTACAGTCTGTGCCTTTGCTGAGATGCATCACAATGAGAGCAGCAGAGTTCCATCTGAACTCTGCCCTCCTGTAACAGTGGAATGAGACCCACCTCTCCCATATGGCCCTTGTTTTGTGTTAAGTCAAGGTAGAAATGCTGGGAAAGGGAGCAGGAGAGGAAGCTGCGGCTCAGTTTGCAATACAATTCAACATAATCAGTTTCAGCTCTTCAAGGGCTCACTGCCATTCTTCAAAAGCATAAGCGTTTCTTTTAAAAACTGCCTGCTCAAAACTCACTTTTAAATGTTCTTGGATGAAAATTGCCAGGTTTATTTTGTTAGTACCACCTGTTATGGCAGTCATATAAAATTCTAGGATTTTGTGTCACCGAGTTCATTCTCCTGGATGCTGCACCAGGTGGGCCGGTAGACTCAGAGAATGAATGAACAAGAAACAGGCTGTGTCTAATGAGGTGTCCTAAGAAATAGCCATGTCACAGGAACTGCACATGAGCGCGAATGCTTTGCCAGACATGATTTTAGCCAGTGTTCTTCACAACTGATATTCTCTTAGTAGTTTACAAATATGTTCTTCGTCATTCCTTTTTGCCCATCTTCCCCCACCTAAAAATTACATTCTGAAGTCAAGTTCATAATGGAAATAATTTACCACATGGTGTTGAATCATTAAATCTCCTTATGTACAGAGAAGTTCTCATGTGAAAAATAGCTTACTAAACATATTGTGATTCTGTTGTTTTTTTCCTAATGGTGTAGCTAAAATTTTTATTTTTTGGATCAACTTGCTGAGTATTTTTACACCAATCCATAAATCCATAACTTCATGTGAAGAACAAGCCTAGGACTGTTAAAAAAAAAGGAAAGAAGAAATTATTTTCACTTTGTCTATCAGCCCTAATCCTCTTAAAAGTGCCCTTTCAATCAAAGGATCCACAAGAAAGCTCAATTTCCTCAGCAAATGGAATACTGCAGTTTAAAGGGGTTACTGCCGTGAGGGAGGGAGGAGAATAATGGAGTGGCCCATGGAAGCACCCCCAGCTCAGGGGCACACAGTGCCTCATGTCTTTACTGGGTCAGAAATACACATGTCTCCCTGTCACACTGAAAAGCCAAGGAAATGGCAGGCTCTGGCTTTCAGCTGGTGGGGACAAGTACCAGAAATATTTTATTGCAAAGTGACTGAAACTCAGTCAGAGGTTTCACACTTAGCAGGCAGGCAGCAGTGGCTGAGAGAAAACGGACCGAGATTATCACCGCTGGGTTCCTCCAGCCTTGATAACAGTGACAATGAAAATGTTTAAGTAGTTTGATGGATTCAGATGACTCTGGAAAGTTTTATCTTAAACATGAAATAGTGAAAGCATCCCCTAAGAAAAACGACTGGAGAAATACATCATCAAAATGGTATAGAAATGCATCAGAAACTGCCTATAGTTTGCCCAAAGAAAACAGAACCAATTTTTCTTAGAAGATTGAATAGAAATATTGAATAGACCCAGCCTCATTCAGTACCCACAGAGTTCATGTGAAAATGTAATTAAGAAGATGGGGATGGAGAATTAGGAAAGATAAGAAGCACAGAGTGGCCCCTTACCGTTTCCCGGGGAGGTCACAGCCCACCTTTGACAGCACAGCGTGAAAGCACGAGGTCAGAGTGGTTTTCACAGCCTTGGCCCTCCTCCAGAGTTTCCCTTTAATACCGCCTGCAGAACTTATGCTAAAAGCAGATTTATAAACAGTCTTAGAGAGCAGGTATTTCTCTTATTCATAGAAAAGTGCTTTTTTATTTTGGTATGGTTGCTAAGCAAAACTAAGCTTGAATTTGGGCTGTAAATTCTCAATTATGTCTATAATAACAGCGTGTTTATTTAGAGACAATGAGGTTTCTAATTTCAAATCACAAAATCCAAGAGTCATACAGAACTTTTATCATTTTCCTGGCCTTATCCAAGCCTTATGGAAGTTTCACCTTTATAATTCTAAGCTGATATGGTTACCATAATCTGTGTGTGGCTTAAAGAACACTGTGTGTGACCTGTATAAAAAGCTGAGGCTAGGATACTGATTGAGAGAGCAGATTCTAGGGTAAAACTACCCAAGTCTGAATTGTGACTCTTTCACTTACTGTTACTGAGACCTTGGGCAGGGTCCCCCCTGAGCCTCAGACGTGCCATCTGTAAAATGAGGACAGTAGTAGGTCCAACCCTGTAGCGGTATGGTGAAGATGAAATGAGATAATGTGTGTAAATCATTTAGCACAGCTCTGGCGTGTAGACAGAAAAATCAGCCCTTACTGTTTTGCAGTTAAGACGACACCCTAGACCAGTGATGTTCAAATAGTATGCTGGGCGAATTTTTAAAACATGCCACACCTGACTATTTAGTCAGGGGCACTGACCTCTTTTCTTTTAGACTGTCAAGTAAATAAATGACAACGGTCAACACAACAATAGCTGTCCATGAATCAAAATTATACCTATGTGTTTTTGGTCAGATCGACAAAAACTGCAATGTAGTTTTTGGTGTGCCACAGAATTTTAGCAGTTTATGTGTGCTGCAAGATGAAAAAGGTTGAAAATGACTGCTCTAGAGCTTGGTGTTGTCCAGCTGAGCATGTGGTGGTGGTAACCTGTTCCTCTACCTTCCAAATTCTTCTCCGTTGCCCTCCCCCCAGCTTCCCAGGCCTTCCCCGGGCCCTCTGCATTTCTTATGGGGTATTCCTCTGATGAGCACAGAAGGTTCTGGTCAGTGTTGACTTTTTGAAAGGATGAGCTGCTTTATTCTGTCATTGCACATTAAGCACTTCTTCACTTGAGGTCTCAGAGGATTAATGCCACACAAAAGCGAACAGACAGAAAAGGAGAGAAAGGACACAAGAGGGAGGAAATGGACTGATTGAGGAGCTGGAGGAATGGGGACAAAAGAGGAAAGAAACAGAAAGACTTGTGAAAGCTGTGAACACCTAGGTGATTCTGCTGGTCTTCACCACAAGAAGTGTTTCTGGACATTGTTTCAGCTGGGGCATTGGTCCCCTGAGATGTTAGCAAATAAATGGTTTCTTGGTCAGAAAGGTGTATTCAAAATATTTCACACCACATTTCCCTCCAGGAGTTTCAATGTTCATGAACGTATTAAAGATCCTGGGAAGCACTGTGGTAAAGGAACCTGCTTTATTGTGTTCATACTTTAATACTGATCAATACACAACACTGATCAATACCATTTGGAGAATCTTCCCACAGTTGTTATTTTACAAATGGGTAACAACAATAGCCACAAATAAAGAGCCAATGTTAGGGCACTAATGAACTGCAGTAAAACTGATGGGAAGAAAAGTGGGACTACCATTTAGTGAGTGCCTGTTATGTGCACTAACTGCCTGGAAAATATTTGCTCTTTCCCATTAGAGTTAAGGTAATGGTTTTTAAGTGGGAGGCATATTTGCAGTGCTTTATGAAAGAACGTCATGGCACATACTAGCTGTCCTTAAGTGGGAACAAAACAACTCTTTAAATACGGAAGGATCTTGAGAACTCAGCCCTGCTCATGCCTGAGAGTATTGTTTTTCCCTCACTGAGAAGTTAGGAGATTTTGGGGTCTCTTTATCTTCCATTCCCTGGAATGTAGCTTTATATACACACCTGTGAACTAGTCCTGATTCTACTACAGGTTGTATATGTAACTGTGAGCAACGTGCTCCTTTGAGCCTATGTAAATACTGGAAAAATAATAATATCTAACCTAAGATTGTGAGGTTGAAACTTACAAACCACAGGTTTATAATAGGTGCTAAGAATGCCAGTCCCCTGATCTGCCGTCCTTACCCTACATCCACTGATCAAAATATTGTTCTCCTGCACAAATACTAGAACAGGTTCTATGGAGTCCATGCAATAATATGTACACTTTTTTACCTTCAACACCCATTAATTGTTATTTAAATATTACCAGATTATCTGTGTGTATGTTTGTAGGACTAGCATTTATTTAATATATTTAATAATGTAAATATATATGAAAAGTATATAAAATAGCAGTTAATGTATTTTTTATATTTTTATTTATTTATTTTTAGAGAGGGAAGGGAGGGAGGGACAGAGAGAGAGAGAGAGAGAAACATCAATGTGCAGTTGCTGGGGGTTATGGCCCGCAACCCAGGCATGTACCCTGGCTGGGAATCGAACCTGCTACACTTTGGTTCGCAGCCGGCGCTCAGTCCACTGAGCTATGCCAGCCAGGTGCAGTCTATGTATTTATCATTAAAAGAAACAGCTACATTTTATTCTTTATTTGTATTTCCTAAGACATCTAGCCTGGTACTAGGTACGTGATATTTTGTATGTCTTGTGAAATAAATGAATGGAAATAGCAGTGGTAAATTGCAGTAGAATTATACTTATTTTATCCAATATAATATAACAAATGTAACTTAATAGCAGGACATTTTGTACTACAGAATAAACCATGATGGAGTCAGATTGTGATTTTTGCAATTTGGTCCTAAATTTCCAATGCTTTATGAACAACCCATGTTTAGCACACTCTCTCAGCTAAGTTGGAAGGCAGAAATTTCACTGATGAGACTGGATCTGGATTCAGTTTTTGGTTTTTTTTTTACAAGAAATATGAATTTCCTTTCAAATAAATTGAATATTAATATGTTTGGTGTACAACTCTTATTTTCTTTTTTCTCTCCCTACTGTTTTTCATCCCCATGCAATAGAAAGTAAAAAGCTATTGCCCTGGCTGGTGTGGCTCAGTGGATTGAGCGCCAGCCTGTGAACCAAAGGGTTGCTGGTTCAATGCCCAGTCCGGGCACATGCCTGGGTTACGGGCCAGGTCCCCAGTAGGGGGCATGAGAGAGGCAACCACACATTGATGTTTCTCTCCCTCTCCTTATCCTTCCCTTCCTGTCTCTCTAAAAATAAATAAATAAAATCTTTTTTTAAAAAAGAAAAAAGGAAAAGCTATCTCTTTTCTTTTTCTGAAATGTTTATATATCATTAAGAGTGAAGCATTGAGAGGTGAAATGGGTCAGGAAGGAGGAAATACTGCACAATTACAACTAATAATTTTGTGGAGAATAGCAGCTGTTAATTTCAGTTCTAAGTGTAGACAAATGCAAAAGCAGCAACCATAAAATATGAGGTTTCCCTTTCTTTCTTATACACATTTGCCCACATTGGCAATAAAACTGAATGTGGGAGAGAGACTTTTTTTTATGCATAAATAAGTAAAAGTAGGTCAAAATGAGTTAGAAACCAAAAAATGCTATTGATTTTATTTGGGTATGTTTTCAGGCAGTGTTAACGGGAGTGGAAGCGACCTGTGTTAAGGGCAACCACACATCCCAACCTACCTGCCCCTTTCTACTATCATCTCCTGTCCCTTTTTTGCCCCTTTTCTGTGTTACCTATTTTTTTTTTTTTAATCTACAGTTTGGTACTCATACCTGGAATGTAGCATTTCCTGCTTCATGATTTGAAAATACAACGCCAGATGTAAATGTTCTGTGACCCTGTAGCAAGGGGAGGATGTGTAAAATGAACTGAAGTGAGTGATCTCTTGCAGGAATGGACTTCCAGTGTTGAGAAGCTGAAGACCGAGGCACTTGAGATCCTGCTGTCCACGGGCCACGTGGAGAAGGAGCATCTCCAGCTCTCTCACCAGAAACTGAAGCGGCTTCAGGAAGAATTTGGCCAACTCATCGTGGAAAGGGAAAGCTGGTTGAAGAAGGCAAATGATTTTTTTAACAGTGCCAACAAGGTCAGTGTGAGATCAACTTGGTGATTTCAGGTAAATGAGGCAGGCCAGTAAGAGACCTATTACTTCAACAGGCTGGAGCACATCACAGAAACTGCAATTTCATGAAGAGTTTCAAAATTGGCGGCAGCAGAGAAGAGCTTTTAAAATATATTACTATCGTGGCCATTATTTAGTTCTCCACACTAAGAGACTCAATGCTTTGACAGGTTAAGAGTCACTTTTAAAAAATCCCCCATGAGGGCTTTACTTAGAGTGGTCCTTGGTCTGTGTGGGGGCAGGAAGGAAGTTGTGCCTGTCGCTGTTGTGTTTCTCATGGAGGAAGAGAATTATTATAAAATATAACAAGGTTAAAAAAAAACTCGAAACTTTCACCAAGAGGTCTTTCTTTAAAAAAAATCCTCTTTTATTTATCAGGTAAAAAATATATATGAATATTGCAAGCCTTCTGCATGGAAACCATAAAGCTAGAAACAGATTCTTGAACTGACTTCCCTGCCTAGGTTGCCTTTCTTTTTATTTTTTAAGTCTTTATTTATTTATTTTTAGAAAGGAGAAGGGAGGGAGAAAAAGGGAGAGAAACATCAGTGTGTGGTTGCCTCTCGCGCACCCCCCACTGGGAACCTGGCCAGCAACCCAGGCATGTGCTCTGACTGGGAACTGAACTGGTGACCTTTGATTCACAGGTTGACACTCAATACACTGAGCTATACCAGCCAGGGCTGCAATAGTAATTTTTTTAAATGAACAAAGTGGTTACTTAAACTCATATAGTAATTCAGGTCAGATCCTGTAAACTCATGTTTCTTAACCCTAAAGACTTGATTTCTAGATCCCTTGTTTTATCATTTGAATGCCATGACATTCAAAGTATACTAAGTTCAGTTGGGACTTATTCATACTGTAAGGAAATAATTTCCAGCTCCAAATATAAGAATTCAATGTGAAAGATGATGGATACTTTTACCTTAGCAAAAATAGAAGCTGAAGTTTGGAAAGGAAATGCTTAATTATGATTCTTGAGTAAATTATTTACTATATTATTAAGAAGCAATAAATGATGAAATAAGGTAGTGGGTAAATCCATTTAATTTAAAGAAGGAAATTCTTTTCAAAACTTGTAAATGGTATTTTTTACTTTTTATTTATATTGTAGAATCTCCAAATTTTACAAAATTCTCACTATTTTATCTAATTTTTGGCATAATGCTCATATTTTAAAAATCTATAAGCCAATATAGTTCCAATTTGTGAAATTCAATAACATTATCACTACTTGTCTGCATTGATAACGGTGCCCGCTTACTGCCTTTGACTATTTCTTAATCCTGCTAGGGATTGATAACTACCCAAGGCTCAAAATCAGGTCTATTTCTTACCCAGTATCTACAGCCTTTGGCTTGAGGTGTACCTGAAGGGAGCAGTAGGTGGCGATGTTGGCATGTAGGATCCTGGGAGTATTGCTACTCATGCTTTTCCTACTCCAGTCACTGGACTCAAGCAGAGATTGGGCCATATAACGCAAGAACCTGAGATACTTCCTTACCATTTTAGTTATCTACTGTGTTTGCTGAACCTATTTGCTAAATCACTTAGCAACAAATAAAAGTAGGGCTTGATTATCAACATTGGATGATAGCTGATTGGAGTGGAGTTTCTCTGATTACTAGGTATAGCTGAGAGTGGTGAGGACATGGCATGAAGTATGAACATAACACCTATGGTAGTAACTCATCTTGATCCCCCCATATTGTCATCATTAGATTATATATTATTTATTATATTTCTAGCATGAGCACAAAAAGGAGGCTCTAGTTAATATGTGTTGATTACCCAAAATATATTTATCATTGTTTAGGAAATGTGGTTTGAATCAAAAAGATAAATAAGCATAATATGTTTCAAGAGCAGAACAGTATGAGTCTATATTTATATAACAATGATGATTGAACCTAAAGCTATAAAACATGGTTGATTAGTCATAAAGTTTTATATCCCATGATTTGCATTCCCAGGCACATGATTTCATTGAGGAAATCAAGCAGAGGAGAGAGGTCAAGTCTCCATGGTCTGGATCTTGTGTGGTCAGCCTAAACATGGACTGGTCTTGGGTGGTCAGCCTAAAAGCAGAGGTGAAGCGGGAGTTGTGGCGGCCAGGAGAACACACCAACAGCAGTTTGAAATGGAATGGCTGTCATGGCTTCTACTGCTGCTGCACTCACTGCTGAAAAGCTACTGTCTTTTTAAAAAGATGATGTTACTTTTTAACCATATTTACAGTGATGCAAAACAGTAATGCCTATAGCAACATTGCCATTACAGTCAAACACAAAATGATTAAGCATGGGGTTTGGTACATTTTTTTATTTTTATATACATTATTTTCCTCTTTCAAAACAGATACATTTTAGCTTACATTTGGGAAAATAGTAATTAAAATGATCCAGTAGTTGTATGGATTAAACGAGGAAACCTGTCCAGATAGAGGACCTAAAAATATTATCCAGAAGGAATTTGAGGTGATATGAATGAATTCAAGAAATTAAGCTAGTTGTCACTAGACATCAAGGAAGGCATAATTACGTCCAGTTTCATAACCCTAAGCAGCCTGTCTCAGACTTCTCATCTCCAGAACAACCTCCCTCTCTCTTAGAAAAAATTAAAGCAACTTGCTTTCACTCCCTCCCTCCTTTCACATTTGCATCCCGCTAATACATTGTATATGTGCTGTTGTCATCCATCATATGGGCGCTTGAGCTAAAGTAACAAAAGTACAACCTTTGCCTTCAAGACGCTCTTGGTCTAGTTCAGAGGAGAGGCAAGGAAACAGAAGAGCTGTGTGCTGTGGGAAGAGCCATGATGGAGTAAGCCCACAGCATTAGGGACCACAGGGGTGACAGCCTTTGCCTGGCCCAGGGAAAGAAGGTCAGTAAGGCTTCTCTACAGGAGGTGACCAGTGAGTTAGATTTGGAAGGCTTGGGCAAGAAGGGATTGGGGGAGGGCTGGGCGGTGTAAAGTCATGCCATGTTTGAAGAACCTCAGGTAATTCATTTGCCAAGAGCATAGTGGGTAAGCCCAGAGTGATGGGAGACCAAAGTGGTAGAAGCAGGCAGGAGTCTGTTGGGAAGGGTCTTGGGTAGCATGCTAAGGAGGTTCTGTCTCATGCTGAACATGTCCTTAAGTAGGCAGAGAGTGTAAGAATCTGAGAAAGTCGTGATGAGGCAAACCACTTCGTGTAGAAGCAGGTGATGTCTTAATTTACTCTCCCTCCTCTACTCCCTCTAAGAGAATGGTTTAGAAACCTTTGGTTTTAGAGTTCAGGGACATGTTTTCTATTTTTTTTTTATTAAAAAATATTTTTTATTTATTTTTAAAGAGAAGGGAGGGGAGAGAAAGAGGGGGAGAGAAACATCAATGTTCGAGAGATTCATTGATCTGTTGCCTCTCGCGCTCCCCTAGCTGGAAATCTGGCCCACCACCTAGGCATGTGACCTGACTGGGAATCGAACCAGCAACACTTTGGTTCATGGGCCAGCACTTAGTCCACTGAGCCATGCCAATCAGGGTTCAGAGACAAGGTTTTTAAACCACAGCAAATATTTGACAAATAGGGCTAAACTATTAGAATAAAAATTATTAAAATATATGTAACAGAAACAACTATCAAAATCAAGGACTACTTTAACATCTTAGGTTTGTATGACAGCCCACAACTCAGTCCATATTTAATAGTCTTATAATCAAGACACTCAATTTTATTGTGACTTGCTCATGAGTGTCTTTAGATGCTCAGTAATTATTGGAATGATTGAGGACAATGAAATATTAGAAACATGGAGTTTCAAGGCCAAGTACATTACATCGATCATAAGAGATTACATTGATCCGAGGTAATTGGGATGAGATCACTTTGAAAAAGGAGAGCTTAATTACCTTACTACATGAGGGACGCAGATTTCCAGCTCAGTCTCCACGTCACGTCTGAGCGGGGAGCAGTGCTGTGTAAAGGGACCTGTCATCCCACAGATCACTTCCTCTGAGGAGTCTCCTTGCGGCATTAATTGCTCATTTCTTCTTATCCCCTTAGCATTGCTCTGTGCTCTTCACAGAGAGATTATGTCTTGATCATCTTTGTATGCCACCTAGTGTTCAAACTTTCGTTGAACACATGACCACATGACAAATCAATGCACATTTTGAGCTTGAGTTTTCTTTTTCCTAAAATAGGTCTAGCAATCCTTATCTATGTTAGGGAACATCATTCGGTAACAGAAGTTCTTATAATTGCTGATAAATGTACAGAATCTTTTCAGGGTAGAGTTGGAGTAAAAATAAATGAAATTGTGGAGTATTCAGTGAAAACTTAGAAACTGCTAGTATGACACTTTTCTGAAATAATATAGTGGATTTTGAAGCCAGGCTGTATAGGTGTGAAGCTGGTCTCAGACGTTTATTAGCTCTGCGACCTTGGGCAGTTACTTAACTTCTCTGTAAAATAGAAATAATAATTATACGTACCTCACAGAGTCATTGCACTGTCTACATGAGTTAATACAGGACTAGTGCATTGAACAGCTAAGCAGTAAGTGCTAGCCATTATTTTGTCATTAGGTATGCATTTAGTACTGCACTAGCTACTGGTATCGGACATGACTTAAGTGCTCTTGTTCATCTTCATACCCCCAGCACATGGCAGAGTATATACCCCATAGGTTTCAGTAAATATGTTGAATAAATGAGAAAAATAAATGCCCAGCACATTGTAAATGAACATTTTTTTCCAGATTAATATTCCCAAGATCATCCTAAAATCATTCAAGTCAATTTATATAATTCAGAAATTTTAAAAAATGACTGGCTATCTAAAGTTCTACTTACGTGTATAATTTCTCCGTTTCTAAGATACACTTAGAGAAAGTAAGAGGTGGTCGATACATAAACTTCCTGCATTCCTTGTTGATAAAGTGCTTCAGACTCCCTCTTCCAGTGTTTTTTCAGCTTTTCGAATCGTGAGGCCAAAAGCTGCTTTCAGTACTCATGGCTTTAAACATCTCTTACTAATACCTCTAATCCACCTTCTTGCACTGACAACACTGACAACTGCTAATCCACTTTCTTGCACTGATAACCTCCTTGCACTGATGACACTGATAATTCTTGGGCCCAGACCAGCAGCCTTGGAGAGGAAAGGAATGAGCTAGAGTTCCTGCAGGGGCAGGAAAAATGGGGAGCTGGAAATCATATCCCTCTTTTGCCTTTGATCTTCATGGCATCTGCAAACCTGGGTAGATTTGGACGGGGCCTGAATTAGGAGTCCACTTGCCATAGTGGGAGCCATCAGAAATTGTCCCAGGTGATGTTTAAGAAAAACCCTGAACCTTTTGTTTTCATAAAAACAACTCAGAGGAAATCTGAACCTCTTCAGACAGTGGAATCCAGTGCTCTAATTAAAAGCTGAGTTGAGTTTGTATCCTTGGTAATTGTAAAGGTTCTAGCCTAACTCATTCTCTGGCCTTTGGACTCATGGGAAGAAATTTTCAAGATTCTGCAGTGGGTCTGGGGTGTGTGTGTGTGTGTGTGTATTGTTTCTCTTCAAATTAGCCAAAAGTCAAACAATATTACTTATTAAACATCTTTGTGAAACAGTATGGTATAAGAATTATGCTGAATGACTTGTGGTTCTGGTTTAATTTATTAATCTCATAATATTTTTTAAAAGAATAAAATGTGCCATGTCCTGATACCATCTCTATTTAATTTGGTGCAGCCAGCTTTGGATCTAATACTTACCAAGGGAAAAAAAGGGAAGGTCTTTATTAGCATCTTATAGAACAGTAACCAAGCAAATCCTAGTCCTTTTCAAACCGAGGCCAAAAGGAGCTTGTTCATCTCTTCTTTATCTACCTAGGAACTGAGTGGTACCATATAAAATAGTCAAGAAGGGCAAGTCCTTAGAGGGAGAAAATATTATACTTGTGCTTGTATCCTTTTTTCCTAAACTAGTCATAAAATCTTTATTTAACCAGCACATATAAGGTTTGAAGAAAGAGGAGGGGTGTGGAGAGGAAAACCAAAGGGAAATGTTAATTTCAAACAAGTTTATGTGGGTGTCACAGTGTCCTCACTACAAATGAGCTGTTCTGGACCATGTGTGCAACAGAGATTCTTTCCAGGTTGTATCCAGTATATCTGGTTCCTTATGGATCTGGTAAACAGAAAACCATACACTTGATAGAACACTAGTCCTATTTTGGGGCAGATTAAGTAAGATCAATGATACTTAAATCATTTCTGCAATTGGCACAATCGTCAAATTGTATGTGGGAATAAGAGAAATGAGCTTTGCATATGACGATCACAGACAGTGTAACCTTCTTAAAATAGGCCTCCTCTTAAAATTGAGAAGTTTAACTACTGTGTTTATAGGTTATTCCCATTAGGGTTAGATTAGGATGAAGTATAGGGAGTAAGCTTTCTTAGAGTATCTAGCCCATTTTACCTGTAGTAGGTATTTTGCAAATGTATTTGTTGAGCTAAAGAAGGAACAAAATCACTCACTTCCTTTCAGCTGCTATCGTTCCACTGATGCATAGAACAGGTAGGTCATAAGGAAATGCTTTCCTCACGCTTTGATCTTTTTGAGAAAAAAACCCTGGAAGAAAATTTGGCTGTTTTGTTTCTAAGTTATGGGTTATCTTGACCCTTGAAATAGTACCTTCTCCTTCCAGTGAATGTATGGCCCTTCAAATTATTTCCATGCTACTAGGAAATAACACTTTTTTGGTCACATTCAGGAATGGTGTGGAGTCACTTCACACATGCATTTAATATACATGTGGCTTTAGAATCTAACTCCTGTGAGGGCGAGACCAGTGTTCGACCCAATGACATGAGAGAGTAGCAGCCGTTCACGGAGCCACGGAGGAAAAACCCACGTGGGGTGAGTGACAGGCACAGGGTACCCTGGCTCTTCTCC
Source organism: Phyllostomus discolor (assembly GCF_004126475.2). Classification (NCBI taxonomy): domain Eukaryota; kingdom Metazoa; phylum Chordata; class Mammalia; order Chiroptera; family Phyllostomidae; genus Phyllostomus; species Phyllostomus discolor. Next base: position 45,348,272 of record NC_040906.2, read on the forward strand.
ATGATTTTTCAAAAATGAAAGCCATAGCCAGCAAATATTTTCTAAGTACTTATAACATTTGCACCATCAGGCCCCAGTTGCTTTCATTTTTTTCTTCTTTTAATTCTCAAAACAGCAACAAACATGATACATATTAAGGTTTTCGTGACTTAATATTGAAACAGAGTGGAGCCACACTTGCAGGCAAGAAAAAGCACTTTGGAGTTCTCCATTCTTTCCCCTTCACCCTAGGAACTTGAGAATCTTCTTAAAGGAGGAAAGAAGTAAATGCTCTGGCATCTGCATGGAGATTTTCCCTTCACATCTCCCTTTTGGCTAGCTCAGCAGCTCCCACTTGTGAATGTGAGTGTGTACTTCTATAAGCACCGATTCACAAATATTAAACTTTAAGTGTGATTTCAGGAAGTTCATGATAACTTTTGAATACAACAGATTTTTGCTGTAGGCACTAACTTTCAAACTAACCCTTGATTAAGAAGAGACTCCATTTTATTCAAACTAAGCAATAAAAATTTAAAATACAGAACAAAATTCCAGAAACAGTGGTTATTGACAAGTGGTGTTTAGATTTGTTGTAGAAAAATCAAGAGAGTAATTCAAATTATCTTTCGTAATAGCAGCATCTTCGCTCCCTTGCCAGCCATAGGGCCAGAAATGTGTCAGACAAAGAGTCCTTCAGGCTCAGAGATTCTTTAATAAAGCCGCCTTTCTTTCAGAGTCCTACATAGCGTAAGAGAAATCGCTTGACCTTCCTCTGTATCTTTTCTCACCTGTAAGAAGGAAAGGTAGACAATTATTTACAACAAATTAGTTTTAAAATCCCACCTTTTTCCCCTAAGATTAACAGGCTTCGTGAAAATGCCCCTTCTTTCTCAGCCTCCAATAGTAATTCTTTGCCATGTGGTGCCATAGCCCCTGGTTTAAGAGCAGAGCCTCAGGGTCAGACAAATTGAGTGCAAATACTGATCTGCCACTTAATAGAAGTAGCCCTTTGTGCCATTTATTTAACCTCTCAGGGCTGAGTCTCCCCTCAGTCATATGATAGGGATGATTTCCCACTCCCTCCCAGGGTGGTTAAGGACAAAGTTCTTGAAACTCAGCGGACATTCAGAAATGTTTGTTGAGTGATGAAAACTAATCATGAAACAAATAGTGTAGAAGGAGCACATAGTTCTCTTTAAACTGTAGTTATTATTATTATTACTTCCTGTCCACTACTAAGTACATGGAAATGATTTTGTTTTAATATTCTAAATAATAGAAGGAGCAGATTAGGAGACATGAGGCCATTGGTGGGAGAACAGAACATGGACCTATATGTACTATGACGGTATCTGAGAAATTGCATTTGTAAATTCAGTTTTTTTCCATGGTTCCAATTCTGCCATTAAAAGCCATTCCCTAAGGTGGAGGCCAGGGCAGGGACACAGGTGCTGTTACACAGCTCCACAGCCAGGTCTTCTACTATGACTTAGCCTGTGCCCCCTCCACACCAATTCCGCCTCGCTCCTCTGGTCTCAGGTCTCAGTGGTGCTGGGCTCACAAGACCATCTGCCCTCGTTGCTCCACCTGGTAGGCCCCTGCCACTTGCTGGCTTCCGACTCGGCAGTCCGGGAAGGGTAGACATCAGGGCCCCTGCTGACAGTGGCACTGTCAAGCTTACTGGGAAAGGACTAGTCTCCAGATGGGTGGGGAGCATCCTGTACAGTGGCTTCTTCCAATGTGCCAAAGGGCAACATGGCAAGAGCTCCCTTGCTATTCAGCTTTTGTTCAACTTACCTAACTCATCTTCTCCTCTCCAGGCTCAAGTTCAGAGATGGGATAGCAGGAGACCTATGCAGACCATTGCACTCTGCTCTCATTTTTCCCTCATATTTCTACAGTCCTCTTTTACTGGCTTTTTATCATATACTCCTCCTTCTTACTGCCAATTAATCCTTGATGGCCAAAAGCATTCATCTATGTTAATTCTATAAACTTAACCCCGCATGTGTGGGTGTTGATCTGCTACTAAAGGAAGAAAGTTAAAAGAATTAAAAAGTCTTCTCTCAAGACAATGTCTTGGTTTGCAAAAGTTGGTTTTTTCCCTGCATAATCTATTTGTATGTTGGGAGCTAAATATTACCTTGGTCTTAATCTTTGCACTGCTTCAGATCCAAATTCTAGTCTTCTCTGTAGAGAGACAGATGTCTTGGATGGACTAGGCAGAAGGTCTTCTACTTGGGAAGGGAAGGGCAAAAGCACATTAGTCATTTTTTGACTATTTCCTTATAGTGTTTCAGGCTGAAAGTGCAATTGATTGGGAAATTTCCTTTTAAGAATACTATTGAGACATTCGGAATATGAAAGTCTGGATAATATTTTTAAAATAGCTCATGCATTATTTGTATGCATTTCAGAATATGCAGAAAATAAACCTGGCCCTCCAAATTCTGTACAGGAATGACTGTTGTGTAGATATGTTCTCAATGTAAACTATTTTGATAATTTTAAGGTGATGACATTTATGTATGCTGAACTAAACTGTGATCAGTTTCTTTAAATAGAGCCTTAAAACTATACAGCTCTTTTCGAAGACTAAACTTGTTGTCTCCAGTTTTGATTAAACTAATAAATTAAACAGGCTAGCTTAATCTCCAGTATTACACGTACACATCGCTGTAGATTTTAAACTAGAAAAGCAGAAAATGAAAGCATGTTTTCTTTGGCAGGCATTTGATGTACTTGGAAGAGTTGAAGCTTACCTTAAGCTCCTTAAATCAGAGGGCTTAAGTCTGCCTGTCTTGGCAGCAAGGCATGAGGAATTACACAGAGAAATTAAAGACTGCGCAGCTGAAGCTTTGCAAAAGGGACAAGCCTTAATCAGCCAAGTAGACTCCTGCAGGTGAGTGAAGTCTATTTCTTCCTCAGCGTAACAGTGTTTTCACAGTCTCCACAACTTGTTAAAAAATAAGTCTCATGACTCTTTTTCTGCTTCTAATGCTTTGCTACATTGTGACATGGCTTAAAAGGATTGAATTTTGGTCAACAGTGATTCTGAACACAGCATTGCTCAGCCAGAAGTGAGGCTATATTCTGAGCCTGAGGGCCTGCTGATGCTAAAGCTTTCCTTCTGTGAGTTTCTGAGGGGGGAAGAGGAAAAGGACAAATGAAGAAACAGAGCTTTAGTTCTTTTCATATCCTCCATGGGGATTCTTCCCTTTTAATTCATGAGCCTGGCATCTATGCTGTTTCTCTTTTCTTTTCTGGGAAAAAAAAAAGTATGAGAATTCCCTTTCATTGATGATTTGGTGGCTCACCAGCAAAAACCCCAAATAAAAGGTAACGTTAATAATAATAATGGCTCACATTTACTGAGAGCCCCCATCTGCCAGGCACTGTACCAAGAGCTTTAGGAACATGATCTCATTCATCCTCACAGCAACTCTACCAGGCACATACTATTAATGTTCCACTTTTATAAGCAACTGAGACACAGACAGGTTAAGCAACTTGCAAAAAGTCACACAGCCAGCTAGTGGCAGGGGCAGAATTTGAATCCAAGTTAATGGGCACTAGACACCATGCTGTTCACCAGTCCTATGGCTAGTTGTTTTTGTGAGCTCATTTGGTGAGTGTATCTATGTGAGTCTAGAGTTGAGTGGAATGAGGAAAGAGGAGGAACTTGAGGAACAAAGAGAATGAAATGGGACTGTAAGAAAGAACAGGGATTGGAAGACGATGGAGTGGTGGCAGAGCCAATGGTGGTATAGGTGTTTGCTAGGAAGAAATGCAGTCAGGGCTCACATTTTGATAGAGAGACAAAACAATGTGTGTGAGTGGGTTAAGTCTAGTTTTTTATCTCCTATATCCACAATATCCCTGAAACTCGGAAACATTCTATTTGAGAAACAATGAAATTGGTGGAATGCGGCAGAATTACTCTTTTTGTTTTTGTTCTGCTCTGTTAGATGTGTTTAAAAGGGTTGATTTGGTAAGACTGGGTGAAGGGAAATTTCTTTCCATAAGACAGTGTGAATCTGGAGAGAGATATTGAACCAGGGTTTGTGCCTGTCCATACAAAGCCAAGATCAGAAATGCTCCAAGGTCTTCCAGCAGTAGCCAGAAAGCGGAGGCTATGAGAAGGAAAAATGATTCTCCCCTTTGAAAAGCTAACAGTAACAGTCACAGCTGCTACAGTAGTTTTACTACAGGAAAGTCTCTCCACACCACACACATCCAGTGAAGTGCACACTTGCGCCTGGACTCGGGGTGCCTGTCGGCCCTGAGCTGAGTCATGAGTCAGGCGATAACTGAATTATGTAGTGAGGCCTCCAGCTGTAACTGGGGAATGGTCCCACGTCAGCCTAGCAAGTGGGTCTCCAAGCACAGACAAATGTTATTTCTCTGTTCAGACTACAGCCAACTAAGGCTACTCTTTGCATATAGTGCTTTCCCTGGCCTTGGGTGGTGTCCTTTCACGCGTGGGTAGATTGGGAGGTAGGCAACACCTTCCCCCAGATCTCTGGAGATCCGTCTCTGGGAAGATACTCTCTCAACTCAGCAGGACCTCTGGGCTGTGTTTGGATTCCACCTCCCTGAGCTTTGGTCTGGAAATTACCTTCCAGGCAATAAACCTATGCATGTGCAAGCTCACCTCATTTGTTTCCCTTCTCGCAGGGATCGCTGTCCTGTGCTACCTGTTGTCCAGTGTCCGAGAACCATTGTTTCACATATTCTGGTTTTTTTCTAGTCATTTAAGGTGTGAGGGTAAATCCAGTTCCTGCTTCTTGGCCAGAAACCAAAGTTCCCTATTCAGTTTGATACTTAACTCCTGAAGCTGGAAAGCTGACCATGATTCATTACTGCCAACTTTTATCCTGTTTGATCACTAATGCTTTATTTTCAGTTCTTAAACTTAAAGGAAGTATTTATGTTTTATATTACATTCTATCTTCAGGGTGTTAGTGACTGTGTTTGGCCATGTTTATTTACTTAACTAGTTTCTGTCCTTTCCCCTTCTTTGTTCTTTCTAGTCTTAATTTATAAATTTATATTGCTTGTCAAAGAGGCATCTATAATTCTATTCTTCAGGCTGTAGACTGAACCTTAATAGAAAAAGTAATAGGCAAGGTCCATTTCAAGAAACTTTAATTAATGGTTAGGTAACTGGACTTATAAAAAATTGCACTACAGTTTCTGTCAATGCCATAGATATATGAGCTTCTACGGTAGTCCCAAGGTGTTTGGTTGACCTGAGATTTCACAGTATTTTACAAATAAATACTATTTCCATTTTTGTAGGAGGAACTAAAGGTAAAGTATAACTGTTACTTGACAAAGGACATTTTTGATTCAGAAGGCAGATGTAAAAGAGAAATTCATTAAAAACTGAATTGAAATGCATCAAAATCTCAGTCTCTACCTAGAGCCACACATAGCTACTGACCTCAGTCCCATGCATTCCTGTTGGGACTCCCTCTTCTTCCTCATCGGAAGGTTCATCTGTTCAGTGACCAGAGTCACCGTCACAGGAAAGAAGCAGAGCCCGAGGAAGAGTTTTCAGGTGGCAGCCACTGCTGGCGTGGGGTTTAGATTGGTGGCACTGGAAATAAACGCCAGTTTCAACAGCGCCAAGTCCAGGTTCCCGAACATCGCGATGGCTTCCTAGACTTCTGAATGGCAGCACACTGCTCAGACAGAACACTCTAAGCCTCTTAGTACCAGACGTTTGAGAGGTGCTGTGGATAAGAAACCCAGGACTTAGTGTCAAAGGAGTTTTATTTCATGCACTTTGAGGGCCAGAACAATACCATGACTTTTAAACTTAACTCTATGAGCCAGTTTCCTCATCTGTAAAATGGGGATATATATTTCATAGAGGTTTTTTGCTTTTTGTTTTAAATCAGATGAGAGAGCAGCATATATAGAGTATCCAATAAACAGTTGGATCACTTATATTTTTCTGTCTATATAAAGAGTTTTAAAAGCTAGTAAACACTGAGGCATATGATTGTTTCAAATGATCGCAATAGAGTCAGCTACACAAAGTTGTATTTATTTTCACTAAATGGGAAGGTTATATTTGAGACAAGATAGATAAACATTTTTCTTAAGGTAACAAAAGGCAGAATTAAGTATTGGGGCAGGTAGGAATTTCAGAGACCCTTAGATCTGATTTTTTTTTCTGTTAACAAGAGGAATAGGACTTCAGAAGTTCACATTTATCCAAGATTAGGCTTCCCAGGAAATCCGAGACCTTTGTCATTGTCATTCTGTAACCACTGCCTTACTAGGAACAGGTCCACCCCATTTTCCTATCCCAGCATTGAACACCTTTGAAGTTGGAGCAGCCTCACAAAATGGATAATGGTTATCTAAATGTTTCCTTGCATTTTCTATTTCCTCCCTATAATCTGGTGATAATTCTGAGTCCTTTTGGTTCATAGTCCACTGCTCAATCCATTGAACTATACCAGCCAAGGCCGAGTCCTTATTAACACATTTTGTACCGCTCACAAGTTTTCCCGTGTTTTGCAAACCATCTGTTAAGGACCTCTCACGAATTTTCTAGTGTTTCTAGCGCCTCAATCAACAAGCAAAAATGAAGTATAAACAGTTTCTGCTATCAGAAGAGTCTCACAAACAATGGGAAGACAAAAAACAATTCCCAAATGAAAGGCAAGGAGGAAGCCTCAGAAAGAATGCTAAATGAAATAGAGGTAACTCAACTATCAGATACTGAGTTCAAAGCAACGATTGTCAGGAAGCTCAGTGAGCTCACAATGAGCTACCAGAAACTACAGGGAAGCTACAATGAGCTCACTGTAAACAATATCAACATGAAAAAGGAAACAGAAACTGTCAACAAGGGCCAAGAGGAAATGAAGAACAGTTTCTGCTATGGGGCCTGGGGGGAGACTGGATAACGGATGACAATAATGAAAGCTCTCCAGAACCAGAGACAAATCTGTCCAGCCCTTCCCCTGGGGGTGCAAGGAGAGCACCTCGTAAAGATCCACCCAAAAGGTTGTCTTGTCAGGCGATATGAAGCAGCATGAACCTACATGTATTCCAGCGAGTGGAAAGAAAAAATTTCCTACAAGAGCCTGTGGAGTTTGTGTCATGCATGGAAAACGGAGCAAATCTAGATACTTATGTAAATTTTGTTTGGTCCCTCTTCATAGAGGAAAATGTTTTATGCAGTACCATACATTAAAAAAGTACTAGGAACTTTAATTGTTTAATTAGTTGTTTAATTGTTTTTGTAAAAAAAAGTTATAATTATTGAAAAATAACACCTAAAGTGCATTATGATCTGTAGTTATGATGATTTAAATAACGTGCAGTTTGCCCAAAAACGTGCCATCCCTGGCGTATGTCTTAGAGATTTCTATGCAGTATGCAATGTGTTAAACAGTTTATTTTCTTTGCAGAGTCACATCTAAATACACTTTCTAAATACACAATCTAACTACACTTTAATTTGAAAGGCATCTTCATGCATTCATTTGCACTTAGTTAGACGTCAGTTACCTATATAGTACATGATAATGGTCAGACTTAGATATACAGTGAAGTGGAAATCCCCTGGCTTCTGGCCTTCCTCACCTCTTCGTAGGCCTCGCTTGGCATCACCTTTGAACACTAAATCTAAAGACAGACCACAGGTGGCCTGCTACCAAGCAGAATCCTACATTATTAAGCCACAGGAAGCTGTAGTGGTTGGAAGTGCTGATTCGGAGACCTTGTATGAGAGTGAAGTTTTCCATAATTGGACAAAAATGAGGGACCTTCTTGCTGGTCAGTGTAGCTACCACTTCAGAGCTCAAAGACATGCAAACACCCAGCAAAACCAGGCCACCTTATGAAGCATTCATTTGCCTTTTTCTGTTTACTAAAATTAATTTAAGATTTACAGGTAAATTTGCTTCAATGTCAACTCAATTTCTATCCCTGTGGAAAAGACTTACCATGTTTTTTCTTTTCTTTTTAAAAAATTGATTGTAGAGGTAGGGGAAGGCAGTGAGAAAGAGAGAGAATCACCAGTGTGAGGGAAACACATCTATCAGTTGTCTCTTGCACGTGCTACATCTGGGGACTGAACCCACAACTCAGGCATGTGCTCCAACTGGGAATCAAATCCATGACCTTTTGGTCTATGGGACGACACCCAACCAACTAAGCCATACTTGCCAGGGCACACTGTATCATTTTAATTCTACCTGTTGAAGTGAATTCAAGAAATGTAAGAAGTGTCCAAAACTGTAGAGAATTTTTATATGAGTTTATTTGAGCCAATTGATGACAGAGTATGCTGGGGAGCAAGATCTCTAATGTCCTGAAGAATAACAGTTTGAAGTTTCTTCTGTGCTTTTAGAATTAAGGAAGGAACATAAAGAAGATTACATGAATGTGGAGAAAGCAAGGTGGGGATTGGATTACATGACAGTTAAGATTATGTGCGCTCTTGAGGTTGGTTATGTCTTAGAACAACAGCTCTGAGAGGGTGATCCACATATTAGGGTTCTGACAGGAGCATCTCAAAGGCATGTTAACCTAGATGCACAGAAGCAATGGACAGGGCTTGCTTAAGGCAAAGATAAACCTTTTACTAAAAAGTTATATGCCTAGGCTTGACTACCCACCATGACCTGCCCAATTAGGAATGCTTGAACACCTGTGAGGTTACTTTCCATAGGACCCCTTTTTTGTCCACAAAGCATTTAAAATACCTCATCCTGATTGAATATTTTGCTTTGGTATAACTTTTAGTGTTGTCTGTTTTGATCTAACACTTTATTACTTTCTTAATGTTAATTCTTCATACTTTCATATTTTACAGAGAAATAAAAACAGGAGTTCATTGGGATTTTCATTTATGTTGGCTACCACTACTTCCCTTGGTTGCATTGTGGATGATTATAAACTTAGACACAACATGATCTATTTTTATTTGCTTATTCCAAAAATATTATTGAGCATCTTTTGTAAATCGGGTACTCCCAAGCATTACACTATGACAGGCAAAGTGTCTACCTTCATGCTGCTTATATTCTGGGAGGAAGAAGCAATCACCTAAGAAATAAATAGACAAATAAGTCTCTCTCACACAGCACTGGGCACTAAGGAAAAATGTGACAGTGAAACGGGATAGAGAGTGACTCTGAGAGGCGACAACTTGAGACACTGGAGTCAGGGAAGGATTCTTTAGGAGAAGTACCGGCCGTGCAGCCAGCTGGGAGGCAAGTGGGCCAGGCAGAGCACCAACAAAGGTGTGACAAAAAGGACAGTGTGGCTGGAGGAGTGGGTGGCAAGGGGGGTAGGGTGTGAGGCAAGACTGAAGACTTAGGTGGAACTTGGGCTGTTTGAATTGTCATTAGCAAGGATGGCAAACCCTTGTGTACTTTCTAGACATTGATGAATTTAACTCTCAAAACCACTCTGTGATATCAGCACTACTGTTATTAGAGTCCCTGTTTTGCCAATGAGGACACTAGGGCACAGAGAGGTTCAGTCACTGGCCCTCCTACCTGTCGCATGGTGGGAAGAAGTAGGGCACTTGAATGCAGGTCTGAACTGCTATGTTAGGCTGCTGGTTCTCTGTCCATTTACTCCTTTCATTCAACTTTAATCTATGACAAGGGTCCTGGCCACTAGTGAACACGGATTCTTTTCTTATTCCAGCGTGCTTAAAATGTACTCCATCTGTCTTCTAGTTTTGAGTCAAGTCTCACCTTCCCTGAAAGTTTTTTTTCCTTTCATTAAAAAAAAAAACTTATTGAATGTGCATGTAAGCATCTAATATGACATATCTGTACCAGGCTTCAAGGGCTATTATATGTATAAACCTGGTATCAAATCTCCAGAACCTTACAAACGGCCAGTCAGGGAATGATACATCAGGGGAGTGTACTGTAGGCACGAGGAAGTTGTGGGGACAGTGGGGGTTGGGGCCACCTTTTTCAGCAAAGGGAGGCATGTTCCCAAGCTCCTGATCAGGAGAGGACAAGTGAAGGAATGAGATTTGACAGGGCTGTTGTTGACTTTCATAATCTAAGGTCAGTGGAGGGTCTACGCCCTCTGGCCAGGAGGAGCAGAATCAGTCCATAGAATACGATACCTTTCTAATCCCTTTGGATTGGCCAGCTCTGACCCCTGGCTTCACTTTTCATTCTGTGATGTTCTGAATCATTCCTTAGTTGTTCGACTTTGATGATATCATTTCCTTGTCCATGAAATCACTTTGTAGGGCTGAAACCATATGGGAAACCTGTTTTAGGTCCCTCACCTGAGTACCTACATGTTAGGTGACTTGATTTCAAATGTCAGGGGACTTGGTGTGGCGTCAAAGGAAACTCTATTATAGGAAAAATGTTTTTAAAGATCTTAAGTGGAAAACAAACAAAAACGATCCTCTGACAAAACAAAGAAATGAAAACAGAAATTTCCTTTGCCTAATGGAGTCATTTATGGTTGCATTTTATAGGAATTTTGCAGAGCATTTAAGAACTTAAAATAGCTGCTTTTAAAAAATTTGATGATGCATTTAGATGGTAAATGTCAGATGCTGAAATTTAGGGAATGACAAAGTTGAATTCTTATGACAGTGTTAACTTAACCACTTTCCAAATATTTTCATGTCTGTGTTACGTTGTTCTTCTCAGAGGTTGAGCAAATGTCATAACTGCACCCTGGGCCTGGAAACTTTGTCAAGGCTTTTATAATTCTGAATCTCTTAGTATGAAAGGCACTCAAAGTTCACACTTTCCATTACACCTAGGAGTGATTAGTTACGTTTTCATAAAACATCTAGGAGGCCCTCATTACAACATGAACTTGTTTGCGGTGCGAGGTGAAGTGCAGGAATCCCAGAGTAAGAAGGTCTGGAACTGCAGTGTCCGCTGGGGAAGCCCGGCTGATGGGCAGAATGGGTCTCTGCGGTGGTGACTCGGGGGGAGTTGTCTCAGATGAGAGGGCTCAGGGAGGAACACAGAGAAGAAAGAGAGAGATGTGAGGGGACATATTTATGAATATAATGCTCATCACACTTCTGTTTCTAGTGGTGTGAATCTGAAAACCAGCTCCATATTCCCAGAAAATAAGGAAATGTTTTAAGATTTTAAGGGCAAGCACATCATGAAATATTCTCAGCCCAAATCAGAACAGTGACTTTTGAAGAATATTTCAAGACAGAGAGAATCCTCACAACATAATATTAAGTGAGCAAAATCAGGTTCAAGTTGTATATATGGCATCACACTAACTTTGGTGAGGAGGAGGAAAGACTTTGGGGAAGGGAATACATTAAAATCTATTTTTATATTTTCCAAATTACCTCAAATCAGAATATTTGCCTATTCTTGCTGTGCCCTTTTTACTTGAAGATTTATGTCATTAAGCGTGGAAAAGCTTTAGCACTGATCTCTTTAAATATTGATTTTCTGCTGTGGTCTCTCCCCTTCTGCTAGGACCCCGAGGAGCACGTTGGGGCCCCTCCATGTGTCTCTCAGGTCTCTGAACTCTCATAATGTCTTATTCTTTTAGCTCTTCATGTAGAATTCTCAGTGACCCCTTTGGACTAATATTCTCTTTGGTTACTTTTCTCTTTTTCATTCACTGATTTTTTTTAGTTTTCATAACTATATTTTTACATTGCTAACTCATTTGTTTCACATCCCATTTTGTTTTTATTTCTGACTGTTTTTGTTTCAGAGTTTCTTGTCCTTTACTCTGGGTGTTAAATTTTCCTTTATCTCCAATGATCTCAGGTATACTTGCAGCAAAGTTATTTTCAGGTTGTTCTATATATTTTCATTTCGGATAGAGTACATTTATCTCTTGATTGTTTAGTGTCTTTTCTTAGGATGTATTTCCTCATGTGTTTTGAAATTTTTTTAGATTGTACTCTCATCTGGAGTGGGAAGTTGTTTGGTTTTTGGCTTTTTTTTTGTTTCTTTGTTCTTTCTCTTTGTTCTTTCATTTTCAGTTTTATCATCTTTGCAGTGACTTCCACCTGAACTCACAGGGTCTCCAGTCCAGAAACAGTCTCCTGTTGTTTGATCAGGGTCCCATTAGGCCCCAGTGAGACACAGTGGCTCTCAGAGCAGCATTCCGAAGATCAAGTGTGGACTGAGCGGTGGTTTCTGACTGCCCGACTGTGTGAGATTGCTTTGCCCCAGTAGCACTTAGCTACAGCATTTTTCAATCTCCTTTTACAAGGAGGGAGAATCCCATCCCTGTTACTTATTTTAGGTAGAATCCTAGCTACAGTACCAGTCACGTAGGTCTCCATGGCCTCATAGGAATGGAACTTGTGGCCATCTCTGCCTGCATCTGTACCAGAACCCGGGAGCTCAGTGGCTTCAGCTCCACTTACTATTTTCTGTTTCTGCATTGTTATGTGTATATTAAAGGGGTGTGTGTATAGGAGAGATTTATTTAGTAGGGAGAGGTTTTTTTTTATTTTATTTATTTATTTTTAGAGAGGGAAGGGAGGGAGGGAGAGAGAGAGAGAGAAACATCAATGTGTGGTTGCTGGGGGTTATGGCCTGCAACCCAGGAATGTACCCTGGCTGGGAATCGAACCTGGGGTGAGAGGTTCTTGATGTGTATAACTTAAGTCAGAAAAAAATTAAAAACATACATTTTACTTCTACAGTACAAATGGCACATTTTCGAAGTAGATCTAAAAACAAGAGAACAGCTCTTGTTTCCTCCAAAATAAAGATTATAAACATGAAGGGACATTGTTTGGGTCCCTGTCAGAAGAAGCAGCAAGCTAAAGATAAGGAAGATATATACTTTTCCATTTTCAAAGTATAATTTTTCCATGGACACAAAGAAAAACACGATCAGCTGATTCCTTCCAATGAGAGAGTAAGCTGTCAAGTGCTTACCATCTGGTTCAGCTCCTAATCCAGATGGGCTGCCAATAGTAATTTATGAAAGGTTTGAAAGCAACTTGCTATTCTCAGGAAAGAATCATTAAGACACATTAACATTGGGATTTTCTCCCCTCACCCAGCCCCAATTTGTGACAGATGCAAAGATAGACAACTGTTTCCATACAGCAAATAGAGCAGTCTATTTTTGAGCCAGAAGTCAATATGTCTCTGCTCTTTGGGAAAAAAAATCCATTGTTTTTCTTCCCCCTTCCCTCTCCTCTACTGGCTCACTGAACAAGGAAGAAAATGCTCTCATAATGGAGTTTCTAACAAATGTCTGAGGAAACCTTCATCATCTGTTATTTCTGAATATCTGTGATGCGCTCGGAAAAGTCAAAGTCAATATCAGGAATAATCTGATGACCCTCACACTCACACTGTAGTCAGGTTCCCTGACTTATAGTGAAAGCTCAGAGGTCAACCAGTATTTCCACTGAAATTAAAGAGCCCCAGATCCTTAGACCCAGACGTCTAGCCCCTCCCAACCAATCAGACAGCACATGAGGAAGGAGTGCGGCTTCTGAATTTGAACAAAATGATGACACTTGTTTCAACAGGTTTCTGTTATTCATTCTTCGCTCTTATCCCATCATTTACTTAATATGATTGTGAAGTAATAGGACTCATTCCTGAGTGACTTATGGAAATGTATTCATTTATTTTCAGTTCATGTAAGAATTGCTGGCAGAGAGTGAGCTAATATTTTTCCTTTGATCAAACCATCTGCTTTACACGTTCTGAGAAAATTGCCAGTGTGCATGCTATACATGTTTAAAATGTTCAGGACAATCAAAAGAAAAGTGTGGAATCAGCGTATAAAATTTCTAACTAAAAATGATGAGCTCGGGGTGGGTGCTAACCTGCAGATTGGATTGTCACTAAGAAGGATAGAGAGGGAGTGGCACTGGGGTTAGGAGTGTGACAGACGTATTCCAGCTGGGAATCAGGGAAGAGATTAATGCCAGAACAGACAGAGGTGATCTCGCTGAGGGCTCAGAGAGGGGAGAGTAGGAGCTCGCTAAGGTAAGCAAGGTAGTGGAACATTTCTCATACTGAGGAAGGGGTGTAAGCCCCAAGTAAGGATAGGGCACACAGCACACAGGCAATAATACACAGGGAAACAAGGCAATTCAGACTGTCCCTCCAAGGCTTTAAATAGAGGAGGGAAGTTCCGGCCCACCTAACTATAAATGCTAGGCCATCAGGAAAGAAACCCGGCAGTCTTCTGATAGCCTTAAACTTCTGTAAGTGGCCAAAGGGTAAAGTCATCATTGTTTGGAAACTGTTATTAGTGATATTTTTATACAGTAATTATCCATGCATGTATTCTTGTTCCTTAAATTTGTCTTCTCTTCCCTTAAATATTTGTCAGTGTATATTTTATTTAACTCAAAAACATTCATTAATCTGCTACTTACAGGCTATGTGCTCAGGGCTGCAGAGATATATTAATAAAACAAATGTCCTTTCCCTTAAAGAATTTACAATGTAATTGATATACATGATAAAGCACAAATCACCACATAATGAGACCAAATCTCCTAGGTCATTGGAAAGTGGAAAATGAATGGTCCTTCCAAAGAAAAAGAGAGATCTTATTTTGTTGGTGGTGATTCATCTAAAGAGCATTATTTTTACAGAAGGAATGTGCTCGATTTTGTTTTGTTTCCTTGTTTCCATTCTCTGTGCTGGTATGATGCCCCTCTAGTGGCCACTTCAAAAACTGCAGACAGACATTGCATTACCTAGAGAAGCTAGCCAGTTTCCAAAGAGCATGCCAGGTAGGTTAACCCTGTTTCCAATCAACATGCAACTCTGGGGACAGTGTAATTTTAAACGGAGGACATGTCCACCCCTCTATCATGTGTTATAGACCTAGAAAAGGTACTGTGAGGTGGTAAAGAGTGAGGACTTTGAGATCAGATGGACAGGTTCCAATCCCAGATTAGACACATAACTGTGACCTGGGCAAGTTACTGAGCTTTTCTGTTCCTCACTTTGCTCATCTGCAAAATGAGATGATAGTTATACTCAGATCATAGAGTACTTATGAGGATATTGCCTAAAACATTAAAAACGGTGACTTGTCCCAGTAAGTACAGTCGAACCTTGCTTCTCAACTATCTTGATTCTTGAACAGTTTGGTTCTCAACCAAGTCGTCCACAGAAAAAAGTCTTGGTTGTCTAACAAAACTTCGGGTCCCAATCCTCTACCCAACAACCTTTTCGTGCTGATACCTGTATAACCAGTCATGCATCTCTCAGGCAACAAAGGAGGTTCAGTTTTCAAATTGCTTCTCAAACAGTTCTCCGGAATGTATTAAGTCCCGGAACTGAGGTTCCACTGTACTTGATAATTGTGTTTAGAAAATGTGTACCCATTTATTTCACAAACTTTGTTCTCTGTACCATCTTTCTACAGTGCTTATTCACTTTTTCTTTTATATTTATTTTTCTCATTCCAGACATCATATACTATAGAGAACTTGGAACCTACAAGATACAGGACAATTGGGCTTTTAAGTGCTTTTTTAGCATATAATGTTTGAGTTTAAAACTAAGTTAAAATATGATTAACATTAATACACTGCTTTTAAAGAACTAGTGGACTTATAAAAATTATTTCTAAAATTCTCCTGATTTCTTAATTATACCCTTCACTGTCTTTGAGTTATTAATATATAAAACTAAGTGTTTTAAGTGTAATGTCTGTGGAGCAACATGTGTTGGTAATAAGATCCCCCCAATGAAACTTCTCTGGGGCTCAAATGGTCTCTGCAGTATACACTTGAATCCGTGCTCATTCAACTAGATTCTCAAGCTGCCTGATGACCTCTCACCTCTTCAGCAGCCTCGGTATCATTTCCGTGATGTTACTTCACCTCTCATTCCTCGGGGATCTTGCCCTCATTTCATTACTAATTAAATTCATTTTTACAGTGTCATAAATTAATTATTTGAGGTAAAACTACTGAAATGTGTACCTCATTTCAAGATTTTTTTAAACTCTGGGTAATTAAATTTAAGAGTTATCATATCACTCTTTATAAGTATTTGAAGGAAATGACTGAGGGGAAATATAAGACTTCAACTTCTTATATAGTAGGACAGGCTATGTCTTAGGAACAGGCTGAAAAGTCAGAGAGGGTTCATTCCATCAGCGATGTTCTTTTGTTGTCCCTCAGGCCTAAGCTGGAAATGACTGGGAAACTTGCAGATCTGTCTCTAGACTAGAGCAAATGGGGTCCAGCTCTAAGTTCATTTGTTGTTTTAAAGGCATTTTAATTTTATGAGCTCTCATGTCACTTTCCGATTTCTCAAGAGGCCAGCACAGGTTTCTTTTTTATGAACAAGTACATTAGATTCCTAATTGTTTGGTGATAACTTGATTTCCTTCTAATGAATGCAGCCTTGAGCATTCATAATCATCATGAACAAAGTCCTTAGTGTTACATCAATATTTTACCCTGTTGGATTAGTAAATGTTTTGTTAATTGGCTAATCCACATTTCTATTCAAAGAGCTTCTTAGATAAATGAAGCTTTTAAATAACACCCTTAGGAAAACTCTTGGCAAACAAACTGCTTTTTGCCATAAGGTTCTTAAAATAGCTTAGAGAGATATTAAAAAGCAAACCTTTAGAGAGGGAGATTAGACCTGGTTGTAAAACCCATAACTCATCTTTTCCCTCAGGACTGACTGACTTAAGCAAAGGAATATAATTTGGTTTGGCTCTTTGCAGTACCAAGATGATAGTTATTTAACTTCTGTTATCCTACAATCTGAAGCTCGGTAACTTTTGTCAACTCATACCTTTCATGAAAGAGCAAATCTGCTCTCCAGTGTTCCCTGTTGCCAGGGCTTCTCTATGGAGGTGGAGTGAACTAACAGCTGGCTTGTTCCATTCAGCTCTCGGGTGACTGGCGTCCAGGAGATGATGGGATGTATTCAGAGACGAGTGGATCATCTGACTGAACAGTGTTCGGCGCACAAGGAATTTGCTCTTAAGAAACAACAATTTGCAGCCTCAGTGGAGGGCTACCTAAGAAAGGTAGTTTCATAAACTGTCTCCTCCTTAAGCTACTATTTAGATGAACTCCTTATTTGGTGATAATAGATGGTGTGGCAATTGCAGCATATGGGCCTAAGGGGAGAGGGGCTGTGTTTGTGTGTCTCCTTAGATTTCTGTCCCAGGTCACCAAACTGTGTATGTAATCCCACTCGCCACCCAGCCCTGAACACACATGCACAAAGGCAGTCCTCACTTTGTGCAGACCTGTGTTAACTAAACCATGTACATATTTCGATGGTGTCCTTGATTTACGTGATTCTCTGCATGGCTCCAATATGCACAGGTTTTAGTTAACATAGTATCACACAACAAGAGGACCTTAGATCAACACCACAAACAATGGGTTCAGGGGTTCCCGGAGTGAGTTGCCATTATCATACGTTATTGGACCAGGCCAGTGCTGGGGACATAGTCATTCTGAATACAAGCACACATGTGGAAGTCCCCTCCGCAGAGGGAATAGAATGGTGTAGTGTGGGAGAATTTTATTTTCTGTTTCAAAGCCAAGCAGACACTATTTGACTAAATAAAAAATTATTTATCTGTAGGCAGGATGCATTGCAAAAACTAGTACCGTATTTTTCGGGCCATAAAACCCAACTGGGCTTTAGAGGAGGAAAATAGGAAAAAAACTTTTGAAGCAAAAAATGTGGTAAAATATTTAATAACACAAATAACATAATATTTCACCAATGTAAATGTAAGCAGAACTCAATAGCAGCATTAACAACCACAATTCCTCCCAAATTTGGGGGGAAAATAGTGCATCTTATAGTCCAAAAAAATACAATAATATCTTAATGACATTAATGCTGATGAATTTCATTGCATAGGTTGGGTCTCAAATTTTCAATGGTATTTTCATTTGATAAAATGGATTTATACGCCTGACTTGAAATAAGCAGCATTGGTAGACTTCACAGGAGAGGTTATTAATCATGTCTCTATTTAAATTGCTTCCCCACCTGTTATTGGTCCAGAAACTCAGGAATCTGAGCCTTGTTCTGATGCCTGGGTCCAGGGAGATGGTGGCAGCTGTGGGGCCACATTCCCTGGAGCTTGGGAGGCAGGCTAATTTGGTGGTGGTGGAAACACAGCAGGAACTCAGACAGCTGTTGCTCTTGGCTCACTGCCAGCTTAGAACCAGTGTGACTCTGGGAAGTATGGACTCTAGTTGGAGACCAGAATGAAGGCAGTATGTTGAATGGAATAGAACCTCTAAAGGTCACTTAATTCATTGATTTGTGTGTACTGAGAATCAAATATAACCTTTTACATTCATCAGTTAAGTCACCTAAGTGTGTTCCTGTGCTTTATTATCCCATGTATGGGTTTGGCGCTACCCCAGTGTCCCGCAGCCTTAAAAATAGCATCTAGACCCCTACTTCAAAATGTGCCTGAAAATTGGGCTCCATTGAACTTACAGTGGATGATTATGAATTAATTAGCTAGATAAATTAATCTCTGCTGATGTGTTGGCAAGTGCATTATCCTCTCTAGATAACACATATAACATATTCTTAGAAGACATGGATGATTGCTTTCATCTCATTGCTGTTAATAAAAGAAACATCTTTTAAGATATACCCTCTATTGGTGGGTCAGTAGTATTACCTCATTTGGAGAGCAGCATTATTAATTTAAATATGAAGTTCTAAAATATTTAAAACTACTTTTAGATTAATATTTATATATTACAGTATAGTGGGAATGTAGAGAGTAGTATAATCTTTTCTATGCCTATGCAAATACATATTACTGAGGCTACCATATATCCTTTTCTCCTAAAGGTGGAAATGTCAATACAGGAAATCAGTCCAGTACTTTCCATTGCAATGGATGTTGGTTCCAGCCTTTCTGAATCAGAGAAGATTTTGAGTAGATATCTGGAACTAGATAGTCAAGCTAAGGTAAATATAGTATGGATTATTATTATGGTTACAATTTTGTAAAGATGATCTCTTTATACTCACTAGCTATAAAACTTAATCCTAGTGTACTTGAGGGTTGAAATTCTAAATTAATATTATAGCAAATAATCACTTAAAATTTCTTACTCTTCTGTGTATCTGAATAATTTATATTTATATGTGCCCTCACTAGGGGGTTTGAGCTCACTGTAACTCAACATTCTAGCTTAGTATCAGACACTCATTTGGCCTCTTTTCCTGGCCTGAGAGATGTTAGCAGTCCTTTTGGGGTGCCAGAGCAGGCAGAGAGAGTGCTTTTATAAGACTATCTGTGATTTTCTGCCAGAGTAAGTTACAAAAAAAATTACCAGAAGCAACATGCGTTAACACAAGGTCCCAGGAGGCAAATGTTGTTTGCAAACTAAACCTCCAGGGACAGAAATTGCCCTGCTCTCCCTAGCACCTTGTGTAACTCCCTTTCACCCCCTTCACATGAGACTGGGCTTCAAATATTCCTGCCAGCAGCTCCAAACCTGCACTGAGTCCCAGCCTGACCCAGCAGGTGTCTAGGAAAGTTGAGTTAAGAGTCTTCCCAGGCTCACCAAGGTCGGCAGGAAACGGCTGTGCCTCCCCACCAGTTCTCAGCAGAAAAGCCTCCTTCACAGAAGCACCCCCAGCCAAAACTCACAGAAAACCCATTTTTAAATGAGGTGTTTTTAGTTCATTATCTAAAATGTTTACATGTATTATATATTATGCTCATATACACAGTTGTGGAACATGGTTTGGCTTTGGGTGGTGGGCACACAGTTTATATACAAATTATGTAACAGAAATGTACACCTGAAACCTATATGATCCTATTAACCAATGCCACCCCAATACATTTACTTAAAAAATAATAAAATCAAAGGCCTAAACCTTACAGACTATAATGTTATCAAATAAAGTTAGACCTAGATGAAAAAAACATAAAATGTTTACAATAAAATGTTTGTCTGAATTCACTTTTTTATTCCAAATTTTTAAAAAAAGATTTTACTTATTGATTTTTAGAGAGGGAAGGGAGGGAGATAGAGAGAGAGAAACATCAATGTGCAGTTGCTGGGAGTCATGGCCTGCAACCCAGGCATGTACCCTGACTAGGAATTGAACCTGCAATACTCTGGTTCGCAGTTTGTGCTCAATCCACTGAGCTACGCCAGCCAGGGCTATTCCAAAATTTTTAGAATTATGAAAGAAATTGCGTAGGAGAAACTCCACTCATCCTCTTCCCCCAAGAGCTATCTGGGAGCAACACTTGCAAATTAAAATTACTATCCTTCAACAGAGTACAGGGGGAGCATATTAAATACAAGTAGGGAAGCAAATGAGAATGGAGCTTTTTTCTTTGTTTTATGCTTGATTCCTACCTTGGTACCATGAAATTTCATGTGGCTCTTTCTGTGGCAATTGTATATGAATTGCTTATAAAACTTATTCACTTAATCAGTGCTAAGATTTCACATGCCAGAAATAGCACTCAAAACAGGAGAGCAATCTTAAGCAAGTCAAATTCACTGACCCTTTAGGCTGTTTAGACCTCACATGTAACACTTGTCCTACATGCGTTTCAAAATTCTATATAGCAACTCAAATAAGCTTCTGTAATCAATCTCATCTTTTATAAATTAAAAAATGAGTGAACAATCTATATAAACTTGCCATATTGTATATAAAAATTAATTTAAGAATTTGCTAGGGCTTTTGTTAATTTCAGAAACATTTCTGGTATATAATTATTTCATTTAAATTATTTAAAATGTTTCTGCCATTTTGTTTTACCACCTTTCAGACCAAACAACTTTTCTTCTATTTGTAACACAAAATTTAGAATACTCTAAATAAGAAGTATAGCTGATGGAGTGGAAGAATAATTTGAGATGGTTTTCATTTTAAGACACAAGTTTTAAAATATTTTTTTAAAGTTGTGCCTTCCTTTTATTGAGGAGAGTCTTGGTACAAGTTCAATTAATAATCGTAATCGATGGATGTGCAGAAGGTAATGAAATGTGAATGTTCATGATTCCCTTGTCAGCTTCCGGCCCTCTGTGCTTTGCTTTCATAGGAAACATCTCATGAATTAGAAGCAGCTGCAAAACTTATGACAGAGAAAAATGAATTTGAACTCGATGAAGTGGCATCGCTTTCTTCTAAAGCTAAATGGCTAGAGGAAGAATTAAACATACTCGTCCAAAACATCAGCTCTAGGTCACAAGTTCTGCAAACCTATGTGGCATTTCTAAAGTCATCAGAGGAGGTATTGGCCTTTATCAACAATGTGCTGGCCTTTATCAGCAGTGTGGCCTCCGCCCACAGTCCTGCATTCTATGGGGATGGAAACCCCGGTGGGTTGTTCTGTATCCTCCGCCCCAGAGCACGCACTCACTGACAGGCCCTTTATTCACCAAGGCACCACACAGATACTAAAACAGTAAGTGGTTTCACTAAAACGTAATAAAAGTATGTATGTGCAGCTATCCACACAAATAAGCAAAGTGATTGTGATGGAACACTTTTACTATCACCCATAAATATTTACACTATCCTAAACATAGAAAAAATGATTTAAAAATAAGTCATCTTCTAAACCACGGATCTCTTTGAGGCCCTAAGCAATTCACGTGGCTCATTTAAAATACACGGAGTCAGAAATTGCACTCTTGGGTCCATTCTTAGATTTTTTTGTTTAATCCTCACCTGAGGATCTGTTTTTATTGATTTTAGAGAGAGAAGAAAGGGGATGGGAGGAGAGAGAGAGAGAGACATTGATATGAGAGAGAAACATTAATCAGTTGCCTCCTGCATGCACCCTTACTGGGGATCAAACCTGTAGCCTAGGTATATGCCCTGACCAGGGCACATACCTGAAACCTTTTGGCATAGAAGATGGTGCTCACTAACTGAGCCACCTGGCCAGGGCAGATCTGCCTTTTAACAAGTTGCTTCCTCAGCTACTTCTGAGGCACTGTTTTGACAGAATTGTACCAGACAATCTGTAAATCCCCTATAGTGGACCAGGATTCTATCTCTCAGAGGCCCCAGTTTCCTGAAGATGATGTTATTATTAGAAAAGTGCGAGGTCCCAGTGCATCCAGGTGCATGTGGTTCACCCTCCTTTCAAGATGGCGGGCGCTGGTTTAGTGGGAGGTAGAGCCAGCAAGGTCCCTCAGGAGTAAAGCCAACCAAAGTTAGGTAGTACCTAGAGTTCCATCTCCTCACTTCCACCCTCCCAGCACTCCCACCCCCACCACCCAGCCTTCCCATGTTTCCTCTGTCTGCTCTTGGTCTGTAATATTCTGAATTTTTGTCCCTCTGGAGGAAGGACCTGCCCAGCCCCTAGAGATCTTAAGTAACTGCTACCTCCTTTCCTGTCATTTCTGTCATTTAGCCCCAAATTTTCATGGTTCAGCAGAGCTATAACAATGGACAAGATTATCCTGCTGATGAACATTTTTATTCAGAATTTGAAATAGTGGAAAAGGTACAGAGAGGTGTTCATTTTCTGCATTGTTATTGCCAAAAATGTGCCTTCTTGGCTTCTGGTTCAATATGTACTTCCATGACCCATGCTGGCTGCTGAAGCTTTGGGTTTAGGGCTGAAGGTTTAGCTTTGCAAACAACACTTTCTCAGAAGGCCCTCCTGTGCTTTCATCTTCCCAGTTTTCACTTAATCTGTTATCCTGTCTGGCAGAGCCTCCCTCCTGCTAATCTCGGCAGTGTTCTCCCTCTGTTGCTCTCCGTCCCCCCAGGTCTTCCTTCTTTCCTCAGCAGCTCCTGGTTTCTCATTTGCATTCCATTCTCCAGGCCCTCCCCCTTCTGCCTTCCACCCTGACTCATCCTGCCAATTCCCAATACTGCATCAGTCCAACACTCTGTTCACTCAACTTTTCTTTTCCAAGCTTCCAGATGCTGCTGCAGAAAGTCACACAGTTGTGCTGACTGGCGCTGTAAGGGATTTATGGGTCTCTGCCTCTGCTGGGTCCTCCATATGCTGCTGGAGCCCATTCAGCAGCAGCTTGCAAACATCTTACACCAGTTTCCATACTTAAATCTCAGCTGGTGCTCTTACGCCACATCTGACTAGAAGAAAGTATGGGGCTTTGGTTCTCAAGCCTGCACTCAATCCACTGAGTCTCGCCAGCCAGAGCCCTCCCCTGTGTGTTTCCATATCCTTCAGAATCTAGCTCTACCAGCCTCCTCTAGTGTTTCCAATTTGCTTTTTCCATTACCTCCTTCCCTTTGGTCTACAGTTAGGCCCAAATTGTCTTGCCCTCATGAAGGCAACCACTCTCTAATTTTCTCTTTCTTCACAGCTGGATTTTGGCACTGGATGATGACATTTCTTGTCTCTACTAGCTCATCCTCTCCAATCCTCACCTGAGAACAGTTTAACATACTTCCTTTTTAATCCTGCCATCTGCCATCTCTTCATTCCACTGAAAATGTCCTTATAAACTACATACTGACTGACAAATCAAATGGTCTATTTTCAGTCTTTATCCTGCTTAATCTCTCTGTCACATTTATTTAATCCTGTTATTCTTACCTCCTTCAGTTTAAAAAAAAGATTTTTTGAGGTATAATTTACATAGCATAGAATTCATCTATTTTGGAGTACAGTGATTTTTAGTACAGTTATTGAGTTGTACCGCCATAGCTGCACCCCAGATTTTGAAGTTCAAGCACCCCAAAGAACCCCAGTGCACTTTTTCTGTCCATCTTGGTTTCCGCTCCCAGCCTCATGCAAGCACAGACCTGCTTGCTATCTCTAGATTTGCCTTATGTGGATATCTCACATTGTTAAGCGGAGTCACTCTGTCTAAGTCACTTCTTTATCTGTTCCTTCTCCCTTTTCCTAATTCAATTCTCTGTTCCTGAAGTGCGGTGGGTCCCAGAGACCTTGCCTGTGCTCTCTCTTACGCATTCTACACGCTTTTCCATAAAACTTACACACACCACCACCCATGGTTTTAGTTCACCAATAACTGAAAAATGGTTCCTCAGCCCCAACACTTCTCAGCTCCAGACCAAGCTTTCAATTTCCAGTCATACTCATTACCTGTGTATCCTGTGGGCTCCCGAAGCTCAACAAAACACAACAGGTTATCTGTTCCTCAAACATGTTTTCTTCTGTACTTTGGTGTTGGGTAAATGACCGCATCATCCTTCAGAAATCTTACCTAGAAGCTTCTAAGTCTCTCAGTGTATACCAGGCCCTATGTTTTTCATTTCTGAGTGTGTTTAATCTTTACAACACCTCTGTGTTTACTTACTAATATCCTATTTGACAAATGAGGGAAACTAAGGCTCTAAAAAGCTAGGTATATGAGATTAAACAGCTAGTGAACATTAAAACTGAAACTTAATCCTCAATCTCCTTTCTTGTTTTTTCCTCCTTGAGAGGCCATGCAGTCGGTGCCCGTCTATAGACACGGCCTAAAAGATTTCTGAGGCCCCCTCCTGTCCATTTGCACCATCCCTTCCTGGGTTCAGGCCCTCACCGTCTCTTGCCGGGCTTAAAGAAGTCACCTCTGCCCCATCACTCTGCCTCCTATAACTCTCCCCTTCCACTCCTCCTTTCAGAAATGGTCATTCTAAAGCAAATTTAATCATGTTACCTCCTGAAATTCAGGTGCTTTGACGGATGTAATTTGTGAAGTAAGCTGTAAATAGCATTTATCAAAACTGGCTAAAGTTTTAAAGTTTATCATTAATTCACTCAAAAACAAACTAGTACAGATTCAAGGGAATTCCTATAATGACAGCATTCTCCCTTGCCTCCAAGGAGGCTTTGGAACAGTTGGAAAAGGCGGATGAATTAAAGTCTGTGTTTGGAGAATTGCACCTAACTGGCAGATGATCAAATTGACACCCAGCCTGTGGCACACAGTCCTGCTGAAGCACTGATGGGTCTCAGGCTGCTTCTGAGTCACTGTGATAGCTAATGAGAATGTGTCACATCATGTTGGTCACAGCAGACAATGTACTGAAACCTGTAGGCAGGGTTTTTCCCAACACAATTATCCCTCTATCCTTCTTCTTACCACTCAGCTTGTGCAACTGAACTTCGCCCACACTAAGATCATTTATCAAGCTCTGAACAGGCCAATATTCCACACTTGTGCCTCATACATGTTATTCCTTCCACCTGGGATCCCCTTCTGCTCTTCCCTTTTACCCTGAACAATTCTGAAAGACACAAATCAAACGTCACCTATTTTGGGAAGTCTTTCTCTATTTACTCAGTGGAGAGTGGGTGGTCCCTCCACAGTGCGCCAAGTGTGTATATCATCCTCATGTTGCAATAACTTGCTTTTGATTATCTTTGTTGCAGAACTATCTTTGGGAACCCAAGGAAATAAATGCATAATTCTTACTAGGAAATCTTAGAAGACTCTATGGAGGAGGTAGCATTTTAACTAGCTCATGAAGGATGAGTAGGAGCACAAAACTGAGAAAAGATCATTCTGGGCTGAGGAAACCAACACCAGAAAAACAGGGCCAGGAATAAATGCAATATGGAAATAAGGAGAGCACTTCTGTTTCTGAGTGTCGTCTGCAGGCTCTCCTATTAAATTCATTTAATTAAGAATGTTGTTAAAGTCTTTAAATGCAGTAACTAACCATTGCCTGAAGTTGGTCACCGTGTTTAGACTGATTTTGGTAGTTATGAGCTCTTTGAATCTTATCTTATTAGCCATTAAGTATTATTCAAAATGCATAAACACTTATGTCAAAGTTTTCTATTATTTCTATATCAGTCAATGATGTGTTCATTTTTAGTTTTCCAGACACATTTGATTTTATTTAAGCTCTTTCCAAAGAGAGTGATTGAAAATAATCTAGTACTGCTTACATCAGTTAGCAAATGAAAAAATGAATACAATTTTAAAGAGGTGAAGTAATCTACATCAATAAGATTAGCTTATGAAAGCAGCATAATATTAATATTTGTATAGAAGATTAATAATTATTTTTAGTCTCATCCTGGTTTATCACTGATTCAAAGTAAATTGTGATATACTAAAATTTTTTTACTGATTCACATTTCTTATTTCCTTGATCACATACATATATGTGTACATATGTGTGTATATGGTTTTCTTCTGAATTATAAAAGTCAACCTTAAATAGAACCATACCAGTATTTGACATAAATTGCCCCCAGTTGCAAAACATACACATATATAAAATACATAAACATAATTTGAGTTAAATGGGTCTTATAGGTAATAAACTCATTTGCTCAGCTTCCTCCCCAGTGGTAGTCCTGTCTGTAAACAACCTAGACAGATTTTCATACCTTTCCAGTAAACTGACAATATTTAATAATTATTTAAAGCGTTCTGAAATGTAGTTCCCATTTCATTTTTATATGAGTTTCTATTGGAATCTAGTGTCATTTTTTCTTTGAAAATGTTTTTAAGTGTTCTTATCTTGCATTTATACTCTCTCTCTCCCTTCTCTCTCTCCCCTCCCCACCCCCCCAGGCAGAGGCGCAGTGTCAGCGCCTGAAGGAGTTTTACCGAGCCGAGGACCCGCGGCAGGAAGGGGAGACCTCAGAAGCCAAGCGTCGGTCTGACTCAGCTGAGAGGCAGTGGCTGCTCTTTTTGAAGAGAAGTTTTTTAGTTCAAGACCTAGGGCTTGAATTCCTTAATTTAATGAATATGGTGAGAATGACATATGTGTGTCACGCCCTCTGCAAGGATTACTTGTCAAAGTCAAAATCATAAATTCAAATATTCAGCTATCACTTAATCAGCAGCGTGGGTTTAGAAAGTTCTTTTTTGGCTTCATTCAACCTCCAACAGTGCTGAAGCCCAGCATTTCCATGTTTATTGAGTCCTAGATTTCTCAAAAGTTTATAACGTGAAGGCTTTTTAGCTGTCTAGGAAAAAGAGTGGCTATAATCCAAATGCATCATTTTCATTATTACACAGAAGTTCACCCAAACGTTGTCATGTTGAGAGAGTGTAACAAGGCCCTTACAAAGGTTCCAGTGGCTCAAGTCAACGACTAGGATGAATTTCCATCCTGATGAATTTTTTACTATAACGAATCCTTTTATAATGAAGTTCCATTATATTTAGAAATGTGCCCTAAGCTTTAATTGACAGCTTATATCTTTAAAATAGTCTAGAATCCTTATAGCAACTGCTGACCTATCTAAAGTTCTCTACAGAATTCTTAAAGGACAGCCAACCCCCTTCTCCTTCAATACCTTAAGTATCTTCTGAATGAAACTGCTCGTTCCATTGTTAGAAAACACCAGCTGCGAGAAAACATTGTTTAAAATGCTAAGTCAAATCTTACTCCATATCTGGTTTTGTCCCTCTGTAGCTCCACAGAGGGGGAGGGAAAGTATTCATACTAGATTTCTCTTATACATGAAAGTCCTTCAAACATTAAAAATAGTTGCTATATCTAGTCCAAGTCTTTTTCCACAGCAAATCACATGAAAACCCTTCCTATAATTTATGAGTAGCTTTATTTCTCTCTCCATCCTGATTCTTCCTCCCAGAAATTCCTATGGTTTGTCAAAATCATTCACAAAATGGAACCAAAAAACTAAGTACAACTGCAATGCAGAGTACAACAAAGGGACATCATTCTTTACTAATGAGACCTAAGATTTTCATTCATTTTTAGTCATGATTTTACATTGCTGGTTCATAATAAACTTGTGATTGACTAAAACTCCCATGCATTTTTATTACAGTTCCTACCAAGCTAGGTCTGTCCCATTTTACAAGTGTCAGCTATTCATCTTTTACATATAAACGTGGGTGTTTCTATTTAACCCTATTTAATGTTATTTTGTTCATCTTCACCCACAATTCCATCTCTTCAAACTAATTTTGGACCTGCTGTCCAATACGTTAGCCATCTCTCCTGGGTTTAATTCTACCCCCATCCATCTAACAATCTATGATTTGCATAATCGTAATTTGGCAGAGATCAAGTTGATTCGGAGTGATCAAAGAATTCTTTCCAAAGTGCTCACAAACTTCTTGATCAACGATGAACTTATTACCCTGGTTTTCATTGTAAAGCATCTATAAACTGTGTAACCGAGCCTTTCCCCACTTTGAAAGTCAAAGCACTTTTCTTTCTCTGATTTTCTGGCCCTTCACCTATTTTTTGTAGCCGTGCGAAGATAACTGACATCTGCAATTTTCTTAGTACTCCGAGATGTGGTTAACCTCAGTCTGGAGCCTGAAATCAGTTGGAAGAGTTAGGTTCTGTCTAACTATCCTCATCTACTTTCAGCTGCAATTTTCTCTTTATCTTCTTTGTTTTTTAGCTCAAGACCTAGGGCTTGAGTTCCTTAATATAATAAATATAGTGGGAATGACATCATCTTCTTTGTTTCAACCTTTGTTGTTTAAAAGGCCATTCTTGTTCAATTTGTTAAACAAAACATGGGAAATAAAATGCACATTAAATAGTTCCAATACATCTTATACTATCTTTAAGAATCATAGGAAACTTGCCAAGCAGTTTGCCCATGTTCTTATGGTGTTTGTTATAAAAAACAATATTTTTAATTTAGAACATTTAGAATATGTATTATCTATCTACCTACCAACCATCTCTCTTTCACATTTTTACTTTGCTCGGTTTATATTCTTCCATCTCTTGATTGTGTACTTCTCTGATTTGCAATCATAAGAGAATTTAAATATTTGCAAACTGCATTTTTTTTGCCTATTACTAACTTCGTTTCAGGAATTTTATTTTCCAGGTCTGAAGTTTCCATTTGGCTCTTTCTTATTAGATATTAATTGCTGATGAAATGCTCTTTCTTGTTCTCTCTTTCTTCACCTTTGCTATACTTTTTTTAACCATATTAATCACGGGCGTTTTGAAGTGTATGTCGGCTAATTCCTACACCTGGGTCCGGAGTTGTTTCTGTTGTCTGCTATTTCTCTTGCTTTCCAGTCCTGTGGTCCTGTCTTGGCAGAACTAGTAAAAATTTATCAGATGTCAGGCATTATGTTTTAAAAGTGCATATTTTACTACAGTCACATGATAAATCCCTCCTTATTGATAAGACTTAGGGTTCACATAATAGTTTATCCGTTCAGTAACATTCCGAGATAAGAAATGGTTTGTAAAGCAAGTGAAACACATTTTACTTCACTTCATATCTTTTGGACTGTTAGGCTTTGAACAAACATTATTGTTGAAATTTGGTAACCAGTTTGCCCGTTAAGAGGGGAGAATGCCAGCCGGCACTGTCTGCTGAGTCTTCTGCTCTTGATTAGGGTGCCGTGGCTCGTATTTTCAGGCTGGAAATTGAAACTTTTTCAGTTCATCTAAAATTCATCAAGATTGGAGAAGCCTATTTAAGTGAGAAATCTGGCAGACAACCTGATGAAAGTGCCCGTTTCAACATTTACTACAGTGAACACCAGGAATGCTAGATGGGATGCCGGCCTGTTATGGAGGGAGGTATCTAGAAAGCATGACATCAGAAGACCATTTACTGTGCCTGAGTCTAAATGGCAAGCAGACCATTTAGCGTCCTTACACAGAGGTAGAATGACTGGTATGTTTACTAACTAGACCTCAGGTAAATTATTTAATCTTCCCAAGGGGTCAAAATACTTAAGTCTGCCAAATAGATAATCACTCTTTTTGGATCCTGCCATCTGGGCATGAACAAACCCTGCTACTGGTGTCCTTCTCTGGACCTTGCTCGGACCAGCATGCCCCGCTGGCTGCAGTTGTTGTGGCCACGCTGTGGTTTCCCAGTGTACACTAATTTATGTATTGCATTCCATTTTGATTATTAGTTTCTTAATGATGTATGAAAGACACCCTGATTTTATTTATAGCATAGATAAAAATTATGATTAGGGCTGCATTCTGAAGTTGTTTAATAGCTTTCATAACACTTAACATCTTGTTAGAATTATAGAATATATCATTTCATTCCTAGATCCCCAAATTCATGGGCAAAAATCTCATTTAGGACCTGCAATTATATATACTTTTTCAATTAATAGGCACTTTATAATGTCTAAATTAATAATATAAATATGCAAGATTAATGTTTAAAATTATTTAAAAATGAAGTACCCTATTATTTAAAACATTCTGTTATATTTTTATGACAGTTTTCTAAGTACAATCTGAAAGGCCCCTTGACTTTTTAGATATTTAGTTGTCATTGTCATTATAGAAATCCACATACATTTGCTTCCTAGAAATTCAAGAATTTAATCCACATACATTTGTTTCTTAGAAATTCAAGAATTTACTTTGATGATATCAAAGTAAAAGTCATTATTTTGCCAAATATTTTTCTTCAGTTTTTGATGTTCGCACATGAAGTAACACATTGTGTTCTTACTCTTTACCTCTCATTCTTCTGCCTCCAATTGAATTTCCTCTTGTTTAAAACCATAGTTTAAAGGATTTCAAACCAGTCAGCCAGAACCAAAAATGGGGAAGAGAAGTCTTGAAATTTAGATACTGTGCTTCTGGTGCCCAGTGGGGGTACAATTACAGAGAGAGGTAGATGCACATTTCTCTTCTCACAAAAGGGAGCAACTTGAGGAACTGCTCACAAGGGAAACTTAAAATAGTTATAATATATACAAGGAGATAGTTTAAAGAAAA
This sequence comes from Phyllostomus discolor, assembly GCF_004126475.2. Lineage (NCBI taxonomy): Eukaryota > Metazoa > Chordata > Mammalia > Chiroptera > Phyllostomidae > Phyllostomus > Phyllostomus discolor. Next base: position 45,378,850 of record NC_040906.2, read on the forward strand.
AACAGAAAAATATGCCCTTCATATTCCCTGAGATTTTGACATCTGTTATTGAGTGTGTTAAAATGAAAGGTAGAATGCACTTTAAAACTTACGCATTAAAATAATCTTGACTTTAATATAATACTTCTGCATCCTGGAGTTCATTCAGTCACCCCCTCAAGCCCCAGAAGGTGACTCCAACACCACTGAGGTCTCGGAGAACTCAGGGCCTGCTGTCCCAGCACGGAACGTGGCTTCCGAGGGCCCAGCGTGCAGGCACCTCTGCCTGGTCTTGATATCAGAACTGCCCAGGCTCCGCTTTGGTTGTGATCAAGCGTTTGCCTCCGAGAGTAGTTATATGCAAAAATGTTACATTTCTTGGGAAAAGGGAGCCATCATAGGAATTATTAATTTAACAGGCACAAGAGAATGAACTATTAAATGTGGAAGAAAAAGTGCACTTTGTGGAGAACACTATGGAAAACCAGAAGGCAGAAAGGGAAGAACTCAGCCGCCTTCGGATGGCGTGGCAGCTTACAGCCTCTGCACGCAGGCCCACGAAACAGCAGTGGGGAGCCTTCAAAGAGCAACTTAGAAAGGTGAGGGGATACGCAATGGGTGCTATTCAGCCTCACAAAAGAAGGAAATTCTGGCATATGGGACAATATGGAGGAACCTTGAAAACATTATGTTAAGTGGAAAAGTCAGACACAAAATGAGAGATATTATATGATTCCACTTACATGAAGTCCCTGGGTAATCAATTCAAGAGAAAGAATGCAAAAGAAACGTTATGAGGGGCTGAAGTGAGGGTGGGAATGGGAGTTAGTGTTTAATGGGCACAGAGTTTGCATATAGGGACGATGAAAAAGCTTCAGACATGGATGGTGTTGGTGGTTGCACACCAATGTGAATGTACTAATGCCCCTGAACTGCACACTTTAAAATAGTGAAAATGCTAAATTGGTTATGTATATTTTACCACAATAAAACTGAAAGAGGAAAAGAAAACGGGGGCCTATGCTTTTCTTCACTGATGTGCTTCAGAACCACGAGCTCACGCCAGGTGGCGAATGTTCTGATGGGGACGGGAAAGTTGGATGACACACAGTGTCATCACTGGAATGACGCTAATGCATTTCCTGGCAGTGGCAAAGGAAACATGTGTAACCATTCAACGTTTATTTCAGACTACTCACAGCTTAAAGCTCCTTCAGGAAGCACTTACACCTGTGTCTGCACTTGACCTTGGAGGGAGCCTCCAGACCACTCTAGGTCTAAGGAAGAAATGGAATGCAATGAAGCCTCAGTTCCAGGTAAAGAAGCAAACTGATGGGCTTGGGTGAATGGAATTTTTTTTTCACTGTTCGATTGCAGTTTACCTAATTAATTTTAACAGACTGGTGAATTGCTATTTTTTTAAAAAACAAAGTCATTGCTTGACCCAAAAAATCCAGTTAAAAACACAATTTTCTTACTGTTTTTCTGAACTATTATGGATTTGATGATATACAAATATTTGGGCTACAAAAAAGTCCTAAAAGTAGTCTTATCTTAGATTATTTTAATTTACATTAAATTATTTTCTTATTAATGTTTTCATCATACATACTTACTGTAGTTATTTTCTAAGGAGCATAGACATGTTTTAGATCAAGCATCTCAGGACAAGGATGAGCAAGCTCTGACACAGAGGCTGTGCTGCCCTCTGTTCCTGGAATGGCCCCATGATGTCACTGTCCCCACCTACTGCTCCCCCAGGCTCCTGGCACCCTCCCAGGAATTTGGCTGTGCTCTCCTATTTTCCCTCTCAGAGAGCCCTCAGGATGTGAGAGATAAAACCATGAGTCACGTTCCCAGGCCCTGACTACTAATGCATTCCAGACCCCCACCTCCCGACACTCCTAAACTCCACACCACTGCCAAACACGGTTGTCAGTCATGTAATCCTCCTGCCTGGATTCTTGTCCTTTGCTGCAAAGTTAAGATACTTGTGTTTCTGTTCATCACTAGTTTGAAGTGTTGGCTTTAAAGAATCCTGGAATTAGGCGGCTGAGGATTCCTGTAGGGAATATCTAGTTTATGTTCCTTTCAAACAAATCGATATAATGGAGAATCACCCCTCCCCCACCGGCACACACACAAAACACACAACATTGTAGCCCACAGTGAACTCAGAATATCCAGTTAGCCTTCATGTCAGGTTTGTTGATGATCCCTGTGTTGCATGCTTATTGGCATTTTGTGTGCGCTGAGGTGCACTCGTGCCCTGCACATGCAGGAGTGTGTGTGTGCACCTAAGTTCCTCTGAATTAGGGACTGGATAGCTTCTTTACCACTGTCTCTGTGATGTGCAGGGACACATCAAATATATCACTCTGCATGTGATATATTTGATATCCACGTGCTTGATTTATTTGATCTTGAAGATTCTTATTAGGTCACTCCCCTGCAAATTACCTCCTTATCCTAAGTCATTTCTATTACTTTTGTCTTTGCTGTAAGATTCAGTCCTCAAATTACTGGGGCTTCCTCTTGAGTTGTCCACACTTTGCACATTCTGCCCCACGATCTGGACTTCCATAAGGGATATCTGAGTGGGGCTGGGTAAAAGGAAAGGCAGTTTATCCCTCCCCACTTGCAGTGGCTATTTATGGATTCTGGGATGACCACTTCTAAAGTAGCATATCTACTGTGCTACTCAGCTGTGGTTCATTCTGATCATTCTTTTATCACAGAGGACAAGTAATTCCCCTAATATCTTTATATACTTGTCTTCTTTTGATGTTCTTACCCTACCACCTGAGTCTGTGTTAAACATCAAAGGTGATCATAGCTTCATAAAATAAATGAAATACATTACTTAGCAGATGACTAGAATATTGGGTGAGCTACAGAAATATATGACTTTCCATTTCACCACCTAACTTTAAAATTAAGGCTTCTTTTCATTGCTCATAACCAAAAAACTTTTCCTGAGAAGACAGAGATGGAATAATACACCCCTAGCATCAAACATAATACCTGGATTTGCAGGGGTTGGGGCGAGGGCCATAATATATTTGTTAACAAATGAAAGAATAGTTAGCTGTTTAGATTTTAATGTAGTCAATTGTAAAGTAAAATGTTCTCTAAAAGCTGGGTTTCCCTCTGTCACTGTTGACATTTCAGCAACTGAATGACGAGGTTCAATACATTGTCAAAGAATCAGAAGCGTTGCATGGCAGAGGCGCCCCTGTGAAAGAGAAGTCTCAGCAGCTGCGGGATCTCATTCACCTTCATCAAAAACAGCAGGAGAGGATCCGCGACTACGAGGATGTCCTGTACAAGACACTCCGGTTCCACCAAGTTAAGGAAGAGGTGAGACTTATCATAGACACCTGAGAGACCCACAGTTTTAAACTGTGAAATTAAATATAAATTATTGTGTAATCAATAGAAGCAGAATTGCTTATTCTGATATTAGAAGCTTCTCACAACCTGGCTTCTAACTTTTCTCTCATTGCACCTCCATGCTCCCTTACATTCCAGCCAACCAGTGCCGCTCTGTCCCTCAAAGGCCACAGAGACCTTCTGACTCGCAGACCCCCGGCCTGCCCTTATTGACAGGCCCCTTTCTCTCTTCTCGGCTGTCTAAACCCTGCTGCCAGCGAGCCTACCTCACTCGGGATGACTTTCTTCTCTTCTAAATTTCTAGAGCTCTCAGTGATTATTCCACACTTTTGTCATTTTAGCATCTTGATTTTTAATTACTTTTTACCCCCAACTCAAATGTAAGCTCTTTGAGGGAAGAAAACAAATACAATTTTTTGGTATCTCAAGTACCGGACATCATAGAACACTCAGTAAAAATTTGTAGTTAATAGAAATAGCCTCTCTTAATAGAAAATTGAGATTATTGGTATCCTTTAAAATAGCCTCCAAATTTACTCAGACCAGAGACCTAGGTCTTCCTAAGATTTTAGGCCATGACCAAAAACAGTGTTTTCTTCTTTAATAGACATGACAACAGCAACCCCTCAGCTTTACCCCATCGATCTGCAGCATTGTAACTCTTATGTGCTAACAACACTAACAACTGATGGCATTTGACCAGCTAGTAAAATATGTGATAGGAAACAGGCTTTAAAAACCTAGCTTCACTAAAATGAAATTCATGTTCATTGTTAACACTCTATATTCCAGCTGGAAGGTCTCATCAGATCAAGCAAGTTGGCATTTCCAGAGGAGCTGATGGGCCTGGACAACGCTCAGGATGCCCAGGTTCAGCTCAGTCGCTCTCAGGAAAAGCAGGCTCGCGCAGACCATCTCCACAAACTGGCCCTTTGCCTGGGAGTGGACGTCATCTCATCAGTGCAGCGGCCTGTAAGCCACGTAGATTGCCATCACTCTGACCTAAACCCAGCTAGCAGGGGGAGGGCTGCCGTCGGGCCACACCAGGCAGACTGCCTAGTGGATGTCACATTTAAAAGTGCATTACATCGGGTAGTGATTTGTGATGAATTCCTACCACCTATAGCAACAGAAAAACATTTCAAGGAGGAAAAATCCAATAATAAAAGTCTTGTTTAATACATCTATTCTCATGCCAATTTAAAAAATTGTACAGATGTGTTATCTAATACAGTAGTCATTTTTTTTGCATTTGAAATGTGCCTGATGCAACTAAGAAACTAAACTTTTATTGATTTTAATTCAAAAACGTACACAATGCAGTTATTGGAAAACTTTTAAATATGTTCAGAACAACTTGGACATGGGAATCTACATTTGAAAGTATATACTCTATGAAATTTAAATGCAGAGCAAGTATTTCTGATAGTAATTTAACAAAAATTGATATGTGCTATGAGCGTGAAATGCATACAAGATTTCAAAAACTTAGTATTAAAAATTAATATTTTTATGTTTGGTCATGTGGTAAAGTGTTGATATTTTGTTAAACTGTATTGTGAAAATTAACTGTACCTGTTTTTACTTTCTAATATGACTACTAGAACATTTAAAATGTTATTTATGTGGCTCATGTTATATTTCTTGGACAATGCTGATTTAGCATTTCAGATTTGCAAGGTGTCTTAGAGATCATTTAGCTTCATTTTATAGATGAAGAATCGGAGACCCAAAGAAGTCACTTTATCCCAAAAACCCCAGAATGAAAGAGCCTCCTAGTGGAGATCAAAAGCTCTGGGCACTAGACATTGAATCTGCTTTATTCCACTGGATGGACATTACAGAGGTGTCTAAAAGGCAATGAAATAATTCCAGACCAGATTTTCATAAGTAACACATTAACCTCTGATTTAATATATGCAAGATCTGTCCAGAAGGTGTCCAGCCATGTGACATGAAAAATAGAGACGTTTGTTGAAGGAGATACAAGACACAACAGACATTGTCCATAGAACACTGATGCCTCAGTCTCCTTCAAAGTACAGCTTGGGACTTCACACAGTTCTCCCAGTTGCCATCAGCTGCCCCATCATATTTTCCTGAGTCTCATTGATGGTCTGAAATCTCTTCCCTTTCAAAGATGATTTTAGTTTTGGTAAAAGCTAGAAATCACAGGGTGTCAAATCTGGGCTGTAGGGGGCTGACTCACCTGGGTGATTTGATATTTTGCCAAAAAACTCTGCACAAGATGTGATGCATGAGTGGGCACATTTTTGTGATGAAACTGCCAGTCACCAGCTGCCCGTAGCTGTGACCTTCTCAATCATGCAAATAGTTTCAGCTTAGGAATGTTCAAGCTTAATGCAAAATTTGATTCAGATTCATTACTCTACTCACTCAGTCATTTTGAATGTGACAGCCACACAGTACTCATCCATATTCAACAGCATCAACCTCCCCCACTGACTAGTACAGTGAAGTCATCATTGTTCATGCATGTGCATTCTAGCCCAATCTCCTGGGCTGCCAGGTTACACTGATGTTGTGCAAACCATTCTCATTATATTGACAATGGTTGGGCTTTCACCAGATGGAATATATATATATATATATATATGTATATACATACACATATATGTGCATATATGTGTGTGTATATCCTTCCCTAAATTCCTAATTTAAGAGAGAAAATATTATATCTGCCCTATCCAATATGTATAATATTAATAAAATAATAATGGCCAACTTTATTTTGAAGTTTATTTAAAACATCGAGTAAACTACATGGAATGCACTGAACCTAAAGTATTTTTTTGACTGAAAGATATAGGAATATGCAGTATCTGTCACTGTTGATAGAATCTATTTTCACCAGGAAGGAGCTTTCTTTTTAAAGAGGTTTATTTTATTAGTAAATTTATTTTTAAAAGAAAAAACGTAAAATGTCTCACTTTGCACAAATAATGTAAATTGTTCTGCAGCCCGCGTCTGGCCTTGGCCTGGGCAGCCCTCTGCTGAGTGGAGATGGGGCACTTGCGTAATGAACCTGAGATTGAGCTCAAGTTGACAGGAAAATTACAGTGCAGAAGCCAAGTGTTCCTAATGCATATTTTATGCCTCTTGAAGTAAAAATTAGACCTTATAATGAATGGTGTCTCTGAGGAGTTGGGTGTGATGAGCAAACTTCAAAACAGAAGTGTCAAGACTTGAAGTCTAATGGTTTGCCTTTCCTGTCATGTTGGGTGTCTGGCTTCCTTCTCAAGTTAGTGTATTCAAATATGCTTAAGGTAAAAGAAATCAGGAGCCTTTTTTAAAATGTCATTTATGAGTTTCATAAGGCATGTAAATAGCACAATTGTCTCACTGCTGTTTTGCCTGTTCCCTTTGTTACTGCCACCTCTCTTTCCCCTTTAGAACTGCTCAAATGCGTCTGCAAAGAACCTACAGCAGCAGCTGGACGTCCTCGAGGGGGAGAGAGTGACCTGGCGTGCCAAAGCTGAGGCGGGCGAGCAGGCGCTGGCCCACAGCTTGCAGTTCTACACCATGAGGGACGAGATAAGTGAGGTGGGTGGCAGGGGTCCGATCTGACACATCGCCTGAAGCGTGTGTCTGAACCTAAAGCATGTAACTTAATGTCTGTGCCTGTACATGCACACACACACACACAGAATCAGGCTTTCCCTTCACCCTTGACCTTTAATCCATGGAGCAATGGCCTCAGAACACAAAGCCTAAGTAAACTTCATCTCCCAAATTTATTGAAATCAGTACATTGTCAACATGTAGGAAAACCTAGAATTTAGTATGACAGTGTACAGTACACTTTTTTCTTCCCCAAACTCTTATAGCACTCATTTGATTGAAGGAATGCAGCCTCCCAGGGCAGAAAGGGTGACACCGGCCCCTTGCAGCCAGCTCCAGCCTGCTGAGATTCTATTTAAGTGCCACTGACTCATAGTAAAACGGGTGCTAAGGGCCAGAAGAGCTCTGAGGTGAGCTCTTCACCTCAGAGGCTACCAAGTATTATCAACAAAGTCAAGTGGCTGGTTTCATATTTGTTAAGAGTGGGTTTTCTGGCAAAACAGCTCCTAGATAAAAAGAAATATCAAATGAAAATTGTCCTCTGCATCAGTGCATCCCTATCATATAATTCCACCTCCTCTCCCTCAATTCTCCTTGACCTCCAATTCCCCGACATATACCGAACCACAAGCACCACCTTCCCTTAGTTAAATTTCCATTTAAAGCCTTATGTGTTCAGGAGAGCAAGGGTCCCAGCTCTTGATGGGGAATTGACAGACATAAAACAGCATAATTTCAGGTCCATTAGTCACGAATCCATTCAGAAAGAGGGTGGGGGAAGACAGAAGCAGTACACCTTCTTGAATATTGTTTATGACCAGTTTATACAATCTAGGCCCAACGTATATCAAACATTATCTGACAACATTAGAGCACGGACTAAAGAATTTGTAACTAAGCTGAAACTGGTCAAGCTCCGATGTACCCTCTCCTGCAGGCTGCCCTTTTACAGACCGCAGGCAAGGGCAGGAGGCAAGCTGGGCTGCAAGGAAAGGCAGAAAGTAAGAGGAGGAGAGAGCAGGAGAGGCCGCTTGGATCCCATTCAGCAGGAGGGAAGCAGAAACTAGCATAAAAAACAATGTTCATTTTAGCAATGTGCTGCAGGACTGTAGAGTTTCTGCTTGGAGTCAGTGTTTGAGGAAGTCATTTTGAGCTAGAAATTCATTTGGGATTAAACCTGGAGGGTATCTTGCCCTCTAGATATAGAGTGGCCTCTTCCAGTTCCTGTATTGCAGCTAATAACACTTCAGACAGGCCTTGGTAAGGAAAGCCATCTCAAGGAGAGCTTTATTCTCCCTGAGGCTATACATTCTAGACTTGCTGCCATGAAAACAATTTGTTTATTATCGTTCCCCAATGTTATCTTCTTTCTTCTTCTTCCTTCTGCCCTTCTTTCTTTTCTGCCCTTCTTCTCCTCCTCCTGTTCTTCTTTGTTTTCTTCTCCATGGTAAACTTTGTGTCTTGCTGAAAATCACCCTCCCTGCTGTGATGTTCAGCTCTCTATTTACTGAAATCACAAGTGAAGCTGGCTGGGGTTTATTCCCAGTCCCCTATGGCTCAGTTTCCATCTCCCTGAAATGCTGTGGCGTTTATGGGGCTGGGTATCCCTGTTCAGGCCCTTCCTACAGTCGGTTCTGTTTACAGGGGCTGCCTCGTGATGAGCCTGTGCTGGGAGCCAGCTGGCAGGGACAGCAGATCGCTCTCCCAGTTGTAGTAGGGATGCCCGGGATTGTCTGTACCTTAACAGGAATGAGCAACCAGATACGTGCAGGTTTGATTTAGGAATCAGATATCACTGTAACTTGGTCTTGAATATTAACACAGCTATTCTTCCAATTTGCTTCTACTTCAGATCCAACTAATCTTTGAAGTAGGTTATAGTTTCACATTTAAAGGATCTTTGAAAATCTGTGGTCCTTTGCCCCCTTTCCTTTCTTGTATAGCTGTAGTAGGCATGTCACAGTGTAGTAGCTATACTCTGGGCGTTCTAACCATGAGTCTAAGTGGGAAAGTAATTAGAAAGGATATTTTTAGTGCCCTTTAGTAAGATAAAGATACATGTATTCTAGTTTGTATTATGAATATAGTGCAAACAGATGGCCAGATTCCAAAGTGGTAATAGTATTTGATACCTAGACATTTTTATTATTATTACCATCATCATTAATTTTGGTATAGGTACTTAAAACATTATGTAAAATTAAAAGTAGTATGTTCTGCTACTTTTTTTTCCTGTGTAAAAAAAAGTCAGATACCTTACCAGGGACCTAGACCCTGCATAGCATTTGATTTTTAAAGTCAATTTGGAAACACATTGTGTGTCTTCTAATGTGCTTCAAAGGCTTCGTGAAAGCTCAAAGACCCAGAGTTGAAGTGAATTTTGGAGGATGTCTAGTGTAGTATCTTCCTTTTTCAGATGAGGAAACTGGAGCTTGTATCATTTTCATTTGGCCCTGTGCGGCAGGACTGCAGAGCTTCAGCTCGCAGAGTCCCAGGGAGTCCGCTTTGGGCCAGCGGCTCGCTTATGGGCCACCAACACACTGGTCATCCGCTCAGCTTGGAGCTCACCATCCCCCTAATGTATTAGTCCGTTCAGTCACTGCATGATCTGGTGTTTAATGTACCTTTTTCCTGTGCTTTCCTCTTCTGTCTTTATTCTGTGATATACAGACATATCACAGAATATCTATACATATCACATAATGTATATGTCATATATATTATGTTGTATATAATATATATGACATGTATGTCATATACATTATGTGATATATGTCATATATATCACATAATATATAAGCTGTTTATAGGACCTGATATAACACAATTAATTTGGTTATTTCAACCAAAATTACTTTTTTTTGTTGCCATATATAACTAACTTACATGGTTTTATCTACATGAATGGCCCTTAGAAAAGGACATGTTACCTCAAAGCAAAATCAAGGGAGGTGTTCTAAATGTGATTTCTTAAAATGTGTTATGATAATTCCTTAAAGACAAAGAAACATGGATTTGTGCCTTGGGTAAAATATTATTTTCTAATTTCATGCACTATATGACATGGGAAATTATAAAACTTCATTTTCTCCCTGTCTACCTACTAGAAAACACAGCCTTCAGACTGACATATTTTGTGATTTTTTTTCTTTACCCATTTCACACAAAGACACATTTGTATGCATGAACGTTGAATTTCATTATGTATTTTCTTGCCTGGCAATATCAATAAGTTGTTAATACACAAGTGTTATAGACATTCTCTGCCATATTACATGACAGAACATTACTCATTCTTTATACATCTTCATTTAGAAGTGTAGTAAGTTAGTATTGAACATGTTTTCTTCTTGCAATCTGGCCAAAAATATTACCTTTATGTTGACATGATGCTAATGGAAATTTGTAGCTAGAGTCTCATTATGGACCACAAACAATTAGTTTGCTGAAAAGAATAGTAATAGCAGAAATGGGTTGGTACCATTTTCTCAAAATAAATTTTACATTCAGAAACTTTCATATAATTATATGACTTTAGTTTGAATTTTTTGTACTGTAGCAAGATCTAACCCATCAGGAAGGAATCACAAAGGATGATCCATCTATCTATCTATCTATCTATCATCTTTCTACCATATGTCAAAGTCTGTGTTCTAATCATACAAATTCTTTTGTCAATTTGGATAAGCAATTCTTCTGAGTTCAAGCCATACAAGGCAAAATAGAAACAATAAATTAGCATAAGGGAATGGTGCAGCTATACACACATATACAACTATTAAATGAAACCTTCCGACACAGTATGGTGATCTGCCATCAGCAAATTGACCATGGACAGGTGCTCACTAGCAAGAAAGGAGCAGAAAATATGTGTATAGGTGGGCAAAACACCTCATGGGGTCAGCACAGATAATTACTTTTTCCAGAGTGATAACCCTAGTTCATCATTTTAAGAAAAGAACCTAAATTATTGTCATTCAGCAAATATCCATCTGGCTACTGTGTGCCAGCTGGGTCATCAGAATGTAAAAGCTCATGGAAAAAGAGACCAGGGTGAATTAAAGCCCAAGGGCCCTAGTCCCAGCCACTCATTGTCAGGTCCCACAGTGGGCCCATTCGAGGGTACTTGTAAGAGAATAGGAACTATTATGATTTGTTCTGAAAATGTCTGTCTCATAGGGTTAAAATCTGTTATAAGTTGGGTGTTTTACATCTGCAAAATGACTCTTCCCAAAGAATAGAGAGCTGAAGTGTAAAATCATAGCTATTAAGTCCAGAAAATAAAACTTAAGTACGTTATAAACTCACAAAACTTGCAGAATGAATAAAATAGGTACTACTGAGACTTGCTGCCACCTACACTTTAAAATGGAGCGATGTCTTCTCTTTCCAAGCTGCCATGCTTTCTGCGGCTACCAGCCTGGCCTTACCCACAGCAGGAAGCAGTGCAGCTGCTGCATGGGAGGAAGGGCCAGAGAGTCTTGTCCCCAGTATCTCCAGCACTAAGGATTAATAGTCTGCCGTTAACGATTGTAGAACAAATCACTCTGGATACATTTACGAGTTTTTGAATCCCTTCATTTCAAATGCAAACATCCCTGGAAGATAACATTGCAGCTTTCTCTTACTAACTATGAGCGTCATTCAGGAAGCTTTCTTCTAGAATGGGCACAACAGTGGGCAAGAAATGAAGCTCATGAAATGGGTATGAAGAGAAATGGACTACTTGTTTTGTGTTTTTGCTTCTGGCCAAACTTGTGCCATGGTTCTAATGAAAGGCTTTTGTTTGAAATGCATTTCCTCAGTTTTAAAATGTCCCACGTCTCTCACATAAATTGGCCTTGTCAGCAACAGACTTACTAATAACACATTCTTGTGCCAAAGCTGCCTCAACCAGTGCTAAGAATAGCAAGCCACCCTCATAGTCATCAGCCTCTTTTTCTTCTGCTTCTTCTCAAAGAAGCTTTGTTCTTTCCTAACCCTGAGAGAGGCTTCCTGCTCCCTGGTGAAGATGCTCATTCTGCTAGTGGCAAAAGAGCTACAGCTTTAAAGTCTTAATCTATTTCTCCTACTTATGGCTACATTAACTTAGTCTGTTCATTCCGTAGCAAACATGGAGGAGCTGAACCAGTGGAAAGATAGGAAAATCACACTATTCACTAGGGGGAAAAAATCTCCCTCCTGATTTCCTTAAGACTTTCCTAAATGTTATGAATATGAATTACAACAACATTTAAATATTCCTGATTGGGTAAACTTTATCTTGCCCCAAGCTCTGGGCTTTTTTTCCTGGCTCGCGTGCTGCAGCTGACCAGTTGTCTTAGCCATCGCCACGGTTCCCCATTGTTGACAAGCTGACTAAAGTTAGAAACAGCTGCGTGAACAATGCTACCGCAGTCAAGCAACCGTGGCACTCAGTTCCTTTAAAAATATGCTCACAAGTTATGTGGGGATTATATGGGAAGTTAAGTTTTTGTATTGAAATGTGCAGGTAAGAAAATTAAGCATAGCTAAGCATGAAAAAAAGTGTTTGTGAAAGTAGCTCACATGTGCTGCCTTCCACTTGTACCTGTTACATTGGTCCTCAATTGAGCTGGGAAAGGCCCAAGATTTATGAGGGATTTCCAGTGGGACCAAAAGGGAAAAGTGCCAGCAACTGCGTCAGAGGAGCTCACATGTCAGAAAGAAGCTGACACACCCCACGCTGCCATGAGCATTCTCTGGCCTCATAAATGGTGTGCGGTAGAAGTGCGTGCGTCCGGAAACAAACAGCACTCAAGTTGCACTCATCATTAACCGTCTTAAATTTCTCCATCCAAAGTAGGCTTAAAATTTCAGGTTAGAATTAAAGGGTTAAGGTTCAGCCTTTCTCCACTCATCATGTAGTTTTCAAATAGACGGTCTTTCCTGTTTAGACGAGCAGATGTAACCCAGCGATCATCAGGCCAGTGACAGGGCCCTCGTCCTCTCCTGTGCTGCAGCGGGTGATGCAGGGAGGGGCAAAGGGAGGTTTACAGTTGTCCATATGGAAAAATAATACAACGGTTAATAAATAATAATACAAGAATAAACTGTCTTCCTAACTCACCACTTAAACTTACTTTTGTCTTACCTAGTATATGTCATGTTCTAGTAAGGGGTAAAAAAGAATAGAGCATTTTATTTTTAAATGGAAAATAGTAATAGGAAATTTCAGTTTTACCCTTTGCTTTATTTTTAATTTAAATTTAATTTTATTTGTTTTCATTGAAAACAAAAATTTTACTTTTGATTGTGGTAAAATACACATAACACAAAATGGTTTCATAGTATTGTTTACCATCTTAACCATTGTAAGGGGACAGATCAGTGATAGTAAGCATACTCACATTGTCGCATAACCGTCACCTCTAACCACCTCCAGAATTTTCTCATCATCTTAAACAAGAAACTCTGTGCTCATTAAACACTAACTCCCCACTGGGAACATTTTCCTAAAGATACAAGGGTCTCTGATTTCCTTAGATGTTATAATGATAGTTGCAGGTTTTGACTTCACAGAAGAAAATTTCTTCCAGAAGTTTTATGTGGATACTTCAGAATACAGTCTCTTTAGGTCTCTGTCCCATCAAATGGACCTTGTTTGTCTGTTCCCACTGAAATTAAACACAAGAATTTTAAAACATCAAATGTCAAAGAATTCAAATATTGATTGGTTATTTTATAAATATGACAACTGAATATGATCTTTTAAATATTTTCTTGAGTTCTAATGGAGAAGTAGTTTTCAAATTTTCTGAAGCTATAATTCTTTCTGCTCCTTTAGAATATTACTGATTGATCAACTTAAATGTTTAATGTAATATCCGTGCTTGGTTTAGTTTGTAGCTTAAAACTACTGTTCAACAATTTAATTTACCAAATAAAATAAACAATGCTGATGAAGTACAGTTGTGTCGGATGCAAAACTTACATCAGTGTATTGATTTCCATGTATGAAGGTCTGCCAGGACTTTGTAGATAATTGTCTCCAGGAAGGGTTAAAGGTGAGGTCAAGGTTTTGTTTTATAACATGTACACTTTGAAATAAGCATTTTGAGAAATCAAGCATCTTCTAATGCAGATATGTATTTCTATTTTAGAAGTTTGAAATATAGCAAGTATACAGCCTTTATTCCCTCCCAAATAATTTGTTTGCTGTCATTAAAGAGAACATTAATGTTTTTCTGACTTCCTTATCATAGTCAAATTTATCAAACATGACAGTGTTCATTTTTGATGTTAAAATGCTTCCATAGCATCTGAGAGGGTTTATGTTTTCTCTGTACTTTCCTTTGCTGATAACATAAAGAGAGAGTGGTCTGTCAATATGTTTATTCTTCTTGAATATAGAGAGAGGCACAGAAAGTGTGTTCAATGGAACTGACTACTTCAAGTTTTGGTTCACTGGGCAAGTTGAAATGTTTGTTTCTCAGTCTGTCATAATCTAGCCCTGTTCTCAATGTTTGGCCATATACTTTGTTTATACACAAGTTCACGTTGTTATAATTAGTGACGACTGTCACTTTATTTTCACATTTTTGAAGGACCTCTCAAGTTGATGATCTGTATCTAAGAATTAAGTCTCTACTGGAAACTGTTCATGAAAAATGCTTTTTGCTGAATTTGGCAAAGAAGTCCTTTTCCTACTATATCTCATAGGGAGTCTCCTCTTTAGCCCCACTAAGTTCTAGATAGTCCCAATATCAAAACGTCATTGACCTGTGCAATGTGAACAGCTCCTTCATAAGAGGACCTTAAGGGATGGAAAGAGCTGGGCCAAATATTAGCACACAGGGAACAGAATAAGTGGGAAAAATGATATCAAATAAGTACAAATAAGAAAATTAAAGTTGTTGAAAGTTTGTCATGTGTTAAAAAACTTTATTGGTTGGAGGCCAAATGATGTTCTATACCTGTAATGCTCATTATAAATTACAACTCTAAAAGCACTAAGATGAATTCATAATTACTTATGTTTTGGGGACATGTCTAAATTCATACTGTTCACTTAGAAGACTTGTTTTCTGTTGAAAATCACTCTGAATATATTTTAAGATTATGAATATTTTAGTGTTTATATATTTTCATTTATTACAAGTGAATATTACTGTTCTCATTTTAAGGAAATCAGCTCTTTCTCTTTATTGACCTGCAGCTCAGGGAGTCATTCAAAGACATCAAAAAGAAATTTAACAATTTGAAGTTTAACTACTCTAAGAAAAATGAAAAAGCCAAGAATCTGAAGGCTCTGAAATATCAAATTCAACAAGTTGACATGCACACTGAAAAAATACAGGTGATGAAAACGTGTGTGTGTGTGTGTGTGTGTGTGTGTTCTCATGCGCTACTCCAGCCACTGCAGAACCATTTTGCATTTCAACTCTAGATGCCCCTCTGACAGCTGTCAGTGTTCTCTGTGTCCTTGAGTCTGTCTCCACTTTTTTGGTTAACTTATTCTTTCCAAAATACATTTGTAAAAATTATGATTTGGGCATATTATAATATAGGAAGCTACAATAACTTTTCCAAGTTTTTTCCCAATATTTAGTTACTAGCAAACCTCTTAAATAAAAATTGAATTCCATTTAAAAAACTTTTTTTGGTGCAGGCTTTAAAAAGGAAAATGGAAAAAGTTGAGAATAAGACTTCTGATTCTTTCTTAAATTATCCAAATAATAAAGTCACTGCCCTTTTGGAGGCCATGAAGGATTTGCAAAAACACGTGGAGGAGTTTGACAAAGTCGTAACAGATTACAAGAAGAATTTGGACCTGACAGAGCATCTCCAGGAGATGACCGCAGAGGTACCCTCTTCTTGCAGTGCCGTCCATATTGTAACGTAGTCCCAGACAATTACCCTGATACTTGAAAGCAGTGCTGCACTAGCTATTAATGTCATTAAGTCCATGTATCATGCTCCTTTTCATGATTATTTCCTTAAGAAAGTTTCCTACAGAGCTGTTGAGCCAAAAGGGATGAATGTTACAAGGTTTTGAATGTGTTGTCCAAATGCCCTTCAGAAAGCCTTTACTGGCTTTCTCTTGATAGCAAAGTATATGAGTTTCTCACTTCTCCATAACCTTGTCAACTCCAGATGTTTAACTCATCATGGAATTATGGTCCCTGCTGGATATCTGTTCAAAATACTCAAAATGACATAGTTGCTTCACAGAATATGAAAGTGTTTAGAAAGAAAAGGTGATAGTGGGATTTTTCAGGTACGAAAATTGTTATTGGTGTTATTTCTGTTTTTTGTCAAGAGGATAAATGGAAGAGTATACGTAAAATATATGAAATTTGACAAATTAAAGTTATTATTGTGTTTGCACACTTCATATTGAAGAAAATCTACACTTGCAGTTCTTGAGTGTTCTTTTTAGTTCATTACTCTGAGATATAAGAAAAATCTCCCTGTACCTGTCGAGTTTTTAGATTTAACACCATATTAAGAAGGATCAAGGTCACTCCTCTATGTCTAATACGTAGGTTTGCTGCAGTTCTGCGGCACTTACTTAAAGCTAGCTCCTGACAGAATCCTGTGTTTCTGTTCCTCGCTCAGTACAAGGGCTCAGCCTTGGCGAGACATGTTCCTTCCAACACGGTCATTTATTTTTAGTGAGGAAACCCTCTCAGTTCTCCACTGTACTTTGAAAATATGACTGTCTTCTATTAAAAAAAAATCAAATGCTATTCTTTAGGTGATATTTCCTAACTCCAGACTAAATCTCATTCTTAAAAGAGAAGTCATTTGAGTGTTAATCAGGCAATACTGTATCCATTCATTGTTAATGATTTAAACTAATTAGGCTGGATTGTGTGTGTCTGGACTTTTTTATTTCCTCTTAGCTTATATTTGGATTCTTTTTAGTGCCATATTCTTTTTTGTACTGCCTGTTCTCACACGTATGCAATATCCTTCCTTTAATTATGCTTCAGGCAAATCTAAGCAGGCAGGAAAATCGAACAAATTTCCATATGCTACTTTCTTTCTTATCTGACTCTAATATCCAAGTGCAAAGTATATGCTCATGTTTTGATATTTTTTTATTAAAACTTCGAGAGTTCAAACTAATGTGAATATAAAGTTTGAGGACATTATAATTTGATACTTCAGTGGGCAAAATGAAAAACATTAAAGTGATGGTGTCTCTTTAATCTATGTCTTGTTCCATTTTAATTTAGTGTCACTTTTGGTGTGAAGATGCAAGTGCCACAGTTGTAAGAGTTGGAAAATATTCCACAGAATGCCAGACAAAAGAAGCTGTGGAAATTCTCCACCAGCAGTTCAATAAGTTTATCACACCTTCTGTGCCTCAGCAAGAAGAAAGGATTCAGGAGATCAGTGACCTTGCTCAGCGATTATATGGTGAGGTCTTTTCTAAAATATGCAGTGATTCCCCATGAAACAAAGCTAACTGAACCTAACCCAGCAGAAGGCAGAGCATGGCAAGCCCTCTGAGTCCTCTCTATGCCAACCTATTTGGGGAAAAGGCTCAAGATAAGAGCCCACAACCAGCAAAAGTAAACACTAGGGAACAGAGGAAGGAATTTCTGTCTGCAGATGAAGCCTACAGATTTTTAACTACTTCATGTAAACCCTCCTTCTCCATCTCCTTGTCTCCTCCATTCTTGCTGACCATCTCCAGGGTAATAAACTAGGACAATACTCAGCTTATGTAGACAAAAAAAAAAAATCTAATTTCCGCTAGCGTAATTCCTTGAAAAACATACAAAATTCCCATAATACTTTAAGTATCAAGCTAAGACAGACATCTATAGCTTTCTCGTGTCTATGAGAGTTATGGTTCATGGATATAAGAAAGAGCTGGAAAACTTTCTCTTGCCTTCCTGTAGCTTGTGGAATTAATGGGAAAGCTAAAAGGAACATCTCATGGGTTCTACTTTCCTCTGCTCCATGACTAGGAAAGGTGAGTTGTTAGCTGTATTACCTGAGAAGTCCTTCTATGTAAAGGAGGCCCCCATTTAAGAAGCCCCCTGGGTAATGGCTGTCCTTGAGGGTGCTAAGGAATAAGTTTCATGAATTCCCTGATATTATTACTTAGGAGACAAAGACTTACTCCCAGTGACCAGACAGATTCAGCCCAAAAAGAAGATAGCAATGGTGGTACAGAATGCTTCCTTTGGCTGCCACAGCTGCTGCCAGATGGACATTTTCTCTAGAAATTTGTAGGACAGTATATACTGTATTAATATCAAATTATTGAGTATGAATTATTAATAATTTCCTCCAATAAAGAATATAAACATACAATAACAAAATATAGATAGAAAAATTAATGAAAGCTAATGTGAGGATGCATGCTTGCTGTTGTTATTATATAAGTTGCACCACTAAATTTTGGAGCACTCTATTCTCATAGCCTTATGTATAGTTTCTTCTATTATTATATTTTTCACACTTCTGCATAATTGCCTGTTTATTTGTATCTTCCCTACTGACCATAAGCTCATTAAGGGAATGGGAAGTATATTTTATCACTGTATTCGGTGTCTACTCAATTTTAGACATGGTGCATACTCACGAAGACTCCTCCCCCTCCCAGCGTGCATGACTCTGTGTCCTGCTTGGGTCTGTGTTCCTGATCCTTATCATCAACCAACAAATTATAGTTATTTGTCTGTTTTCTGCTTTTCCTCACCAAATGTAAACTTGATTAGAAAAGGGATTTTGCCCATTAGTTTACTGCTTCATGGTATATACTAAGTGCTTAACAAATATTTGATGAAAATATGAACCATTGAGTGAATATATAAACAGCATGAGTCTTTTTCTGTTTAGTATGGAAGTTATTCATTCTTAAAAATTTGCATTGAGTAAGATACTTTAGGAATATTATATCAACTCTTGCCTGCCACCAAGCATTACTGAGCCCAGATTTTAATGCAAGTGAATTTATCTCAAAGATTTTTTTGAGTAACTAGTATATACTAGGAGCTGTAACTGATATAGACAAATAAAAGCTAGTAACTTCATTGAGGAATCCACAGTCTAAGCTGAGAAATCACGATATGACAAATGCAGCTAGAAAGGTATAAAATGTGTATATTAGTTTGCTCGGGCTGCCACAGCAAAATGCTGCAGACAGGTAGCTTAAACAACAGGGATTCATTTCCTCCAGTTCAGGAGGCTGGAAGTCCAAGATCAGGGTACTGTCAGCATTGGCTTCTCCTGCAGCTTCTCTCCTGGGCCTACAGATGGCCACCCCCTTGCTGCCCCTTCACATGGACCCCTCTCTGGGCACTCATAGCCCTGTTGTCTCTCCCAGTTCTTACAAGGACACCAGTCATTTTGGAAGAGAGCCCCACCTTGATGTCCTCTTTTTAACTTAATTACCACTTTGAAAACCTTATGTACAGACAGCAAACTCACAATTATTAACAACCACACCTAAAACAAAAACAAAAGCATGCCCTGGCTGGTGTAGCTCAGTGGATTGAGCGTGCGCTGTGAATCAAGGCATCACAGGTTCGATTCCCAGTCAGGGCACATGACTGGGTTGCAGGCCACATCCCCATTGGGGGCCACATGAGAGGCAACCACACATTGATGTTTCTCTCTCTCTGTTTCTCCCTCCCTTCCTCTCTCTAAAAGTAAATAAAATCTTTTAAAAAAAGTGAATATGTATTTTAAAAAAAAACAAACTAAGCAAACAACTAGAACAGGAGCAGAACCACAGAAATGGAGATCACATGGAGGGTTAGCAGCAGGGGAGTGGGAGGGGGAGAGGGGGAAAAGGTACAGAGAATGAGTAGCATAGATTGTAGGTAGAAAATAGACAGGGGGAGGGTAAGAATAGTATGAGAAAGGTAGAAGCTAAAGAACTTAGGACACATGTACATGAATTAAAGGGGGAATGTGGGTGGGAGAGGGTGTACAGGGTAGAGGGGAATGAAGGGGGTGTAATGGAACAACTGTAATGGCATAATCAATAAAATATATTTTTTAAAAAAGGAAACCTTATGTACAAAAACGGTTACATTCTAAGATATTGAGGATTGGGACTTCAGCATATGAATTTTGGGAAGTACACAATTCAGCCCATAACAAGGTACAATACAGTTTAACCTAAACTTTGGATTCTAATAGTCCAGATTCAAATCCCTGGTCCTCCAGTTATTGTCTGGGTTACCTCAAGAAGCTCTTTTGAGCCTCCAGTTCCTCATTTGTAAAATGCAAAAGAACCTACTTGAAGTGGATTACATTGGACAATGCATATTAAATGCCTATGCACTCACTACATGGTAGAGCTTTTTATTATTATTCCAATAGGGGGAGATAAAATCCAGTTTGGAAAGATTATAAACATTTTCACAAAGACTTTGTCATTTAAGGTAAAGCTTGAAAAGTAAGTAGGATTTTGACAGCGAAACCAGGGAATTGGGGGAGGGTAACCCAGTACAGGAAAGACCGCCAGTGGCTGTGAAGATTTCGAGGGAAGAGTGGCTTGTTCAGTTTGGCCAGAGATTACATATGTGAGAGAATTAGGGTAATTCACATTTGATAGAAGCAAGTTAAAACTAATTATGGAAGGCCTTGAACACATACTTTTCTACATAGCCAAGAACCTCTGAATGTTCTGAACAAGAGAAAAATGATTAGAATTGAGCTTTAAGAATATTAATACAGCAACATTATTTAGGTTTCACAAAAGAGACATGGTACAGCAAATGCAAGCATTTTTCTAGAATATTTTGTTCTCAAAAAAATGCCTTCATTTATTGATCTGTTCAACGTGTATTTATCAAGCAGTTACTATCTACCAGCCCTTACACTAGACACTGGGGACATGAATTAATTATTTTTTTCTGCCAAGCAGTTGACCTTTAAAAACAATTTTATTCATTCTTCTTCCCAGGTTTTGAAGAAGGGCAGAAATATGCTGAAAAAATAGTGGCCAAACACAAAGAAGTTCTTGAATCTATTACTGAATTATGTGCTTCTCTCACAGAGCTTGAAGAAAAGCTGAAGGTAATGTCTTCTCAGAATATGTACTATAAAGTGACACAAATAAAAAATGTGTTGATCAAATGTCTTCTGGTGCAAAGATGTTCTAAAGGAAGTTCTCAAGGGACATGGTGTGCACATTTGTTTCACAGCTTTATAACATAATTATCTGGGTGTTTCTGATCATTAACTCTGTTTCTTTCCCACCACTGCCGAGAAAAAACTTTGCTGAGAATGACGGCTGAACACAAGTTAAGTTGTCTTGTTTACATTTTAATGCATCATATCCTAATGGATAAATGTGTGCCATTCAAGTCAAACTAAAGTCTGTATTAAGTAGCCTTATGTTTTTGTTCATAAATAATGAATGTAAGTTTCCCCCCGCTCCAAATTGTGGCCCCAGAGAAAGTAGAACTAATCTTCCGATACTATATTCCTTGAACACTTAACTTCATGGAAATGTTAAACTGATCATTGTCATCATTCATGGAATAAATCAATGCTATTTTGATTACTGTGGCTTTGTAATATAGTTTGATAGCAGGCAGTGTGATTCCTCCAAATTTCTTTCTCAAGATTCTTATGGCTATTGGGGTCTTTTGTGGCTGCATATAAGTTTTTGGAATATTTGTGCTAGTTCTGTGAAATATGCTCTTGGTATCTTGACAGGAATTGCATTGAATCTATAGATTGCTTTGGGTAGTATAGAGATTTTAATGATGTTAATTCTTTCTGTCCATGAACACATCATTTACTTCCACTTATTTGTGTCTTCTTTAATTTCTTTCTTCAGTATCTTATAGTTCCCTGAGTATAGGTCTTTTACATCCTTGGTTAAATTTACTCCTAGGTATTTTTTTATGCAATTGTAAATGGGATTGTTTTCTTAGTTTCCCTTTCTGATAGTTCATTATTGGTGAATAAAAATACAACTGATCATGCAAATTGGTGCATCCCCTGTGGAACTGCCCTGTGACCCAGAAATTCCACTTCTGGGAATATATCCAAAACACTAATTCAAAAGGACATAAGCACCCTTATGTTCATTGCAGCATCATTTATTGATAAAATAGTCAAGATTTGGAAGAGCCTAAGTGCCCATTAGTAGATGAGTGGATAAAAAAGCTGTGGTACATTTACACAATGAAATAATACTTGGGCAAGAAAAAGAAGGAAATCTTAACTTTTGCCACAGCATGGATAAATCTGGAGACAAGTTTGCTATGTGAAGTAAACCAGGCAGTGAAAGACAAATACCATATGATTTCACTCATATGTGGAATCTAATGAGCAAAATAAACTAACAAAGTAGAAACAGACTCATAGCTATAGAGAGCAAACTGACAAGTTAAAAGGGAATGGGGCTGGAAAGCTGGGTGAAAAGGTGAAGCACAGAAAAAAACTCATAGACACAGACAGCAGTGTGGCGATTATCAGAGGGAAAGGTTGGTGGGAGGAGGTAGAAGAGGGCCAAGGGGGATAAATGGTGATAGAAGGAGACCATACTTGGGGTGGTGGACACACCACACAGAGTACAGACAGTGTATTATAGAATTGTACACCTGAAACCTATATAATTTTATTAACCAATTTCACTCTGATACATTCAATAAAAAATTTTTTTAAACAAAATCAATGCTGAAAGCTATAGAGAAAATATTTGTTTATGTCTAAGCAAAATCCACTTAAAAGAAAGACTACACACACACACACACACACACACACACACACACACACATTTTTTCTATGTCATGTCAAAAACTGGTTTGATCAGTGCTGTTTTTACAACTGGAAGAAAGAACCGATTATTTAAGGTGGAGAGTATGGTGAGGTGATTAAGGGCACAGGCTATAAAGTAAGACACAGCAGCCTAGAAACACCAACTTTTCAGATTATTGGATTTTTGATATTGAGTAAATTGTTTAATCATCCCCAGTCTCAGTTTCCTGATCTGTCAGATGGAAGACATGGGGGAGCCTAACCCCAGGTTGTAGGGTTGCATGTGAAGACCCCGTGCCGATCACTGAGATTGTTGCTCTTACTGAGACGAGGTGACGCGCTTCCAGTTCAGAGCAGAATTTCGAGCAGCCATTGTTTTTCTGTATTAATTTCTGTTTCATACATTTGAATACCAGTTTCATTCAAAATAGTTTGCTAACCTTTTTAGTTCAGCCAAATTATCTTTTTTCTTTGGCTAAGAATCTAAATTTTTTAACTTCTTTCCCATTTTAAATGACACTACAATAAGCTTTTTCATGTGCATAGCTTTTTCTTTCTCTTGTTTTACTACCTATGCATAAACTCTCCAGATTTGGGTAAATGGGTATACAATTACTAATGGGTATACAATCATACATCTATCAATTCATAGATGTATGAAATGATATCAATTGTTAGTGTTTCTAATATATATGTATATTGCATTCCATAAATGTACCTTTATAATGCCACCAGTAACGTATGAATTTGCCATACATCTTCACTTTTTCCACCTTTATCACTTCCTCCCCCACCTCCACCTCACCTCCTGAAGATCTGTTTCCTCTCCCAACTCCTGATACACAACCTGAAAATTGCAGCTTCCTTTGATGCTTTGCTCTCTGTTGTCCACAACAAGCCTCCCACATATGTTGTACATCTTCAGGTCTCTCAGAGGGGAAGTGTGAGCTTGGAGGGATCATTCTATAAGTCACATGGTGGGAGTACATCAGTTTCATGTGGAATGCATTCACTAAACAGTTGCCAGTGGCCTGTTTTCTTCCAAGTGATGATTATGTGGCGATGTTCCTCCAACTTCTCTGGCCCTGACCCTCACTAACTATCTCTTTGTACAGCAGGGAGATGTTTTAAAGAGGAATCTGAATTCAGAAGATTTCCATGATAGTTGCATTGACTTACTGAAAGAACCAGTAAGAAATAAGCATCCAATATCCAAAGAAGAATTGAATAAGGTAAAGAAAACTATGTAGCCTCAGCTACTGATTACTTCTGCTTGGGGGTTCAAGTCACTGTGCATTGGAAAAAAAAGTGAATTGAAGTCCTCTTATGTATCTGAATTGAATCTCCTGATGTGAATGCAATGGGAGTGTCCTCATCCCTTACTGCCGTTCTACCCCTTGCTTAGTCCTTTTGTTCTGCTGTTTCCTTCTGAGCCCCTCCTAATGACTCCTGGAGCCACAGCATTGTACAGTGACAATGGGACAGCCATTCAAACACCATGCTGTCACCCCAAACCACCTCTGTTTGTCCTATCTTCAGCTGCCTTTCCCATTGTCCTTTTCTAGTCAATCCCAACTTCAGACTTCACTTCTTCCTCTTTATTACACCACCAAGCTATGGTTTTGTTGTTTGCAGTACCCATTAGAAAAACTTAATACATGAAATGAAATAGTATCTTGTTCCCATAGAATCTGAGCTATTTCCAGACACAAAAATGAAGTACCCAACCGAAATAGAAATACTAAACTATTTGGAGAAATGTTGAAATTACTTTAAAACCTATGCATTACAGATAAATTAAGCATGTAGGAAAAACTGCAAATACCCACAAAATGCAAATGTATCATGATATCAAACATATTATTTAAATGACATCATTTTGGATTTTCAGCCTAAGTTGCTCACTCTCTATTCATAGCTGCTGGACTATAATTACCTCTGGACTTTTTGCTTTGCCAAGCTGCCTGCTCCCTCTGTTTTCTCCCCTCCCCCAAGGAACTGAAGGGACAAGCAGAATCAACACTATTCTCAATTGCCCCAAATTAATAAAATATATTTTTGTAACCTGAAACTTAGAAAACTTTCTCCACTTGTGTAGTTATCTCATGGGGAAACAGTTATCTTTCCCTGAGGTCAATACAGTTCTTAGACCTTGTTTATAGGTCCTCTTCCACAGGTTAAATGTATGTAAAGATCTAGCTCAATTATATAACCACCAGGCAGCAAGAACCATTGAACAAGCTGCCTTGTATTGTGGGGTGACCTTGAGGTACTTAAACCCTGGTTCTCCTGAGGCACAGCAAAGCCGCCAAACCTTGGTCATCTTGTGGGACCCTAGTCTTACATCTCAGTCTTTGGTTGCTCTGATTGGTCTAAATCAGGGTTTTTAAATCTTAGTACTATTTCTATTTTGGCCCAGAGAATTCTTTGTTGTTTGGGCTGTGCTGTGCATTATAGGATGTTTAGCAGCATTCCTGGCCTCTAGTCACTAGATTCCAGCAGTAACCACTCCCACCCTACCCACTCATGACAACCAAAAACATCCCTAGACATTTTCAGACATCTCCTGGGGAGCAAAAATCACCTTTGATGAAAACCTATGAGAAAATAGTGGGAGGTGGGAGTGGGTGGGCAGGGGAGAGTGGTGAGAGGGAAACGGGGGCAACTGTAGTTAAACAATAATAAAAAAATGTATCATTTAAAGCAAATAGATGTATTAAAAGTACCAAGAATAAAAATTAAAATAAAACTTATTAGAAAATAATAAAGAATAACATTAAATGTATCACATTTTCTTAATTAAGTTTCTAAAAGATGCTAAATCCAGCATCATATTTTTTAAATTTCTGCCCATTTCCCTACATAATTAACCACACATTTGCTAAGATTAAAACAAAAATTGTTGCTACCAAAGCAAACACCCTCATTTATATTTAATCAAAATAGTTTTTCTTGCTTTTAATTCTTTTTCTTAGAAGAAAAGTTAAAGGAACAAATTCCTTTCAATATAAAAAAAACAAGATTTACTTTCACTGAAAAGTCATTTTTATTTTAATATAAATTAAAAGATATGATCGATCACCAGTTATTTAGGATGAAGGTGAAGGTCCACAATTGTAGCTGTCAAGGACCCACTGACAAAATTTCACATATACATTCTGGCACAGCTGGTACAGAAAGCAAAATTAAAGGGCAGCAGGACTCTCCACCTTTAAACATCTCAATCTCTGACTATTTCTATCATTTACATTATAGGTCAGATGTAATGACTCCTTAAAATACTATGCAGGCAGGTAAAATGGTTGTTAAGGTATCTCTGAGTTCAGTTCTGACACCCTTACATCGTGTTGACCTTCCTCAGAAAAATGACATAACTCAGAAAGAACAATCCCACCAAACTCTTACAAGAATGTGTTAATCACAAGATTTTCTCCTGGAAATAGTAAAGTGCTTCTCATTTTTCTGACCCAAAAATGCAGCAGGCAGAATTAGGCAATTCAGTCAATGCAATGGCATTGCACTGCTAACAGATTAGTAATGGTATTTTATGCCCAAGGTGAGGACTGACGCTTAATCCACAGTAATACGTGAAAACTCCTCAGGCTAAATGGAGGCACAGAGTATTAAGAGACTCGCCTAAAGGCACAGAACTGTTCAGCGGAAGATGAAGGCTGGTGATGCCAGCAATTAGAGTTATAGGCTTCTAGTACTGGAAGGGATTTAACAATCATCTGATCAAATCTAATTTTACAGTTGAGGAAACTGAGGCCAAAAGAGATTAAATATTTTTCCCTTTGAAAATCACAGAAAAGTAGTGGTAGAACTGGGCAGGTAGCCCAGTTGCTCTGAATTTCAGCCATGTGACTCTTTCCACAGGAGCAAAGGGAGCTCCAAGGAACTGCTGCATAGATTCCCACGCCAGACCTTCCTCCTCTTTGCACTCATGTGCCTACATAAGATTAATAAAGCAACAGCATAGAATTACTTTTATACCAAATAGTTCAGGGGAGGGCTCTTACCAGATGGGGTGAGCACAATCCCTGGATCCTCCTCCTCCTCTAATTCCGATCACTTGGTAGGCAGGGGGAGGTGTTCCTGAGACACTTACTTTGAAAGAAGTTAGGAAGAAAAAGCATTGTTTACCACCTTTTGCTCTTTTTTCTTGTCCACCTAAGTGCCCTAAAGATGCCAAGTTACTCCTTGGCTGTCCAAAGCCCCGTACAAATCCTAGAAATGCCTTTCATAGACCCAGCCCTGTGTTCAATATCTTTCTTTTGCTACTTCCTACTTAGCTTCATTTAATTTTATTTAAGACTATCTATTGAGATATTTTGGAAGGTAAAGTCTTGTGGTATTTTCTTAAATTTGCCACATAGATGGATGGCTTCCTGCACTATGTACTTGGCAGATTGGTGTTTCACACTCAGTTCAATAGATGAAGAACATCATTATATTCTGTCTCCCAGAGACTCATTTTGTTTGCCTACATGGCAATGGTTGTAAATCCAAGTGATTATGTTTATTAATGGGACTGGAAGTTCAGAAATCCTGGCAGAGATAAGATCTGAGGCTATAGATTTAGGATTAATTAAAAGTTAACTGGTCACGCTCTGGCTGGTGTGGCTCAGTTGGTTGGAGCATCATGCCATAAGCAGAAAGGTAGTGGGTTCAATTCCCAGTCAGGACACATGCCTAGGTTGTAGGTTTGGTCCCCATTGGGCGTGTACATGAGACAACCCACCAATGTCTCTCTCTCTCTCTATCTCTCCCCCTCCCTTCATCTCTCTCTAAAATTAATAAGCATGTCCTTAGGTGAAGATAAAAAATAATAATATTAAAAAACATTAACTGGTCATTAGATATGAAAGTGGGTAAGACCTTTGAGGGGAAACTATGTAGAGATTTGATAACTTAATCTTCTGTATATAGTTAGAGGGGCAAAAGAAAAAGGAATCAGCAAAAAAGACAAAGAGCAGCCATGGCTGTCCGAGAAACACGTGGAGAGTGCGCTGTGTTGTGGTGAATTATATCAGAGTTTCCCACCCTTTTTGCCAGAATTTATCAGATTGATGCAAATATGACCTATTTGTGCTGAGACACACAGATTAAACAACCTTTTTCTAGAAACACGCACACATACATACATGCTTTTTTTTTTTTTTACTGACAGCAAAATGGTTTCATGGTGGGAAAATGTGAAAAAAAATAGCTGGAATTTGTGAAGGTTTGGAAACCATTTCCATAAAGGAAAAATTAGTAGACCCAGGAAAGTATAACTCAGTGAGAATTAAAAGGAATTTTTATAAAATTCCATAATGATTTAAAAACTAAAAGCTTATTTTCACTTGAAGTTAAAGGCAGAAATGCCAAAAGCTGACCTGATTAACTCAGAAAAACTTGTATTGAACTCACCTTATTTTACTTCCTGAGATGATTATTTCCTGGGCAGTTCTAGGTTAGTGCCACTGGCAAAATTTATTATGGTTTCAGGAAGTCATTGGATAAAAACACTTACGGTGTCTTTCTTATGGTAAGTGAAAGAAGATGAATGAGTGAGAGTTTCGCAGGGTTATAATTGTGTCCAAGAGCATCAAGTAGTTCTTCAATGTCACCCTGGAAGGCAGTGTGCCTTGCCTCGGGAGACATCTGGCCTTGTCCTAACCTGTGCCATGTTCAGCATTTTTATCAATGATATTCACGGACAGAGAAAGTAGGAGCTTTTTAGTTGATTAAAAACTCAGTATGAATCAACAGTCCCATGTGGTTCTTATAAAAAAATAACAAAAAAAGAACTAATACTGGCACTTTAATAAAAACATGTATAGATCAAGGAGATGATGTTTCTACTGACTGCTTTGTATTCTGGAAAGTAAACAAATAATGGAAATAAATATGTTCATGTGGAATAGTAATAAGTTGGAAAGTTTCTAAAAGGTTTTGGAAAATTCTCTTCTTATTATTGTCAGTAGAAGTAAACTGGTAGTGTTATTTTCTGCAGGAAGTATTTTTATACTTTAGAAATTGTAGGGAGAGAAAAATAATGTTCTTGGATTGCGTTCTTGAGTTTGGCACCATCGGAAAGTGAGACACAGAGGTCAGGAATCAGTAACCTGTAAAAGCTGGACTGGAGGACTTGACTCGGACTTATCTAGAGGGTCTCCCCAAACCTCATTTCTGGTTTAGGCAGATTTGTCTATGAGCCACTTGGGTGCATAGCTAGACAACCACAGACTTTCTGTACAGAGGTTTTTCATGCCTCATGGCCAGTGTAAATGTACCCATTTGGTGGAAGGCAGGTCCAGAAGAGAGGACATCAAAGAGACAGCTGAGATTGTTCAGTCTCTTCTTCTAAACCCTCAAGTGAGTCAGCCCACTCTTCTCCAGGAGGGAGTGAAGAGTGGGGAGACTAGCTGGAACTTTTATTCAAGTTTCTCTCTCCTTTTGAAAATTTTCAGACATTTTAAAAACGTTATTCTTCTCTGGAAAACCATAGGTTACCCAAAGAAGTAATCAAGGAGTTGCCTGCCCCTGGATGATCCTCAGCTCATCAAATGTCCCTGCTTTCCTGTGAAGCAGCTTGTAGACCGGTAGGAGTAGGACAGCCCACCCCCAAGGGTGATCTGAGTGATGGAAGGTCCAAGAGTCGGGGCAGAAGACTTGGAGATTTTCAGTCCAGAGAAAGAGACTCAGGGGTTGTGGGACCAATTCTCCAAACAGTCGAAGAGCTGTTTTAAGAGGAGAGCAGGTGGCCATCTCTGTCACTCCAAGGAGGCCAATGCAGATCCATTGGTGGATAATGAGGGAAGGCAGGTCTTTGCTAAATATGGAAAGATATTCTTAACACAAGTAAAGCATAAAATTATTTTTGAAGAAAGCCCCCTTCAGGAAAAGTGTTCAAGCAGAGGCTGCCAGATGTCATAGAGGAGATTTGTAGATAGGATAGGAAGTTGGGTCAACATCCTGTGGAAAAGGGACATAAACATTCGACTTTCAGAAAGATAGAAAAAGAGAGGCAGGGCGGA
Organism: Phyllostomus discolor; assembly: GCF_004126475.2. Classification (NCBI taxonomy): domain Eukaryota; kingdom Metazoa; phylum Chordata; class Mammalia; order Chiroptera; family Phyllostomidae; genus Phyllostomus; species Phyllostomus discolor. Next base: position 45,408,531 of record NC_040906.2, read on the forward strand.
GCTGTAATAGAAAAGCTGAACGAAGGAGAGACATTCCCTGCTGGATACATGTTAGTTAGTTAGTTAGTTAGTTAGTTAGTAATTTGATTTTAGTAAGAAGGACTGTTAACTTTTGGCTTTTAGACCCAGAATTGAAACTTCTGTTAAATGGCTGAAAAAAACCCACTTTCTGTGAGCTGGGTTTATGATTTCTCTGAGAACAAGTCACGTCTGTAGGTTCATAGAAGGAGCACTATTTTATTTCTACTTCTAATCTGCAACCTAAAAACACACTTATTTCTCAAAAATCACTTAAAAGTATGTCAGGGGCAGGACTACATGCTAAAACAAAAAACTCAAAGTCAAGGCAAGATGTAACTTTCTTATGTGCAAGCATAGCAATGGGAGAAAAACTAGTAATTGTTAGTTGAGTAAAAATGCAACCAAAATGCTGAGGAAAAGCAAAGAAAGAAGTATGCGTAAAATAAGCAGGTTGGGACCGATGAGCTCCCTTCAGCCTCAACATTCTTTTGAGTCTGTGTCAGAGGGTGTGTTTGAGCCTCTTCTCAAACCAGAGATGGATGTGGATTAGTGAGGAGAGGTAACAGAACAGTGGGAGCGGTAGGTGATGTGATGCTATGTATGGTCTCCCAGCGTGCCTTCCACCCCACGTGGGACAGAGAGGTAACTGGTGGGTGTTCCTCTATTGTATCTTGCTGTGTTTTGTTGTGACAGGTCTCAATGTGCAATGGTTCTGTTAGTATCCACACCCCCCACTGGACTATCGTCTCCATGGAGTCAGAGACTGCACCTCCTTCACTCACCATTTTCTCTCTCCGATGCACAGCACAGTGCTGAGCGTATCATAGGCTCTCAGTAGATGTTTTTCAATGTGAGAATAAAGCTAAGGGGCTTTAAGAAAATAAAGCCAGTCATTAAAAATAACTTTCTCTATATGAAATACCTGGAGTAGTCAAATAGAGACAGGAAGTGGACGGGGCTTGGGGACAGAGAATGGAGAAGTAGTGTTTAAAGGGTACAGAGTTTCACCTCGAAGGATGAAAAAGTCCTGGAGATGATGGGTGCTGCTGCTGGCACAATATTGTGAACGTACTTACTGCCATGTAACTCTACTCTTAAAAATGGGTACATGCTAAATGTTATGTCTATTTTACCACAGTAAAAAAATAAAATAAAAAGAATGGCTTTCCTGAGAAGGGAGAGGGATCGCTCTAGTAGAATCCAAGAGACGACCTAACAAGGGAACCTCTGATGTTTAGGAACTGTGTTCAGCTGAAGTGCAGACAGATAACCCAAAGCAGAATTGGCTAGTGAAAGGAGACTCCTCAGATTATGATGTGAAAAGACATTTATCCAGTCCAACCCTCCATTAGAGATGATAACTAGGCCTTTCTCTCTCCTGTTTTGCAAGGTCTATCACATTTCAGTCAGTTACAGGAGGTCAGTTTACCAGTTCCTCTGGCATGGGATGGAACTGTGCCTGGGGGAGACAGACAAATGTTTCCCAGTTCTGTAAAGCCTGACCCAGGGCCCTAAGCTCTAACTCACCGTAGCTTTTCTCACATTGTGTCTCTGACGCTGAGCCCGAGACCTGGAGAAAGAAAACTCAATGACTAATGCAAAGCTTTGGCTTTTCTGTTTTGAAGGAACAGGCGCAGGCAGCAGCTATTTTGGCCACCAACGGAACAGGAGAGGGCCAGCCTCCTCAGGACCCGAAGCAGCTCTCCTCTGGCAGGGAGGGTGGAGCCCAAGGCCTGCTCCTGCCTGCGGACATGCTTTCAGGAGAAGAACATGAGTGTGTCTCACCTGATGACATCTCCTTGCCTCCACTCCCCGGGAGCCCTGATTCCCCCCTCGGCCCATATGACATGGAAGTCGAGGAACATGCCAGCCCCTCCCTCAGGCTTCACATAAGCAGCTACAGGATGCAGACTGCGGCCAGCTGTCCAGAGGAAGCCCAGGAAACTGGCATTCCACCACCTGCTGCTTTTGCTGATACTTGGGATGATAAGAGAGAAACATTTTCAAGTCATTTTGAGAAGCCTCACCCCCAGTTCAAAGCTGAGCCCCCATTAACCTCTGGAGGACTGCTGGAAAAGAGTACTGCCATCAGCAAAATCAGTGCTAAACATCCTGAGAGCATGCCGAGTGAACTGCATGAGAGAGCTTTACAACAGCACCTGCAGGCTCAGGAAAGTTTGCTAGAAACACAGGAGAAAATGCATGCTGATAATAATGTCACTAAAACCCAAGATAGGCTGCATGCTTCCCAGGATGCATTCTCGGGCCTGGGGTTTCAATTAGGCCCCAGCCGGGCCTATCAGAGGCAAATGGTTCCCCGAGAAGAGATTAAAAGTACATCAGCAAAGAACAGTGTGGTCAGCCTAGCTGGCCAGGCACCTAATTTCTCCAGGCTCCTGTCTAACGTAACTGTCATGGAAGGTTCTCCAGTGACTTTGGAAGTCGAAGTAACAGGATTTCCAGAGCCTACACTGACATGGTGGGTAGCCTATAATGACAAGCCATAAGCAGAACCAAGTTGAACCACTGGGCAAGTCATTCATGTGCACTAATGGAAAGGTTTAGGGATAGCCGATTGATTTCCCGAGACACTGCAACTCTGCATGGCCCAACCTTGCTTCAACCCCCCGGCTCTCATTTCAATAGCAGCATGGCTAATACCCTGAAGGAAAAAAAAATAACCATATGAAATAATAATTTAACAAACTCCAAAGGCATTGCAACTTGTTCTGTTTTTTATTAGTTTAACATTCCACATTTCTAAAGATGATAGGTTGAAATTTTCCCCTAATTGTTTATTTTTACATAAGCATGAAATTTTCTTGGTTTAACATCTCTTATTCAATTAAAAAACATAAGAATTTAGGGTTTTCCCTTTTCTTTCATTTACCTATCTCTGCTTTTTTTCTCTTCCCAATAGTCACTCATGTCACTTTTGCAAAATTTGTTTGTTTCACTAAGATTTCTTTTTATACCTTTCTTCAATGTGAGAGATGGAATAAAAATATTTCTTTCACAGTTACTCCCAGTGACAGGTAACAAACCCATTTTGGAAAGGTGTTATAACTGACCTGTGAACAATATGATTTCACTATGGAGACATTCTTCTTAGACTATTTGTTTTATAAAAGTAAACTGCAGAATACAAGTTTTGATTCACATTCTGTTGTTGTAAAGGCAGTTTTAACTTTCCCAATTCTTGGATTAATTTAAAAACTTTTTCATCCTAAAGTAGATTTACTGGAGGGCAAAATTACAAATTTGTGGGAATGAGTTTATATTTCTGCACTAAGTAAAATAGCATTTCTTTATAGTAATGTTTTAGTAGATAATAAATTATCGGTTCCAGTTATTGTGTGTGCACACGGAAGGTACTTGAAGTGTGAATCGGTCACCTGAAGAATTTATGAGAAAGCGCTGGTTTCTCTGATGAAAAGAAACTGCACTTCTGCTACAGTGCAGCCATTGATATGCCTGTTGATTTATTTTGTTGTTTTTACAATTGCATGTTTTTTACAGATCAGAACTTCATATTTATGAATTTAAAGGATATTTAATTCATCATTAAATATCAGTTTACCCTAAAGAAAAATGGTGTCTGAAGTGTTTCTTGTTTTTGTCCACATAATAAATAACTTGGTTAGAATATATTACTAAGGAACTATGGCAACTATAATACTGAAGAACTATAGTGAAAAAAGTATCTTGGCCTCAGATTTGCAATTTTGCTCCATTAGCAACTGACAAGATGTCATACATTGTTAGGACTTCAGAAAAATGACAAATGATTGCTTAGGCAATGGGAACAGAAAATAATTCAGGTTTGTCACACTTCTTGTATAAAGAACATGGATATAGATAAATAAGAATCTAGAATAAACGAAATAAATTATTTGCTTTCTAAAAAGATGCAGCCAAGCACTCATGTTTTCAGAAAGCTTTTAGAAATATCATTAACAATAATAATCCAAATGCATAAATGCCTTTTATAATTAGAAATCATTTCCTTCTAATGAAATTAATTCATTAATGAAATGAATTCATTTCCGTAGGAAATGCTGTATTATAAGTACCTCCTTCTAAGACAGCATGTTGGCACTCGCATGTGGGTCTTACGGGATGAACATAGTGGGGCAGATGAGTGTTACCCAATGCAGATTCCAGACTGCTGGTCCATAGCAGCTGGAAGAACAAGGGAGACCAAATAGGAGGGGGCCAGTTCCCATTGTAGATAATTGCCAGGAGCAAATGGGGCCCCAGTGTGACCAGATGGTCTGGTTTTTTGAGAGTAGCTGATATCTGAATTTTTATATGCAGCATTCCAATTGTTAAATGGTATCAAAAAATTGATTTTTAAAAAACATAGTCTGAGCCAATCAGGCATTTCTCTGCACACCAGCTGCCAACCTCTGCCCGGAGGATAAACAGCCCCATTGGCATTTGTGGTAGCAGCAAAGTTCCTGCTCTCACTAGAGAATACTGCTGTGGTGATGGGCTGATGTGCAATGGTTTTTAGAAATTGGATATGATGTGAATAAACAATGATTCTGACTTTAAAAACTGACTCTCTACCTCAGGTACAAGAAGGGCCAGAAATTATCTGCAGACGGACACTTACAGGTTTTCCACAAGGAGACACGACATTCGGTGTTCATTCCGAAGGTATGTGGGGCAGACGCAGGCCTCTATGTGGCTTGGGCCCAAAACTCCAGTGGCAAACTCTCTTCCAGTGTCATCCTCCATGTGACAGGTAACCGCAGGCCTCCAATCACAAGAATAAACTGGATAACGCTGTGTGTCATCTATGTGAGTGTATCGCTAATGTACTGGCTGCTCCTGCAGTAACTGGGCTTGGCACCCATGAACGTCACTCTCACGAGCCCAAAGGACAATACAGTTGTTTGTTTTCCTGCGTCTCCGACAAAGCAGCACGTCCGACCAAGTATCCCTCCATTCTGACCATACTGCTTGTTTGGCTAGTACCACTGTTTGGTGCAAGTTTTCTTCAGTGCTTTCACCTATTTGAGGAGCTTGGTAAATTATTTGCTGTGGATAAGGATACATTTTTTGTATTCTACAAAGAGACATGTTCAATATAAAACCCAGTAAAAGCACACTATGTTTATTCCCTCCTAATTTAGGAGCATGCATGCAGATGAAGGCTCACAGCATAAAGATGTGTAAAATTTCAAATCCAAACGTTTGAAAATTTAATTTTAATTGTACTCATAAATATCTCTTTGTAGAATAACAGTAAAACTATTGAACTGACGTTCTAATTTTCTTTTGCGCATTAGGTGTCCTTTAATTTTGTCTTTCATGTCTTGATCTCATTTACTGAAATATGTTCGATGTGGCTTTAACGGAGCCTCCATTCCTGAGTCTGAGGTTAATGCTGTAAATAACCACTCCTCTTGTTGATCTCGAGAGTTTGACACTGGAGAATAAATGTGCCGACAACTTTAAGGGGAGTTTCAAACCTCTGTCAGCTATGCAGGTCACAGAGCAGGGTGGGACACAGGCAGTGAGCACAGACCAACATTACTCCTGTCGTTCCCTCGGCACGTTGTGGGCAGCCGTGTATACGATTGCAGCCAGTTCCTCCTGCTTCTAATCTTGGCTCTGCTGCTGACTATTTTTGCAGCCGATTGTAAGGCATATTAGTAGTGCCTCAGTTTCCCATTTGGAAAAATGGGTTCATCATCTACCTCTTGGACAATTGAGAGTTTTTATTTCATGTCTTACAAAGACCTGGAAAATGAAAAGTGTGCAGTGAGGCTACAGATAATTGTATTGTTGAGTCTAGTTTGTCATCACGCTGCCTCCTGCCCACTGTTTTTCTTTTAGATGTTGTTTCTTTAGAGTATTTAATTAAAAAGATTTCTGTAGTATGTGATCTCTAATTAGTCCCATGTGAGAAAATTATGTTTTATGAATTGGAGCTTAAATTCCTCTCTAATTTCTTAAGACTACATCCTTCTTGGAGATTTGAAATTAAACCCAAGAAGGTGCATTTAGTATGATCTGAGTGGTGGGGGGAGTGACATCAGATGAATTCTATCCTTTATTGTAATTATCACTGCAGTTTTGAAGAATGTTCTATACCTTTCTGAAATATATTATTCAAAAAAGGGGATTATCTTTTTGGCTCCTTTAAAAAATAAATGTGAATAAGAGATGCATTTGTTTTTAGATTTTAAACATAGTCTTGTCATACTAGCATAAAGTCTTGAGTTGAAAGAATAATTCATTATAGTTTTTTGATGAAGGGAAGGAATTAATGATGTTGCTGTAAGACTGTCTACAAATAATAAAATATTTAAATATAATATATTCAGGTAGATATTAAAAGTTACTGAATGTTATCTGAAGATGTGAAATGTATGGTTGAGTAAAAAGTTACACTTTTTGCGCTGTATATTTAGTTTAATTAAAATATTAAATCTCTTAACTTTCCTCCAATTTTTGACATAAGCCTATTACAAGCTTATAGATACAGCATCCCAGGGAATACATAGTCTCTTAACTTTCCTATCCTTTTGGTCTGCTTTCAAGTATTTTGCATATCTTGCCTAACTGCTATTCCCATGTTGAAACTAAGAAGTAAAGCCTATTCATGCCCCAAGAGGACAGGCAGGGCCAGGTAACAAATTCTTATCCCACCCTCTGTCTCTTTTCTTGTTAACATCATGGGGTCTCCTTACCAATGTTTTGTCAGCTTGGTTGAATTTGTGCTTTGGGGTAGTTAGGTCACGAGGACTTGCCCATTTGCTTCACTTGTCACATGCCAATTAATTCTTTGGGGTGCAGGGTGGGATATACATACATGAGGTCTGTCCAGAAAAAGTCCAGCCATTGTTAATATAACAAGGACAGTTTGTGTGATGCTGATGTAACCTGGCAGCCAGGGATGGTGGACTGGAATACACATATGTGAACAATGACAACTTCACTGTACTAGTCAGTGGGAGCAGTAGATACCATTGAGTGAGCATGTGTACTATGTGGCTATTGCATTCAAAATGATTGAGCGAGTAGAGCAATGAATCTGAATCAAATTTTGTGTTAAGCTTGAACATTCCTCCTCGGACACTATTTGGATGATTCAGAAGGCTGCAGCTGTGGGCAACTGGTGATTGCCAACACACCTACCTGGTCATGCATCATGTCTCCTGCAGAGTTTTTTGGCAAAACATTGAATTACCCAGGTGACTCAGCCCCATCCAGCCCAGATTTGGTGCCCTGTGATTGCAGGCTTTTCCCAAAACTGAAATCGCCTTTGAAAAGGGAGAGATTTCAAACCATAGATAAGATTCAGGAAAATGTGATGGGGCAGTTGATGGCATTTGGGAGAAATGTATGATATCCCAAGGTGCCTACTTTGATGGGGACTGAGGTGTCGTTATCTTATGTACAATGTTTCCGGTATCTTTTTCAATAAATGTCTTTATTTTCCATATTATGCAACTGGATACTTTCCGGACAGACCTCATATGTTCATAACACATGAACAAATAAGGCATATAAAGCCCCTGCTATATTTAATGTATTTATCAAATATAAGACTATATATATGATTATATATATATATATATATATATATATATACACACCATACATGTACATACATACATATATACATAGAGTTCGAATATTGGGAAAAAGCATTACACAGATATTCAAGATATATTTAAGATTGTTTTCTGTGTATCTTCCAGTGTCTATTTATGTAACTACCTACCTACCTACCTATTTTTCTGGACTATCAGTTGACTATCTAGTAATTCCCACTGCAGTAAAGAATAATTAGCTCTTGGTTATATTTGAATTTCAAAGACTTAAGTGTGATTTTCCTTTTTGCTAGGATTTCTGCCTTGATCAAAGAATTGTCCTTATGAAAGTATGAACTGAAATTATTGGTCAAAAAAGGAAAAACCTAGTAACTTCAAATGATTTGCTCTTAAGATATAATTATGATTTTTGCCCACTTCTAGAAAAAATTCTGGACATTAATATCAAAACACTTTTCAACAAGAAAATGAAAAGAAAGATTAAAGAGAATATGTACTTGACACCTTCAAAGGGTGCAGCACAAAATGCGTGTTAGCTTCCTACAAGGCAAATTCACTGAGTTTTCCAGTTCTGATTTTCTAATAAAAGGAAGTAGAAACATTTGGTAGTGAAGTTTTCCTCACACTGAATTCTGGAGAAATTTACCATATAAATCCTTTTTATTTGAATCTCTGCATGTTTTATAATATCTAAAATACTTGGGGAAAGAAGCAGGAAAAATTTAGTTATTTCATTCAACAATGTCTGCCATCACATATAGTCAAGGCACAGACTTAAAATAGATTACTGCAAGAGCCTTCTAGCTGCTTCATTTAAGTTTAAATTACTTCAAGTAGTAAACAAGATCCTCTCATACTTGGCTTCCCCTTCCCAGGCTTTGTTCCATCCTTTCTGTCCTCTCCTCCCCTCCAAAGCCAAATGAACTTCAGGTTTTTACCCTATCATGCTCTTTTTTCCCTTTAATGCTTCCTCCCCAGAACTCCCTTACTGCATTCTTACCCTATCTACATGTAGCTTAATGCCTGCTTAGTTTTCCAGTCCCATTTGAGACACTACTCCCCACCGGAAGCCCTCTGGCCCATCAAGGGGAGTGTAGGTGTCCCTGCCATGTGCACAGTCTGTGCCAGAGCTGCCCGTCTCTGTCCCATAACGCTCAGCGTGGGAACAGCTTGTTGGAGCATCTGTGTACTCTGGCAGCATCTTCATAGCCCTGTTCATCACCATAATCCCAGACATAATCCCGCTTAATATTGTATTTCTTGAATTGTTAGAAGTAAACAAAGATAATCTTAGCTTGTATTTTCTTTTTGTCTCTTGGTTTTTTGTTTTTGGAGAGAAGAGGTGGGGGAATGTAAAAAAGAGAATGATGTATTTGTTACCTGATTGTTCTTCCTTATTATCAACATTACCCTGTCATTATCAGCTTCCAGCCACGAAATATGTATAAAACACTTACCTAACCTATAAAACTTAAGTGAGAACCCTCCAGATCCTCTGGACCAGCCCTCAATTGAAAATTTAAACTTAAAGATACTGGTAGACTTAAACCTAAAGATACCGATACAATAAAACTGAGGAGAGAAGAGGCAAAATCCAGGGCCACCATCCCAAAGTGTAAAGCAGGTGACATCAGGTGTGAATCTTTTCAGGGGTCAGTGCAGAAGTGGTGTTTCCACTCTGTGGCTACGTCCCATCTGCCCAAACCAGAACTTGCATACCTCTTTCGAACACCACACAGATTATCGATATTTTATTGTAGCTGGGCTCAGTAGTCTGATTGTGAACAGATCTTATTTGAAACCAACATTTCACTCAAATGTGTAAATATTTTTTAAAAAGGCCAAATCCAAGAGCTTAGATTATTTGAATTCCAACTGGAGGAAGGAAATAATAGGGCATTTTGTTCCACTTTGTTTTTATTCGTGACCATTCCTTACCAGAAATTGCCATCTGAAGCTTTTCAACATTTCTATTGTACCTACAGTGTTTTAAGTGTATCCATGAAATAAATTAGTTGAAACAAAATAAAATATTTCTTCCTAGCATGCTCTGCTGTTGTGCCTGTCAATATAAACGCCAAAGCCTGACAGACTGGTATCCATTTATAATAAGCAGAATCCTGAGCTGCATCAGAGAGCCAAAAGATTTGCATGCACAAGATGAAAGTGTCCTGCTTAAAGCGACAATTCATTTTCTCTGCTCTCATCACAAGATAAGATTCGAATGCTATCAGCTGTGTATAAATTCAACCTGAAATGGGAAATGAGTCACATAAAGCTACTAATCTGGCCTTTACCACCGTTCCTGGTGGGCTGAGAGTGTGTGCACCTCGTGAACCACCCAAGCTTCGGCCGTGGACAGTGGATCACACGCCTCCAGACGGACAGTCTTTGATTCTTCGGCCGGGTAGCTGTTCCTTTCGTTCAATGGGTAGGTCTGCCTTTTTATAAAATAGGAGGATTTTTATTTTATTTCCTCCTTAAAGTAGGAGGACTTATTTTTCCTCCTATTATAATGGAAGATTCAGAAAATCCTTTTCTTATATGCCATAAAATTAACACCCCATCCTCTTCAAAACACAAGGGAACAGAAAGAATTACACAGACAAGAATATCTGAGTGCATTTGTTTCCATGTAGTGCAATAAAAAATGGGTGAAAATGAAACATATTTTAACCAGAGGAATAGCTGGAAAACATCGATCCAACCTTTTTCTTTAAACCAGAACAATGATAGTTACATGATTTGAAGTTTTCGATCTGTATTCGTGTGGATTCCTGCTATGACTTTTTTCTGTTTAGAACCCACTTAAATCAATATTTGTGAAATACAGCTTGGCTAACTAATGAAATAAACTTTTCCCTTTGTCACTCAACAACTGTTCTCTTCCAAGAACCTTATTGATTCGAACAAGTACAACATGGCACCTTTTATCTTACATTGTCATTAAAAATCATTTAATAAAATCTTTTCAAGGTAAGAATTCAAAAAATGAACTGCAGAGAAATACTTTACTCATGGCAAATGGTCTCTATCCCATGATATTCTAGTGATGCCGAGAGCCCCCTTTGTATATAGTAAGTGTTTTGCCAACACAGACACACTGTTGACCAACAGAACAGTTGGAAACATGGACAAAGCAGGAACCCACTTACCTGGCAGAATTGGAAGGACTAAACTGCCCATCCTCTCCAGAGTCTTCTCCAGCAACCTTCACCACGTCACTGGGCTGCTTGTGATTGAAGCTAACGCAGCTCCAGGGGATGCCTTTTCAAATGAATGTTTATTCATATCTATTACTTTTTTATATAATTTTTAAAAAGATTTTTATTTTATTTATTTTTAGAGAGGGAAGGGAGGGAGATAGAGAGAGAGAAAGAGAGAGAAAAACATCAGTGTGCAGTTGCTGGGGGTTATGGCCTGCAACCCAGGCATGTACCCTGGCTGGGAATCGAACCTGCGACACTTCATATCTATTACTTTTAAGGGAGTAATAGGATTACTTAACAAAGCCTTGTCTGATTCTTATGAATAAATGGGATCTGTGGGAACATGGAAGGTTTGGACTGTATGCTGTGTTTCCCTAAGTGTTGGGAAATGTAGGCAGGAAGAGAAAAATAGCCAAACATCAGGGTGAGGAAACCAAGTGTCAGCTATGGACCTCACCTTCACTCTCAGTGTGAACTTCCTATGGATTCAGGAAACACACCTGTGTGGGGAGTAAATGCAAATGTTTGAGGGGAGCTCCTGAGAGGAAGGTAGAGGCTGTAATAACAGGTGTCTCCATATTTTCATCCCCCAATTCGAGGATGGTACTGGGTGGCAGAGGGTCTCTGGATGACACCTAAACCCAGTGGCTGGTGTTCTTACAAGAAGGTGTGATAGAGATGGAGACAGAGAGGAGACACACAGGAAAAGGCTGTATGGCGGTGGAAGCAGAGACTGGTGTCACATGGCTGCTGTGAGCCACAGGGCAGGAGAGACTACAAGCACAGCAACAAGAGGTGGCGGGAATTCACCCCTAGGGACTTCAGAGATTCTCATTCAGCATTGTGCTGGGAGTCTTCGCTGGTGAGTAAGACAAGAAAAGGAAAGTCTCTGAGGTAGTCAGATTAAATTTACTCTGTACTTTAAATGGACTTTATCACTGAAAAGAAAACTAACTGATGCACCACAGAAGCCGAGTATTAAACTTGTGTTTCATCAAAGGCTTTGTAATATAATCTTATAAACAATGGAGCACTGTTAAGACCCACCCATGTCTCCTTAATGGATATGCCAGCAAGGTACTCATTGTAGATATGTTCAAACCTATGTACATGTATTGTGTAATTGCACAAGTATTCATTTTCTATTACAATTAAAAATGGACCACACACACCATGAAGAATGACTCAAGCTTCACAGGGTATTAGTGTGTGAGCCACAACCAGTCTAATGCACTAGGGCTGGTTTTCCTGGCATGACTCCCACTCTCTGTGCTCTGCCTCCAGCCCCTGTGGGCACAAATTCAATCAGAGCAATGACGGCATCTCACAGAGAACCTCAGAATTTGAAAGATCTGTATAGTTTCTTTAAATTCGAGATGTCGTTGTTGGTTGGCTTAATGACAGTTCTGTAGCAAGCAAGTTACATGTCATCAATATCATTATCAATTAATAACAATTCAAGAGGTTTTGATCTTGGTGATACAAGTGTGTGTGTGTAAGAGAGTGTGTGTGTGTGTTGTACGTACCTACTAAGAATGAGTTCTCACCTATACAAGTAGGTAATATATAGAATGCCCAGAGGATGTGTGATATCCTCTGGGAATCAGGTTAGAAAAATACTTTATTTTAATGGTACCAATGCCATGAGCAGCTGGTGGCCAAGAGTTCATGAAGAAACAGGTTTTTCTCATTTTCACAGTCATATAATACAGATGTTTTTATGTGCCTGATATAAGAGAAAACAGCAAGAATCCAGTTTTTAAAATGTATATTTGAAAACCAGTATATTTCAAACAGGATTTTCAAACAGCTGATAAAAAGGGGAAAATACTATCAGATAAACATGCATCGGCACACATATATATCATCTCCAAATATAAATCTACTTATATCCCTCATAAGGAGCAATCCAAGAAGAGTTATTTATAAATAGAACTTTGAGGTCACTTTTATGTAAATGTAATAATATTGTAAATCATGCTCGAGAAGAAGCTATTGGTTTGTAATTCATTGTCTATTGTATTTGAATGTTTCATATAAAGTACTGAATGTAGGTTCTTAAAGACTGGCTTTTCTAGTTCACTTCTCAAGGTTATTAAAGTATGTATGGTTACTACAGGAATAAATGAGTGTGTTTTCATTTTTTTAATGATTTGTATATGCTGATAATGAAATGTATGTTATGTCTAATAGGTACCTGTAAACAGTAGAATGTACTTGCTTTTTACTTTTTTAGTTCTACTGGAAGTTCTTTAAAATGTAATTTAACATTAAACTCCTGTAAAGGTAATAAATTTAATCTGACTACCTTATTCAACCTTTTGCAGATAGAAGATATTTATTCTTGTATGAATACTGACTGACAAAAATACTCTTAATAAATTCTCTAAATAAATTACTCCAATTCAAGGGGAAAAATCATCATGGTAGTTAGTATTTGATAGAGAACATCTATTTCACATTGCATTGTGTAATAGAGATCTGTTTTATAACAGGACTGTGATCAAAGCAAATGAAGATAGTTTTCTAAGTTAAATGTGCTGATGTCTCACTGGGGTACTAACTACTGAATTTATTTCTCCTTTACTTTCTCATCATTTCATTCATTTTAATAGGAACATGTTTAGGAGTGATAAAATAATGAACACTTTCTTCTGTCTGGCACTACATATCTAACTGTACACTGCACAGATAATTTAACCCAAATGTCGTATTAAACATTTTCAGGTTCATGGAACTGCCCTGGAGAAGTTTACCGAAATGGAATTCCGTGTCAGACATAAACAGGAAATACTATCTAAGGCAGTGAGTAGGTAATAGCTGATGAAGGCAAGGAGGCAAACAATGGCTGTACCGACATGAAGAAACGACAAATGGGTTGGGGGATGGGAACCATTATCAGTGCTGAAGAGAAAATGCAAACCCAGTTATGATGGTGTGTTCTTCTCTGTGGTGTTCATTTAAAAACAATAGTGTCCCCCTTTCTTTTTCCTGCTTCGGAATAAAAACACGCACACACATACAAATGCATACATATCCATATATATTGACAAACTTGCATATGAATGCACCCAACTGTATCTATATCCATAATGGGTGTCCTCTGGACAATCTTATGAAGACTTGCTTTGGAAAGTCATCCCAGACATCCTTATCTGTCTCCATATGACCATTGCACTTGAGACTCCTTAGGCTAGCTGCAGGGAAGTTTCCTCCAGTTTAGAATGCAGACACTGTCACAGAACGCTCTCAGGGTTAGCCTGTTTGAGCCAACCTGCAAAGTTTTAAGTTGATAGAAAAAGGAACATCTCTTCATTGTATGTCCATGCTTGGCAGCCCCTGGCTTTCCTACCTGATTTTCTCTAGATGAAAAGTTACTATAAAGGAGGATGAAAATACTTTTCACACCTGCTATAGAACTACGCATCCTAAAGAATAAGTTGCTAAAGTCAGCTGCTTGGTTTTTTGTCTGGTGTGTCTTTTACAGCCTTCCCACAGAGGATCGGAAGCGTCTGAATCACCTAGTAGCTTGTTGAAAATGAAGATTCTCAGATCCCACTCCAGACCTACTGACTCAAAGTCTGCATTTTAGCAATATTCTCAGGTTATGTTTATGCCAATTAAAGTTTGAGAAACATTGTTTTAGAGAATACCTTGGTTTTTAAAGTGTTCCAGGCTTTTGTGCAGTAATTTCATATTGGTGACATCTGTGCTCCAATTTGTATGATTCAAAATGCAAGAATTCACCCTGGCTGGTGTGGCTCAGTGGATTGAGTGCCGGCCTGCAAATCAAAAGGTCACTGGTTCCATTCCCAGTCAGGGAACATACCTGGGTTTCGGGCCAGGTTCCCAGTAGGGGGCGCTTGAGAGGCATCCATGCACTGATGTTCTCTCTCTTTCTCCTTCCCTTCCCCTCTCTCTAAAAATAAATAAATCATTTTAAAAATTCAAGAATTCAATATAGTAACATTGAGATAGATTGACAAATTTCTATAGTAGAAACAGTAAAAGAAGTTAGAATAGTATAGACCACTGAAATTCTGTAGAGTCCAGTTTGGACATGAATTCAGGTTTAGCCATCATATGTTTAATCAGATAGTTTTGACAGTGTGTGGTGATTAAGCAATGCCACCAAGAATTTTGCAAAATAGGTACCAGGGAAAATGATAAACTTCTATGTTCCAAACCCACAGTGCTGCCCAACTAAGAAGCATCTTAGGGTTATAGCAGATCAGGCAGATTATAATGGCTAGAAGGCTAGTCTGTTTGAAAAGATGCCAAAGATTTACTCAAAATGGGAAAGGTATTCTGTGCATTTATAACTCCTTTGGGGGCAATATCACAAACCGCTTGCAGTTACACTCATAGTTATTTGCCTCTCCAATGAGTATAGATAGCCAACAAGTCAATGTCAATGTTAAATGCCCTTTGGCATTTAACAATGGTATATTGTTCCCAGGTGTATGAGTTCCCAGAACAAACTATTTCAAGTGATCTAAAAATTTGAACTATATGTGCTTACTTGAACATTTTTAGTACAAGAAACTAAGTTTTGGAAGATTATTAATGTCTACTGCTGCCATTTCTGTAGGTAGAGATTGCCAAGGAAACTTTGCAGGTCATGCTATTATCATTAAAGAATATATTTTTTACTCCATATATACTACCAAGTTTATTCGGCTATTTTCATACATCGACATATTTAAAATGGGTATCATTGATATTTAAATTATATAACATTGACTCTATACATTATTAGGAATAAACTATAACCAAGGTTCACTTTCATTTTAATTTTTTATTTATTGCCTTGAGATAAAGGGGTTAATGTGTATGTGTGTGTGTTTGTGTGTGTGAGAGATCAATTTGTTGTTACACTTATTTTATACATTCATTGGTTGATTTTTGTATGTGCCCTGACCAGGGATCGAACCCACAACGTTGACATATTGGGATGATGCTCTAACCAACTGAGCTACCTGGTCAGGACCTCCTTGTAATTTTTTAATGATGTTATGACTTTACATGTCTAATTTAGAATTACCACTTGGAGATAAAATAGGTGAAATAAAACTCAGCCCCTCTACTGATATTGTTCTGAGAAACTAGAGGATTCTGAATCCTTGTAAACTTGGGTAAACACAGTGGGATGCTGATTTTATAAAATACATCATGCATTTGAACCTGTTTTAATCTTGCATTCATATGGAAATGAGCATTTGTTTTAAATATATTGGCTGTTCTGTATCATTCCTCTTTTTTTATATTGTTGTTACAGTAGCAGAAAGAAGGAAGGAGCTCCTACCCTTTGCAACAGCACTAGAACATAGTTCATAATTTTCTTCTGAACTAAACTGTATTGCTCCTCTTGAGTGTTACTATCTTGAAAAGCTAAAAACCTAGATTCTAATTCTGGCTCTGCTACAGAAGAGCTCTAAGGATTTAGGCAATTAAAATCTCTGACCCTCATGTTCCTTGCCTGTGAATGAAGGTATAAATTAAAACACCTATAAAAGTACTTCCATCTCTCACTGATCTCTGAGGGATATTAACTACCCAAGAGCCTTCTTGGTTTTCTCATTGCAGTAGGCAGATGATATTACCAAGAACTTAATATTTGGGGACCAGATGATCAAGGGGACTGCCAAGTTTTAGAGTAAAATCTAAAGAAAATTTCCTGGGAATCAGAAGACAGATAAAAACTTTCTTTGCTGGTAATAGTACACTCCTTATTCTCTTTATTCAACAGAGAAGAAAAGAAAAATATAACTGTAAGTCTCCAAATAGAGTCATCTAAAAGCCTGGTATACCCAAACATAGTCAGGCTCTTATTTAACCCCCCAAAGCTCAAAGCTTATAGTTCTTTAATGCAGAAATGCTTTTGGCAGTCTATGTCTGAATCAGTTGAGTGATAAAATAGCTAAGATTACAGCACATTGTAACTGATGAAAAATTAACCCTGTTAGAAGAAAGCTGGCATCTATAGATCTTGTCGTTCTCTAGAGAAATGCATCCCTGGCTGAACATTCCCTTTGCATAGAATAAGTGTAAAAATGCGTAGTGGTATGATAGAACATAAATCATTTTGACAGGTTCAGCAGGTGGAATCTTGAAGACTTCATGGGCAGGTAACCACAAGGGACTGTAGCAGTCTAACCAGGGACATCAACTCATCCACCCACACAACACCTGCCTTAAAGAACAGCTCAGTACAAGCTTCAGGCAATTTAAAAATTTTTGCCTTTATTATATTGAAATAAAGTCAAATTATTTCTCTATGATGATCCTTTTTTTAGATAAATGTTTATACATTTCTAAAGCTTTCTTCTAGATGATTCATTCAAATTAATGTTTTTTTAAAAAACATATTCTTTGATTTCACTTTGATCTACCTTAACACTCATGCTAAGGGAGAAATAACCATGTTTAAGTAACTTTTTAAAGTGATATTTATTGCATCCAGTGTAATTACAAATAGAACACAGTTCGTAATTTTCTTCTGAATTAAACTTAAGCCTGAATAAAAATATTTTATTGCCCCACATATTGAGATATCACTTTCCTTGTTTTAAACGTGCTCATAGGAAGAGATTGTATGTTTAATTAAGAATGCATTCTAAAAGAAAAATCTGATTTTGTGAAATTGTAAATTCTGCTTTTCGTAATGAAGATATTCCTGAAAGAGAAATTATCTGAGCCTGTCTGAGTGGCCACCACCCTGCCCCCATCCTAAACACACACACACACATGCACACACGCACATCCATTCTCTGTAGTGTGACCAAACCAAGGAAAATGAGAAGCAAGAACATAGTTATACAAGTCAGGGCCAAGTAAGAAGAGTAAAAATAGTATCTTAAGCTTTCGGAACCATCAGTTTTCAAAGTGAGCCAGAGGGCAGAGCAGCAGCTCTATCTTCAAACAAAAATAACTGCATCTTTCTAATCAGCTATCCTGAGATAGAACATAAATTGCACTAAATCATGCCCTAATGTTCTATTACGTATCAGATAAACAAGGGGAAGTATTGTGGGTGTGGTTTGCTTGGTGAATGTACCTTTGCACATGTTTACACGTGCAATAAATACTCGCCATACATTCCAGTTTTGTTCTCTAATGTAATGGCATGTTTTTTAAAATATGCCGTTTGTGTATATATTGAAAATAATCTATATGGAAAGTGAGTTTTGCTCAGCTTTTGAGAAGAACATGCCTAGATTACCTGCATATAGTACTTACTAAAGTTATTTAAAGATGAGAAAAGTATAGTTTTTATGGTGTGTTCCTCCAAAGCAGTTTTCAACCTTAGCACTATTAGTACTGGGGCCAGATAAATCTTTATTGTGGGGTGCTGTCCTGTGTGATGTAGGATGTTTAGCCGCATGCCTGGCCTTCACCCATTAGACATCATTAGCACCCTACCCTCAGCTGTGATGACCAAAAATGTCTCCAGACGTTGCCAAACATCCCTTGGCAAAAAATCATCCCTGGTTGAGAATCACTGCTCTAAAGGTCAAGTTAGCACAGGCTTGTTCACAAATGCTGGTATTTTGTTGGACAAAATTTAGAAAATAAAATCCAGCAATTAATGTGGCCTTTACAAAGCAATTTTACCATTTTTTTTCCATTATTTAGCCTCTCCTTTACCAGTTGGTTTTATTCTTAAGTGAATCACTTCTATCCTGGATAGATTACCAAACAGTTTTAGTTGAATGGCATAACAATAATGATGATGTGCAATGAAATATATCAAATAGAAGCCCACAAAATTCATCAAATTGGAGTACACATTCTCCCGGATTTTGGAAAAAAATGTGGAGGATATAATTTTTTGGTAGAGAGACTAGCTATATTTGTAATCAAAGGCTACATGCATAGTTCTAAACGTCATCCTTACCGATTCTGTTTAAATCCATCACTATAGTGCAGCCTCCAAGAATGTGGCTTTTTATGCTGGAAATCCTCATGCTGGCCAGTCCTCTCCTCAGAGCGTGGTATAATTTGATAGTTTAAGAACAACTAGAACAGGAACAAACCACAGAAATGGAGATCACATGGAGGGTTAGCAGCAGGGGAGTGGGAGGAGGAGAGAGGGGGAAAAGGTATGGGGAATAAGTAGCATAGATGGTAGGTGGAAAATAGACAGGGGGAGGGCAAGAATAGTATGGGAAATGTAGAAGCTAAAGAACTTATGACACATGGACATGAACTAAAAGAGGGGAATGTGGGTGGGAGAGGGTGTACAGGGTGGAGGGGAGTGAAGGGGGGAAATGGGACAACTGTAATGGATCAATAAAATATATTTTAAAAAAAGAACAAGTTCCTTCTCCAGCCTGGTCTTTCTTTCCCCCTTATATGTGAGGAAAGTAGAATTTAACAAGGTGCCTATATTCAGAAGTCTTGAGATAAAGTCACCTTTTTAGGTTTATTTTTACTTTTGCTTTTACTTTTTTTTTTAGCCAAGAAAACTATTGGTGGTTGCTAGATGTTAAAGGATAGCGATATTGCAATAAAAGTGGATAAGTTTTTAAAAATATTTCTGAAAATGAACACATTTAAATATCCTATATGTGTGGCTTCTATCAGCAATTTCAAGTATCTTTTTCTTTTTTCATACCAGGCAAAATATCAACATTCCCAGAAAGTGTTGGACCTGCCCACTTCCAGGAAGGGGATTTGACTCCAAATTGCCTGGGGTGCAGAAGGCTGGGACCACTTGTTACTGGTTCAAAGAGAAATTCCAAGTGGCACTTGGAGATGTTAAAGCACATCATATGTTTTTTATTTTCAGAAGAATGTATTGTTTTTCTTAACTCTCTTGTATTTCCTAAGTGTCTTCTGGAGGTAATCATATTTTTAAGTAAAGATCTTCAAATGTGGAACTGTCCATAGCCCATAGGGATATTGTATACTTTATGATTCTTTTAACTTTCAAAGCTATCACATCAAAATAATAACTATATTAGACATTTGTAGTCCACAGGCAGAGCACTCATGAGGAACCCAAAGTTCTCATTTTGGATATTTCTTAGGCCAGCTTTTAATCTCATGTCAGGTAGCTACTACAGGAAAACCATCCATTTATCTAGAGAGTGAGCCTGACCCACCATCCAGGACTCACATCCAAGGTTGTTGGTTTCTTTTTCACCTCATTCTCTCCTTATTGTGGCATACACTCTATACCAATGTACTTACTTTATTCTGGTCAAAAATGTCTGGGAATACACACCTATGTAAAAGGCGAAACTCAAAACACTGACAATACCAAATGCTGACGAAGATGTGGAACAACAGGAACACTCATTCACTGCTGTGGGAATGCAAAGCAATACAACTACTTTGGAAACCAGTTTGTCGGTTCCTTACAAAACTAAACATACAGTCCGATCGTAAACACTCCTTACCCAATATGCCCAAAGGAGATGAAAGCATATTTACATAGAAATCTTCTAGCAAGTATTTATAGCTGTTAAACCCAAGCTGTCCTTCAGTTGGTGAATGGATAAACAAACTGAGGAACATCCAGACAATGATATATTTTCAGTAAAAAAAAAAAACAGATTTGAGACACACAAAGGCACACAGAAAATAAATGCATGTTACTAAGTCAACAAAGCCAATCTTTGTAGGACTCCAATTATATGACATTCTGGAAAAGGCAAAAGTATGGAAATTTAAAAAAAATAGTGGTTGCCAGTAGGTTGGGGGAAGGGAGGAAGGGTGACTGGGTGGAACATGGGGTTTTTAGGGCAGTGAAACTGTTGTGGACTCTGTAATGGTGGATCATGTCATCACACATTTGTCAAAACCTGTAGACTGTACAACACAAAGAGTGAACTCCAGCGCAAAGTATGGACTTCAGTTAATAATAATGTGTCAATATTGGCTTAACAATTATGCCAAATTTATTACACTAATGCAAGATGTTAATAATAGGGGAAACGCTGTGTGTAGGGGAAGGCAATATATGAGAACTCTTAGTACTTTGTGTTCAATATTTCCATAGGCCTAAAACCACTCTAAAAAACAAAGTCTATTGATTTTTTAAATGCCTTTAAAAGGAAATCACTAATTTCTTAAGTGATAAAAAAGTGAAATCTAATGAAATCATGGTCCTTACGCATAAAATGGAGTGATTATGTTTTAGGCATCACTTACATTTTCAGTGACACTGTTTCTTATCTTTTTTAAAAATATATTTTATTGATTATGCTATTACACTTGCCCCATTTTTTTCTCCCCTTTATTCCTCTCCACCCTGTACCGGCCCCCCCTCCCACCACCATCATTCCCACAGCTTAGTTCATGACCATGGGTCATACACATTTCTGTGGCTTCTCCATTTCCCATACTATTCTGTACCTCCCCCTGTACCTACTGTTTATGCTTCTTATTCCCTACCCTTCCCCCATTCTCTCCCTGCCCCTCCCTGCTGATAAAATCCCATGTGATCTCTTTGTGAATCTGTTCGTGTTCTAGTTGTTTGCTTAGTTCATTTTTGTTTTTATTGTTTTGGGTTTGGTTGTTGATATTTATGAGTTTGTTGTCATTTTACTCTTCATTTTTTAAATCTTTTTTTAGATAAGTCCCTTTAACATTTTATGTCATAAGGGCTTGGTGATAAGGAACTCCTTTAACTTGACTTTATCTGGGAAGCACTTTGTCTTCCCTTCCATTCTAAATGTCAGCTTTGGATGGAGTAATCTTGGATGTAGGTCCTTGCCTTTCATAACTTTGAATACATCTTTATAGCCCCTGCAAGATTTCTTTTGAGAAATGAGCCAATAGTCTAATGGGAACTCCTTTGTGGGTAACTGTCTCCTTTACTCTTGTTGCTTTTAAGAGTCTTGCCTTTAAGCTTGGGTAATGTAATTATGACATGCCTTGGTGTGTGCTTCCATGAGTTTCACTCTTTTGGGACTCTCTGAGCTTCCTGGACTTCCTGGAAGTCTATTTCCTTTGCCAGATTAGGGAAGTTCTCCTTCATTATGTTTTCAAATAAGTGTTCAATTTCTTGTTCTTCCTCTTCTCCCTCTGGCACCCTTAGGATTCGGATGTTAGAATGTTTAAAGTAGTCCCAGAGGTTCCTAAGACTTTCCTCATTTTTTTGAATTCTTGTTTCTTCATTCTGTTCCAGGAGAATGTTTATTTCTTCCTTCTGGTCCAAACTGTTGGTTTGAGTCTTGGTTTCCTTCCTGTCACTGTTGGTTCCCTGTATGTTTTCCTTTATTTCACTTTTCAGAGCCTTCACTTTTTCCTCTATATTGTGACCATACTCAACCATTTCTGTGAGCATCCTGATTACCAGTGTTTTGAACTGTGCATCTGATAGGTTAGCTATTTCTTCATCACTTAGTTGTATTTTTTCTGGAACTTTGATCTGTTCTTTAATTTGAGCCATATTTTTTTTTGTCTCTGTGTGCCTGTTATGTTACGTAGTAAGAGGTGGAGCCTTAGGTATTTGCCAGGGCAGGGCAACCTATGTCGCTGCATCATGGCACTGTACGTGGGAGAGGGATACGAGAGGGAACAACATGCTTGCTTAGCTCTCAGTTGGCTTTTAGTCACTTCCTCCACCACCCACAAGCAAATTGGTTCCTCCTGTTGTTGATTCTCAGGTGGGTGGTTTTGTGTATGGTCTAGGACCCTGTGGGTCTCTCCAAGGAACTCTCCTGTGAGGCTTGGAATTTCTTCCACTTCCTCCACCCACACAGGTTTTTTTCAGTCAGAGGCTTTGAGGCTTTATTTCCCTGCACTGGAACCCTGGGTTGCATGGTCCATTGAAGCGATCACCTGCCGGTAGTGACTGCGCAATGCTGTGGATGGCTCGTCAACACTCGAGAAAAACATACACAGAGACAACCAAGTCCTGTGGGGAAGTAGGAACAGAATGGCCACTCTCTCTGGTGGGGAGAGTGCCCCATTCCCCCTCTGGAGAGGCTTTTTATTGGTTTCGTTTGCATAAGAGTTCAGGTAAACTTCATTAAACATTGCTGGGAAGTAAGGATCAGACAATAGATAACCAGGAAGTCTGAGGGCCTATTTTGAGTCAGGGTCAAAGAGCTGTACAACTTTTAAAGAACAAACTTACTTCTTCCTTGGACCCTTATCATTCAACTGAGAGCATTCTAAACAAAGCAGGTTTCACAGTAGTCTACATATTCTTTCTTAGGCCTGATCACCCGGGGAACCCACCCTTTCCAACACAGAGCTACACCACCCTGTCATTGTTTCAGGCTTAGGTGGAGCAAGGGAAGTAAGGCAGCCAAGGGATAAGGAGATTTCCTCCCAGACAATGAGGACTCAGGCTATATCACAGCCGAGGAGCGAGGGTCCATCACCTCCTTTTGCTGTAGCCCCCAAAGTCCTTTCTTGGGGGCCTCCCACATGATCATGCCTGTCTTAGATTGTTCCCCCCTTGGGGAATCTTACCCATCACTGGCTAACCGACCAAGCATTGGGGTTCAGTTATGAATGAAGCAGCAGAAGCAGCGGTCCTGCCAGGGAGATAAGCTTTTGTCTCCTTGCTGGTTTACGGTCCAAGGCCACTCCCTCAGCCTTAGCCTTGGTGGGGGTTATAGCTTCTGATACCAGGCAGGGCAGTTCCCAACAGTCCATCTTGCTCCCCAGTTGTTCCTCCTGGTTTATCTGCATGAAAATTTAGGACGACCCACTCCACCAGGCAGTGACTTGCCTGGTCCACCAGCGCTGGATCACCTGCCCCAGTCCTCCACCTTCTGCCTTGCTGCAAGTCCTCTCTGCCCCTTCTACTGGTCTGTATGAGTGTTTCTTTTCTCTTTTTTGGGGGGGGGTGCATTTTTTTATTTGGTTGGGTTTTTTATTATTGTTCAAGTACAGTCGTCTCCATTTCTCCCCCCACTACCCTTCACCCCAGCCATCCCCACCTCCCACCCCTGATCCCACCCACCGTTGGTTTTCTCCATGTGTCCTTTATAGTTGTTCCTCTAAACCCTTCCCCATTTCCTCCCCATTGTCTCCTCCAACCTCCCTTCTGGTTACTGTCAGTTTGTTCTTAATTTCAATGTCTCTGGTTATATTTTGCTTGGTAATTTGTTTTGTTGTTTAATAGATGCTTTTTGGTAGTTGAACTTCCATACAGGTCCATTTTCTGGCAGTTCTAATCATTTTTTGTTTTTAAATTTATAATTGTCTTTCTTTTGGTTGTGCGAGGAAGCACAGTGTGTCTACCTATGCCTCCATCTTGGCCGGAAGCCTCAGTGACACTGTTTCTTAAAGCTTCAATAATAAGTAAACAAACCTATTTTAAAATAAAAATATTAGTTCAGGTCCCAAGAATTTTGATTATATTCTTTTTAATACTTTATTACTTAAATCCATGCAAGTATTAAACTAAATATAAATTCTTTATGTTTATTATACTAGGAGACAAAAAAGTACAAACCAAAACTAAAACAAAACCAAATTATATTTATCATCATTCACTGATATGACAGATTTGCTGCTAAAACTAATCACTGCTTAACATGTGAATATGGTTTTATAGCAAGCTACAAGTGAAGCCAAGTTATCATTCAAAAGGTGTCTCAGTGAGCATGGAGTTAGAGGCGTAGGCTTGAGTTCATGACCATTCGGCTCAGATGGCCTGATGTGCTCCATCTTCACAATATGGCAAAGGTCCAGTGAATGTGGTCCTCTCGGGGGCTGCTGGAAGGGATCATGAGAACACACACTTGCCTTGATACCTCCTTTTTCTGCACTCCTATCTGAATAGCATGTTCATGACTTCTTTGAACTGTATTTCTTTTTGTTGAATTCTTCTCTGGCCTGAAAGCCATTCTGTCTCATTAAAGTCACTTTGAAAATCTATCTACCATCAGGAGCAGTATAATCCTCAGAGAACCCCACTTCCCTGCAGTGCTGGGGCTGGCCTCGGTGTTACCCCATAGGCAGATTGCTCCCCTCACACCCATGCACTCAGTGTGAATGGCGGTCTTTATTGAGCCAGTACATATTCAGCCATTTCTCATTCAGCTTTGAAAATCCAATGACAATGGTAATTTTCTAAAATCAGTAGCAAGTATGATATGACACATCTTTGCAAGCGTATGCTTATTTATTTAGGTTTCATGTGTTTTGTCCAGTGAGGTGTGCCCTTCACATTCCTGCCATCCTATATCCAATGTGAACTAAATGCCTGAAGTAAATGTGAATGTACTCATCATAGATGTAAATGCTGATGTTTCCTACTTCTCTGGGAAGAACTGGTAGATATTTCTACTGCGGGTAGAAGAATCTTCCAATTACCACTCTATTTTTTCCCTCCCTTTCACAAAAGACATGTCAGGCCAGATAAGCATATGTATGGTTATAGAGTAAATGATTAGGCTTTGCCCGTTTTAATGGTGGTGATAGAAGATAGAGTTTCCCCTTTGTCCGTTGATGGACAAGACCCAAAGCATAGTTATAGAGGAAGAGTGTTGAAGTATAAAAGAAGAAATGAATGTCATTCAAGACCTGGAAGACAGGAACTGTGTGGCTAAGGAAGGGTGGGGGTGCAATGGGAAGGCCATTCAAAATACCAGCAATAACCAGCAATAGCTTTCATACTGAGCATGTACTACATACTGTGCTACGAAACAAAAAAGGCTAAATGTTATGATAATGTATCTGAAATGATTTGTAAAATTAAAAAATAAAATGAAAACCTACAAAATCTAGTTAATAAAAAACAAAATAAAAAAAGGAGAATACTTGCTATGAATAACTGAGTATTCTTATTTTACAAAAAAACAAATTAAGCTTTAGTGATTAGTCCAAGGTCCTTGTACCAATAACCAGCACGGCTGAGATTTGGTCCAAAGTCTGTCTGGTTCAGAAGCTGTGCTGCCCATCAGTTTCCTCTACTGTTGTTACACCTGGGTGTTGCAGTCTGTCGAGGTGACAGCAGTGCTTACAGAAGTGGTGCTGAAGCTGATGTCTCAGTGAATGTTGAAGAAGGACCTGAAAGTCTACCGGAGAAGAGCAGAAAGTGGCAGCCAAGAACCTTAGCTTTAAAGGAAGAGCAGACATTGTACATGAGTAAAAAAGTCAATGGCCATAGGTGGAAGTAGGAAGATAGAGAAAGCCACCCGTTGGCTGCATGGACACGAAGCAATTTCCACCAGGTGAGGGTGCATGGCAAACACCATATTCTGGAGAGACCACATTTCAGCTAAGGCAAGAAGGTGCCAAAAACACTGTGAAAAGATCTGTTATGCAGAATGGAAGTTTCAGAGGGCTTGCAGAAAATCAAGTTCAAGGGAAGCAGACACAGTACCAATAAGCAAAGAAAGGTTCTCCCAGAAGGCTCTTTGTTTGTACTGTCTTATTTATGTGGGTGATGGCTGTAACTGGTTTTTATTAGGGTTTGTATTTTTTTTATTTTATAAAAATAATTCATGTTTGTTGCACACAAATAGCATAACTAAGTACTTCAGGGTCCTGGGCCTCTTTCTGGTCCCGTTTCCTCAGCAGGTGCAGGGTTTCTCTTGTTTAGACCTTTCTGACCTTCGGTCACTTTCATCCACAGCACAGCAATTTTAAGGGGTGTCTTTTATGGAGAAAGGTTTCTGTTTATTATTTGTTTTGTATTTTATTAACTAGATTTGATAAATTTTAAATTTTTTTGACTTCACAATGGGTTTTGGAGATAGTACTATAATAATTTGTCTCTTTTTTACTGAAAGTGATGTGTGCTCATGGTGAAAATTCAAACTCTCCAGACAAGTATAAGGTAAAAATTTAAAGTTTTTCACCATTGCATTGAGACAGCTAGCCCCAACTATCTTCTTAACAGCTTTCATTTCCTTAACAGGAAATCATTCTTAACAGCTCTTTTTCTATACTATTCCAAAAGTTTACTATGAATTTTTATAAAATAAAATATTAAATATATTAAAATATTTAAAGAGTATCTTCTATCTGGCACAGTATTATACCAGGAGTTGGGGATTTAAAATCCAACCAAACAGATTTTATTTCTTAAGAAATTTACCCTGGCTGGCATAGCTCAGTGGATTGAGTGTGGGCTGCGAACCAAAATGTCACAGGTTCAATTCCCAGTCAGGGTACATGCCTGGGTTGCAGGCCATGACCCCCAGCAACTACACATTGATGTTTCTCTCTCTCTCTCTTTCTCCCTCCATTCCCTCTCTTAAAAATAAATAAATAAATAAAATCTTAAAAATTAAAAAAAAGAAAAAGAAATTTACAAAATTTATGGCCTAGTGGGAGAATCAAGCAATAAGCAAGAAAACTTACAAACAATAAGAAAATAAGAACAGTGATGGAAATAAACAGATTGCTGTGATCGAGAATAATATGCATTATATATAATTCTCCAGCTTGCCTTTCACCTACTGTCATGGCATCTTAGTGGGGCAATATATGGGTCCAACTCATCATCTGTAACAGCCGAATATCATGGTTATATCATGGTTATACTATAAATTATTCAATCATTTCTCAGTTGATTGACATTCAAGTTGTTTCGAGAATTTTCCCACTTTAACCAATGCTAAAATAAGCAACTTTATGCTCATCCCTCTGTTTTCAGGCATTTGATCCTCTGCTGACATATGTATGCAGAGATTTCTCTGTCTCTTGAATGTGACTAGGGCAGATGGTGCCGTCCCAAGTTATTTACTTGGTGAATTGCTCAGCCTTCTCCATTCAGCATCTGAGCAGCCGATGTTGTTTAAGGGAGTTTCTCCCTCTTGCAAGACTCCACAAACAATTTCCTATATATTGTTAAAATATTTTATTGTGTTCTTTTTACTTTTAGATATTTAATCCATTTGAGGTTTATTTTTTTATGATATGAGGTGCTTTCATCTACATAAATACTCAATTATACCAGCACCAATATAGATTAAATTAAATCATCATAGAGTAATTCCCCAGATTTGCTTCAGTCTATTTCTGGACACTCTATTCTATTTAATAATTTATTTTTATATTGCTGGGCCAATGGCTTACAACTTGATTGCTATAGTTTAATTTGTTATAAGGTAAATTCCCTTTTGCTATTATTATTTTTTAAGAAAGGGCTAATAGTCTATTGTATCAATATAATTACTCCTTATTGGTAGACATATAAGTTGTTTCTAGTTAATATTTCCTATTACAAATTCCTGGAACAAGTGCTTCTTTCATCATTTAATGTAATTTGTGTGGCGCGCATGGAGGACAAACGCCACACATCAACGTGTCTCTGGTCTGCTGTAGGCTCGCTGATCAGCAGGCGAAGTTTTGGTGCACAGCTGCTGTATGCACATGATTCAAGTGCACATTTCCCCAAAATCAACCGCCATGGCTCTGCACTGCCAAACCCACAAATGCTACACCTGTCAATGCCAGGGAACTACTCCGTAAACAATGTGCAACCTACTGCCTTTATTTTACAGATACCCATGACCTCCTGACCCTCAGAACTGTACAGATCAAATGCTTAAACTGTCTAATCCCTCAAATTTATTTTTCTAGTGGTAAATCCTGCTCATACCCACTGCCAAATACTATCTCCAAAGTCTTGAAACAATAGTCGTGAAAACAGAGGTGTGGGGCAGTCAGCTTGGCTTGACTGGTTCTAACGGTGACACACAACACAGATTTATCTTCCACAGCCCTTTCATGTCATGAACTCTAGAAAAACAATGTGTAGCTCCTGCCTTCAGCCTTCTTGGGTAGCAGCAGTTTCTGACACTGAGAAAGATATTTGTAGTTCACGCGGCTGCTGCCCAGGGTGTTTGCTTGCCTGTTACACTATTTACAAAGAGAAGATCCATTTATTGTCTCTAAGGACTATTCTGCACCGATATTCTACAATCCAAGAGCATAATTACCAAGATGGAAGTGGATTTACTTACAAAAATATAAATCACTTGTAAGGTAGCGATTGCTGTTGTTAATACCAGTGAGAAAATGTGGAAACATTTGCATTACAACAGGGAATGTGAACTTTATTTAAGACCCTTAAAGATAACGTTAATCACTTCTCAATCAATCACAGAAAACCCAGGAGCCTAGCCAGCGCCTGGGCAGCGTACTCTGGGCTTTCAGTTTCAATTCTTACCAAAGGAACACCTCAGAGAGGCGATAGTTACTGAGATCTTTTGGATATTATAAATTCTACCCATGGGCCAGGGGCTGGAGTCTCACACCCATTCTGTCTTTTTAAACTGGGACTGTATTTCCTTAGCCCCTCATTCAGGTGCATTTAGTGAGTTACCCTTTAGTGTTATGCCCTTGACTTTCTAAAAGCGTCTATCAAAATGTCAACATATAAATTAGACCACTGCTGTAGGTACATTTTAAAACACTTCATTTTCTGTGTATCAGTAAGTGCCCCTTCCATAAAGTAGTACGTGATATATTATTAAAATTCAGTGTTAGAAAAATTGCACTTTCCCAAGGAGTTGGTATACTTTCCTGTGTATATTGAGAATTATGCCTCATTCTTTTCTTTAACTTCCAGGAAGCTCATCATGAAACTAAAAATCGACTATAACAAATGTAGCGCCCATCTTGGTGTGCGAGCTTGTGTTGCTCTGTGACATGGTTTTAGTGTACTACTTGGTCTCTGCTTTTTTCTGAAACAGTCTTTATTTCCATTTCTCTTTTATCATATTTTATGTGCTTTTGCTGAATTACCTCAGTTCTTTTTTTTCAGTACTGGGAGGAATTTTATTAACATTCAAAATAAATTTAAAAATTTATAATAATATTTATTAATTAAAATGTACAAGGCCAAGAAATTATTCCCCATAATGATTTCCACCCAAATATTTCCACAGTATCTAAAACACCCATCTCAGGACTGGTCTCTGCTTAGAAGACACAGATCCCATTACCACCAGTCCACTCTGGGGCGAAACGAAAACTCGAGGCCCAGCCTACCCTCTCCAGGAGGAGTTCTGCCGCTGCTTCACCATCCACTGCCCCGAACCGAGTTTGGGTTCCTGAGCACTTAGTGTCTGTATCAGCCATTTTGACTCGTTCTTTTCCTTGTCGCTCCTTGCATTGCTACATCTAAGCAAAGGATGTTACATTTTCTGTGTCCCTATAGTTCTTGGTACCTGGAAGACACTCAGAATCAGTTGAGAAAAAAGTAAAGGAAGGAGAAAAAAAAGGGGGTGGGGGGAGTTGGAAAGAAACAGAAGTCTGAACTTCAGGTGAAAAATACATGCCGTCTAGATGGAAGAAATCTACTGGAAATAGAAACAATGACCTAGCAATGTAGGCAAATGCTTGACTTGGTTTAGCTTCAGAGTTTTATCAGGGTATCCATACAAATAAGTCATTCATGGTTGGTTCAGGAAGCACATGCAACTTAAAAGCTTAATTGAAATGTTTAGTGGAGGGATGACCCACTACTACAAGCAGTGGACAGGTTCAGGAAGCTCAACAGGCGATGGTGGGCAGCCCTGAGTGGAGCAGTGCAAGTTTCTAGCTGAACACAGTTCCCCAAATCCAAAGATAGCACCTGTGGGAAAGGGGACCCTGACAGGATCATGGCCACAAGTAGAGGAAGGACGGTGCCAAATGATTGCCAGGCAAGGAGGGAGCCAGAGAGAAAAATGCCCCCCAATTTTTCCTGCCAGCACCTCACCCTGGCTGAGCCTTAGCGGAAGCCAGGGGGCGAGGGGGGGCCCCCAGGGATGAGGCTCCCAGTGGCATGGAACAGGGGGAAGGAGTGAAGAGTGGGTAGAGGGCGGCCAGAGACCATCCAGCACCACCCATACTTGCTTCTCAGTAAGAGCTTTCTTCAAAAGAATCTTGTATTTATCATCAGGTGAGGAGATGTGGGGAACAGGGCCAGTATTTGGCTAGGAATTTTAAATAGATGGGGTGAAACACAGAGGTACAAAGGCCAAGTCTCTTCAACAGACACACGAAATATTCAAAATTCCACATGAACATAAATCATCGTTCAAGTCTCAAAGGGTCTTTTAAATATTTCAGAACTTACCTTTGTTTCCTGAGACAGTAGAGCTGCCTTCAGGGTCAGTTTTAGAATTTTATCTCACACAGGCTGTCTTCCTTTGGGAGGATCCACTCCTTAACATAGCAAACAGATTAGAATATGCCCATCAAAAGTGCAGGTGACTAGATGACATGTCTGCCTTTGTAGGCATTTGATTAACATCTGTTATTTTCTCTTTTTTGTAGATTTCATTTATATTTCAGAACAGAAGTTGTCTCTTCAGCTCCCAAACACACATTTGGCCTTGGAGGAGCTCTTAATCCCTCACCTGCTGCCCATGGTGGTTATGGGGCAGAGTGAGCCCCCCTGCAGTGGGCATGAAGCATTGTTTGACAACAGTGTTGCCGCCTCCGCCTCCAAGGAGCATCTGCAAGTGGTTGGATCTGATCTGGTTTCTGGTTTCCTGTCCCAGACTTCCACAAGACCACCTTATTGCTTCTCTAAGACTGCAGTAATTCTTGGACTTTGCTTTAATTCCACATATTAAAATCATGTCACCTGCTGGGGTCCTTCAAGGAGAGAGAAAATGTGTTTCTATGAGCTCACTCTTGGACTTTTCAAAGATTTCTTAGCAAACACTCTCCAGATATTCAGCAAAGTAGTTAGATAACTAATCGCATCAATATTACTAAGCACAGAAATTGCTTTCTCTTGTGTCATGCTTCACAGCAGCGAACAAACCAGATGCCCACATGTGCCAGATTCGCACTGTCCTGGGCACTGTCATGCTCATCCTGTCATTTAATCGTGCCAGTAATGCTATGACATGGATATTATAATCCCCAACTTACAACTGACAACCGAGACTCAGCATGGGTTGCCTGAGCCCATGTAGGGTAGAGGCAAAGTTTCATGTGCCCTTGAAGTCAGTGCTACCAAGATATTCAAGACTTTAACCTTTGGATATTTCTTATTGTGGTATCATACATGTCTGATACAGGATTTCCCATTTAATAAGGCACTAAATGTGCTAGTGACTATCAGTACACCTGTAAACTATTGTACAAATCAAGTAATTTGATCTTACTGTCTGGATAAAACTAAAAGAACAAAGGCACATCTCCTCCTGAATTGTAAGCAGCACTTTCTTGCCTCCCTGTCTCCAGTGTAGCTCTGCTTGTCTTTATAGTTCAAGGAACACAGAAGGCAATGCGGTAGAGTGGATCGTTTGGGTCAGCATGTTTTCCCTGTGTGTTTCCTGAAATTTCTTCTACTTCTTTGCATAAAAATAGCTCATTGATGAGCCCATGTTTCAGCCTTAAACAACTTTATAAGTGGACAGGACTTTGCAGGTCTTATGTTACTAGGTATTACTGTGCTCACTTAAACGCAAACTCCCTGAGCACCAAGGTTTCTGTCTCCCATTTGCATTGCTGTCATCCCAGTGTCCCAACTGTGTTTAACACAATAAGAATGAGCACAAGCAATTTTTACTGAATCTTAATACATAATTTTCTCTCAGAAAAGACTCTTAGGTTGTCCTTAAAAACTGTGCCCATTTCTCAAGTAGCCTCCGGAAAGTCACTCCTTTGGGAGATGGTTCTGTGTCATACAGACAGTCTGACACCAACCACAGCTGTGCAGGTGGAGTCACTGCCTGAGTTTTACACAAGTACTAGTCTAGGTCTCAGCATAGGTTACTGAGAATTCATACAAATTGTACGTAGACCATGATTTCTAAAATGGAGGGAACTGTCACTGTCTTCTTAGTCACCACTGTCTGGCCACCATCCAGCACATTGCCTGGTAAAAAGTCACCACTCAGGTATTTGTTGAGTCCACAAGTGATGATAGAATCCAGAACCATAATTTTGCAGTGTTCAATACTAAGCATATGCTTAATAACTATTGAATTGCCTTGACTGTAATGCTCAAAACAAGAATCACACCAAGCATTCCAAAACTAAGTAGGCATTCTATTTGAATTATCAGCTGTTTTGGATTATCCACGGGACTCCTCCCCACTGTTAGGGTGGTAAATTAAGATCTTACTGCATCAGCAAATGCCCCAAATCTGAGTAGTATTTGGTTTCTACTGGGCTAGCTTACTATATTCCAACAATGGCATATTTCATTTTAAACTTATGCTTACCATGTTATCACTTACTGTTCACTATTGACTACTAACCCAATAATATGGTTTTTCCAGAGTGGTATATTAGTTATTTGCTAGTTGCTCCCTCCCTCTCGTCCTTTCCTCCCACCCTCCCTCCTTTCCCCTGCCCTTGCTTGCTTCCTTCTTTTTTTTAAATTTTTATTTTAATTGTTGTTCAAGTACAGTTTTCCCTTCCTTCTTTTTCTTCCTTTCCGTCTTAACTCTGAATGTCCTATAAGGATGTAAATGCCAAAAGGCAAGGATCTTGACTGCACTGTAAAGTCTAGAAATGTCCAAGAAAGGTGAAGACAAGCAGCATGGGCAGACAGACACTTGCCCTCATGTCTGTGACAATGGTCTATCATTCTGTCCTGGGTCTCAAGCTCTCTGTGCCACACTGGGTCGCAAAGACACAAGCTTCAGGATTCTGTTTACTTGTTCCCTCTAGTTCCCATAAGAATTAAAGTGGTTGACTTTGGTTCCAAGAAATGTAACAAGACATTAATATGCTTCACATTAGGTCAAATGAATCTAAACACACACACACACACACACACGTGCACACCCAAAGTTAAACAGCCAAAGATGGGCACCTCAAATCAGAAAAATTACACAGCCCTGGCTGGCATAGCTCAGCCAGGATTGAGCACGGGCTGCGAAGCAAAGTGTCGCAGGTTTGATTCCCAGTCAGGGTAGATGCCTGGGTTGCAGGCCATGACCCCCAGCAACCACACATTGATGTCTCTCTCTCTTTCTCTCTCTCTTTCTCCCTCCATTCCCTCTCTAAAAATAAATAAATAAAATCTTTGGGGAAAAAAAGAAAGATTACACAAAATATTTTGCCTTATGACTGGCAGATTGCTTGTAACATGTCTCTAATTGGAAATAATTTTTAAGATATATAACATGAAATTAATTTTTTTTAATCCTCACTTGAGGACATTTGTTCATGGCCTCCTTGTACACACTCTGACTGAAGAACAAACCCACAGCCTGGGTGTGTGCCCTGACCATGAATCAAACCTGTGACCTTTCAGTCTACAGGATGACACTCCAACCAACTGAGCCACACTGGCCAGGGCAAAAATAATTGTTTTTAAATAAAGCAATCAAATGGAATTATGGCAGACAGAGACTCCAGGGGCAAGATGCAGGAGAGGAATGATGCCACCAATACAAAAACAAATGCTTAAGTAAAAGGTACACATGTTTAAATACACACACGGTGCTCTCTTGTCTGTATAATTGTACAATCCTACATCAGTTGTCCAGTATATTTCAGCTGTTAAATTTTAATAAATCCATTATTATATAAATAACTGTAAACTATGAAGTACTCAGGAAGTTAAAACGTCTAATGCATTACCAAGTTCTGCAACAGGAAACATTTTTATTAAAGACATAAATAAACTTAGATTTTAATATTTTAGTCTATTTTATTAAGTAAAGTCTCTTTCCATTATCAAAGCAAATTTCTTCCCTTTTAGTGGTTTCAAATCTTCCAGTTAAACTATTATGAAGATCTTTTAGTATGTTCTTTTGTATTTGAACTATCTCTTGCTTGAAATTAAACTCAGTCTTAAAATAGCAACTATATCATTTCCTAACCACTTTCCATTAGTAACAGCAAACTCCAGAGATTACTAAAGCAGCCTTCACGTTCCCATAAAAAATAAATAAACAAACGTTTGTTAAAAACCCTATGGATAATCTAAATGTAAGACTTGGCTACTCATTAAGAAACAGTACGTGCATATTTGTGAATATTAATGACATGAAAAATGAAATCTGACACAAGTGAAATCATTATACTGTATAGACTAAATCTTAGCAGAGTTCAGATTTGGCCTTTCAACATTAACTCTTGCAGGGCCGTGTAAACTCTTAGCTCATTAATATCAGCCAACTCTCCCCAAAGTACAAGTGAATTCGGAGAATATAGATAGTACAAATGAGCTCTCTTCAATTCTAAGGTTTACAGTCAATGATTCTTCAAAGAAAGTGAAGTCTTATGCATAAGATGAATTCCTTCATCTGTTCTCATGATTGACAGGTACATTTGCTTGGTCTATGGGGGGAGGAGACAGAAATGGGGCCTGACTCACAGGGCAGAGCCCTCAGGTTCAGGGCTATTTGATGACTGCCCACAAGTCTTCTGTTGCCCCAAATTCTCCTCACACCAGTGTTTTCAGATTTTAGCATGGACAATAAATGCTCTTCTCTAAACCCTAACACAGTTATTCTTTAAACACGGTTCTTATTTCCTTGGTAAAGCCTCTGCTGAGGTGCTAAATTTAGCACTGCCAATCAGAAGAACAGGTGCTAAATGACACAACCAAGTAGGTTCCTCTCCTGTCATGCTGCCCTGGGACAGCCAATCACCCAGAGCCCTGCCCTAAGCATGTGGGGCTGTCAGCAGATCAGGCAAATAAAAGGCAGGGCCAGACCCTGACTCTGGAGCAGTCGTGCATTCCCAGCCTCGCCTCGGGTGTAGGGATTGCATAGAGAAGCAGTTTAGAGGCTCACTGATTCATGTCAGAGATGGTCCAACAAACCAACTCTAGATAGGACGTCGTTTCAGAAGCAACCTTGGGCTTAGTCCCAGTCTTTTGGGCACTCTTGAGAAATCAGGTGAGCAGCATCTTTTCTTCTGTTAATGGGAGAGCCCCCTTCTAACTGATCTCCAGTTCCCACTTCTCTATGTATGCTTATGCCTAGCTAGAGATGTTTGTCTAATTACTCACTGCGGGTGCCACTCCATTGTTTGAATGGGCTTGTTAAATTCTGTTTTAAAATATGTGAACATTTTTCTTTACGAAGTTGAATGCTGTAGCATATCAGCACAGTCAGCGATTAACATTGCTTAAATGCACCTAACATTCTTAAAGTGTTCAAGCTGAGGTCTGAAATGGTAATGGAAATGTTTGCTTCTTTTATAGACTCGCTTTGTCTGTTGGAAATGTTCAAGGTTATATTACTCAGTGATAAAGTGAGACACACCAAGAATAGCTCTGATAAAATGCGTGTGGTATCAACTACACCCTGATGAC
Organism: Phyllostomus discolor; assembly: GCF_004126475.2. NCBI lineage: Eukaryota > Metazoa > Chordata > Mammalia > Chiroptera > Phyllostomidae > Phyllostomus > Phyllostomus discolor. Next base: position 45,444,482 of record NC_040906.2, read on the forward strand.
TTTTTAAGGGAATCAACTGCTGAGCTATCAGTCGCAGGACAGTGACAGAACACTTGCCTGCTGTCAGTCAACGCTGGGGAGTTTATTTTGGGAGCCTGACATTTTAGACGCATACCTCCTGTCCTAATTAGACAAAGGCCTCTGAAGAGCAAGCGCTAAAGCAACAAACGTTACTTAGACAAAAGGAGTAAAAGACCAATTTAGGCTGGGTAATTGCAATATATTTAGAAAGGGGGAAAAGGTATATAATTGTTTTCTGAACTACTCAGAGTCTTATTGCATATTTTAATTCAAATCACAAATTATAGGATATGAGATAAATGTTGGTACAAAGAAGGGTAAAAAATAATGTTTTAGGGACTTTTTAGTTCTAAGTACACTTTCATTTCCCATCTTCCTGGAATTAAATTAGTAATTGAAAATGACTATAAATGCATAAATGGTATATAAGATAATACAGCTATTTTAAGATGCACTAGTTTGTAAACCAAATACGAAAAAGTTAGATGCAAAAACTTATTTATTCTAAAGATAATATGCTACAATAAGAAGTTCTTGACAAAAGTGTCTCAAAAAAAAAAAACCTTTTGAATATTATCTGAATTTTCCAAATACAAATTTTATTGTCTCAGAGAACTCTGGTTCTGTTTTCTTGTTAACTAAGTAAAAAGTTACAATAAGGTCCCTTTTAGTGAACAGAGAATCTTATGACAAATAGTAATGAAACAACTGATACTGAGAATCTGCTTTTACATCAGAATAATGGAGTAGTCCCATTAGATAATAAGGTATTTATGCATCAGAAAACTCTTCACATACTCTCTCTGAAACCGATAGACAAAGTACTTTCTTCCACTTACCAAAAGGACTAACTGCAAATTTCATATTCATTTCTTTGATTTTGAATATTTACATTATAAAAACACGGGTCTTTTCACTTAATCTACATGTCACACCAGCCTTCCATTTTTTTCAGTTTGTACATTGTTCCTTATTAACAATAAGAAACAGTATTTTTCTTTCAGATCTATAATAAAAATGTACCCTCCTCACTTATATTTAGATTTCCTTGAATATTTCCTTCAACAGCAGCAACACTTACTGAGCAGTGACACATGAAGAAATACCAAGAGATAGGAAGAACTATACGCTTTGTACAAAAGGTTTGCAACTTTGATAAGGCTTGCCAAAACTTTTCAAGTAAGGAAAGACATTGCAAGGTTTACATTGCTAGTTTTGTTGATGACTTAAGTTATCACTTGAATTACTTGAAGTAAAAATGCCTGAATCTATGTCAATTTTATCAATATAAATAGTGAGTGAAAAATAGTGGAAGGAAAGAAATATTTTTAACTATTGTTTCTTAAACATTGAACTGATGCAAAGATTTGTTTTACACTTCCACACATTTATTATTCTTCACCACCCCCAACCCACCCACCCTTCACCCTATTACTCCAACTTTGCTTTCATCTGACTGTGAGGACTCGAACCCAGCTTTCCCACCTTTGCAAACCTGAATTTCCCTCCTTGACCACTAGGGTACATTCCTTGCTCTACCTGCCTAATTTTTTTTTTCCACATCCTCTTACCCTCGCTATTATGTTAGGCTTCCAGTAAACTCAGAGGCCGACTGTTCACGTTTTAGCCACAAAGGAGTAGGCCTGCCCATCACACTGTGAGGATCACCACGCAGGCCCACAGATGACCTGTGGAGCAATCTGCTTGGAAAATGTGTGTCTCTGTCATCTACCAAGTAGCTACCGAGCAACCCTTAGCCATGACATCTAATTTGTTTTCTCTTCATTTTCAGAGTGCCTACAAAGATGACGACTCAAGCACCGACGTTTAAGCAGCCGTTACAAAGTGTTGTGGTACTGGAGGGTAGTACCGCAACCTTTGAGGCTCACGTTAGTGGTAAGCTCACACACGACCACTTTCTTTGCTTCGCCTCCTCCCAAATAAATTAATTTTGCTCTAGGACTTGAAGTCAAGTTTAAGGCCTGCTTTCACACTGTAAAACTGACCCAACTCTATGGGACGGTCATTATAAGAAAGGATAGACCACTCATAGAGCACTGACAAAAACCTGACAGTATAATGGCTTGAAAATGTTTTGTTCATATTTATAACTCTACGAAGCAAAATCATTAGCATTGGATAAAAACTGATGTCAAATCTAGCTGTTAAGTAAGACCAGATTTGGTCATTCTATTTTTGACTGAGCTGCAGAGCCAGACCAGAAGCCAAGAACTCCAGCCCAACAGGGGCTGGCCACAGAGCCGCTAGGCAGGCAGCACGGGGCTCCCCAGCCTGTGTGCCTGAGGCTCGGTTGTCTTATATGGAAAATTACAGACAAATACAGCTGACTTTTCTCAGAAGCTGAACTTTCAGTGATTAGCTAACTCCTAATTATTTTATTCTTTTATTTTCAATCTTTAGTAAGTGATTCTAGTGAATTAAAATATTTTTGATCATTGAAATGACAACAAAAATGATATAAATGATATATGTCACTCTTGTCTATAGATGAAAATAAAAAAATAACCCTGGAATTTCTTTTTAAGTTCTGTTTCTTTTTTTGTCCTTTTTTCTTCATCATAGCTCAGTTTAGGAATAATTCCATAAAATACATGACTTATGTTAACATGTTGTGAAAAAATGGGGACAATCTACAAACTATATTGTATATAATCTCAAAATTATTTAATCAGTATTGTCTACTGCAGAATCATAACCAGTCTTTTAAAATTATACAGATTAATTGAAAATCATGCTTGATATACCTCCCTGCGCACATTGTCTCTTTATTTTATGGCTTATAATAAAGATATAAAATATTTTTCCTTTTTCCTTTTGTTTTCTACTTATGCACCAATCTTATTCATAGTCGGGTAATACTTTGTTTTACATGGCAGAAATACATAATCATTATTTTCTATTTTATATGTATATAGACATCAATTTAATTCTTATGCATGATAAACTCTGACAGACTTCCAAATAATTCACTTATTTATCTTTTAAGGCTCAGTAACTTCTGAATTAAGCAGAACACATATGGCTTCAGTGGGAATTTTGCCTGATTGTGAAGTCGTGGAATCTGGCTTCTTCATAGCTCCTTGTTCCTTCACACTATGTGCTCGTAAATGCTTAGAAAAACACCACTGAATATACTTGCTACCGATGAGTTAGTCAAATAAACTATTCCCTGTCCACAGTGAGAGACTGGCTAATGTAAGAACAACAAAATAAACTTTCTCTTGGTTATCTCGAAGGAGGCATTACTAGCCTTCGTGCCCATGCAAAGTAACTTGTGCTCAGAATTTACCTCATGCCTTTGGACTGTATAGCTTTAATATAATTAAAACCTCAAACCATCTACATGCAGTTGGTTCTTAGCTTCACAGTTTGTGGTGCGTGGAGAGAATTTGGCTCTTGTACCTGCAACTCCAGCTGTATGTGTTGTTCTGAAAGACTAGGTTGGCTTCTTCTCTCATTATACGAGGACCTGCCCACATGTGGTATGGCATTTTTGCTGATGGCACACTTGAAAGGCAGGGGAGCTCAAGAAGGCGGTGTTCCTGTAGCCTCAGAAGAGGGAGAAAGATGAGCCGGTCCTCTTGCACCGGTTAAGCAGAACTTTTAGATTCCTTTGCTGCTTTCCCCCTTCACTTGGTTTCAACAAGGACAACAGTAACTTTTTATTTCAAAGTTTCCTTGGCTCTTCTTTTTTATAAATCCCTTTTCTGATTTTAATGATGTCCATTAAATTGCCCTGGCAGGAGGACAGGAGATGGAAATTGTCGTCCTCTGAGTGCCCCTGAGAGCCAAGGGACCTTGGAAAAATCATTGAGTCTCTTTGGCCTCAGTCTCCTCCCTGTAAAACGGAGACACTGGCCTCCACATGAACCCACAGACTTTCCTAATGGTTACAAGTTTACACTTTCATCATGGTCTGTCAAGTTTTCACTGTCATTACATAGCATTGCCCTCCAGAGAGCTTTTACGGTTAGGACGAGGCAGTGACACAGTGGGGCAGCGCAGAGGCCTTGTGCCCCACTCAGACATAAAGGAGAATTATCTTTGCACTCCAGGTTTCCCAGTTCCTGAGGTGAGCTGGTTTCGGGATGGCCAGGCAATTTCCACTTCCACTCTGCCCGGCGTGCAGATCTCCTTTAGCGATGGCCGCGCTAAACTGACGATCCCCGCCGTGACTAAAGCCAACAGTGGACGATACTCCCTGAGAGCCACCAATGGATCTGGACAAGCGACTAGTACTGCTGAGCTTCTTGTGACAGGTAGGCTAGAGGGGACCTGCCTGTCTTCTACCCCTCCCCCTCACAGGGCATCTCCAGGACTTGGCGGTGAGGGGATGCACAAGAGCAACTGAGCACAAGTACCCGCAGCTGGAGTCCAGCTGGAGCAGGACTCACGGGGAGGATGAACTAACAGCAAAGTTGTTTGCCGTGTGGAATTTCATTTCCCTCTCAAAATGCAGCACAAACATGGCTGCAAATCAGTTCCTTTATATACATACTGTGTTAAGCACTCAAAAGTATATTAAGGAAATATTTAAAAATTCCGTTTCTCAGCAAGTAGAAAGGCGTGGAGCCTTGTTTGTAAGCCTACTAATGAAATATGTGTATCTCTAGGAACTCACACTTTTTAACAAGCTCCTAGATGATTCAGATGCAAATTGTCCACAGACCACCCACTTAGGAAACACTGCTCGGGGCTATAAAGTTTAATAATCTTCATTTTCGATTCCTGAAAATATTACACAGTAAACACACACAGAAAAAGGCAAATGCTTGTTTATTATTCAAATGTGTGATGACACAGTTTCCCCAGAAAAGTTGTGACCAATCTTCAGGGCCACTATCATTTTCTCCATCCTTTACTTCCTGATAAGACATCCGTGCACATAAAATTGCATGACTGTACCTGTTACGTAATGATGTCCTTCATGAGCTGCATAGTGTCATATATGTTTATTCAGTAAACTATGCCCTTAGCACCTTCAAGTATAGGGCTATAATTGACTTAAACAGAAGGCACATCAGGTATGAACTTTAACACACATCCAGAAAATTTAGAAATGGAATATGCACAGGGTTGGCAGCATCTACTATATTTTGTTACTCAAAAGCATATCAAAATTAATCCCATTGGCCCTTCCCATTTATTTCATAAAAATTTCTTTCAGCATGATTAACAAAAAAATCCCCTTTCTGTAGCAGAACTGACATTAAATCATGTCATTATTTGGACTAATATTTTAAATGCAAGTAAACATTTGGGTTATTTGAATAGTGATCAAGTTGGAGACAACTTTGTGTTTTTTAAATTAAGTGAAAATTTAATGATCTGGTAAGTCATAAGTGCACCTGTCAAACCAACTATTGGAATTCCTTTTAATGTGACTTAGAACTATGAAAAGTTACCTTAACATGTTAATGTAGTGCTAGATGTAAGGTTGGGAGGAAGCACCAAATTCTCTAGAAATGTTATAAGAAGACCTAGGCGTTAACAAAATTAAATGTGGTGGCCTAGACGTGCTAAACAAAACAAAGCAAATACAATAAAACATGGCGGCAGAACTGCCTTCTGCCATCACCTGGCTTCATTCTCGCTGTCCTCTGCCGGATGAGCTGGGCTCAAGGACAGTCCAGGATGTCTGCTTCAGCGACTCATCGACTGGTTTTGGAATCTCGGAGCTGTGACTATTTGAAAATAGCCTTTTGGAAGCGCCTCAGCCGGCAGTCCTGACGTTCTTCTCTTTCCCCGCAGCGGAAACAGCGCCACCCAACTTTGTTCAACGACTGCAGAGCATGACCGTGAGACAAGGAAGCCAAGTGCGACTCCAAGTGAGAGTGACTGGAATCCCTACACCTGTGGTGAAGTTCTACCGGGATGGAGCCGAAATCCAGAGCTCCCTTGATTTTCAAATTTCACAAGAAGGCGACCTCTACAGCTTACTGATTACGGAAGCATACCCCGAAGACTCTGGGACCTATTCAGTAAATGCCACCAATAGCGTTGGAAGAGCTACTTCGACTGCTGAATTACTGGTTCAAGGTACGTGCTAGAGGCTGAGGAACAGGGGGAAGGGGAGAGGGCTGACTTGGGGAGTGGGGGTCCACCTGCCTCTCCTCAGAGGTCTTGAAAAGTCTCTGAGATTCTCAGCAAGAGCTCAGAATGAATGAAACAAGCTATAGTTATTAACCCTTTACAAACTAGAGAGTATTTCAACTGTCATGTACATTTTCAATTTACTGGCAAACAATGAAATTTTTAAAAAGTGGTTCTATGTAAATTCTTTTCTAATAATGAACATTTTCTATTTTAAACCTAATTAATGTTCATACAAAATCCAAAACTTTCTGCATTTTCTTCCATTGGGACACCTAGAAAATTTTATTGAATTTGTAATCAGAATTAACCCCTTTAAAAATGAGGCATGGTGCCTCTTCCTAAATATTTACCTTCCTCTTCCTGCAGGTGAAGAAGTAGTACCCGCTAAAAAGACAAAGACAATTATTTCGACTGCTCAGATTTCAGAAACAAGAGAAACCCGAATTGAAAAGGTATTTTTCTATATTGTCAGGGTTCCAGCCCTTCAGACTGTGGTTTCACCAACTTCCTCCTCCTCATGGGCTTTGTTTCTGTCTTTTGCAGAAGATTGAAGCCCACTTTGATGCCAGATCAATGGCAACAGTTGAGATGGTCATAGATGGTGCCACCGGGCAACAGCTGCCCCATAAAACACCTCCCAGGATACCTCCTAAGCCAAAGTCAAGGTCTCCCACCCCACCGTCTGCCAAAGCACAGTTGGCTCGACAGCAGTCCCCATCGCCGATCAGACACTCCCCTTCCCCGGTCAGACATGTGCGAGCACCAACCCCATCTCCCGTCAGGTAAAGCTGTTTCAAAGAGATCAGGTCATTCTGTATTTTTGAATTAGGTTTATCCAATAAGAAGGGAAATAGAAGGAGGCAATAAAAAGTGTAGCATGTGATAATGGAGGTGAACAAAAAGGGTACTAAATCCGGTTTTCACAAATTCTCACTGTCCATAGGTAAATTGGAGAACTTTATAAGCTGTAATCCTAAATTCTTTTCTTTGAACTTTTAAAAAAGATTTTATTTATTTATTTTTAGAGAGAGGGGAAGGGAGGGAGAAAGAGAGGGAGAGAAATATCAATGTGTGGTATTGATACACACATACCCAACTAGGGACCTGGCCTTCAACCCAGGCATGTGCCCTGACTTGGAATTGAACTGGCATCCCTTTGGTTTGCAGGCTTGTGCTCAATCCACTGAGCTACACCAGCCAGGGCCTAAATTCTTATTTGTACATCATTTAATAAACATCTGCTTTATGGGGCCAAAAACTAAACAAAACAAAAAAAACACAATGAAATGAGAAGAGCACACAATTGGTTGGATGCTCTATATTCAATCAGCCTGATCACTTGCTACCAACGTGATTTAGGAAAATAATTATAATAATTAAATAGTCACTACTATGTATGGACCACTATGTTAGACATTTGATCAGCACTCTATGTATATAACCTCATTAAATATTCAAAGTGACCTGTAAGAATTATCACCCATAACTTTATAGATAGATGACTGAAGCTAAAGAAGTTAAATAATTAGCTTAAGATTGTAGTCATGTCATGTGTTTGGTTTTTTTTTAAGATTTTATTTATTTATTTTTAGAGAAAGGGAAAGAGAGGGAGAAAGAGAGGGAAAGAAACATCAATGTGCGGTTGCCTCTCATGCCCCCTACTGCGACCTGGCCTGTAACCCAAGCATTTGACTGGGAATCAAACCAGCAACCCTTTGGTTCACAGTCTGGCACTCAATCCACTGAGCCACACCAGGCAGAGCATAGTTGTGTCATTTGTAAATTAAAGAGAATCATGATAAGGATGGTCTCAAAGTATGTTGTGGAGATTTGATGTAATCAGGAAAAAGTATCTTGTAAATAGAAAGTAATTTTACAAGTGTTCTTATGCTTTAAGAATAAAAAAACTTCTAATATTTTGCATATGCTTAAGTTATTTTATCTAAAAAAATAAAATGGGTTTCTATTTTTAGTTAATATAAAGGTATTTTAGAAAGTGGGCATGTATCATCAGGACTCAGAAATTATAATATAATCAAGTATAAATCATAGACCACAAATTTGAGACTTTGGAATTTGGTTTAACATGCTGAGATTTTTTATATGATGAACTAAAAAATGTGCAAAGTTTTGAGGATACAAAAAAGTCTTTCTTGATCAATTTGAATGAGCATTTTTAAAGTAGTGAAAGTTCCTGTGCCAAGATATTCGTAAAAGAAGAATAATAAGTGGATAGTTGACCTAAAAATATGTGAAATTACTATAATCAAAACAGTATGGTATTGGTAGGTGATTAGAAAATACACCAGGAGAGCAAAACAGAGTCCAGAAATAGATTCAAATATTCAGGAAATTCTATTTTTAATCAAAGTGACCTTTCAATTCAGTGGGGAAAAATATTTTACTTGATAAAATATTTTACTTGATAAAAATATTTTACTGGTCCAATTAGCTATCCACTTGGAAGAAAAAAAAATATTAACCTCTACCTCACACCATTTACGAAATAAATTGCAGCATGACTAAAGAGATAAATAAAAAATAAAAACCAACCCTGGTTGGTGTGTCTCAGTGGATTCAGTGCTGGCCCTGCAAAGCAAATGGTTGCTGGTTCGATTCCCAGCCAGGGCACATGCCTGGGTTGGGGGCCAGGTCCCCAGTAGGGGGCTCATGAGAGGCAACCACACATTGATACTTCTCTCCCTCTCTCCCTCCCTTCCCCTCTAAAAATAAATAAATGAAATCTTAAAAAATAAAATAAAATAAAATAAAATAAAACCAAAACACTGAGAAGAAAACTGGGGGAAACATTTGTGGAGGAGAGCCTTGAAAAATAGATCTACAAATTCAACTGCATAAAAATAAAAACATATGGCAAAAGCAAGGTCATGGCTAAACCAAACAGGCATTTGTGAAAACATTTTAAAGGTGCCTCTTCCTCAAGATATTTCATTGCCTCTGTCATAAAAGTGTGATAACAAATTTACAATGGCTACAATGCAAACAGTACAAGCCTGGGAATAGTGCATAGTCTGCACAACCATGCACAGTGGTACTCAGTAAGACCCCAGAGAGAAGCAGAATGCACACAGTAGGTATGGGGAAGTATCTGCAACACTTATGACAGAGAACTAATATACCAGATGTATTAAAAAGCTTGCACAAAATAATTTTGAAGGAAAAAGCAAACAACACAAATTTTAAAAATTACAGAAGACAAACATTTCACACAAGATGCAATTTAAATGTCCAATAAATATCTGAAAAATTGTAGATATATTCCAGTTTTTATTCTATGGACACTTTATTTTTTAGTATTTTATTGTATTTTTATTACTATTTATCACTGTTTTATCCCCGTCTCCCCTACCCCCCACAATCACCTACTGTTGTCCATGTCCACGAGTCCTTTTTCCTTTTTGCTTGATATTGGCTACTTTAAAAATTAAAGTATTGGCAGACAATAATATGAAGTCTTAAACAAGAAACTCAGTTTAGGAAACATACCTAGCTAACAAATATAAAGTGCTCTGTCTCAGGCTCATCCCAAGTTTGCACAACATGAAGCCACAAGGCAGGCCAGATGTGATTTGGGGGACATAACAACCTGACCATATTTTAAATCTCAGCCTAAGGGTCATTTAGAATCACAGGGCTTTCCTGACTCCATGGCCAATTTTGAGTGTCTTAACAGTTCTGGAAGTTCATTAATAAAAATCCCAATCACTTAGCCCCCCAAATTTCCTTTAAAATAATTAAGAATTAAAAATATTGACTTGTAGATAAAATAATGATTATCTAAGACTGCTTTCTAAAATGTCTTCTGGTTTAGTCTTGATTTTTTGTTGTAAAGCAAGGCAAATGTATTTCATTGAATAAGGTGCATTGTATCTAGCTGTGACCAGGTGATTATCTTTTATTGTAAGAGCAGAAATAAGCACTTGCCTATAATGACTCAAATTACACTGATTTTCCCAGTTATGGGCTTACCTGCCATCTGCTGCTAATCACACACATCATGCTAATCCCGTCTTTAACTCTTTTTGAATGAAACCCCCTGTGTACCAGGTACAGCAAGAACAAGGCACAGGTTGAAACTTGGAGGCATATGTCACTTTTCTTCAATTGGTGTAGACCCAAATTATTCTAAACTGGTCTTTGTTATATTTTTAAGGCAGTCACTTTCAAAATAAAGCCATGTTTCCTAGATTTCCCTTTAGTTGATCGTGACTTTGTGTATAAAATGTCAATTGATTTTCACCAAAAAACCCTTTGTCAAAAAAGACGATGAAATATTTCTTCATTAAACTCATGAATATTGTAATGTTCTGTTACGTTACTCTGTAATTTAGAGCAGGTATCAACTGGAACTTGATAGAATATTAGAATATTTGTTTCACTTATGATCAGTATAAATTAAATACCCTATGTAGTGCCAGAATACTTTCATAAACATTTTCCTTTATGAAGCAGTTAGATGCAATAATAAGGCAATACTGCCACCTACAGGGTGATATGTATATAACTCATTGATTAACAATTAAATTATGAAAAACTGTCTTAAAATAGTTGACCAACCCCTAGAATTGTTGCTATAGATTAGGAACTGTCTTTTTTTTCTATAAATGAAAGTATTTAGCACACATGTTTTTCATCTGATGCTATTGCACTTTGGACAAACACAAAAGGCAATCAAAGCTATTTTTGAAGAAGCCACATTATCAATTTAATTTTAAAAAATCATAGAATCCTTAGGTTTCAAATTAGCCAGTTACCACAGGAAGTACAAGGATATTTAAAAGAAGTCCAGGGTACATTACAATGAGGCTGAAGATAAACAAACTCAGAGACAATTTAAAAGAGCAATCCACAACAATTTGACTAGAACAGCAGTTTCCAAAGTGTACTACACAGCCTACTCCACAGAAAGTCCTGAGAAAGCTTTTCCTGGCCTGGAGATTCACAAGGCACATAGACATAGTGAAGGCTATGGCAAGTCCCATAGGAAAACTAAAAAGGTCTAACTTCTTTAGCTTAGCTTCCCCCAAAGACCTTTGCTTTTACTTTCCTCAAAATAAACTTGACACTTGATTCATGGCTGAAAAGAGCTATAAATCCAACATAATTTCCCACCTTGTATTAAAATAGATTTTCTGCTATAGATTAAACTCACTCTAGCCTTCCTCATTGTCTTCTCTTGTGTGACATTTATGTCTTTATCCTGATTTATTAGTGTAACTTTTTATACAAGGTGTATTAATGCATTTTTATTACAGAAACTTTACTGTGTTCAACACATATTTGGTACCTGCACATGCCCCAGAAGTGGGAGCATGGAGAAATTTAGAGTTATGATCGCAATAATTACCAGGGCCTTTCTGTGGCTGTATTTCAAGAAACCACCTTTTGCTGTTTTCACTTTTTAAAATGTGAGACAGTGAAGCAGGGCATAAAATTATTTATCTTGGAATTAAGTCTGATTCTCGAGTTACAGCAAGTAAGAGCAAGGCTCAGTGGGATTTAGAACAGATTGTGGATGACAGCTAGTGGGAAGGGAGGTTCAGGGGTGGAGGATTGAGCAACAAGGAAAAAGGACTCATGGACATGGACAACAGTGTGGTGATTGCTGGGGAGAGGAACTAAATGAGGTACAAGGGAACTAAATGGTGATGGGGAAAAATACAATAAAGATTAAATTAAAAGAGAGAGAGAGACCCAGAGAGCTCACCCAGGAAGCCCCTCCCCCTTTCTGCCGCAGGAAAACGCTGCGGTGAACTGACAGCTGTCTATAAACCAGGGAGCAGCCCTTCACCAGGTGTCAAATCTGCCCGAGCCTTCATCTTGCACTTCCAGCCTCTAGAGCTGTGAGATAGAAATCTCCGTTGTATGGAAGACCCCCAGTCCACGGTCCTCTGTTACAGCAACCTAAGACACTTACCCACTTAGACTTTCTGCTCCAATGCAACATCACAGGTCAGGGATATGTGCCTAGTTTACTCATTGATAAATCTCAATTGCCTCAAATAAAACCTGACAGATGGAAAATGATTGATAGGTATTTTTTTGAAAGAAAAAAAGATTGTGTTTAAGTACATTATTTGCCTCTGAACAGGTTACTGAGGCACACTGTTTAAAACTATGCATTGAATTAAACACTTCCAGAGGGGAGCTCCTTGTCTTGGGTTTCTTACCGCTGCCCTTCGATTTTCAGACCTGTGTCTCCGGCCGGGAGGATCTCCACGTCCCCCATCAGGTCTGTTAAGTCTCCATTACTCATGCGGAAGACCCAGACACCCACGCTGGGCCCCGAAGTGCCTCCCCCATGGAAGCAAGAGGGCTACGTGGCCTCCTCTGAGTCTGAGATGAGAGAAACTGTGATGACAAGTGCTACGCAGATCAGGACGGAAGAGAGATGGGAAGGGAGATACGGGGTCCTTGAGCAAACGACCATCAGCGGCGCTGCAGGCGCTGCCGCCAGTGTGTCCACCGGCGCCACCTTCGCGGCAGAGGCGGTCGCCTCGGGCGCCACAGAGGTACTCTCAGAGCTGTCTTCTGTCCTTTTCTCCCCTCCGCCTTCTGACCTCTCCGACCTGGAACTCGGTCTAGATAGGTTGTGCAGAAGAACGTGAGGATACACAGACACTGAAGAGCAAACTGGGCTCTTGCTTTGTGAAAGCATTGTTAATCAGGACAGAGGCTCTAATGTGTGAGGTCGGCATAAAATACAGGTTTTAACAACCTGTATTCTATTTCTTGTGGTGATAAGTGCTTCTGCACATGCGTATTTGGCTCTAGGTAGCTCAGTTTCCACGGTGTTTTTGTGTTTTCTACCGGCATGGCATTCGAAAAAGTAATGCAATTGGTCATTTCCAATCCAGGTGAAACAGGAAACTGACAAAAGTGCAGCTGTTGCGACTGTCGTTGCTGCTGTTGATATGGCCAGAGTGAGAGAACCAGTTATCAGCGCTGTAGAGCAGACTGCTCAGAGGACAACCACGACTGCCACACACATCTCACCTGCTCCAGAACAGGTATGCGGGAGGCTGTCCAGGCTGAGCTTTGCAGGCAGAGATCCCACTAGGAGTCAATGCTTGAATCATTGTGAGGAGAGCATCAAGCCCAGACTTTTCGAATTTTCTTAGCCAAACATAGTCAGAAATACCAAAGGTGTGCAAAATATAAGTGCTGTAAGTACCTGGTCTATGACGGGCAAGGAAGCAGGCAAGAGTTAACTGTCAGAAAGGCAACACAGGGGGTCAGACAAGGTATTCTGAGTGTCAGAGTACTCCTGGGTCAAGACAGGCAAAGGGTGGCCTGGAAAGTCAGCCCAACAAGGCAGGTGGGTACGTGTGCACTCGAGGCTGTGGTTCCAGACCAGTCAGCCAAGAGTTCAGGCCCTCCAAGGAGCCAGGTGTGGAAACCATTATTTCAGGGCAGACATTACTTTTCTCTAAGCTTCCCCAAAAGACCTTTGCTTTTACTTTCCTCAAAATAAACATGACACTTGATTCATGGCTGGAAAGTGTTATAAATCTGGGATAATTCCCCACCTCATATTTGAATAGATTTTCTGCTATAGTTTGAAATCACTCTTGCTTTCTGCTTTATCCTCTCTTGTGTGACGTTTATGTCTTTATCCTGATTTATTATTGCAACTTATTATACAAGATGCATTAAAGTATTTCTTCCCTTTCTCCTCTGTGAAACCAGATGAGAAAGGAAGCAGAGAAGACTGCTGTAACTAAGGTAGCAGTGGCTGCCGATAAAGTCAAGCAACAAGAAGTAAAATCAAGAACCAGAGAAGTAATTACAACAAAACAAGAGCAGGTGCACGTAACTCATGAACAGGTGAAAATGTTTTTTGATGTGAAATTATTGTTGTTATTACCTGTGTCGACACATATAATAGTGTTTACCGTGAAGGGTGTTGTATCTTGGGCAACTTGGTTTTTATCACGCTAATAAAAGTCCCTTATATCTGTGTATTCCTGGGTACTATATACCAAAGTCCCTTAGAGTCACCGAATGCTTTCCGCATGTAGACAGAAGGACCTCTGTGAACAGGTACTGGGGAGAAACAGGGGTCTCGTCTACACTGATCCAGGAATGCACTAATGAACTGTGTGGCTGTGTGGGAGGTAGTACCAGGAAGAAGACATAGTCAGGAACAGAGAAGAGTGGAGAAGGACACTGAGGACCCACTGCTTTGAAAACGGCTTACTCTGTTTCCTTACTCTTCAGGAGAATATTTGAATGTGGATTTGAAGCAGTGTGAATAGCATGGCCTGTGTAGGTCAAATGAACTGAAAAAGTGAAAAGGACAGCATTCAAGGACAGATTAGATAAAGCTGACTGGTAGGGCTATGGGCCTAGGGAGCCAGTTGTCAGTCAGGTGGTCTGAGAAATGAACTTCCAACTTTCTTTCCAGCTTGAATTTCGGTGACGACGTCTGAGAATGGCAAAGAGGCAAATGGGGACAACTGCCCCCTCCTCCCACCCAACACATACACCTTCGGGGCCAGATCCAACACGGCATCCTTCAGGGCACAAAGAATTTGGAAAATGTTTTGCCTAGGATATGTACAAAACTTTTTTCCCCATAAGGTCTCAGTTTTAGAAAAATAAGTCTTGGTATTTAAAACCATTGTAATATTTAGGAAAATTTTCAAAGCAAAAATATTGTATAAATACAGATTATAAATTGTCCATACTTGATTTTTCATGTATAAAATAAAAGGCTTTGACAATATTACTTCTAAGGCCTTCCACTCAATAATCCTGTGCTCTAAGATCACCTTTAGATGATCTTAGAAGTATGGAATAATGGTCTTAGTAGCATGGAATAATATTGCCATATATCCACTTACAGAAATTGGAAGTCTTTTCCAAAGAAAGCAAACCTTGTTGAATCCAACTTTTCCTCCCCAAGCAGTATAACTTATGGTTTAGACAGAAGAAGAGTATGGTCATATTGATGAAAATAAGATGATTTATTTTATTTAGTGATATGTCCAGAAAAAGGATTTTATTTCTTTTTTCAAGTCCCTGTTTTGTTATATTGAATAAACATTATGTCACTTCCATGAGAGATCAGGAGACAACAAGGTTTTGTTTTTATCATTGATTTCAGATAAGGAAAGAAACTGAAAAAACACTTGTACCCAAAGTAGTAATTTCTGCAACTAAAGCCAAAGAACAAGAAACTAGAATTTCTGGAGAAATTACTGCAAAGCAAGAACAAAAACAAATAACTCAAGAAATGGTAAGTTTGATTTTGTAAATAGATGGTAGTTCATTGACAAACACACTTCAGTTGGCTGCATGTGCTCTAAGTGACGGAGTCTTCTATGTGTGGTTTTTTTGTTGTTGTTCTCCTGTGTCGATTGTTGAAACTCTTTCACAATGGAAATTATCTTCTCACTGTGGCATTTCCAACTGTTGATCATTTTGGGGGAGCCTGCCTATCTATTAGAACAGTATAGGGCACATCTCTGGCATTTCTAGAGCATGCTTAAACAGAAGATATCACATTTCCATATCAAGGGTCACCCAGACCAGCAACCCAACTGTACAGTCAGCTTTTTCATGCGTGGCCTGAGCCCTCTGTCACTCTGATTGTAACACACAAATTACACAGTTGTAAGACACTTGCATGCACACACACACACGTCATGAACACTCCAACCAAATATCAAAAGAAAGTGAGGAGATGGTGCACATCAAGATCAGTACTTCTTCACAGAAGGGCCCTAATTATTGATCAGCAAGCACCTAGAAGTGTTTTCTGCTTTTGTGCCATATCCCATGTGGCAACAACCTTAATGTCGCCAGAATGCACTTCTCTCCTGTGTGTTAAATCAAATGTTAAATGCCAGAAAAGAGGTGTCTATTTTGAATTCTTTCATGTTCCAGGGATTGCCTGTGCTCACCTCTCTTGATCTCAAGCTCTTTGCTGATCCCAGAACTACTTTTTTAAAAAGGTCCAGCTGAGAACATTGTGTTTTAATACTGAAAAGGCTGGCCAGCAGCCACTGGGTTTATTTCCCTCTCCTACAGTGAGTGAGAGGCTTTGAATACATAATTAAGGCATAGATATCCCTTTTGCCTTTGCTGGTGACAGGCAGGTTCAGCCTGCTTAGGGTTAGGCAACCATTTGCTGTAGGCCACTCACTGGGCTCCATAAAGTATCAACTTGTCTCAAAGATGAGACCTTTTCAGTGATAGGACAGTTCACTGAGGGACAGGTAAGAAATAAAGAAGCCCATTCCTCAGAAAATCATAAGTCTATATTTTAAATACAAGTGAAGACCCTTGATATGGAAATGTGATATTTTCTCTCCTGAATGTTGCGAGATATCTTCTGTGCCCTTTGACACTCAAATCTTTATTTTACTCTGAAAATCAGATAAGACAGGAAACTGAGACAACCGCTGCATCCATGGTGGTAGTTGCCACTGCAAAGCCCACAAAACTAGAAACAATTCTGGGAGCTCAAGAAGAAATTGCCATACAACAAGATCAAATGCACATAACTCATGAAAAGGTGACAACTTCCTGCCGGTGTGAAATTCACTCTCATATCATTTCATTTGCAAGCCACCCTCATTGTCACCATGGGTCTTAATCATCACTTTTTCACCTCCTCTTCTTCTATAACTCATATAGAAAAACTTCATAATCTCTCACAAGCTTTTTACCACCTATCTAGGATTCACTGCCACTTTTCATTCCTAACCTTCAGTCTTTCTCTGGATGGTACTAACATGATATTGTAATTCACCGTAATATCTTCCTGTTGAAGTAGATCACAGACTACACATTTGTTAATAACATGCAGAAGTGTGTGTTATTTATGGCTCTACTAGAATTTCACATTAATTATGATAAGAATAATGTAAGAAAGAGAAATGCATCCTTTATTCTTTTGTTGCTAATCACATTATATATACCAATGAAGCAGTATGGATGATCAAAGCAACTCAGATGATGTAATTAAGTGTGATTAAAATGTCCTGAACTGGGGAGATATTTTGCTTCCTTTCTCAGTTTTGACTTTAGTTTCTTTTATTGGAGGATGTATGAAATTTAATGACCATTTTCTTGTTTTTTTATCATATAACCAGATACAAAAAGAAACTAGAAAAACAGTGGTACCTAAAGTTATAGTTGCCACACCCAAAGTCAAAGAACAAGATATAGTGTCAAGAAGTAGAGAAGGCATCACTACCAAAAGAGAGCAAGTTCAAGTAACTCAGGAAAAGGTGAATATAGCTATATGAGATGGGAAGAGTTTATTTTTAAACTGATTTCTAGTAAATCATTAACTATGATGTGCTATGAATTATTAATTTTTATTTTCCTCTTTCGAATTCTAAACTACAAACAAAATTGTAAATGTGTGATGGTTTACCATTAATTTTATTAGTACATTTGGTTTTCTTCCATCTATAACATTTGTAATTCATTTTATTCACCATTATTTTTGCATGAAGATTAGTATTTTTAGCCTGATTTTTAAGAGACAATATATGGAATCACCTGGAGTTTTCGTTAAGGTTAACATCTCTAAGTTTTGTGATGCCCACTCAGTGTGTGCGAACATTGCCAAGTCATAGTTAATGTCTCTTAACCCCGAATAACTAGGAGGGGGGATGGGTTGTACCATGTGTGTCTGAAGCCCTGTACAATTTAAACCTTGATTTTACTGTAATAATCAGATGAGAAGGGAAGCTGAGAAAACTGCCTTGTCTACAATAGCAGTTGCTACTGCTAAAGCCAAAGAACAAGAAACAATACTGAGAAGTAGAGAAAGAATGGCTACTAGACAAGAACAAATCCAAGTTACTCATGGAAAGGTGACTATTCCAAGTGTGAAGTCCCCTATTATAATACATTAATACCAAATTTCATGTGAAATCCCCTATTATAATACATTAATACCAAATCTCAGAATTTCTTATGTATGAGACACTATTAACCTAATTTATTTTTTTGATGATTAAAAATTAGAAACTAAAAAGCCCAATTATTTGTTATTGTTAATATTACTACATAATCCTTTCCCCACTGATCTCTTCACTATTATTTTCCACCTTTTATTATTACTATCTAGAAATTTTTTAGGAGTTGATGATTGAAATTGCATGCAGGCTAATTTTAATATACTCAATGAACATTAAAAAATGTACATGTAAATGATGAATCTTATTGATTGCTAAGAAGATGTATGTTTAGAGGGGGTCATCAATCCAGTATATTAATTTGTAAAGTATGGACTTATTTTAGGAGATTACCCATAATTTTCTTCATGTAGAGTGTTGTCTTTTTCCTCTTGTAAATATCAGATGAGAAAAGAAACTGAGAAAATTATAATGCCTGCTGTAGTAGCTCTCACTAAACCTACACAAGATACAATATTAAAATCTAGAGAAGGAATTATCCAACCAGAATAAATATCCATAAGCCATGAAAATGTTATTTGTAGCCATGAAATTTCTATGAATTAATTTATTTACCATGACTGTCTTTTACCCCATATGAGCTATTTACCTAATTTTAGTCTTCATTGCTAACACAGTGTCTAAAGATCAGCAACTAAAGTATTTTCAGTTTCTTCAGCTTCATGACTGAGTCCTGTCTGTATTTCCCTCAGTATTGTTTCCTATCCCTGTATCTTTGGGGTTTTTTCTAAGATGTGACTTCAGATCACCTTCTGAAGCATTCACCTAAGTCTGACTGTGAATGCCATGTCAGCCTTTCAGAAATCTCCTTGAGGACAGAAATTCCAATATGTAACATACTTCATGAGTGATTATATTTGAATTTTGTTATTTCTAAATCACTTAAATTTGACTGTCTTACTTTTGTTGTTAAAAATTAGCTAAAAATGGAAGCTGAAAAATTGTCTATACCCAAAGTAAGAGTTACCACTGCAAAACCTACTGAACCAGCCACATTACCAAGAACTAGAGAAGGATTTGCTATTAAGCAAGAACAGATACATCTGTTTCGTGAAGAGATGAAAACTGATGCTGTGGAGGTGAAAAGCGTTGTTTCATCCCATTTCATCATCAGCTCTCATAACCTTTCATCCATCATGAGTTGTTGTGCCCCTCATGTTCCATTTAATCGTTTAACTGATCAACAAAACATCAGTGGTGATTAGATTCAGTACAGGTCCTCCAGTGGAACAGTTAGCATTTCTGTTTGTGAAAAGCCAGATTAAGTAACACTTTTGTTTGTGTCTTCTAAATTAATTCCCACTATTTAGAATAATTTGGAGTCTCTTTGTTCAATGAGGGATGTTAGAGGCCACTAAGAAATAAAAGCCCACAAAATGGCATACAAGTATGTATATGAATTTTGATGTAAATTAAACTCAAGGAAAAATATATAGGTGCTTCTCCAATTTAAAACGCCCTACTATATTTAAGATTCCTTTTTGTGTGAAAGTTTTAGAACAAGATCTGTATATTTCTTTTGAAAAAGACCATTTCTTTAAGCCTAGTTTCTCATTGTTAAAATAAAACTAAAAGTCAAGCTGACTACCATGTAGATTGGTTGGAAAGTTCAAATGAGATGTAATGTAAATGCAATCACTCTACATGTGAAGTTATATATAAATAAGATAATATATACTATATAATGTACTACATAGTATATAATATATAAGATAATATAAAATTATATAGTATATAATCTGTTGAAAATGTTAACATGTTAAAACATCTATAAAATTAAAATCAACTAATGGCCTACATAGTTAAAAAATAAAAAAGAAACCAACAGATGAACAAAACTTAATTCACCTAAGCCTCACATATATTTTACAGTTTCTCCTAAAATGCAATCTAAATTGAAGATGGTATTTGTAATTCTTCAAAGCAGGTTAATTAGAATGTGGCTTCCTAGAAAGAAGTGCTAGATAAAGCTCATGATCACCTAAAGTCCCAATTCTTTAAAAAAAAAACCCTCATTTTTACCTTAAATAGTTCAGATAACAGCTTTAACAGATGTACAGGTAGCATACTTGGAAACTATTTCAGATGCAATCTATATTCTATTCACAACAGTAGAAAAGAAAACTGACATGAACAAAATATGCCCGCAGTAATATCCCCCAGTGGAAAGAGCACTGGGGGACACGGCGATGGGATTTTTACAATATGTTCCTTTCGAGTATTGCGTAGACTCAATCTAAAAGAGAATCTCCTTTGCAAACTGTGTTCCCATTTATGTTCATTGAATTCATAGAAATGAGAAAGTATCATTTCAGTTTCCATCTTTCCTTTAATTTCCAGTGATAATAAAAGCGAATTGCCCTTCACTAGGAAAGTTTGTTCCCTTGAATACAAATATGACAACACTTTTTCATGCTAATCACAATGTCTTCATTCATGTGTTTTAAGAGGGATGTTTTCTTATAGATTAAGAAACTCTTATGACTGCAGAATCATAAGTAAATTAATATGCTTCACTGTTCATGAGCTTTCATATTATGACAGATTTGCATGCGACTGTACAACTTTGTAGCAACAGATTTTTGTGGGTGGGTCTACGATTAAATACATTTTTATCATCGCTGTCATTGTGTCAACACAAGAGCAAATGACTGAGAAGACAGTAAAAAGAATCAATGAAGATAACCAGTCCCAAAGTTCCGATTTCTCAAGTTCCAATTGACTGCCTTAGCCATAATGCTTGAAAAACCCAAACTTCTTACTGTTTTACATACATATTGTGTTGTCCTGTGTTGTGTGTGATTTAATGTCTAATTTAAATAAGCAGGTGTTTACAGAGTTTATCTAACTAGATTTCCGTACATTTTAATAATCAGTGAAACATTAAGTTCTTCAATGCATTTGTATTTCTGGAGACACGTACATAGGTATATGACATGGGTGCCACGTGACTACATGCCTTTAGGCATTTGTCTGTTCTTGATGGCTATCCTACGAGAAGATGGCCCCACCTGACTTTGACATTACTCTGTATTAATTTTGGAAAATTTATTTCCAGGTGGGGGTTGAGAAAAAGGCAGAAGCTGTAGCAACAGTTGTTGCTGCGGTAGACCAAGCCCGTGTCAGAGAGCCCAGAGAGCCCGGGCATCCTGAACAATCATATGCTCAGCAGACCACTTTAGAGTATGGATATAAGGAGCATGTTTCTACCACAAAAGTAGCTGAGCCTCCCCAGCGTCCTGCCTCGGAACCCCAAGTTGTCCCTAAAGCAGTCAAACCTAGAGTGATTCAAGCTCCTTCTGAGACTCATATCACAACTACTGATCAAATGGGAATGCATATATCATCACAGGTGAGTCTGTACTTGCTGCCTTTCTTTTTCATACACTGGGAAAGCAAGCTTAACTGCTGTGGTCATCTGGTGAACAGTGATATCACTGAGTTTTATTTCAATGCAGATCAAGAAAACTACAGATGTAACAACTGAAAGATTAGTCCATGTGGATAAACGCCCCCGCACAGCAAGCCCTCACTTTGCCGTTTCAAAAATTTCTGTTCCTAAGACAGAACATGGATATGAGGTAAGAAGTTGGAGAGCATGACGATGCAGTTATCTTTGGTATAGGCCAATGTGGCTGCTGTTAGGGAACATCCATTTGCATGCACGGTGGACTTGGAGCCCCTGAAGTGTGGTTTTCTGACACTCGCCCTGCAGGGTGAGCCTGGAATAGCAGGCGGTTATCTGAAGGGACACAAATTCATACAGGCTCCTCTGTTTCACATTTTGTAATTATGTTATTTACTTTTCTTCTGCTATGAGACATTTCAGAGTAACAACTGAGAATGTTTATAAATACTAAAGACAGATATTAAGAAATCATATAGTGATATGCTCAATATAGCAAGATGGAGAGGTGGTATTTTGTGGTGGTTGGTTTAGATTGCGGAGCCAAATGGCCCTGAATTAGTGTTCTGGCTCTGCCCCTTATTAGCTCTGTCCTTGGGGCAAGTTAATACATGTAAAACCTTTGCAAGTCGATGGCACATAATAACCCTCAATATTTGTCACTCTTGTCCTTATTATATACATCCAAGATGTAGAACCCAAATCTTATATACTTTCAAAGACTGGTAAGGTACATTTGATACCTATATTTGGGATAGTCCCAAATTACTATTGAAACTGAATTATAGACAGTAGCAGAATAAAAGCAGTAAGGAAGCCTTTAAATTATTTTTCTGAATGTCTTCATTTTAACCTTTCAAAGAGATTTGTGGTTGAAACCTAAAGATGCTATTTAAAAATAGTTCTTAGGAATTTACCAAGTATTTTAGCCATTTCCTGATTTTGAATATCTCAGGATTTTCAAATGCAGCATTGGGATGATTAAGTGAAAATTCAAAACTGAGCTTTAGAAGACCCTCAGTCCCTTTATGATAAGAGTGTAAAATAAGGAGTTTTAAATACCACTCTTTGAGAAAGATATGTTCAATATATTTTGCAAAGTGGCAGAAATGGCAATGAGCTTATAACTGGCTTATCTCTGACTTTCCACTAACACTAAAGTGATAATGAGAACATTAAAAACCATGAGCCACATAGAAGAAAGTAGACTTGGACTCGCAGCAGGAGTGCTAGTGGCAAGGCTCTTCTCAGTGACAACATGGATAACAGATAAGTGACTTTATTTCCTGACTCCGTTTCCACTTTAGGCATCAATAGCCGGTAGTGCTATTGCCACATTACAAAAAGAGTTGTCAGCCACATCTTCTGCTCAGAAGATCACCAAATCAGTGAAGGCGCCCACTGTGAAGCCTGCCGAGACTAGAGTGAGAGCAGAGCCCACTCCCTCACCCCAGTTCCCCTTCACTGACACACCTGAGACTTACAAGAGTCAAGCTGGCATTGAAGTAAAAAAGGAAGTAGGGGTGAGCATCGCTGATAGCACAGTCCGTGAAGAGCACTTTGAAGTACGTCACAGACGTGAAGTCAAGGTGGGTCCCTGGACTGCATGATGTTTCTTGATCCATATCTATGAATCAGGGCCAGATATTCAGCGGTTTGTACTATAGAAGTCGTCCGCCAGACGCCTTGCCTTTCTCCTTTACTATGCTCAAAATTAATGTTATTGGGTCACAACTCTTGGTCTCAACTTTATAATTTTATAATTTTGCATGAGCTGAACATCTGAGATTTCCCATAATCTCATGGGTGTTATGTAAACACGTTTTGTCCTCGTAGGTGACAGAAAAAGCAAGAGTGCCCACGCCTGCTGAAATCCCTGTCACTCCGCCGACTTTGGTCTCGGTGAGTAAAGAGGTTGATTGTGTTGGACCGTGTGCATTCCCCGGCAGATAATTTTGAAACATGCAAAGATCAGTTTCTCAAATTGGAAAATGGCATTAGTGAGGTTACAAATGCTAATTTTAAGACCATACACTATTTGGCAAATAAAGGGGAATTCTGTGTGGCAACCATCAGTCGTGTAGCCAACAGATTGTGTGGGTTTCTGTTATGTGTAAGGCAGTATTGAGAACATATGGAGATGCAGCCTTCTGAAGTCTTTGCCTCGCTATCAGAGAAAATGTCCACAAACAAGCAAGATAAAATATAGGAGGTACTAAGCACCACAGCAGAGAGAGGATAAAGCAGAAGGATAAGTTACTTGGAATTTGGGGCTCCATGGAAAGCTTTGTTGCAAAGGTAGCATTCACAACTGATCATTCAGCTTTGTTAAGATTTGGCTATGCAAGAATCAGAGAGAGTACAGCATTGCCCCATACTATATGGCATTAATACGGTTCACCTTACCAATTTGGAAATACCTTGCATTTGTTTCAGCTTCAGGATATTCCAATTTCCAAAGAAGTGTCTTTACTAATATTTCTAGAATCCTCATCTTAAAAAAAACACACATTTTATGTCAATGAGAATGTACATGTTCAAATCCCCACATTTGCCATAAGATGTAGATATGATGAGTGAAGGTGCACATGTACCAATACATCCTTTTTCTTTTCTCTTCAGGGCTTAAAAAATGTGACTGTCATAGAAGGTGAATCTGTTACCTTGGAGTGCCACATCTCTGGATACCCATCCCCAAAAGTGACATGGTACAGGGAAGACTACCAAATAGAAAGTTCCATTGACTTCCAGATAACTTTCCAGAGTGGAATTGCTCGTCTCATGATCCGTGAAGCCTTTGCAGAAGATAGCGGGCGGTTTACCTGCAGTGCTGTGAATGAGGCTGGGACCGTCAGCACGTCCTGCTATCTGGCTGTGCAGGGTTAGTGACCACACTCCCTCCGTCCTTCTGCACATGCCTTCACTGTCATTCATCACTCTTGGCTGACACTTCTCTCCACAATACCGTGTCTGCATTTCTCATGACCATGTCCCCCTTTGGAACTAGGGATCAATTACAGAGTCAACTTAATTGTCATACTAAGCAAGGGGTCACTAACAAAATGGACTAAATGCTTGACTTAAAAGAAAAACTTCTGTCTTTTTCCAGTGTCAGAAGAGTTTGAAAAAGAAACCACAGCCGTGACTGAGAAATTTACCACAGAAGAGAAACGGTAAGACGTTTTGCTGCTAATGAGCTTTTGGTCCAGTCGACCTTTAAACAATATGTGTTTGAACTGCGTGGGTTCACTTACACATGGGTTTTTTCAATAAGCACTGTCAACCCTCTTGTCTGTGTGGCTTCACATCTGCAGATTCAACCAACCAGGGATCAGAAACAACATGTTCACATTCCCAACTGCAGATTCCCCACAGGGAACTGAAAATACTGTTTTTGATTTGTGGTTGTGTGCATTTGTGAATGTGAAACCAATGGATGGGACGGCTGACTTTAGAGTCGAAAGGTGTATGTGGATTTTTGATTGTGCCGTGTCAGGGCCCCTCACCTCCTCTTTGTTCAAGAGTCAGCTGCACAGTTTTGATTTTTCAGTTCCTTTAGTATTGGCAATTTGCAACCCAGAAGCTAATGTGGAGGAAATTCTCTTTCCAGCTTTGTGGAGTCAAGAGATGTGGTGATGACTGACACCAGCATCATGGAGGAGCGAGCAGAGCCTGGAGAACCTGCGGCTCCTTTCTTCATTTCAAAACCAGTGGTCCAGAGACTGGTGGAAGGTGGGAGCGTTGTGTTTGAGTGCCAGGTGGGCGGCAACCCAAAGCCCCATGTCTACTGGAAAAAGTCTGGCGTTCCTCTAACCAGCGGATACAGGTATTTTGATGGCTGGATGATGCAGTTCTCTGTGATTTGCATGACATGTATATGAAGCCTAGAGAGAAGCAGAATATACGTATGACACCATTCCCAAAAGGCAGGCTCTTTTATTATAGAGCCTTCCTAGTGTGTTTTCACGTGTTGGTACAAAGTCTTTCTGAGAAACAAAGCCATGTGACAAAGTGGATAGAAGATATATCTCTTTATATACTAGTTTGATTCATTTGTAGTGCCAGTAAAATAGAGAAAATGTGTATTTTCACAGGTATTTTTATACACACACATTTTTTCCAAAAGAATCTGAGGCAACTTTTAACAAAAACACATAAGTCACTAAAAGATAAAAGAGTAAGGGTCATATAATGAAGAAAGTCAGTTATACATGAAAATTAATGCTAACAAATTTGCTGCAATTAAATATATTTGGAATATATCTGAATCCAGTAGTACTTATTTCCATATATCTGAATCCAGTAGTACTACATTTATTTATTTTAAAGAATATTCATACCTTTTAACTTGTTCATTCCTTATCACTCATGGCCATGTACTTTCCTCAATAGTCAGCAATCTTATAGTTATATTCTACAGTAGGGCTTCATCACATGTTTAGGATCATTGAATTTTATATTACAGATCCACGTAAGGATTATTTTCCTCACCTAAGCATTATTATATGACTGAATTTTTGTGCGTTTATTTTCATAAAGATACAAAGTGATTTACAACAGACAAACTGGCGAGTGCAAACTGGTGATTTCAATGACTTTTGCCGATGATGCTGGAGAATACACTATTGTTATTCGTAATAAGCATGGGGAAACTTCAGCATCTGCCTCCTTGCTTGGAGAAGGTGGGTGCAAGTCTAAGTAGTACCTATGTGCATGGTAAGAACACAAACGCATGGAGATAGCAGCTCTGTGTGTTTATCGAAAGGTCTGTTGTAGTGCCCTGGTTCTGACACTGGTTCTTCTCAATCTCTTTCCTTCTTGGCCACAACCATAACAGGAAGTGTTTTAGACTACGTGGCCTCGAAAGCCATACTGGTGCTAAACTTCTAAGTTTCTAGCAATAGTTTCTATTTGGTGGCATTCCTTTGGTGCATACCATGCCTTTAAAGATGCAGAATTCTAAATGTACTTGCCTTCCAAACCCAGGCAGATAATATCAGTGAGTACAAGGATGATAATGGCCAACTGAAGAGTATATGCCCTGCCACAAGGGGGCAGTAGTGCCCTATCTCTACTGTGTGGTTGTCAGGCATACTTGTATCAGGTGCCATGTTGCTAGAGTTTCTGATATTTTATAGAAAAACTAGAAATCACGATTTTCAAAATTTATAAGTAATTTGAAAAGAAATGTAATTGCATCCAGACCAAACAAAATATATCTATGAGTCGCCATTATCTTTGCTTAGCTGCTCACATTTACAGTGCCCCCCCCCCAAGTTCTGTCTCATTTGACCTGCTCAATATCCATTAGAGAAAGTTAGAATATTATCCCCACTTAGCAGATAAAGCATTCAAGACCTAGTAAGATAAATGAATTGCAAAAAGTCACACAGAAAATTGGAAAAACCTCTAGGATACACCCAAAGGAGTGACTGCTAATGTAAAAGTCTTTCTACAATAGTAATGGCTGGTTTGACTTACTAGTCTAAGTTTGGTGTTGAAATTCAATCTAGTTAGTATTTATTGAGCACTTGGATAGTAAAATTTAGAAAATCAGTCTTTTGGTTATCAACTTTCCCTAGCATGTGGCTTGTCAGAATGAACAACAAGATAAAAGCTTTTACATAAGAAAATTATAAATTAACTTATGTTCTCAACTCCTAGCTGATTATGAGTCACTGATGAAGTCCCAAGAAATGCTTTACCAGACACAAATGACTGCATTCGTGCAAGAACCTAAAGTTGGAGAAATAGCACCTGGATTTGTATACTCTGATTATGAAAAAGAGTATGAAAAAGAACAGGCCTTAATTAGGAAGAAAATGGCCAAAGATACTGTAATGGTCAGAACTTTTGTAGAAGACCAAGTGAGTATAGCAATAATGAGCATGTAAACCATTTTATGAATTATACTATCCTCCCACAATTCCCCTTTTTGTTTGATATTTTCCTTTTCAAGGGATGGAGTCATGTTAGACTACTATGAGTAGGTTCAGGTTCACTGCTGGCAAGTTTCCTCAATCTTCACAACATTTTGCATGTATGGCTTTAGAAACAGATTATATATATGCAACAAAATATGACATTATTGTAAGGATCACATATATGCCAAAAAAGACAAATAGTAGCGTGACTATGTTCATTACTGCCGAGGTCCCTTTATCTGTATGATGAACATCCCAGCTGTAACCCATGCTTTTAGAATACCGTTTACTTAAGATGCTGCAGCATAAACCAGCAAAGATCATCATAGTGCAGACTGAAAACCAAAAAGCTTTCTAAGTTTTTCTCCCAGTTAAAAACTTGAACCTTATCTCTGAACCTAATATACTTCAGAATTTCTATCAGTGAGGATATATTTTTTTAACAAACTGTCACTTTTTTTTACTATATAGGAATTCCACATTTCTTCCTTTGAGGAGAGACTTATTAAAGAAATTGAATACAGAATAATAAAGACGACATTAGAAGAACTTCTCGAAGAAGATGGAGAAGAAAAAATGGCAGTTGACATTTCTGAATCTGAAGCTGTTGAAGCAGGATTTGATTTAAGAGTCAAAAATTATAGAATTCTTGAGGGGATGGGTGTTACTTTTCATTGCAAGATGTCTGGATATCCATTACCCAAGGTAAAATATAAACACTTATCATACCTCCATGGCACAAAAAAAGATACAAATAGGTTACACTGTAACTATTTTATCTACATTTAATTCATGCATCCATGGTATTTGCAGATTGCGTGGTACAAAGATGGCAAGCGCATCAGACATGGGGAGAGATACCAAATGGACTTCCTACAAGACGGCAGAGCTAGTCTGCGCATACCTGTGGTCCTTCCAGAAGATGAAGGAATCTATACTGCATTTGCCAGCAATATTAAAGGAAATGCGATCTGCTCTGGGAAACTGTATGTAGAGCCTGCTGCTCCACTTAGTGCTCCGATGTATATGCCCACACCAGAGCCAATGAGCAGAATCAGGTAAGACTCATAAACAATTTGAGTTGACTAGTGTTTAAACTATTTATTTAAAACACCAAATAATTCCAGTAGCAAATTGCTATTGTGTTGGTGGGGCAGGGAGGCGGGGTAGAGGATGAGGTATGAAGGCTGAGGCAGCACAGAAATTTGCCATTAGCAATTCCAATAATTGATGAGTTTTATTTCTTGCCCATGTCTATGCTGAGCAAAGCATTTTAATTAATGTGACGTACTGTTCATTTTGCCA
Organism: Phyllostomus discolor; assembly: GCF_004126475.2. NCBI lineage: Eukaryota > Metazoa > Chordata > Mammalia > Chiroptera > Phyllostomidae > Phyllostomus > Phyllostomus discolor. The sequence goes on from NC_040906.2 coordinate 45,473,215, forward strand.
GTATTATAACTAATATAATGAAAGCTGTAAGGTTTATCTTGCACTTGATTTTACATGTGTTAGCCCTAATTATACAATGACATTGCAATGTAGGGGTTGTTATTTCTAGTTTGAAAGTGAGAACACCGAGTCTCTGAAAGCCTGTGAAAACTGCCTTAGTTTACCCAAGTGGAAGTGCCAGAACTCAAAATCTAATCCAAGCTATTCTGGCTGCAAAGTATAGATAGGATTTTGTTTCCAAGAATGATTTCTATGATTTTCCTCCTTTGGGGTAAAGAAGTATGTTTTTCTTTTTTTTTCATAAATTTATGCATTGATTTATTTCATCAAACTACATTTACTGAGATGTTTTGGTAGTGGGATCGAAAAGGTTTGGTGACGAAATCAAGGTGGTGGGAGAAAGACAGTATTGGGATCATTCCGAGATTCTGAGTCCCCAGATACCTGGCTATGTTAAGGGACTACTGACTGGATTGAGAATATATGAAAAACATAGTTTTGGGGGCTATCATAATCTAGTCCATTTTGGATCTCAGTGAGTTTGAGGTGCCTTCTGCAACATACAGGAAGTAAATTATAAAATAACATTGATGATCAAGAAATAAATAGGTTTGTTTATTCTGCTTATTTATTTATTTTATTTATGAGTTTTCTTTATGCCTCATGAAAATCTCATTTCTTTGGTTTTTCAGATCTATTTCCCCACGTTCAGTGAGCAGGTCTCCTATACGCATGTCTCCTGCAAGGATGTCTCCTGCAAGGATGTCCCCTGCACGCATGTCCCCTGCACGCATGTCTCCTGGACGTAGGCTGGAGGAAACAGATGAGTCACAACTGGAGAGACTGTATAAGCCAGTCTTCGTGTTAAAACCTGCTTCTTTCAAATGTTTAGAAGGGCAAACTGCCAGGTTTGACTTAAAGGTTGTGGGTAGACCTATGCCCGAGACCTTCTGGTTTCATAATGGTAAGTAAGATAAATTTTTGCTCACAAATTATTAAACTCCAAAATTAGCTTATATGTGTGTCAAACAATTTTAAGAAACTATTTTAACAATCTGTTTTCTTTTTTACTTCTTTTTTTTGACAGGCCAGCAAGTCATCAATGACTATACCCATAAAGTAGTCATTAAAGAAGATGGTACCCAATCCCTGATCATTGTCCCTGCAACCCCTAGTGATTCTGGGGAATGGACTGTGGTTGCCCAAAACAGGGCAGGCAAATCTTCAATTTCAATGACTTTAACTGTGGAAGGTATTTGCTCTTAAAATAAAAAAGAACTTACCTTATCACTTGGGTTATAAACAGGTATTTCAGCCTTGTTCACTCTAAATCATGACCCCTCTCTTTCAGCTGTGGAACATCAGGTTAAACCAGTGTTTGTGGAAAAACTGAAAAATGTCAATATAAAGGAGGGTTCCCGACTTGAAATGAAAGTCAGAGCTACAGGGAACCCTAACCCTGACATTGTGTGGTTGAAAAACAGTGAGATCATTGTACCTCATAAATATCCAAAAATCAGGTACATTTGCTTTGGAATAATAAAAAACTAAGTCATTCTGCAAACTCAATAACCAAGGAAGCAACAACTACTTCATATACTGATGATTTTTTTCCTTTTTTTTTAGAATTGAAGGAACCAAGGGAGAAGCTGCCCTTAAAATCGATTCCACTGTCAGTCAAGATTCTGCCTGGTATACTGCAACTGCTATTAATAAGGCTGGCCGGGACACTACCAGATGCAAAGTAAATGTTGAAGTTGAGTTTGCAGAGCCTGAACCAGAGAGAAAATTGATCATCCCGCGGGGGACATACAAAGCAAAGGAAATTGCAGCCCCAGAACTGGAGCCCCTCCATTTACGATATGGTCAAGAGCAGTGGGAGGAGGGTGACCTTTATGACAAAGAGAAACAACAGAAACCATTTTTTAAGAAAAAACTCACTTCCTTAAGACTCAAGCGCTTTGGACCTGCCCACTTTGAATGCAGACTAACACCAATCGGTGACCCAACGATGGTGGTGGAATGGCTCCATGATGGAAAGCCACTCGAAGCAGCCAACAGGCTTCGTATGATCAATGAATTTGGGTATTGCAGTCTTGACTATGGGGTTGCATATTCTAGAGACAGCGGCATCATTACTTGCAGAGCCACTAACAAATATGGGACAGATCACACATCTGCTACCCTTATTGTTAAAGATGAGAAAAGCCTTGTGGAAGAATCCCAACTGCCTGAGGGCAGGAAAGGCTTGCAGAGAATTGAAGAGTTAGAGAGGATGGCTCATGAAGGTGCACTTACAGGTGTAACAACAGATCAGAAAGAGAAGCAAAAGCCTGACATTGTCTTGTTCCCAGAGCCAGTAAGAGTACTTGAAGGGGAGACTGCTAGGTTCCGTTGCCGAGTAACAGGGTACCCTCAGCCCAAAGTCAACTGGTACCTCAATGGACAGCTCATCCGCAAAAGCAAAAGGTTCAGAGTTCGATATGATGGCATTCATTATCTGGACATCGTGGACTGTAAATCCTACGATACAGGTGAAGTCAAAGTCACTGCAGAAAATCCAGAAGGTGTGACAGAGCATAAAGTGAAACTGGAGATCCAACAGAGGGAAGACTTTAGGTCCGTCCTTAGGCGAGCCCCCGAACCAAAGCCCGAGTTTCGTGTACACGAACCTGGAAAACTTCAGTTTGAGGTACAAAAAGTAGATAGACCTGTTGACACCACCGAAGCCAAGGAAATAGTGAAGTTGAAAAGGGCTGAGAGAATCACTCATGAAAAGGTGTCTGAAGAATCAGAAGAGCTGCGCAGTAAATTCAAGCGCAGAACAGAGGAAGGATATTATGAAGCCATTACTGCTGTGGAGCTCAAGTCTCGTAAAAAGGATGAATCCTATGAAGAACTCCTAAAGAAGACAAAAGATGAACTTCTCCACTGGACCAAAGAGCTAACCGAAGAGGAGAAGAAAGCCCTTGCTGAAGAAGGCAAAATCACGATTCCAACGTTTAAACCTGATAAAATCGAACTAAGTCCTAGTATGGAGGCCCCTAAAATCTTTGAAAGAATCCAAAGCCAAACAGTGGGCCAAGGATCTGATGCACACTTCCGAGTCAGGGTTGTGGGAAGACCAGATCCTGAATGTGAATGGTACAAAAATGGTGTCAAGATTGAACGCTCTGACCGGATTTACTGGTACTGGCCTGAAGACAATGTTTGTGAACTGGTCATAAGAGATGTGACTCCTGAAGACTCTGCCAGCATTATGGTGAAAGCCATCAATATAGCTGGGGAAACCTCAAGTCATGCATTCTTACTTGTCCAAGGTAATTCGAATGTCTTTCATTTGATGGATCTGTCTCTATTTATCCATGAATATCCTATAGTGTATTTGTTATTTTCTTTTTTTTAAGCTAGAATGTTTTTTTTAAGTTTTATTTTAATCATTGTTCAAGTACAGTTTTCTCCCTTTTACTCCCATTATTTTTTATTTTCTTTCCCCATTATTCAAACTGCAAATTTAGTTGAATATAATGGGCTTTTCTCTCTTTTTTCTTGTAGCCAAGCAATTGATCACTTTTACACAAGAATTACAAGATGTTGTTGCTAAGGAAAAAGACACCATGGCAACCTTTGAATGTGAAACTTCAGAGCCATTTGTCAAAGTGAAATGGTTTAAAGATGGTGTGGAGATTCATACAGGAGATAAATATAGGATGCACTCAGACCGAAAGGTTCACTTCCTCTCCATACTGACAATTGACACAGCTGATGCTGAAGACTATAGCTGTGTACTTGTGGAAGATGAAAATGTAAAAACAACGGCCAAACTTGTTGTTGAAGGTAGTAAATAACTCTTTCAATGTGTGCTTAAGTTATAAAGTCACCCTTAAAATCTAATAAAATAAGCTATGCAGAATTTTCCTGTCATAAAAAAAATTAGTAGGGAACTGGATATAAGCTCCTTAGAAAGAATCGTGAATTTATACTATTAATCAAGAAGGTTGACAATTTGAATTTTTAAAAAGCAAGGTTTTTATGTCTTGTTTTTACATTTTTTATTGAAACATAAGTCTATGGTTTAAAAAATAATTAAAAATTAAAGTGATTCCTTTTTATCGAATATTTATTACTCAGTCCATCAGAAAGTAGATATTAAGAATATTCCTAATAGTATGGAAGAGATAAGAGATGTATAAGGAATTTCTCTATCCTAAGTCTAGGTGTGTAACTCTCCAGCAAAATTAACTTTTTAAAAAAAATCTTATGCCTCAGGTGCTGTTATTGAGTTTGTAAAAGAACTTCAAGACATAGAAGTTCCAGAATCATTTTCAGGAGAGTTAGAGTGCATTATATCCCCAGAAAATATAGAAGGCAAATGGTATCACAATGATGTGGAGCTTAAATCCAATGGCAAATACTCAATTACATCTCGCCGTGGACGTCAGAACCTTACAGTCAAGGATGTAACCAAAGAGGACCAGGGAGAATACAGCTTTGTTGTTGATGGGAAGAAGACAACCTGTAAACTAAAGATGAAACGTAAGTTTTCCCATTCCTGTTGGCCTACAGTGAGCACCATTATAGTTTATTGATAAACAATGATCATAAAATTCTTTTTTCTGCCCATATTTCACAGCCCGCCCCATTGCTATCCTACAAGGACTTAGTGATCAAAAAGTCTGCGAAGGTGACATTGTGCAGCTTGAAGTTAAAGTCTCCTTAGAAAATGTGGAAGGCGTCTGGATGAAAGATGGCCAAGAAGTGCAGCCCAGCGACAGGGTTCACATTGTGATAGACAAACAGTCACACATGCTGCTCATTGAAGACATGACTAAAGAGGATGCTGGAAATTACTCCTTCACCATTCCAGCCCTCGGACTGTCGACCACTGGGCGCGTCTCTGTCTACAGTGAGTGCAGCTTCCATAGTTTTATGTGTACATTGTCCAGGGAGGTACAGAACTTGAATGAACAAACATTTGAAACAGAATTCATGTTCATAGCTATTTTATTTTTGTGTGTCTCTGTGTGGTTTTGCAGGTGTTGAAGTGATAACACCTCTAAAGGATGTTAATGTGCTTGAGGGTACCAAGGCTATTCTTGAATGTAAGGTCTCCGTCCCTGATGTGACTTCTGTTAAATGGTATTTAAATGATGAGCAAATCAAGACTGATGATCGCATACAAGCCATTGTCAAAGGCACTAAGCAGCGACTAGTGATTAACCGGACCCATGCTTCTGACGAAGGGCCGTACACGCTGATGGTTGGCAGAGTCGAGACCAGCTGTAATCTCTCTGTAGAAAGTAAGGATTCTTCAGTTTACCTGAGCATTATTTTAAGCATTCTATGTTCCCAGTGTAATAATAACCAAGTGATTATTTTCTGTTTTCCCCAGAAATAAAAATTATAAGGGGTCTTCAGGACCTTACCTGTACAGAAACCCAAAATGTGGTCCTTGAGGTGGAGCTCTCCCACTCAGGAATTGATGTCTTGTGGAATTTTAAGGACAAGGAACTCAAGCCCAGTTCTAAATATAAAATTGAAGCTCATGGAAAAATATATAAGTTGACAGTTCTAAATATGATGAAAGATGATGAAGGAGAATATACATTTTATGCTGGAGAAAATATGACATCTGGGAAACTTACTGTGGCAGGTGGGTGCCTTTATCACCTACCCTGAGTTCCTATGCGAGACAGATATTCTAACATGACAAGTTGTTGCCAGATTCCCATCAGTTCCTCACTCCCATGCCTCTGTTTATGCTGTTCTCAAAGCCAGCAGTGCACTCAGCACTGTCACATCCACCCGAAATGTTCTTCCAAGGCAGACCTACCTCAAGTGCTTTCCCTTCTGTGAAGGCTTCCTTAACCTCCCCATCTGTATAAGGCCTCACAACTCCAACATCAGGATCACTTTATGTGTGCTGCTCTCATGCTCCTTACCATGTACTTGTTTTATTCCCCATTTCTCTTCTTGCACCAGAGTATAAGCTCCCAAGACCTGGAATGGCTTCTTTCTCTTCTGTGTGTACTGCAGTGTATTGCATGTGAAAGATGATCAGTAGATGTTTGCCGAATCGAGCTTTACTTAAACTTTCCTACTCTAAAGATGTATTTTTAAGTCACTTTTATTTCTATAATTTTTGTGTTTTTTGTTTCCTTCATACTTTTTTATGAATCCCGTGAATATCTTAAAAACATAACTCAGTGTATCTGTGTATCTCTTTCTTATGGCATGAAGCAGACTATTGTCATTCAGCAGAAATCCTTAGCTTTAAAATGAAGAATTAAAAGGATAAACTAATGCTCAGGAAGAAGCTAGAAGTCATTGTTAATTTGTTTGGTTCATCACAATTTAAGTGTTGAGGAGTTGGGATATTACATTGAGATTAATTTGTGCTGTCCATAGTATCTGATATATAATTTCCCCAGATATTTAACTATGAAAAAAACTTCAGAAATAAAATTTCAGATCCTGAACTTTGATATATTTAATACAAATTATATGTTTCTAAATGTTTTATAATTGCCTCCAGTATTCAGTATAGTAACATGCAGTGCAGGTTTGTGGCCTAGGGGCAGTGAGCTATACCTTATATATAGCCTAGGTGTGTGGGAGGCGGTACCACCTGGGTTTGTGTATGTGCGCTCTGTGATGTTCACACAACAGAATCACCTAAGGATATAGTTCTCAGATCTAATCCCCATCATTAAGTGATGCATGACTATATTGTATAATTGAAATTTGCTTAGAGTAAAAGTTGTGTTCTTACCAAAAAAAGAAAAAGTAAATATATGAGGCAATAGGTGTGTTAATTAACTCAATTGTGAGAGTCCTTTTAAAATGTATACATATATATCAAATCATCATGTTGTATACTTTAAATATATTACAATTTTCTCAATTTTGCCTCAGTAAAGCTGAAAACAAGAATAAGAAGAAAATAATTAATTTTGAGTATTAAGGTTTTAGTACAATATTGTACAATATTGTACAATACAATATTTAGTACAATTTTGAGTATTAAGGTTTTAGAACAATATTGTACAATATTGTACAATACAATATTTAGTACAATATTAATATAATTTAAATAATTATAATAAATCAATATTTTAAAAATAAATACAGTTTGTATTTACTTTTAAATGTGTGGACACAAAAAACTCTGAGCCCTTATAGGATTTCACTCAATATTTTTAAACTACTTACCATAGCCAGACATTGCTAGGAACTGGGAACACAGAAATGAATAAGGTGTGACGTTTTTCTCGAGGAGTTTACAACTTAGAGAGGGACAGATACATCAGCAACTAACTTGCTGAAGGAGTAATTATGTCTGCCAGTGGGTGATGGCACTGGGGCAATGGGAGAAAATGTCATAGGGGAGATGGCATTTGTCAAAACAGTGCTTTTTAGTATAGAGGAACCCCAAATCTTCTGGAAACATCGATAACTTGGACATTTTGTTTAGCAATTTTTTTCCAGTCAAATATCAGATCTATTCCCAGGAAATAATCCTTGAGAAGACTAAGCAGAATGCTTCTGAGGAGGCAGGAATTGCCACAGAGGCCCTCCATGTGGTGTACTGCCCATATGGTTCTCGGAATTCCATATTAACCTGGCAGTTGCTTTTCCTTTGCAAAACTTCCCTGATTCCAGTATTTTCCCTGATTATCAGTCACGCATCCTTACAATAGGGGTTTCTGTGATACCTTTTTAATATGGGTTAAAACAGTTTTATTAGGCACTTCATGATATTCAAATTCATGTTTCAAAATTTGAAGTTTTAAATTTGATGAATCCAAAGAACTTTTTATTGTACAAATATTTTTAAAAGACTCACATTTGTACTTCTCATGTTCCAAAGGCGGAGCCATCTCCAGGCCACTCACAGATCAGACTGTAGCTGAATCTCAGGCTGCAGTGTTTGAATGTGAAGTCGCCAACCCCGATGCTGAAGGTGAATGGTTGAAGGATGGCAAACACTTACCGCGAAGTAACAACATCAAAATTGAATCTGATGGCCACAAAAGGAGACTTATCATTGCTGCCAGCAGATTAGATGACATAGGAGAATACACCTACAAAGTGGCCACCTCTACAACATCTGCTAAACTCAAAGTTGAAGGTCAGTGATATATAGCAGATTTATCCACTTCAAATCACGGTACATTCTCGACAGTTACCGTTTTCAAAGTCAAATAGTATAACCATTTGAATGCCATAAGTCTTTATTCCATAAAATCATTATAAACACTCTAAGCTTTCTTTCAGAGCCATATACCACAAGGTACAAAACTGTTTATAGGATGTGTTTATATAAAGAAGCATTTCTTAGGCTCCAGCTCTGGGGAACAGCTAAATTAAATGTTCTCATTCTCCATTCCTCTTTCACTCTTCTCCAATCAATCTATTAAGCTATTAGTACATGGCTCAGATAATTTTCTCCCATTCAAGTATAGAAAAACCATTGCACAATGCACATTTCAAACTGGATCCTGGGTTTTCCTATATAACCTTAAGATGTCTTTTAAAACTGCCATGCCACGTAACTATTTTTGATAAGCATTCATGTACAAGATGACCAGGTAATGATCTTGTTTAGGACTTCTTTTAGTTGATTATATCATCCTTATTTTCTAAACCAATCATAAATTTATCTTCAGCTGTCAAAATTAAGAAGACTCTGAAGAACCTCACAGTGACAGAGACGCAGGACGCTGTCTTCACTGTGGAGCTAACACACCCTGATGTGAAAGGTGTCGAGTGGATCAAAAACGGGGTTGTGCTGAAATCCAATGACAAGTACGACATCTCAGTCAAAGGAACCGTTTACTCTCTGAGAATTAAAAACTGCGCCCTTGCAGATGAGTCTGTTTATGGCTTCAAGCTCGGAAGGCTAGGAGCCAGTGCCAGGCTGCACGTTGAGAGTAAGTTGACTTAGAACCACTTTACAAGTTGCCAATTCATGGTTCCTAGCAAGCTAACCATTTCACTGACTCACTTCAACTTTCCTTGTTAGCTGTCAAGATCATTAAAAAGCCAAAAGACGTGACCGCCTTGGAAAACGCCACTGTTGCCTTTGAAGTCAGTGTTTCCCATGACACGGTTCCTGTAAAATGGTTCCACAAGAATGTGGAGATCAAGCCGAGTGACAAACACAGACTGGTCTCAGAAAGGAAGGTGCACAAACTGATGCTGCAGCACATTGCCCCCTCGGACGCTGGCGAGTACACAGCTATGGTGGGACAACTGGAATGCAAGGCCAAACTCTTTGTGGAGAGTAAGTATTAGGCAGCACCTCCCTGGAGTTCCCTGGTTGATTACCATGTGTTCACTTGTTTGTTCACTTTTTAAAAAACATGTATTAACTGAGGTACTTTTTCCCAAGCACTACATATTACAAAAACCATGAAAAGCATCGAGGTGCCTGAGACCAAAACAGCCTCCTTTGAGTGCGAGGTGTCCCACTTCAATGTCCCTTCCATGTGGCTGAAGAACGGTGTGGAGATTGAGATGAGCGAAAAGTTCAAGATCGTCGTGCAGGGAAAACTCCACCAGCTGATCATCATGAACACCAGCACAGAGGACGCGGCAGAATACACATTTGTCTGTGGCAATGACCAAGTCAGCGCCACCCTGAAAGTGACCCGTAAGTTAAAAAAAAATCATATCCAGTAGATTCGTTGTTATTCCATATGCTACATGTTCCTTTCTTGACCATTTAGTCCACTGAAAATTCCTTAATTGAAAGGTCTACTGAGACTTCACACTGAGTTAGGCACAAGTATCTCCACTTAAGTAAGATTTTCCAATAAAAGTGCCATTGAAGGCTGCCTATAAAGATGCTCCAGTGTCTGTTGCTTGCGATTTCTGTTTCTCTGTTACTTGGCATTGTCCTGGAGAGAGAAGGGTACCTGGAAGGTATCATTCCTCATATCTCTTAACTGTAATCACCTTAACAGAGATACTAAATACCTTCCAGGTTTTCATTCTGCACCTGTTATGACCCACGTCATATTGACACAAGTGTCCTTGGGTGTCTTTCCTTCTCCTTTTGCAGCAATCATGATTACGTCCATGCTGAAGGACATCAATGCTGAAGAAAAAGACACCATTACCTTTGAGGTGACAGTGAACCATGAAGGCATCTCTTACAAATGGTTGAAGAATGGTGTGGAGATCAAATCAACTGATAGGTGCCAGATGAGAACCAAAAAGCTCACACACTCACTGAACATCAGGAATGTTCACTTTGGAGATGCTGCCGAGTACACCTTTGTGGCTGGAAAAGCTACATCGACAGCCACCCTTTATGTAGAAGGTACGCTTCATGAATGTCATGTCCATAAAAATAATGTCAAACACACCACATAAAATGTTAATTTGAACATAAATTGATGAATGGATAAATAAAAGGTGCTATATCCCTGCTGTGGAATATTACTGGAAAATAAAAAGGAAGTGCTGATCCATGCTATATATAGCATGGGGGAACCCTGAAAACTTTATGCCGGGTAGAAAACTCAGTCACTCGTCCTGACCAGTGTGGCTCCGTTGGTTGGGTGATGTCCCTCAAAGCTAATGGTTGCTGGATTGATTCCTGGTCAGTGCACATGCCTGGGTTGTGGGTTCACGGATTCAGTCCCCAGCTGGGACACATGCGAGAGACATTGATGTTTCTCTCACTCTCCCTCCCTTCCTCTCTCTCTAAAAATACATAAATCAAATCTTTTAAAAAAGGAAAAGCCAATCACAAAGGATTACATTTTGTCTGATTCCATTTATATGAAATCCTCATAATACACACATCTATACAGACATAAGTTGGCATAAGACTGAGGAGAAAAATGAGAGGGATGTGGGGGTGATAAATAAGGGGTTCACAGATTCTTTCTAGGGTAACAAGAATGTCCTAAAATCAATTGTGGTGATGGTTGCACAACTCTGGATATACTAAAAGCCACTGAGTTGTATACTTAAATGGGTGGATTTTATAGTATGTGAAGTATATCTTTAAGAAAAAGATGAATTTTTTACATTCTCTTTTCCAGCTCGCCATATTGAATTCAGGAAACACATTAAGGACATCAAGGTTCTGGAGAAGAAGCGAGCTGTGTTTGAATGCGAAGTTTCTGAGCCCGACATCACTGTGCAGTGGATGAAGGACGGCCAAGAGCTGCAGATCGAGGACAGGTCGGTTTTTCTGTTTGCCACATTCCAGGAACCCCCAGTTTGCTTGGAGCTATCACACAGTAACTTCAATTTCCACTTCACCCATAGAATAAAGATACAGAAGGAGAAATACGTCCACCGCCTTCTGATTCCATCCACTCGGATGTCTGATGCCGGGCAGTACACAGTGGTGGCCGGAGGCAACTTGTCCACTGCTAACCTCTTTGTAGAGGGCAGAGATGTTCGCATCCGAAGTATTAAAAAGGAGGTCCAGGTATTGTATATATGCCAAAGTTTTGGGAAAATCATCAATAGTCCATAATTTATAATTTATATTTTAATTATTAACTTTTAAATTGTCTAACCACAGTCTTCTAAAGAATTAAGTCAACTGACCCTCACTGGCTTAGATTCTCAGGCTGACATGAATTTTGTCACAGTCTCCCCTCGCTTAGGGAATAAGTGTGTCCTTAGCAGCTGTCAAAATTCTTTAATTGACACAGCTGTAGAAACTGCATCATCTAATGCAATGAATGGCTACTTGCCAAGCAGCAGCAACCAGAAAAAAATAAACTAAAATTTATATTGTGATGTTTACACATCAGCTAGAATTTACAGGAATTCTGAACAAGGTAGCATTTCCTTGGAAGCCACCTATGAGGGAGAGGCAGGTGTGTAGGGACTTGTGTGAGAACACTGAGGCTGGGGTCCAAGAGGAAGCCAATATGAACAAGTCTGGATTCCTAGCAAGGATGGTGATCAAACACCTTTGCCACCTGCTATGTGGAGAGTTTGTCCTCATGGGTGCCAGTCTTCCCGCATGATATAATAGAGGTAATGGGTAAAGAGAAGTATCACCTGCATTTATTCCATCAGATTGCTCGTCCAAGAAAAACCAGGCAGCAGGCCTCAGGCCATAATGGAAAAGCCTTAAGTGAGGGCTCAGACCCCCTAGATATGCCCTCTACCCTTTATTGTCTGATTCCGAACCTTGAGTTCCTCACTTTTAAAATGGTTCCTACCTCATTCCCAAGGTTACTGTTTATATCACATGAAATCAAATTGAATAGTAACTTAAAAGAGCTTTATAAGTAACAAAAAGGCTAGAGGTGTACAATGTCATTACTTCTGTTATTATTAATTAACAAGCAAACATTTAGGGGTAAAATCATTGCTTCTTTGAGCAACATCCTCAGTGCAGGTACAAGCATGGTTTCTCTAAACGAAGTTTGGGTACCATTTGCCCAAGGATGGGTGGGAAAAATAAAATGTGCTATCACCAATCAGGTAATTATATCATAATGTATAGGTTTTGCATGCTCTTCAAATGAGCGCTTTTAAGAACTGATTAACTGAAAGGAAACCAAGGCTTCAATTTTCTCTTTATGTTGGTTCATCAAAAGGTTATCGAGAAACAACGCGCCGTCGTTGAGTTTGAGGTCAATGAAGACGATGTAGATGCCCACTGGTATAAAGATGGCATTGAAATCAATTTCCAAATTCAAGAACGACACCAATACGTCGTAGAGAGAAGAATCCACCGAATGTTTATCTCTGAGACCAGGCTCAGTGATGCTGGTGAATACACCTTTGTGGCAGGAAGGAACAGGAGTTCTGTTACTCTCTATGTCAATGGTAGGTGGAGATTTGAACATATTTTGTGGCTCCTTCTGGAACAACTCTTCCCCTTGAAGTTACTAAAGTTCTGGGTAGTCTCTGGGTAATTTCTAAAGAACTTGTGGTACTTATGTGGTTACATCTATATTTATTTTCACATTATATCTGTGAAAAAGGGATGGCAGCTATTAAAGTGACTGTTAAGGTGTCATTTCCAAAAAGCACCTCATGGCTAGATTTTTATTTATTGATCAACACTGTTGAACATACACTGCATGTCAATTATAATATAGCCCAACTGGCTTTCTAGATATAGCATTCAACTCTTATAGATGTCTGCCCTTGGCACTAACTGCTTACATACCAACAGCACTGCTCAGCAGTAGGAGCATTTACAGCCTCCAGTCTGCAGTTCCTCAGAGAACCCAGAGATCCGCTTTGAGACCACGGAGGGCCTAGAGAGCAGCAGGCAATGTGGAAAGAGGTTCTCTCTGCCCCAAGCTCTAGGACCAGAGGCTCTTAATTTTAAGGGGGAATTCCACATGTTACCAAATCCTAAGATGAATGCCATTAAACCACGCACTTTGCTCATTAGAAGCCTTAAAGCTGAATTGGAGGCTTCCTAGACCTGAGACTAACCTATACACCTAGAGAGAATGGAACCTCCATCCCTCTCCTTCCTTACCTTGGGCCACATCTGCCTGAACAAATACCCGAGAGGCAAATGAAGGGACACAAGGAGTGATCTCAAGATTCACAAACTGAACCATATTGCCGAGATTCCCTTAGTCTCTAAGAGACCAAATGGCCATGGTATCCACTTATTATTATTTCTGTAGTAGTGGGGAGACTGAGGCACAGAGAAGGAAAATCCTTTTCTATGGCAGTCTCGGAAACCAGCCTCACAGAAGTCATTTTCTTCTGTTTCCAGGTTCCATGAATTACTCAGTTCCCCTTACTCATCCCAAAACTAAGAATATGTTTTCATTAGCATAACAGGAAAGCTGATTTTTAAAAAATCTACCTAATTACATTTAAGTGGATCTGAAATAACATCCATTCATTCTTTCATACTTACAGATACCCTTCCCTGGCCCCGGTATATAAAGAAATGACTATGACATATACACAAATATTTGCAAAACAAGCAAACCTGACTGCGATGAGCCACCTCACCACGTGATTTCCCCAAGTGACTTTTAAAAACAAATAGCATGTAGAAGCTGTTCTAGAGCCCTTTAGAGTACTGGTCATCACTGCACCCCCACGCAGACCCTGACAAGAAACAGGGGTCGTCATGTTCTGTTGAGAAACACATACAGCACCTTCTGCCCCCATGTGAAACATCCAAAATATCTTTCTAAAGCTATTCCCTCTACTTAAGTACAAAATTCCAAAGGCTTTTTCCCCCCTCTTAGCACAAAGAATGTCCTAATATTCTGAGGCAAGTCAAGATACCACAATTCCAAAGCTTTATTTTGAGCGGGTAACCACAGGGCAACAAATTAATGTAGAGTTTCATGGGCTGTCCTGGGTTCTTGCATTTTTTCACAAGCTATTTGTTTTCATTTACTCTCAGCTCCAGAACCGCCCCAAGTTCTGCAGGAGCTCCAGCCTATAACCGTGCAATCTGGCAAGCCTGCCCGCTTCTGTGCTGTGATATCTGGCCGGCCACAGCCCAAAATTTCCTGGTACAAGGAAGAGCAGCTGCTTTCCACTGGCTTCAAGTGCAAATTTCTCCACGATGGCCAAGAATATACGCTTCTGCTAATTGAAGCCTTCCCAGAGGATGCAGCTGTCTATACCTGTGAAGCCAAGAATGACTATGGCATTGCCACAACCTCAGCTTCACTCTCAGTGGAAGGTAGGAATGTCTTGCTACTTCTCAGCTTCTAATAAAACCTAAGAAACCAGATTTTTGCATTCTCCCAGTGTGTTTAAAAATACAATTTGGAGATCATAAAAGTAGACTGCTATACAACTTGGAAATTAAGACAGTGCTCCACTGTGAGATAAATTAAGATTAACTGGCATGCCCCATTCTGTGAGGGCTGGATGGTGAGTCAGTCACGATAAATCCTGTGGTCCCTTTCTTTAGTTCCGGAGGTTGTGTCTCCTGATCAGGAAATGCCAGTTTATCCTCCTGCCATCATCACCCCACTTCAAGATACTGTAACTTCTGAGGGACGGCCAGCTCGTTTCCAGTGCAGAGTTTCTGGAACAGGTAGGTTCATAAGCAACAGTATCATTGCTAATATTTACAAAGAAAGATGTAGGGGACAGGCTTTTACACCTTTTCTGTCGTCACAAACATCTCTCATGCATAATTGAAGGTTTAGTGAGACTCTTACAGAAGACTTACTTGAATTATTCAATTAAAAATTAGATCAGTGCTTTCCAATACTGGACTATTTTCAATACTGTACACCTAAATATGATTAAGGTGGTAAATTTTGCATATGTGTTATATTTTTACCACAATAAAAAAAGAGAATTAGATATTGTTTTTCAATGTTTTAAATTTCAAAACAATTTTATGTTTTCTTTCTGATCATCATTGAACTTTTGTTATCTCTTAAAATATAATAGAAACTACAATTATTACTAGATTAATTATAATAACACTTAGGAAAGATTCAAAAGAAAGGCATATTTATTTGTAAGACATTATTAAGTCTCTGGACAATGTTTGTGTGAAAGGGTGTATTACCTTGTAGTGGTCAAAAGTAGAGGTTTTATGGTCAGAGAGGCTGGATTTGAATCTTGGTTCCCCTGTGTGACCTTAGGCAAATATATGATTTTTCTGGTTCTCTTTCCCTTCTGAATAAAATGAAAATAATATTGCATCCAATCATAGAATGAACAGTTCATGGGGACAGGGATTCTGTCTCAGTATCTAGAACCTGGTGGCTAAAAACTGTAGCTAATAAGGGAAACTCCATAAGAACAGGTGGATCTTTGTCCTACAATAGCTCCGTACATAATAGATACTCAATAAGTAATTATTGATTGGGCAAATGAGCAATTGTTGAATGATTAATACCAGTCACTGAAGACTGATACCAAAATTACATTAGATAACCCAAGGCAGCACTTAGCACAGTACCCACCACCCATTAATCCCTCAGTCAGCTAGGCTCTTTCACTGGGGCATCTACCCAGATATTGCCAACCCCTCTCCCAACCCAGAAGTTTGACCTTCGTAGAATAAGACAAAATGGAGCCATTTCAAGACAATTATGATTGTAGGCTGACCTCGGAGAGGGGCAAAATAAATCAACTTCATCCAAAATGAAAATTACTCCCTTATTTACTTGGCTTTTGTATACTACCACAAGAGGAAAATTCTCTAAGCTTGGGCATCTCATAGCACTCCTAATAAGTCACATGGTTTTATTTATTATGCTCCTCCCATTAGTTTATGACCCAGTATTACATTGCCAAAAGCTATTTTCCTAAGCAAGTTAGCATTTCAGCTGGGCAGCTATGTCCTAATGATTTCCTTCTCTGGGGTGAAAATGCTAATCTAGAAACCAAATGGACTTGTTTGATTTTTATGAGCATAATTAAAGAATATAATGTATGCAAAGTACCTATAGGCATGGCTGGCAAGTGACTGGTGCCCACTACATTAATTTTATTATAGTCATAAACTTGAATTATATAAACATAAAATTCTGGTATTGTGTGACCTATGTGGACAAATACCATAGCCCTTGTCACTTCAAAGCATAGTGTGAGGGAAATACTGCCAATCAGAAATGAGGACTAATTTGATAATATTCTGTTAACACAATAGAGAAGAATACATTTTAATATCAAATTTGCTAAAGCCACACTAAATAATTTATCCATTCATTGAATTTTTAGAAGAAAATTTTCAAATAAATATACTTATGTATGGGTTGTTCAAAGTAGTAAACCATCTTAACAATATTTGTATGGTGCTTTTTACTTTATAAATCATATTATAGTTTTGCCTTTAAGGTGTTGCAAAAATGTATTTGAAGTCCTCTATCAGACTCCAATTGGAGTAGAAAAAGTAAGAGAAAAATATCTTTTCTGTATGATTGATATCTTTAAATGTTTGAATAGAGTTTATCAATTCATGAGATTGTTAACTCTCTACATGTAGTAATATTTACACACATATACAGGTCTTAGCACCTTCTTGAAAATATATTTTCTTTTTTGATCAAAATTTGGATTTTATTTATTTTTTGAAAACATTTTCTATATGAGAAAAATGTAATTTATTAAATAAAATGCCCTTTTAAAGATTTTATTTACTTATTTTTAAAGAGGGAAGGGAGGGAGAAAGAGGAAGAGAGAAACATCAGTGTGTGGTTGCTGGGGGCCTGAGGGCCATGGCCTGCAACCCAGGCATGTGCCCTGACTGGGAATCAAACCTTCGATGCTTTGGTTCACAGCCCGCACTCAATCCACTGAGCTACACCAGCCAGGGCTAAAATGCCCTTTTAAAAGCTTACTGTAGTATCATGTCCCCAGGACTGAAAATATTTATGCAACTCTGACCAGGTATTGCCTTAAGATATTTAGTGAAGCCCTTCCTTCTATAGATTGGAAAAAAAATATGGGGTTTCAGAAGCCTCAGTCCCATGTTTCTGGGAGCTCAAAACTTGCTGAAGCACGAAACACTGTCCCTAGCAATCTGGTGATATTTTCATGAGTAAAAATGTTGTCTATCAAAGGTCTCTGGTGCCACCTCCTGGTGGAAGAGCAATTTGGAAAAGTAGAATTTTAAAATTTGTGTTTGCTAGTGTTTATTCTACAGATGAGTCAGAACCACTGGGAGGCTTACAGAGTGACAGCTAGCTAAGTGAAACAATCAATAATTTTTGTAGCAATGATGGATGCCCATTTTCATTTAAGCATCTATGCAGTTTTATTCTACCAACAGTTGTGTTCTTGCTTTTGAGACATTCCCCTAGGTGCTAGGGATGCTGAGACCTGGCTCTTGCCTTCACAGAGCTCAACGTGAAGGCTGTAAGTGCTGCATCATCCCATGTACTCAGTACTCTGTGTCTGGGAGACAGTGAAAAAAGATGCAAGGACTGAGCATCGAAGAATCCATAGGGTCATTGAATACAATGGTGTTCCAGGCAGAGAACCACATTCACAAAGTCACTTCATGTGCTGGGAATGACACATGGTTTCAATACGGTGGGAAAGTGATGTAACAAGTGGGCAAGAACCCTAGGGCCAGATATGAAAGTGTTTGGTAGTCCCTGCTTAGGATTTTCGATTTTATCTTGTTTACATTGAGGAGTCACTGAAGGATTTCTAAGCCACGGGGCACTTGATCAGGTTTGCTTTTTAAAAACAATACTGGGATAGTTTGAGGAGGAATGGAGAGAGTGTGGGGAGAGACTGGAGGTGAGGGACCAGGGCAGAGGCTAGCACAGTAGGTTTGGAGAGTGTTGACAAGGCCCCACCAGAGGACTCAGGAGAAAAAGGGGGTAAAGTGTAGAATTCAGGAGGTAAAATGTACAAGATTAGGAACCAAATGCAACGGAATGGTGGGGAAGGAGCGGGGGCAGTGGGATGGCCTCCGAGGAGCCACAAGAGTCCAGGGACCAACACAGAGAGTGGCAGCCCAGCCAGAAGCACCTAGTCCATTGCCAAGGGAGGTCTCACCTTTTAACTCTTTTGCTGTTGGCAATTCATGCCAGTTCTACTGCTTCATTCAGTTCACCAGAGGAAGGGGTTGGAAGAATAAGCAGAGAACCTCAAAAGGCGCGAGCCAAACTCTTCATCTTTCCATTTCCATTGACAACTGAATAGTTATGGGATGATGTCATGGGGCCCTGTCTTTAGCATGTTATTTAAGGCCCTGCTGATCCCTTCCATGATGTGATGTTAGACATCCTTGCTATGGTGACTGGCTTGTGCTGGTGGTTTGTAAAGCCCTTTCAGAGATGTATGCATTTAATCCATGCACCAGTGTTGTGCAATGAATAGCCCATGAACTATTATGAGCTTGAGAGCTTGCAGTCCTTGCTCGTTGGAAATAAAAAACAGGACAGTTGGGTTTTTTTCTCCAGCACATTTTAGACTTTGTGGGATATTGATCTTTTCAGCTCTCTCTTTGGTTGGTCGTTCTGTGCACCAGAAGTGCAGCTTTTCTTCACTTCCGGTCTGGGGAGACAGCCATAACCCCAGATCAAGCTCTTCATGTTGACTGTTTCCCAGGACTGTCTCATTCTCCAGGGCACTGACTAGATCAGCGTCTTTTCCCTGCTTCTACAGCATGACATGCAAAGGTTATTACAAGAATATAACTGAAACCCTGGCTGGTATGGTGACGTGGATTGAGTGCCGGCCTGAGAACCAAAGGGTTGCTAGTTAGATTCCCAGTCAGGGCACACGCCTGGGTTGCAAGCCAGGTCCCCAGTTTGGGGGGCACCAGAAGCAACCACACATTGATGTTTTTCTCCCACTCTTTCTCCCTCACTTCCCCTCTCTCTAAAAGTAAATAAATAAATCTTTTTTAAAAAGAATATAAAATTGTAATTTTAAAAAAAATTACAACCAGTCTATAAGCTGATTTTTTCTAGAATTGTTTTTCCTTCTTAAAGATGAAAAGAAATCATTTAAGAGCACATGAGGCATGCCTAAAAGAAAAACATAATGTTATAAAGATAAATGTGAAATGTAGTCACCAGTATAATCAATACTGTGCTTGTAGGTAAATTTAAAAGAGCCACCTGTTTCTGTGATTTAAATATCATTATTCTTTTGTGGTACAGATCTAAAAGTGTCTTGGTACAGCAAAGACAAGAAAATCAAGCCATCTCGGTTCTTTAGAATGACTCAATTTGAAGACACTTACCAACTGGAAATTGCTGAAGCTTATCCAGAAGATGAAGGAATTTACACTTTTGTTGCTAATAATGCTGTAGGTCAAGTATCAAGCACAGCCAACTTGAGACTGGAAGGTAGAGTAAAACAACTTTAAGAACCACATTTCAATATAGATCTAATCTCACATCAGTAACAATCACTAAAGATTTCATGTAAATCATTCTTGGTCTTATTGTCTTTTAATGCAACTAATCGTTTTCATGTTACATGTCATGTTCTCACTTTTCATTTACTCCTTTTCATCATGAATCATATGCCATCATTTTTCTGTTTTGTTATTTTTTGGCCTGGCTTTGTTTCCATAACATTTTGTAATGCATTGCTGTCATCACCAGCTTTCCTGCTTCCTGATCAGCATGTATCAGAATGGGGAGATATGTACTTAAATAAATAGGCATATTTGTTTTCTCATTCAGTTAGGATAAAAATTTAAATGTTTTTAAATCTGAGAGTGTTACCATGCCCCCATTTTGTGGTCATAATTCTGACTCCGCAGCAGTGACAGTGGACGACTTCAGGTTTGTGCTGATGGAGCTCCAGCCAGCTGTGCTCCATCATTAAAAGAATGCCTGCGGGTTGGGGGGCCCAGCCCTGAGATGGTTTGGCATTTCTGTTGCTTGGGTCTCTTAAATTACGGTCAGACACTTCTTCACTGATGGGGGGAGGGCACCTTGATTCAAAACCAGAGAACAATCTCTTTTTTTACAGAGTATTTTTCCTGAGCTAATTTAATCTGTATTGTATGAAGTATATACAAATATATAAGGATTAGGGCAACTTTTGATTTTTTCCTTCAGTTGTAAACAAATTATAAAACCAGATGTTTTCGTAATAATTTAAAGGGGTTTGCAAAATAGAAAAGCTGCTTTTATAACCAGAGGGGAAAAATTAGAAACAGAAAACAAGAATACCTATGCTGAAGTGCATACTCCACTACTGTCTTCATGAACAATATAGTGAAGTTCTTTAGACTATTGGTGTCTCAGTTTGTTTGTCTGGAAAATGGAAGTGAACCTGTATGACGTTGAATCAATAGTGGCATACATTGACAAGGCATTAGGGTTGGACTGGGTGCTAGTCCAGTGCTGAAATTTGTGATAGATCTCCCCCCAGATGAATTCCAGTTTCAGCGCAGGGTACAACATTAAAAGTTGGCATGCTTCTTTTCAGGATGTAGCAAACTTGAAGAAGTTACATCAAACTCCCAATGGCATGTCTCTTCATCATTTTCATTTAAGAAGGAATCCCTTGGCCAAAAGCCCATCTTCATCCAGCCTCTATCAAGCCTCAGGGTGTACTGCGGGGAGACAGTCAGATTTCATGCAAGGGTTTCTGGCATTCCCAAGCCAGAAATCCAGTGGTTTCATAACCAGCAGCCAATTCTACCAACAAAAGATATAGTTTTCCATTTTGAGGAGTCCACAGGCATGGCTTTAATGCTTATAGTTGATGCTTACTCAGAGCATGCTGGGCAGTACTCTTGCAAAGCAGCCAATAGCGCTGGGGAAGCCACTTGTGCAGCTACACTCACAGTGACTCCAAAAGGTAAAGCCCATCTTGCTTCAAAGACTTGGATTTGCTGCCTACCTCCTACTCCCCGTTACTAACGAGAGTCTTGGCTGCTTGTCTCATTGCGTATGTGGTCAGTCCATAATATACTAATAAAATAACTCCCAACAAGTGCCCCCCTCCAGGTCTCTGTTATGGGATAATCTATGCATATACTTTAAATCTCACTATGTATTCTGTGCATTACATTAGTAATTATTTTGTTAGGTATCGACTCTGATTAATATTTTTACTTTTCTAAACAACATCTCATGCATCATTAATGACCCATTTGCTGTATATTCTTTATAATGTATAATGTGGAGGGAGGATGAATGTTACAGAGAGAGAGGCTGGCTCTATGTAATTGCAATGACAGCAGAAGAAAGAAGCCAGACACTCCACGGCATCTGCATGAGTCTTATCACACATTTATCACTGAGTTGCTGGGAATGAATTTTCTTTTGTGCGCTCCTGACATCTTAGGGCATACTGAGTCTGGCATGCTGCTCCCAAGTGACAATGATGTCTTTCATCTTCATCTTCCATGCCATTTTGTGTTACTAACCTAGCCAAGTGACAAAGCTTAGATCTTAATATTCTTTTTTTTCTTGTCACTTGATTATACAGTGCAAGCCCTAGCTAGGCAAAATTCTGGGAAAGATGTAAGAGAGTCCACCAAGCCCCAGACAGTGGCAGATTCCTCTTTCACAAAGCAGGAGAGCAAAGTATCCCAAAAAGAAATTAAGTCGTTTCAAGGATCATCATATGAATGTGAAGTGCAGGTTTTTGAAAGTATATCTCAAAGTTCCACCCACACAGCTGCATTCGTTGGAGGTGTAGGGTCGCGCCATCCTGCATCCCTTTCACAGCTTGCAGAAAGCACTGGATTATCTGAGAAATATGCTGAAGAGATGACGGACAAGGTGCCAAAGATTCTTCTGCATCTGCGGGACCTCTCTGTCAAGTGTGGTGACACTGCTCAGTTCCTATGTGTTTTAGAAGATGAGTCTTCTGTTGATGTAAGCTGGACTCATGAAGGTGTAAAGATAGAGGACTCTGAGAGAGTGAAGCAGTCACAAAATGGAAATACCTGGTTTCTCATCATACATAATGTTCAGCTGGTAGACCAAGGATTGTACAGCTGTACTGTACACAATGAGTATGGAAAGAAGACAACATCAGCAGTACTAAGCGTAGAAGGTGGATATTTGATTTTTACCTATGACTTACTCATTTCATCTTCATCGCTTTCTGCAGCTTTTCTGCCATGCAAATTGGATCAATGAATGAGTATTAATTAGAGTATTTCAAAATTAGTGATTTAATCTCAATGGCTTATGAAAGTCGGCCAAGTCATTGGCCAAACTTTTTAAGAACATTTAACTTTCCAGTCTAGACTTAGGAAGTATAACTTGCAAATCCAGGTTCAGGAAGTTAATGTTCACATGTACTGCCTTTCCTAATATTTATCAAATATGCCACCCAGGAAGGTTAAAGTGTTATAGCTTAAGTATATATTTAGTATTTATCATTGTGCTTGATGCTGTGCTAAATTTAAATGTAATTGTTTTAGTATTAGAAGTTCAAAAATTCTCATTTGCCCTTCATTTTTATCTGGAGGTTCTAGCTGTTTATAAGGAAGCCATGAAAATTAAAAATTGGGCACTTAAAGTAATAGGGCTCTGTCTGGACCAGATTAGTTGTCTATAGATATCCTCAGTAAGTCAGATGCTTTTATAGCTTCGGATCATTATTTTTGTTGTTATTGTACTTGATTCTCTCCTGTGTCTGGAAAGGCATGAAGAAATTTGTCTGGACAAAGGATAGTTTCCTCCTCTTATCCATGGATTTTCCTTTGGGATACTAATGAAACAAGAATATTATTCTCCATTTTCTGGAAGTCCATGCTGCATGTCTGCAGACAGAGCAGCTTCATTGGAAAGAAGCCAATAGAAGAAGCTCGGATGCCCCCAGGGTCTATTGAGAGCTGTGGCCTCAGGTTCTCACCTGATCTGACCATACCATGTTTGAGTCATTATACAGGAGCCGGGGGCAATAAATACAGTGCCTGTGCACAGTCATCTCTACCCCACACTTCGAAACTGGCTCATTAATTCACTTAATATAACTACAGTATTCACTCCCTAAAAGGAGGCTCTTTCTTAAGCTGACATTTTGTACTATAGCTATTGCTGGTTATAGTCCCAAAGCCTACAAGGCCTCTCAAGAACTGAGATCTAGTTGTGCAAATAAGATGGAAAATTCCACCATCCAGAGAGTTGACCTCAGCTGCTGGCTAGCACAGTAATCACAGGGTTACTGCTTATCTGGAGTTGATATATACAAGCCATGTAGGTGACAACTGTGACAGTTTCTGTAGCAATGCAATTGGGACTTAGCTATGCTGTGGAGGCGGGAGAAATTTGGATCTTTTGACTTATTTCCTAAAGAACCCAGTGCCACAGCACAGTGCTTGGAAGTCAACTTCCCAGAGGGGATTTAATTGAACATTTTTTGCCCCCAGAATTCTAGTTCCAATGAAATATTATTAGAGTGCTCTTGGAGCATGAATAGTTTTTTCTTGGGAAGTCCAGACTGCCTTATTTGATCTTAAGAGAGTTAAAACATAAGCCACTTTTAAGTGAAGAGTGAGGGATCAGACTCAGTTATCCAGTTACCTAACAGAAGGCCAGTTTTTACATGTTCCTCTTTTATTTTGGCCTCATAACTTTACACAGGCCACAGAGTCATCCATGAAGGTCCAATAAGAATGTAAAGCCCGTAAGTCAGTGTAAGCTGAGCTCTTATACGCACAGCAAGCATAGACATTTCCTCTATTAGTTTCAGAACTAACATGCTGCTTTTCTTCTCATCCTAATGATATTCCATCTTCTCTCAATTCAGCATGAGTTTTACTCTTACAGACACAGCTAATTTATTCCTTTCCCTGACTTTATTCTTACCTAGCAAAAGAATCGCAAACCAGAGCAGTTACAAAACTTACCCTGGGTTCAGACACTAAAAGTATTAAAACACTCAGAGAGTCACAGATTAAAACAACCCGTGAAGTAAAGAGAGAATCATCCAAGAAAATGTCAAGTTTGTCATTAACTTCATGCCAGAGACCACAAGGAACTGAGAGGCCAGGGAGTCCGGCACACTGGCCCAAGTCCACACAGACCGGGGGATGAGAGCGGCACTGGGCACTCGCCGTTCCGAAGAAGCCGCCTCAGAGATGACTATGTCTAAAGACTATACCTTTTCCTTGTGTAATAAAAGCAATTTTGAGTGGATGGCTCTTTGTTTTGCTTCTTAATATGTAATCGGACTTCGGGTAGTTTAATCTTTTAAAGATGGTTCCAATCAAAAGAGCATTACTAGCTGAAAATGCTTAATTCTGCAGGAGAAATTGAGAATAGCCATCAACCAAAGGTGGCATGTCAGAAAATGCATGTTCCTTCTAAATATGACTTCCTCTCTTAGAGAGTGTTCAGTCAATAAGACATTAAAAAAAAACAAATTTTCCTTTAACTTGTGAATTGCTTTTCTGAGTGCATGTAAAGGCATGGAGAATTATAGAACTAAATGTGGAAATTTCATAAAGAATAGAAAATAAAAATGTTTTGAAATCTTTCTGTCAACACTGTCATCTACTTTATCAGCTTATTGATTTGTTTGGCATGAATTTTTTTGCTGCACTTGGGGGATGTAGTTTTCTATTATAATAAAGAGAAAATTGTAATGTATGAATTGTAAATTGAGGGAGAAAGTATACAGAATTAATCATTAAAACTTCTTTATTTTTTTTTCTATTTTAGCCCATGAATCCATTTTACATGAGAGGATTGAACAGCAGATTGAGGTGGAGATGAAAGGTATTGAATGTGAGATTTAAGTAGAAATTTTGAAGGATTAATAGAATCCTTGAGCTGCCTTCTTTCTTTTTTAGTATTATTGAGAAAAATGACATAGATGTACAAATATATCTCCTAGAGTATATATTATTACTATGTCGCATGCCTGGTTTAGTATGCTGATGGTTACATGCATTTCATAGTAATTTGTTTTATAGTAATTGAAAATCTTGAATTTAAAATTTATCAGCCATATTCAATTTCATGTTTGCAGCCATTTTCAAAAGTGTGTATCAGGAAAAGTTGGAATCTGAATGCATGAAATCATGAAATAGAAGTTTGTTTTCAAAATCACAGTGAATTAAATCAAACAGTAGACCATAACCTAGCTGCCATACTCAGAATGCAATGTCATGAATGAATTATGATTGAAATACTGCTTTATTCGGGGTGTGTGAAAAATGTTACATTCCCATTCTGGTTTACACTTCATGCACATATATCATTTTAACATTGATATGTCTCTTACACTGGCTTGCAGACAGCTGCCGTCCGTGATCCTTATTGCCTGCTTTTCTTTGTATAACTTTGTGACTTTATGGCTGTATTAGTTCGAATAAACGCCTTCTCATTTTATTTAGCTATTTATGGTTATAGTTCTTGTATATATTTTGAAAATAGTTGATTCTCAAAAATAAAATAATTTCACCTACAATCAAAAGGATCAGAAAGGGCGTTTATTCCACTCTCTGCAAGTCAGGTAAGATTTCCCTCTTAGCCATCAAAGGAACAAAGTTTTCCTGCTCTCAAAACAAATATGCACAGGAACATGTTATTTTGAAATGCATTTTTGCTTGTTCAAGAAGAAATTTCAACAGTTTGAAGAAAAGACCAGACAACGAACGATTTTCGTGTCAGAATCTTTTAAACAGAGCATGGTGTTGCGTTTATTCGAACAAATATGGTGAGTGAATTTTTTTCTGGATTTGTGAGAATCTGTAGCATGCATTTCATTTCCTATTTTGCAATTTCATTTATTTTCAACTTTTTTGAATACTATGGAAAATAGTAAAATGCTTTATAATTTAATTTTTTTTCAGAATTATTCTCCGAGGAGGAATCTGAACATTCTGAAAGAGATACACGTGATGCCTTTTCAGATTCTGAAGACATAGAGCACAGCTCCATGGCTGCTAGAAGATATGCAAGTAGAATATTATCTACAAGCTCCTGGCCTGAATATTTCAAGCCTTCTTTTACCCAAAAACTTACATTTAAGTATGTCACAGAGGGTGAACGTGCTGTTTTTACATGTAGATTAATTGCCTGTCCAACTCCAGAAATGACTTGGTTTCACAACAATCGGCCTATCCCAACAGGTCTCCGACGGGTTATAAAAACTGAGAGTGATTTACATGATCACTCTTCCAGTTTAGAGATCCAAAGGGTCCAAGACAGAGATTCTGGAAGTTATAGATTGTTAGCAGTTAATAGTGAAGGGTATGCTGAATCAACAGCATCACTGCTCGTTATCCAAAAAGGGCAAGATGAGAAATATTTAGAATTTCTGAAAAGGGCAGAACAGACACAGGAAGATGTAGAAACTGTAGTTGAAAGGAGAGAGGACAGGATGAAGGTTGACCTGAGGTTTACTGGTTCTCCCTTTAACAAAAAACAAGATGGGGAGCAAAGGGGAATGATGCGAACTATTCACTTCAAGGCAGCAAGTCCTGGCAAGAAAACAGATTTTATATATGATGAAGAATATTTAGAAAGTAAATCTGACATAAGAGGATGGCTTAATGTAGGTGAAAATTTCCTGGATGAGGAGACCAAAATGAAGTTGCAACGTTTACGAGAGGCTAGAAAAATGTTACTGGAGAAAAAGAAATCATCTCTTGTAGACATACCTTCTGAACTAAGCTCTAGAACTTTGAGAAGTGAAGCTAGTGATAAAGATTTTCTGTTCTCTAGAGAAGAAATAAAAAGCAGATCATGTCCTGATCTAGCTCAAAATAGAGATAACATAGAATATTCAACTGAGGGTATTGTCCAAAATCCACATGCCCTTCCTAATCAAATGGATCAAAACATAGAATCTGGAGAATCTCCCACAAGTTTTCCAAATACTGTTAATGAAGAAATTCTCCAGACAGAAATAAGAATGAGCCAAGCGGCATTTCTAAGAGAAAGTCTACCAAAAGACTATGTATATGATAGAGTTCTAGTAAATGAGAATACCCAAGCAAAAAGGCAAGTTGAAGAAATTATGACCAAAACTGAAATTGGAGAGTCATCTAAATCTATCACTAATGTATATAAGAACAAGGAACTATATGCCAGTGAATCTCTTGGTACACCTACTAATATTAAAGAAAATGAAGAACTCAATACTGAAAGAATAAGAAAGAGTGATTTGAAAGAATTACAACACTCTACTTCCACAAGAGTTGATGAATTCAAAACTGAACAGGAAGAAAAAACCAAAAGGTTTTTTGAAAATTCTTTTCAAAAGTATCTGCCACATTGCCCACCTTCATTTCTTCAAGAAATTGAATCTCAAGAGATTTGTGAAGGTGACAGTTGTAAATTTGTGTGTCACTTTCAAGGACACCCTCAGCCCATAGTGATGTGGTATCACAATGATGCACCAATGCCACGAAACCAAGGCTTTGTCATTCACACCTTGGGAAATTATTCAACATTAACTTTTTCTTCTGTTAATCCTCAACACGAAGGTTCTATCACCTGTGTGCTGTTTAACCAATATGGAACAGTAAAGACAACTGGCACACTGAAAGTGACAGCAAAACAAAGGCATGGTGTCAAAGCCCAGAGAGTCCCAGTGCTGCACGACTACACTGACGAGAACGAAGAGCTGGCACTGGTGTTTGACCAAGCAGAAGACTTTCTTCCATCTTTTACACAAGAGGGCCAAGCCAATCCCCATGTGTTACAAACTAACCCAGCAGTTCCTCTGTCTGAAGATGCAGAACTGCTTTCCTTTCCTGTAGAAATTCAGGTAACAGCAGCAACTCCTACCCCAGAACAGGATAAAGAGTCAAGAGAATTGTTTCCATTTGAAGAGTTGGAACCTAAAGCAACACCTAGACATGAGGCTACACGGTCACCCAAACACAAATTTATATTTTCATCTGATATTACTAATGAGCCGCCAAAAGTGTTACAAGAAATGCCAAGGCATGCCTGGTGTAGAGAAGGGGATTTCATAGTACTCGAATGTTTACTCTCTGGTGAGCCAAAGCCTGTGGTAACATGGTTTCAAAATGGAGTCCTTTTAACACAGAACCAAAAGTTTCAGTTTGAAGAGGTGAATTGTAGCCACAGATTATATATTGATGATGTTGACGTTCAAGATTCTGGAAAATATAAATGTGTTGCTGAAAACAATTCAGGAATAGCTGAGAGTGTTTCGTATCTCACAGTGGAACCTGTCACTCACAGGGAATATAGTCTATCAGAAAATATTGGTGGAATTTATGAAAAATATTCCAAAGATCAACAAATGCAGGGAGAATCTGTAAGGGCACATTTGTATGATTATCCAGCTGGTCCTTTTACTTCCCAATCTTATGTACAAGAATATTCTATAAGGGAGTGTTTTCAAGACCTTGAGACAACTGAGCGGATAGCCCAGAAAGCCCATGTTCACTGCACATCCTCTAGAGAAAGACTACCCAGATTTATGCAGGTTGCCTCTAGGTCCATAAAAACCAACAGGCTTTTCAGGGCTGAACTCATACAATGTCAGGATGAATGGAAAGAAGAACATGTAAATAAAAAGTCAAAGCTGCCCCAAGCAGAGGGTGCTATTTACCCATTTGTTGATGATTTCAGTGAAGTCAAAATTAGGAAAGAGGTAAGAAATGGTTTTGGAAAACTTGGTGAACCAGAAAGGGTCCATGTGCGAGAATATGGCCAAAGTGACAGTTTCTCGAATATCCACTCTGAGAAAACTTCTGAGAGTTATGCTACAAAGGACCCATCTACCATTGTATATGAAGAACCCCTTGCTGAAGAGAGGTGGTACCCAAGAAAAAAGGTGAAGCATAGAATCATTGCATTTGAAAAGTTACAACATGTAGAAAAAGGAGTTCTACAGAAAAGACCTACCAGGAAATCATTTGTTAATCCTCCTCCGAAGAAGCCTGATGACAATGACTTTCCATTAAATCAAAGAGAATCGCAATCAAGTAACCCAAAGGCAAATATGCATCATGCAGAAAAAATGTCTCCAAGCACCGAACCAGATTCATCTAACATCCTAATGAATTTAAAGCTGCTTTCTTCTGAAGCTCATGAGGAATTTAAAGCCCAAGAGAGGGAACAATGGACAGAAATAGGTCTTCTAGAGCAGTCTGCAGTTTCTGAAAGGGATGCATATGAAACACCTACTATATTGGACCTAAAGCAGCTGCATTCTCAAATAGAAAATCCAGATTTAAAACTCCAAGAATTAGATAGTAGTCAACCAGAAGAAGCTTATTTTAAAATCCCACATCCTGTTTCTGAAACAACTGATGCTGAGAGCCTTGTATTTGACCTAAAACAAATGTATTCTCATATAGGACATCCAGCTGAGGAGTTCCAAGAAACTAGGCAGCAGTGGGAAATACCTCATAAAGAAGAAATCCCCAGTCCTGACATACTACAATTTGATACACAGAATACATCTAAAAGAATGCAAAATAACATATTTACTAATCAGGAAATTTCTTCCAGTCAGGACTGGATGGAGAGAAGCTGTACTGATGATAAGGACTTTTACTTGGAAAAAGAAATCCAACAGATACAGGAACAAAGTTTAGATATTTTAAACACCAATGGTTCTCTTAAATTCTTTCCTGAGGAAATCGACAGCAAATCAGGTGCTCTACTTCAGACCTCATCAGCAGATGGAGGAGAACCTGATATTTCTGAGAAACAACATTCTTTAGAAAATGGAGATCAAAGTTTCATCTCACTTTTGAAAAAGGCAGCAAGTGCAGAAAAGCTTTTAGAAGTTTGTGAAATGAAGGAAGAAGACACTTTGAAACCAGAGTTGGCAACACTTCAAAAGCAGGAGGGAGGGACCCAGGAATATGCCAGTGGAATTCTGGGAGACCGCAAAGGCGATGCTCAGGAAGCAGATGCAGTCCACAGAAAGCTCTCCCTGAGCCAGTGCTTTCCATTCTTGATGGCTGAGGAACAACAGAATCCAAGTGATATCTCTGAAGAAGAAAAACTGTACAAGGAAATTCCAGTTACGAATGAAATTTCTCTCTTCACTACTGAAGAAGAAAAGATGGAAACTTGTTTTTCTGAAAATCTCCCTAAATTGGATGAGGCATGTACAAAGGAAGGAATGGACTCTGAGTCCTCCCTAACACAATATTTACTTGCTGCTGGAAAACATGAAGTTCCCGAAACTAAAGACACCATACACAAGGCAAAGCTTGTCCAGGGTGAATCAATCACATCTATGCAGGTTGAAGAAGTAACTTTCAACACTGTGTATGAATATTACAACCAACAACAAGAATCACTAGGTCGCCCATTTTCTCCTGAATCTGATATTTCCATTGATGTGGGAAGTATAAGCAGTGAAGAAATCTCTGAATTAGATCAGTTTTATACCCCTCCATCCTCTGTTGAACATTTTGAAACTCCAAAGTCTCCTGATTTATATTTTACTCCGCTAGATACAACTAAACAACCTTCAACAAGTTCAGGAGGTGAGACTGTTCAAAGAACCGCATCTTTAGAGGAAGTTGCCGAAAGGTACTCAACACCTTCAGAAGGTGAGATGACTCTGGAGAGATATTCCACACCCCCAGGGGAAACTCTGGAGAGATATTCCACACCCCCAGGGGAGACTCTGGAGAGATATTCCACACCCCCAGGGGAGACTCTGGAGAGATATTCCACACCCCCAGGGGAGACTCTGGAGAGATATTCCACACCCCCAGGGGAGACTCTGGAGAGATATTCCACACCCCCAGGGGAGACTCTGGAGAGATATTCTACACCATCAGGAGGAGAAACCATTGAAAGATATTATATTCCGATTGGAGGACCAAACCCCACTGGAAATGTTAAAAGGTGCCCATCAAAAATAGAAAGGGAGGACAGTACGCCAAATGAGCATTTCCATACACCTACAGGAGAGCGAAGTTCAAGTTATGAAACATGGCGTTCTGATTCATTTGGCACGCCCAATGAAGCCATAGAACCAAAGGACAATGAAATGCCTCCATCTTTTATTGAACCTCTGACCAAAAGGAAGATATATGAAAATACAACATTAGGCTTCATTGTTGAAGTTGAGGGCATTCCAGTTCCTGGTGTGAAATGGTATAGAAACAAATCTTTGCTAGAGCCAGATGAAAGAATCAAGATAGAAAGGGTGGGTAATGTATGTTCTTTGCAAATTTCTAACATTCAGAAAGGAGAGGGGGGAGAGTACATGTGCCACGCTGTAAACATCATAGGGGAAGCCAAGAGCTTTGCAAATGTTGACATAGCACCCCAAAACGAAAGAGCAGTGGCACTCCCACCCCCAGTAACACATCAGCATGTCATGGAGTTTGATTTGGAAAACAGTTCATCATCAAGAACTCCTTCTCCTCAAGAAATTGTGTTAGAAGTTGAATTAAGTGAAAAGGATGTCAAAGAATTTGAGAAGCAAGTGAAAATAGTCACAGTTCCTGAATTTACTCCTGATCATAAAAGCATGATTGTGAGTCTAGATGTTCTTCCATCAAGTTTAGCTGATCCGAATATGGCCTCAAGAGGGGAAGAAGACAAAGATTTAAAGATTGACTTAGAAGTATTTGAAATGCCTCCTCGTTTTATAATGCCTATTTGTGATTTTAAAGTTCCAGAAAGTTCGGACGCTGTGTTCAAATGTTCAGTCATAGGCATTCCTAGTCCCGAAGTTAAATGGTATAAAGAATATATGTGTATTGAGCCAGATAACGTTAAATATGTGATTAGTGAGGAGAACGGAAGCCACACCCTTAGAATTCGAAACGTCGGCCTTTCCGATAGTGCCACCTACAGGTGCAGAGCTGTGAACTGTGTAGGAGAGGCTATCTGTCGGGGGTTTCTCACCATGGGAGATTCCGAAGTATATGCTATGATAACGAGGAAAAGTAAAGTGACTTTAAGCAGTTTGAAGGAAGAGTTAGTCTTAAGGAGTAAATATTCAGGCAGCTTTTTTGAATTTCAAGTGGTGGAAGGGCCTCCCAGGTTTATCAAGGGCATTTCTGACTGTTACGCCCCTGTGGGCATGGCGGCGTATTTCCAGTGTTTAGTTCGTGGCTCTCCGAGACCCACAGTTTACTGGTACAAAGACGGGAAATTGCTGCAAGGAGCACGGTTCAGTGCTGAGGAAAGTGGCATAGGGTTCCACAACCTGTTCATAACAAGCTTAGTGAAAAGTGACGAAGGTGAGTACAGGTGTGTAGCTACCAACCAAACAGGAATGGCCGAGACCTGTGCAGCACTCACCCTAATGTAAAGTTTCTGTACACTGTTTTAATGCCTCAGTAATTATTACAATTATTTTGAGTGCTTTTATATTTCCCAAATTACTACAGATCTAATAAATTTCCAGATATGGCAAGTCTTTTTAAATGCATTACATTGAAGACCCCTGAGAAAACAGTTTCTCCATGTGGATGTCTCATATTTGTAATACATGTAAATATTCTGTTATCTAAACTGTGGAATCATCACTGTGTTAATTATGCTGTGAAAAATCAAGCACAATTAAATATTTATTTGGCTACCTAATTGTTTGTATTTCTACTGTATCTTCATTTCTCATCCTCAAAGTGTTTTAGCAGAACTCTTTCAGCAGATGAACTATACAGGTAAAGTAAAGTGTAAAGTGGAAGATGACCACACACAGACAAGTTGGTAAGGGAAAATCTCCTCTCTGCTCTGAGTATAAGTAGTTTTTGAAATTATAATTCTTTGCAGACAAATTCATGTTTATTTATTTACTCAGGCTTAGAGTAGATAAAATAAAAAACAGAAATTAAAACCAGCTTTGCCCATTTGATAACTGACTATATTATCTGTTTGACATTGCATTCTTAGTATATTTTTGGCTTTTAAAAATATTTTAATATTAATAACCCTCTTCTTAAATGTTTCAACTCTTGCTGGTTTTGAAGGGGCCAGTGGTGCTCACTGGATAGAGTTCATCTGGACATTTGCAGATCTGGGAATACAGATCTTCCCACTTTGGGAAATACCTCATTTTCTCAATTTTCAAGATGACATCAAGTGTAAAATTAAATGTCAATTTAATATTTGCCTGGGGGAAAAAGAAGCTACCGTATAACATTTATATATAGATTTTAAACTCTAGTACAATGTCAGAATCTTTAAAGTTAGGAAAAAAGAAGGTAGAACATATTTAGAATTCAGGCAATATGGTAATTTGTATTTGTATGTAACAAGATAAGCTTTCCTGTCATTTTCACTGAATTTCATTTTTAAAACTAAAAATTAATAAGCATTCAAATTCAAGATTTGTATGTTTCTAAAGTGACATTTTTTGTTCAAAATTGAAATTATAATAAATTCTCAAAATCCTTAGCATTGTACCTATGTACCAATGTGAACCTAAATCTTCCCATATAAATTATAATAAATATAGAGAAATTTCATTTTTATCTGAAAATGAGGGATTGGACCAGAAGTCCTAACAGGTGATCAGTCAGTGCTATGTGTCATCCCTGTGGTAACTTTTCTTAACATGATTTAGAATAAATTTTTAATTGCACAACAGATGATGAGAAAAAAGATAGAATATACTAATGAAATGATGACTCTTTCCTCCGCTCAACTCTTAAATTACTCCCTGTTGCCTAACAGCTGTGTTCATCCCCTGCACTGAGCAATTTTTAAGTGCCATGACTGGAATTAAATGTTAATTTTAACTCTAAAAAAATTAAACATTTAATTTAAATCTAATTTTCTAAAGAATTTATATAACCAAGCATGTTTACTATGTTTTTTTCATTATATTACCTTTTTATTCCCACATGGGAATTTCCTAAAAGCTTCCCAAAGTAAATAAGCAGTTAGGGACGTGTGCAGAAAGTAGACAGAGCAGTCAGGCATACACCCTCACCTCCACACCCCAAGACAGTCATCTCACTTGTCTTGAGTCACCATAACTTGTCAAGATAAATACACTCCTATGGAGTGATCTATTCTGTTTCAACCAGTGAGTACACAGTATCTGTGATAGTGGTTATGTGTAATGGAATATATCACATCCTGAATCCCTGAAATAAAACTAATCTGATACATAGTCATTAAGTAACAGTGAGTAATTATTTATTCTGCACTTAGTTACATAATGGCAGTGTAAATAAATTAGAAATTCAAGTCATGACGAACATAACAAGCACATGTTACCCAAATATTACAGAGCATAGATGAAAACAGTTCAAAAACTGTTTCTTAAAAAAAAAGAAAGAAAAGAAAAAGAAGAAAGAAAGAAAAAGAAAAAAAGGTTTTAACGCCTTATTGGATTTTCAGGAAGTGCTGAAAAATACACATTTATTTGCATAAGGAGGGCTTCATGTGATTTTGCTGATTAGAATTCCATTAGTCTCAAATGCATTAAACTGGAGGATATGCAGCATAACAATGACTCAATAAAGAAAATTAAGCTTGGCCCACACTTGGCTTATTTATTAATTGAAATTTTCAAATTTTCTGACTCAATGGCATATAACTTAAAAGTCTGAAATATTAATTTCTCTGCTGCTGGATAAAGAATTCATTTATTACATAGTCGAATAGACATAATTATTAGCTGCTACAACTACATGTGTTTTTAACCACATCTTCCGTGTTTCAGCACATTTGAATTTTATTCACTCTCTTTTTTATGGTCAATACATGATATTTAGAAATAAGGGAACATGTTTCAACATATCAGTGAGTAGGGGTATATGCACTACCCTGACAGCCATCCCCTTCTCAGATATTTTGGCAGTGCTAGGACAGGGAAAGCTGACATGAGGAATATGTTACAGGTTAAATGTGAAGTAAGTGGTCACCATTAGTATGTGAAGTTAATCAATGACTTTATGGCTACTAAGTGAAATAATAAATAACTGAGTGGGTATTCTACATACTATCGATAACTACCTATATACAGTACATGCATAGGTAGCAGACACTAGAGTCCTTCTTATAAATGCTAGTACACTAGAACCAAAAGGAATTATGTTATGAGACTATTCCCTGTGATGTAAGTGGTGTGAACTACTAAGATAACTGCTTTTGAGTAAGGCAATACAACTACTATTTATGTTCTACATACATAACAGATTTAATGAAAAACCTAATTCCTGGTATCAAATTACCCAACTTTCATTCTGTCATGCATGATACTTTTTAAAGAGTTTCTGTTATTCACTGCTTTGTTTTTCTCTTCAGTAATGTTGTACAGGTATTTCTTGCACAATAAAATACAATCAAGGTTTTTTGTCAACTGAGGTTTTATTTAAAATGTAAAAGAAGTGGTCCTTGAAAATGCTTACGAACAAAGCAAAGGGATACAGGGCTCTCTCCCTAGAAGTCTGCCAGCCAGTCCAGGGACAGGCTGCTGTACCGTACTGCAGTGCTGGCAGAGTTTCACAGTGGTTCTGTGCCATAGTGCCTGTGCCTAGGTTGTCTAGAGATTCTCAGTGTGCAATCTTCGTTCTGTGTTTACACCTCTACTGAACATGAACAAAGGCTCCTGCTCCTTGACCACAGCCAAATCCATTGGGCCCAAAGTTCTTTGCATAGCATCCTTTACAATAGATGCCTCCTTCTTTCTCATTCAGAGTTGTGGATTTCTTCCCACACTTGGCACATTGGAACAGTTTTTGTGCCAGGGCTTTCCAGCTCCAATCTTCTCAGCAGCATTAACAGAATTTGCACGTCTGACAGTCTTCTCAGCATCCCTGCATTTCTGAGCTAATTTACAACTGGTTGGATTTGTTGCAAGCCTGTGAGGCTGAATACTCTCAGGTTTGATACCAAGTC
Organism: Phyllostomus discolor; assembly: GCF_004126475.2. Classification (NCBI taxonomy): domain Eukaryota; kingdom Metazoa; phylum Chordata; class Mammalia; order Chiroptera; family Phyllostomidae; genus Phyllostomus; species Phyllostomus discolor. Next base: position 45,509,364 of record NC_040906.2, read on the forward strand.
TCCTGCCCCATCCATGTTGAGCATGCCAGGGCCCTGGCCTTTGGGCCCATACTGTTTTTTTTTCCTTAAACAACAGACATGTATTTCTCATAGTTATGGAATCTGGGAAGTCTGAGATGATCAGAGTAGCAGTATGCAACATGGTCAGGTTCTGGCTTGTAGATAATTGCCTTCTTGCTGTGTCCTTAAGTGATGGAGAGAAAGCTCTAGTGTCTTCCTCAGCTTATAACAACACATACGTCTTCCCATACCAAGATTTGCAGTAAACTTCTTCGTGGCTTGTCACTGTTGTGCTATCTAAAGATTTTCTGCAAACCATACACAGAAAGCAGCAGCAGTGGAAGCTTGTAGCACCACACTGCCCCTCTTACACATGATACTCAGTCCTCCCACAGGCCACATACCCATTCTTACCTTCCCAAAGGACCATTTGCTTGGGAGGTAGGGCCATGCACTGAGGGCAGAGCTAAGGGGGTCTGCAGGCTTCGAGTTCATAAGGAGAGTCAGGAGCCACAATCAATGTTTTAATGTTGGAGTTGTTTTCTCTCATTTCTGATTCTCCCATTTTCTTCACTAACTGAATTAACATACATCTTATTACCAACGTTTTGCTAGAGTACTGTGGCAGTTCACACAGGCCAAAAAGAGGGCTTGCATTCTAGTAACTGTGAGTAGTAGTTCTTCTACAAATGTTAATCTGATTAAACATTCCATGCGGCCCCTCGTTTTGACTAATGGCTTCAGCTTATAAGCAGTAACTAGAATGTAGATCATCTATTTCAAAAATAATCAGTCTTCAATTTGATAATGGGGATGTTTTTAAACTCAAAAAAATTTATTTGTAAATAATAATTCTGGATCTTTTAAGAAATTGATTTAAATAACCCTACATTCTTTTATTACAAATATTAGCCAGCAGTTTTTCAAACTTTAGAGTTGGGATTGTATCACAAAAAAAATCATAAAAACAACTTTAAAATTTATAAGCTGTAACACAAATTAAGTGGATTGAAAGCTGCATTAGTATACTATTTATAATTGTATAATGTAACATAATAAACTAAAGTTAAACACTTAGAAATGTGCTTTTTGATAAGTTAATCACAGGATAATCTAATGATTGCAGGAATAAAGCAGAAGAAGGTCATCAATTGGGATACAACAGTTTACTTTTATTTTTTGTTAAATAAAACTGATGCTAAAAATAATCATTTTTCCCCATACAGAGTTTTCTAGTTATCTTCTGTCTGCTGGTGAAGAAGGACTCCAAACCTATAGCTCTGACCTTCAGTTATCTAAAAGAAGTGAAACACTTGAACTTTTGTCTAAACCTCCAGTTCATTCAACTAAATTTGATTCCCAAAAGCAAGGCAGTGTCCCAGTTTTTATCAAAGAAGTGTCAGATGCTGAAATAAGCATAGGGGATTTGGCTAAACTGTCTGTTACTGTCACTGGCATTCCCAAGCCTAAAATTCAGTGGTTCTTTAATGGAGCACTGTTAACGCCTTCTGCTGAGTACAAATTTGTTTTTGATGGTAATGATCACAGCTTGATCATTCTGTTCACAAAATTTGAAGATGAAGGAGAGTATACATGTGTCGCCAGTAATGAATATGGGCAGACAATATGTAGTGCCTATCTAAAAATAAATTCCAAAAAAGAGGGGCACAACGAGAGTGAACCAGGATCAGCACTGGAGAAACCTCTGGAAAAGTTCGAAGGCCCTTGTCCTCCTTACTTCCTTAAGGAGTTAAAACCAATTCAATGTGCCCAGGGGCTCCCTGCCGTCTTTGAGTACGTGGTGCTTGGAGAGCCTGCACCCACTGTGTTGTGGTTCAAAGAAAACAAGCAGCTTCACACCAATGTTTATTACACTATCATTCATAATCCTGATGGTTCTGGGAGGTTCATTGTCAATGACCCTCAGAGGGAAGATAGTGGCCTCTACGTCTGTAAAGCAGAGAACACGTGGGGCGAGTCCACCTGTGCTGCAGAGCTGCTCGTGCTTCTGGAAGCCACAGACACAACGGATGCAGCCGGCAAAGCAAAGTCCACCCCAGAGGCTCCTCAAGATTTTCCACAGATGTCATCAAAGGGCCCTGCAGCTGAACCATTTGACTCAGAGCCGGAAATTGCAGCTTTTGTGAAAGATACCATTTTGAAAGCTGCTCTAATTGCAGAAGAAAAACAACAGCTTTCTACTGAGCCTATTAAAACCAATGAACTGAGCAGTCCAGTTACCTTAGAAGTGGAAGAAGTTAGTTCATTGACAGACAAGCCTCTGAAAACCTTATTAGCTGAACCTGAAGGGGATTATTCATTGTCTTCAATAGAAGAACCTCCAACTTATTCATATCCAAACTCTGTGGCAGAAGAAGTACTTTTACCAAAAGAAAAGACAGTATCTTCAGTGGACAAAGAGCAAATAGGGCCTCTTCAAAAGCAAGAGGCACATAGTGCTGTCATTGTGAGTCAGAGCTTAGCTGAGGGACATGTGGAAAGTTTTGAGGGTCCTGACATTGTGGTCTCTGAGGTAAACTGTGAGCCCCAGTTCCCTTCAGAACACACCTGCACAGAGGAGGGAGGAATTCTGATGGAAAGTGCAGCTCAACTGGAAAGTACAGCTGAAGATTTTGGGGCCAGAACTGAGGAGAGCAAGTCCTTAAGTTTTCCATTAGTGTGTGAGGAAAAACAGGTACTGCTCAAGGAAGAGCATTCGGAGAACTTGGCAATGCCTCCTAACCAAACCACTGAGTATAAGAAAGAGCCTGTGGCCATAAAGGGTGTACAGGAAGTGCAGGGATGTGACCTTCTTTCTAAGGAAAGTTTGCTTTCTGGTATGCCAGAGGAACAAAGGTTAAACCTGAAAACTCAAATCCGCAGGGCTTTGCAAGCAGCAGTGGCCTGTGAGCAAACAAGTCTTTTCTCTGAGTGGTTAAGAAACATTGAAAAGGTGGAGGTCAAGGCCATAAACTTCACCCAAGAGCCCAAATGCATTTTGTGCACCTACCTTATTACCTCAGTGAAGTCTGTAACAGAAGAATTAACCATCGCTATTGAAGGCATTGATCCTCAAGTGGCGGACTTGAAAACTGAATTTAAGGATGCTCTGTGCTCTATTATATGTGAGGAAATAAACATCTTAACAGCTGAGGATCCTAGAATTCAGAAAGGAGCCAAAACAGGCTTGCAGGAAGAAATGGCTTCTTTTTCAGACTCACAGAATGTTGAAGCAATCACTGAACCAGGCATTGAATCTAAATATTTTGTCTCAGCAGAGGAGGTCAGCTATTTTAATGTGGGAAGTCAGGTCAAAGTTGCAGATACAGCTCTCACTGATGGGGTTGCTACAGCTCCTACATCTGTTGAAAAGCAGGATGAGGTACCGAAACTATCTGAGGAAAAAGACAGGCCCTCCGAAAGTGGCTCTGAGAAGGTTGGGCTAGTGGAGATACAGGAAGCTGAGGGTAGTGTGGTCAAAGAGGGCACTCCTGTTATTCAAGCACCCTTGGTGGACACTGCTGCTGAGGAAGGTGACATCGTAAACCTCACATCATCCATAACAAATGCCAAAGAGGTAAATTGGTATTTTGAGGGTAAACTGGTGCCTTCAGATGAAAAGTTCAAGTGTTTCCAAGATCAAAATACATATACACTAGTAATCAACAAAGTAAATACAGAAGAACATCAAGGAGAGTATACCTGTGAGGCCTTGAATGACCATGGAAAAACAGCAACGTCAGCAAACCTCACTGTAGTCAAAAGAGGTTGGAGTTTAAAGATTAAGTAGATCAAGCGCTAACATTCACTGGATTGTAATGATTTAGGTTTCATCACCGAATTTTCACTTACCTGCCCTAATGCAGTTGTCGTAAGAATGAAGTCACGGACATAATCATGGTTATTAACGCTTTTCCTTTTCCCTTCCTGCCTTATTGGATGATATGGTATATCTATATTATTATTTATTTTTAAAATAAGACATGTTTTTATGTTTCACAATACCAATATAGGTTTCTTAGTTTATTTTTATATGAAAATACTTTAATAGCATGTAATAAAAACCTGTCAGTGAGCACTGAGCTACTCTAAAATTGCCAGTCTCATCCCTAAATTCACAATAACCATGATTAATTGTCCAGTTATGTTCCTTGTTTCTTTTCCCTTTCTTGCTGTTGTATCACGTATCACTTTATACAGTAGATCTTGTTTTCTCACATTATTCTCAGTGTTTCCAGTCAGCATGGTATATTGAAACAATACACCATGTTGTTATGCATGTAATCCAGTACCATCACATTTTAATAATTTTGTTCACAATTCACTGCAAAGTAATGATTGACTATGTTGAAAGCTGCATATTGTTTCTTTTGCCTTCATTGATCTTTCTCATTTTCCAGTCACTTGTCTTAGTACCACAATCTGTCTCACCAATTTCAACTGTTTTTACTTCATTAACAGAAACACAAATTAGAAGGAAAAGGAAAATGTGGTATGCCTGATAAGGAGACATGCTAATGGACTCTGCTTCCCTTCGCAGCTGCCCCTGTGATCAAGAGGAGAATAGAGCCCCTTGAAGTAGCTCTGGGCCATCTAGCCAAGTTCACCTGTGAGATCCAAAGTGCCCCCAATGTCCAATTCCAGTGGTTTAAAGCGGGCCGAGAAATTTACGAGAGTGACAAGTGCTCTATTCGATCTTCAAATTACGTCTCCAGCCTGGAAATCCTAAGAACCCAGGTTGTTGACTGCGGCGAGTACACCTGCAAAGCGTCCAATGAGTATGGCAGTGTCAGCTGTACAGCCACACTAACTGTGACAGGTAAATGCCAAACACTGAGTCAGATGTTTTCATCTCATTTCACACTGTTGCCTAATTTGCTTTTCACGCAGGTGCAGGAAGTGCTTGTTCTACCAACGGGAAAGACCAATAGCTGAGACGGTAATGTGGGAACATGGTGGTTAGGAACTGCAGGACCTCTGTGGGGAAAGAAACCATTATTTAGTCATATTTCTCACAATAGCTAAAGAAAAAAATAAAAGTAATTTATTATTCTGAGAAAAAAAGTTAAGAAATCAAATGAGCAGTGGCTCCTGGAAGTTTGGTTTGGAGGGGTTTTATATTGTTTGCTTTTTTTGTCCTCTCTCTTTTTAAAAAAAAAATTACTAAGTTGGTGGATATATCTTGGGTAAGTGCAAATGGTTTGGCCCTTAATATGAAAATGTTGGGACCACCAAAATTTTTGATGACACTGAAAAATATCAAATATCCCAATGCATTTAATAATTTGAACCCAGTTAAGCAACTGAGAACAGAATTACAAACTGAGAAATACCAGAGCAGAAGATAAAGTGAAACAAATCCTAATGTGAAACACAGAGCTAACACAGGACTGTAAACTAGGATTCTCAGCCTAGGCTTTATTCCTAATTTAAAAGTAAGAGCAACTACACAGATATTCTGTTCCTAATATCTTAATTGACACACAGGATGACGTGAGTAGTTAACACTCATCAAGTGTTTGAATTCCCTCATCAGAAAACAAGTTAGTAGCTTTTTCTTTCTCTCTTTGTCTCTCCCTCTCCCCTCCCCAAGGAAAAGTATGAACTATGGTTTAGGGTCAGGTGAGCAACAGCCTGTGTTGTGGAGAGAAGCCACGCACCAATGGCAGGGAGGGACTGACCCCTGGTCTTCTTTTCCAATGGGAATGTGAAGGGGGGAGGCAAATGCAGCATATCTATTTGACTTGCAAAAAGTCAGAGTTCCCTATAGCTTCCTTTCTTATGCAACTTTTTCACAGATCAGAAACTCTGAAACTCAGGCCCATGGCGACCCCACCAGTGGTTTTCACTTTGTGATTAAAGTCTCCGTGTGATCACGTGCATGGCTTTAATCTTAGTGACACTTTGGGAAATTTCTTTATCCAAATCAGGCCAATTGAGTAATGGGACTAATACCCAAGCTTCCAATAAGAAGAAAGGAAGGAGGATGATTTTTCAAAGACTGGAAAGAGAGGTCCCTAAAGGCTTCCTTCAAAATGCAGAATGGAAATGGGAAATTATCACTATAAATGGTTTTGCAAGTTTGAAATGACTTTGGGGTTGCTTTCAAAGTTGAGCCATTTAAGGATTTGCTGGTGGTTGACATGAGGGTAGGGAGTCTTTACAAAACTACTCAAACTTTTTACCACTTAACATTTCTCTACTCTTCAGAAAAGTCAGTACATTTTTATCTTTCTTATACAGTCTTCCAATTAGCCAGAATTAAACTATCAGCTGAATTGCTTATCAAATAATTCAAACAATTAATCAGCCATTACAATGGACAACTCTTTAGCAATAGTAAGTTAATGTTGCTAAATAAAGGGACATTTGTTCTTTCCTTTGATAAAGACATTTAAAATGCTCCTCTATAAAGAATATTCTCATCTCTTTCAACAAATATTTTTGTGCTATTAATACATTGCCCTCTTTTAAATAATGTCTCATATATATCTAAAGATACTTTTATTTTTTCACTTGGAGTGTGTAATTACAGCAAGAGCTTTAGTGGGGACAAAATATAATGCTGAATAAATTCTTTTGCAGAGGCATATCCACCAACCTTTTTCTCCAGACCTAAGTCCGTCACGACTTTTGTGGGTAAGACAGCCAAGTTCCTCTGCACAGTGACAGGGACTCCCGTGATTGAAACCATTTGGCAGAAAGATGGGGCTGCACTGTCACCTTCCCCTAACCGCAAGATTTCAGATGCAGACAACAAACACAGTTTAGAACTCTCAAATCTTACCATTCAAGATAGAGGAGTTTACTCTTGTAAGGCTTCTAACAAGTTTGGAGCCGACATCTGCCAAGCCGAGTTGATCATAATCGACAAACCACATATCATTAAAGAGTTAGAGCCTGTGCAATCAGCTATCAATAAGAAGATCCACCTTGAATGCCAAGTAGACGAAGACAGAAAAGTCACAGTGACGTGGCATAAAGATGGGCAAAAACTCCCACCTGGAAAAGATTTTAAGATTGATTTTGAAGATAAAATAGCATCTCTTGAGATCCCTCTTGCCAAACTAAAAGATTCAGGAACCTATGTTTGCACAGCTTCAAATGAGGCTGGAAGCAGCTCTTCTTCCGCAACAGTAACAGTCAGAGGTAAGAAATGTGTGAATTTAATTTCCCACTTCCTTCTGTGAAAGGATGCCTTAGTATAAAAATCGTTAACAAACAATGCAGTCAGTGCATTTGGTTATTAAAATAATCCAAGCAAACCTTTTGGTTTGGAGAAATCCTGGCATTGTTTGATTTTATTTTTTCAATCTTCTTCAGAATTCACTTACTTTTGTTCTTTTAAAACTATCTGCCATTAACAAAGCTGCTTAAAATTTCTTCTAAGATCTTCAAGTGTCTAGGAAATCCTTTTTGTGTAAGTAGTGTGCTTGTTTTTGGTTTTGTTTGTTGATATGTTTTGTTTGTTTGTTTGTTTGTTTGTTTGTTAAGAGACTGGGTATTTTAGAATCATGAAAACATGGAAATCTGTTGAAAGCACCATAACCTTTTCAGAAATTTCATGCAGATATTTTGTGTGTATTGTGTCTTTCTGTTGCATATGTCTACTTATCTTTTGTGAAGTTTATGCCTCAGACATGTTCTACATTCTCTTTTCTTATTAACTTCACATAGAGCCACCATCCTTTGTGAAGAAGGTGGATCCCTCTTATTTAATGCTCCCTGGTGAATCAGCACGCCTCCACTGCAGGCTGAAAGGCTCACCTGTGATCCAGGTTACTTGGTTTAAAAATAACAAAGAGCTCCATGAGAGTAACACAATCCGAATGTCTTTTGTCAATTCGGAGGCTGTACTTGACATTACCAATGTGAAAGTGGAAGACAGTGGGAGTTACTCCTGTGAAGCAGTGAATGACATCGGCAGTGACAGCTGCAGTGCCGAAGTAGTTATCAAAGGTTTGTGTACTCACCTACCATCCGTTGTTTTCCCAAGAAAAGATTTTCTTTTTCTTTGCTCATAACACATGACTTAAATAATGCTTTCCTGCTTTTGTAGAACCTCCTTCTTTCATCAAAACTCTTGAGCCAGCAGATATAGTGAGAGGAACAAATGCCCTCCTTCAGTGTGAAATCTCAGGCACGGGACCGTTTGAAATTAGCTGGTTCAAAGATAAGAAGCAAATTCGAAGTAGCAAAAAGTACAGGTTGTTTTCTCAGAAGTCTCTTGTGTGTCTGGAGATCTTTTCCTTTAATAGCGCAGACGTTGGTGACTATGAATGTGTTGTTGCTAACGAAGTCGGGAAGTGTGGCTGCAGCGCAACACACTTGTTAAAAGGTTAGTTTTTTGAAAAACTGGTATCTCTTTAACAAAGTGTGCAAATAGCTTTCTTAACCATGGGAGGAAAACTGGTAATTTCCCTTCTCTTTCTCCTACACTTTCAAAATATATAGGTTTTGCCTTTGGTTTGACCTGGGACTTGGGGGCAAAGTCAGTGACCTTCATCCAGCATTAATCTCAAAGATCAGTGTAAATATTTACTCTCTGACAACAAAAGTGAAGTATATGAAAGATCATTTTGTCAGCTGATAACCATGTGTCTTCTATGCTTCTTTCTCTTAGACAGAATTGTAATTCCTCTTAAATTTTATTTCTTCTTCTAACTAACCAACACTGTGGGAGAGCAGTACTGGGCAAGATAAATGTAACCTAGACAAAACATTTACATATATACCGTGTTGAAAATGTTTGGGAATTGACAAGTTTCGTATGCTGTCTTTCTTTGACTAGAACCACCAACCTTTGTAAAGAAAGTAGATGATTTTACTGCACTAGCAGGACAAACTGTTACCTTACAAGCTGCTGTGAGAGGGTCAGAACCCATTTCTGTCACGTGGATGAAAGGACAAGAGATCCTTAAAGAAGATGGAAAAATCAAAATGAGCTTTTCCAATGGTGTCGCAGTCTTGATAATCCCCGATGTTCAGATCGGCTGGGGTGGCCAGTACACGTGCCTGGCAGAAAATGAGGCCGGGAGCCAAACATCCATTGGGGAATTAATAGTTAAAGGTTCGTGTAGGAACATTTTTAACTTTGAATCAATATTTCCTTCACAATGAAACCCCCATACACATCTTGGAATGCTAACTATTTAATACCATTATAGAACCTGCCAAAATTGTTGAGAGAGCAGAACTGATCCAGGTGACTGCAGGGGACCCCGCCACACTGGAGTACACAGTCACAGGCACCCCGGATCTCAAGCCCAAATGGTACAAAGATGGGAGACCTTTGGTGGCCAGCAAAAAGTATCGAATAAGTTTTAAAAACAATGTAGCCCAACTCAAATTTTATTCAGCTGAGCTGCACGACAGTGGCCAATACACGTTTGAAATTTCCAATGAGGTGGGCAGCAGCTCCTGTGAGACAACTTTCACGGTGTTAGGTTGGTATCTCTGGAAATCTGTGCTACCTGTTTCTTTGAAAAGCAACAAAGTCAAAAATAAAATCGTGAGCACTTTTCCACATTGATCTTTCTTCCTCTTCTTGTGCCATGAACAGATCGAGACATTGCTCCATTTTTCACCAAACCCCTGCGCAACGTGGATAGTGTTGTCAGCGGTACCTGCAGGCTGGACTGCAAAATCGCTGGCTCCCTCCCAATGAGGGTGTCCTGGTTTAAGGATGGGAAAGAAATAGCTTCTTCTGACAGATACAGAATAGCATTTGTGGAAGGCACAGCCTCTTTGGAGATCAGCAGAATAGACATGAATGATGCAGGGAATTTTACCTGTCGAGCCACAAATTCCGTGGGAAGCAAGGACAGCAGCGGAGCCCTGATTGTGCAAGGTTGGATGGAGACTTTGCATTTCATTCCTACTGTACATCATGTTCACATTAAGACTTCTTCCCTTAGGTCTCGCCTCTTAACTCTTTGACATTCTTTCTTATACCCCTTCTTTAGAACCACCCCATTTTGTAACTAAACCTGCATCAAAGGATGTTCTGCCCGGCTCGGCTGTCTGCCTGAAGAGCACCTTCCAAGGGTCTATTCCTCTTACAATCAGATGGTTTAAGGGTGACAAAGAGCTGGTTTCTGGTGGAAGCTGCTATATCACCAAAGAAGCCTTAGGAAGTTCCCTGGAACTCTATCCAGTAAAAACCTCCGATTCAGGCACCTATACCTGTAAAGTCAGCAATGTTGCTGGAGGCGTGGAGTGCAGTGCAAACTTATTTGTAAAAGGTCTGCGGTGTTTTCTGAACATCTTTGTGCTATCATTGTTATAAGTTCTTTCCTCTTTCTCATGTTTCTTAACAACTTCTTTCCTTTCATAGAACCTGCCACATTTGTTGAAAAGTTAGAGCCATCACAACTCTTAAAGAAAGGAGATGCCACCCAACTAGCCTGCAAAGTCACTGGTACCCCTCCCATTAAAATAACGTGGTTCGCAAATGATAGAGAAATTAAGGAGAGCAGCAAACACAAAGTGTCTTTTGTGGAGTCCACTGCGGTTCTAAGACTTACAGATGTTGCCATCGAAGACAGTGGTGAATATATGTGTGAGGCCCAAAACGAGGCTGGTAGTGACCACTGTGGTAGCGTTTTAATAGTCAAAGGTTTGTGTTCACATTGCCTCTTATGTTACCAAAATTGTGGCCCATAGCACAGATTCCTCCCCATTAACTCAAAAATAATTCCTTTTCTACTATAGAGCCACCTTACTTTACTAAAGAATTTAAGTCAGTTGAAGTGCTGAAGGAGTATGATGTCATGCTGCTGGCTGAGGTGGCAGGCACGCCTCCCTTTGAGATCACTTGGTTCAAAGACAACACGACACTGCGAAGTGGTAGAAAGTACAAGACCTTTATTCAGGATCAGCTGGTTAGCCTGCAGATCCTCAAGTTTGTAGCTGCAGACGCTGGCGAATACCAGTGTCGGGCGACCAATGACGTGGGCAGCAGCACCTGCAGTGCCAGGGTGACCCTAAGAGGTTAGTGTTGATTCAAATGGTGGCCTAGCTCGCCTGTAGACTCAACTCATTTTTTCAGCCAGTTTTTCTCTAGAGCTGGTACTGATTGAGAATTCATTCTTCTATTAGAACCACCAACCTTTGTCAAGAAGCTCGAGAGCACCAGCTCCCTTCGAGGAGGCACAGCTGCCTTCCAGGCCACTCTGAAAGGCTCCTTGCCCATCACAGTGACCTGGTTAAAAGACAACGATGAAATCATCGAAGACAATAATATAAGAATGACCTTTGAGAACAATGTAGCCAGTCTCTATCTCAGTGGCATTGAAGTCAAGCATGATGGGAAATATGTCTGTCAGGCCAAAAACGATGCAGGAATACAACGATGTTCTGCCGTACTCTCAGTAAAAGGTTGGTTCAGAAATTCTGGTGTGGGTTTCAGGAAAATGTGCAGATGTGAGGCTTTCAGTAGAGCAATTCACAACCCACACTTATCCCTTTGTTTTCTACAGCACCTGCAACAATCACTGAGGAGGCTGTGTCTATAGATGTCACCCAAGGAGACCCAGCCACTTTGCAGGTCAAATTTTCAGGGACTAAGGAGATTACAGCCAAATGGTTTAAAGATGGCCAAGAACTGACCCTGGGCCAAAAATATAAAATCAGTGTCACTGACACAGTCTCCATACTGAAGATTATTTCTACAGAAAAGAAAGATAGCGGAGAATATACTTTTGAGGTCCAAAATGATGTTGGGAGAAGCAGCTGCAAGGCTAGGATTAATGTATTAGGTTGGTATTGCTTTTCTCTGCAGAGGAGCTGGGTGTTTCTGTGCTCCTTCATCTCTTACAATTTTAGAGAAAATATAAACTGGCAGATTGACCTAACAATTTTTTTGTTTTTTCATTGTGTAGATCTTATCATACCTCCCTCATTCACCAAAAAGCTGAAGAAAATGGACAGCATTAAAGGGTCTTTTATTGACTTAGAATGTATAGTGGCTGGGTCACATCCCATAAGCATCCAGTGGTTCAAAGATGACCAGGAAATTTCAGCTAGTGAAAAATACAAATTCTCTTTTCATGACAATACTGCCTTCCTGGAAATTAAGCATCTGGAAAGTACAGACAGTGGGACATACACTTGTTCTGCCACTAACAAGGCAGGCCACAACCAGTGCAGTGGCCATCTGACAGTCAAAGGTTGGCAACTTTTATCTCCACCTATCAAGAACTATTGCTGTCTCATTTCTCAATTCTTACCTGTACTGCTCAGTTCTAAAATGAACATTCCTTTCTTGTCTTGCTTCTTTTTCTTTCACCTCAGAACCCCCTTACTTTGTGGAAGAGCCACAGTCTCAAGATGTCAATCCCAACACAAGGGTTCAAATAAAGGCTCTTGTGGGTGGCAGTGTACCCATGACAATTAAGTGGTTTAAAGACAACAAAGAGTTGCACTCGGGAGCAGCTCGCTCGGTGTGGAAGGATGACACCTCCACCGTGCTAGAGCTCTTTTCGGCCAAAGCTGCTCATTCTGGGACCTACATTTGTCAACTAAGCAATGATGTTGGCGTAGCCACCAGCAAGGCCACTCTCTTTGTAAAAGGTCTGGTCTCCACGTCTCCTCAATTTCTTGCTTGTCTGGATTTTCTCGTGGGGGGAGGGGAGAAGCTTTAGAAACCGATTTTGCTTACTGGCCTCTGTTTTTAAAAATGTTCAACATCACACTTTTTCCCCCATCTTTAGAGCCTCCTCAATTCATTAAGAAGCCCAGTCCCGTGTTAGTGCTGAGGAATGGACAATCGACAACATTTGAATGCCAAATAACCGGCACTCCTGAAATCAGAGTTTCTTGGTATCTGGACGGGAATGAAATCACAGCCATTGAGAAATATGGCATTTCCTTCATTGATGGCTTAGCCACTTTCCAAATTTCTGGTGCTAGGGTAGAATACAGTGGGACTTACGTCTGTGAAGCTCGTAATGATGCAGGCACAGCAAGCTGCAGCATTGAATTAAAAGTGAAAGGTTCGTTACTGGATCTGCTTTCTGTTTTGGCTGTGCTACTGGCTGCACTTTGGGTCTTCCCTTGAGTAAGCTAGTCTCTGTCTTCCTTTTGAATCTTCAGAACCTCCCACTTTTATCAGGGAGTTGAAGCCTGTGGAAGTAGTGAAAGATAGTGACGTGGAGCTGGAGTGTGAAATTAAAGGAACATCTCCATTTGAAGTCACTTGGCTGAAGAATAACAAGGAAATACGAAGCGGCAAAAAATATATCTTGACTGGCAGAGTGTCAGTGTTTAATCTCCATATAACCAAGTGTGACCCTTCAGACACTGGTGAATACCAGTGCATTGTATCCAATGAAGGCGGCAGCTGCTCTTGCAATGCCCGAGTCTCCCTGAAAGGTCAGTTAGTTACACACACAAGAAGCAGGCTGCTGGAGAAAAATTTTGTAATGCTCTTTAGCTTCGTGATTATGGGTTCAATTGTACCTCTTCTTTTCACACTATCTAATCACAGAACCACCATCATTTACTAAGAAGATAGAAAACGTCACTACCGTTTTGAAAAGTGCTGCCACCTTTCAGAGCACCGTGGCAGGCTCTCCTCCCATCTCCATAACCTGGCTAAAGGATGATCAGATTCTGGATGAAGAAGATAATGTTCATATTTCATTTGTGAACAATGTGGCCACACTTCAAATCAGAGCTGTGGACAATGGACACAGCGGGAGGTACACGTGTCAAGCAAAGAATGAGTCAGGAGTTGAGAGGTGTTACGCTTTCCTTTTAGTGCAAGGTTTGTAAGCTATTCTCTTTTGGAATTAGTCTGTGGAGACACTTTCATAAACATGCCTTATCTCTAGTGAACTTGTCAATGCAACTCACCCACATTTTAATTCTTGCTGCAGAACCAGCTCAAATCCTAGAGAAAGCTAAATCCGTTGATGTTACTGAGAAAGACCCGGTGACCTTGGAGTGTGTTGTGGCTGGGACACCAGAACTCAAAGTGAAATGGCTTAAAGATGGGAAACAAATTGTGCCCAGTAGATATTTTTCCATGAGTTTTGAAAATAATGTTGCCAGTTTTAGGATTCAGTCAGTAATGAAACAAGACAGCGGTCAGTATACTTTCAAGGTGGAAAATGACTTTGGAAGCAGTAGCTGTGATGCCTACCTGAGAGTGCTAGGTTTGTACCTTGGCTCCTGTTGGCTTCTGTTGCTTATATTATGTCCTTTGTAAACAAATGGCAACATATTAATGGATGTGTTTTGCTGTTTGCATTGGACAGATCAAGATATTCCTCCTTCATTCACTAAAAAATTAACCAAAATGGATAAAGTTCTCGGCTCTTCCATTCATATGGAGTGCAAGGTTTCTGGCTCACTTCCTATTAGTGCTCAGTGGTTTAAGGATGGAAAAGAAATATCTACAAGTGCAAAATACAGACTTGTCTGTCATGAGAACACTGTGGCACTGGAAGTTAATAATCTGGAATTAGAAGATACTGCGAATTACACATGCAAAGTCTCAAATGTAGCAGGGGATAATGCATGCAGTGGCATCCTAACTGTGAAAGGTTAGAATTTCTTTACCTCTTCTGGATTCTTCTTTGTAATTGCTTTGAAAGTGTATCACTCTTACCTTGTATCCTTTAGAGCTAAAAGTCTCATTAATTTTGTTTCTTTAGATATGTATTTACTGAGTTCAAGAAATATTCAGTCATTACCTCTTTTTAATAATGTATTCTTATATGTCAAAAAACTGTCAAAATAATTTAACTATGGGAATTTAATTCAATATATTTCTCTTAAAAATCTATAGAACCACCAAGCTTCCTAGTGAAACCTGAGCGACAACAAGCCATACCTGATTCTACAGTGGAATTTAAAGCAGTACTAAAAGGAACACCACCATTTAAAATAAAGTGGTTCAAGGATGATGTGGAACTTGCCTCTGGACCTAAATGTTTCATTGGCTTGGAAGGATCAACTAGCTTCTTAAATCTCTACTCAGTAGATGCTTCCAAGACAGGACAATACTCTTGCCAAGTTACCAATGATGTTGGTAGCGACTCTTGTACTACAATGTTGCTTGTGACAGGTGTGCAGGTTTGATTGGTTTCATGTTTCTGTCTCACCTGTGTCTCTGGTCCTTTGTGATCTGTTATGGTGCTTTGACCTAATCAAGGAAGTACCCTACTTTCTCACAGTATCTGCCAGGCATTGGCTGTGTGTTCTTCTCTGTTCTACATATCACTTGATTGAACTTTTGTTATCTGTATCTGTTCCCTCATAATCTCCTCTTTCCTTCACTCTCTAGAACCACCAAAGTTTGTAAAGAAATTAGAAGAATCCAAAATAGTGAAAGCAGGTGACTCGCCACGACTTGAATGCAAGATAACTGGATCCCCAGAAATCAGAGTTGTGTGGTACAGAAATGAACATGAACTCTCAGCCAGTGACAAATACAGAATGACTTTCATTGACTCAGTGGCTGTCATACAGATGAACAATCTTGGTACAGACGATGGTGGGGATTTCATCTGTGAGGCTCAGAATCCTGCTGGCAGCACTAGCTGCAGTACCAAGGTCATAGTAAAAGGTAGAGATCTATTTCTTCTGTTCGTTACATACAACTTACCTTTCTCACCCTTGGCATCATAGCTCTTTATTCCTTTACTGCCATTTTAGCCTCCATTTGAGCTCATAGAGTATTTTCCCAAGATGGCATTATTTCCCTTTTGAGATATTATTTCTTAAGCTTTGCTTACAGGTAGCCAATCATTCTAGAATATTTTTCTTTTTATCCCAATACCCAACATTCTTATAATCTGGACACATTAGCCAAGCAGTTCAAATTTCATGTTTCAAAAACATGCAAAAAATAAAAACAAAGTAGGCATTTATAAATTAATTTCACTTTCAATCGCTTCATAAATATATCATCCTAACTATAATATTTACCATGAGTATCAAGTAACACTTACTACATGTAAATAAGATGCAAGCAATACAGGTTTTAACTTTACATTTAAAACAAAGCAATTACATTTTTTTTCTCACAAGAATCAGTTTCTATTTTTTTAAAATTCTATCACTATACCTTGGTACAAATAATACTCATTATTTTCCACTGCCATTTCCCAGTATTGTTATCACAAAGTCCAAGTTTGTTATATTGGGAGGCAATTAGTGCAATAATCATCTGTTGAAGTAGAAAGCATGGATCACAAATGTGATACCTTCCAAGTGTCTCAACTGTACAGCACACACAAAAGATTTATTCCTGAAGTCAGGGTTCCATACCTCACACAAACCATATTAATTAATATTCTGGAGGGTTTGGCTTTGTTTGGTCCATGTTTTCTCTTTTGTTTTGATTTTCCAATTTGTGCATCAATCTTTCTTGTCCAAGATAAATAAGTAAGGTGGAGTAGACAGAATGTTGAGCTGCTCAGCAAGGGCAGGTAGAGTCAAGCCAGGGTTCTCTGCCATGAAGCTGAGTGATTTGGTAAAGGCTGATGGCCTCTCTGAAGCTGTTCTTCCTCAACACTAATGTGATAGTGCTTGACACCACTTCCCCATTGTAGTATCTGGACTCTTTCTTCCAATTTAAAAACAAAGAAACAAAAATATTCTAGGAAATTAAAGCCCTATTCATGAGAAACTCTTATTTTTTTACAGAACCACCTGTTTTTAGCAGCTTCCCTCCTGTAGTAGAAACCCTTAAAAATGCTGAAGTTAGTCTTGAGTGTGAACTTTCGGGGACACCACCATTTGAGGTGGTGTGGTACAAAGACAAGCGGCAGCTCCGAAGTAGCAAGAAATACAAGATTTCATCCAAAAACTTCCATGCGAGTATTCACATTCTCAATGTCGACACTTCAGACATTGGTGAATACCTCTGCAAAGCACAGAACGAAGTGGGAAGTGACACTTGCACTTGTACTGTAAAATTAAAAGGTAAGCATATTTCCTGCATGTGGCAGAGGTGGCAGGAATGTGCAAAATACTTTTTTCTATCTCTGTTCTATCATCTGGGCAATCTTTTCAACAATCTCCATCTATCTTTCCATGTTCAGAGCCACCAAAGTTTGTTTCCAAACTGAACAGCATCACTGTTGTTGCTGGGGAGCCTGCTGAGTTACAAGCATCCATAGAGGGCATGCAGCCTATTTCTGTCCAGTGGCTTAAAGAGAAGGAAGAAGTGATTAGAGAAAGTGAAAACATCAGGATTACATTTGTGGAAAATGTTGCAACTCTACAGTTTGCAAAAGCAGAACCAGCTAATGCTGGGAAATATATCTGCCAAATCAAGAATGATGGTGGAATAAGGGAAAACATGGCCACACTGACTGTTTTAGGTTGGTACAATATGGTGCAATGGTCCCCTGATAGAAAGCGGTGCCAAACATTGAGATGAGTTACTATGAGTTACTGGTAAAGTCTCCTTCCCAGAATTTCTTCTAGACCTATATCAATCCTCGTCTATTTGAAAGGTTTAGGGAATCTAATAAATCTTCTGATACTCTGTGATTCTGACAAATATTATCCATCCATTTTCCTGTTTGCTTACTGCTTTTCTTGATGGATTAGCAGATGTAATCATGGCTAACTTTTGTTACACATAAAAAAAAAAGCAAGAGCCAAGTGTGACATTCTGTTTCCAAAGCATTTGATAGGAAAACTTGCCACTTTCATCATTGGGCATATTAACCTTCAATTTTTAATTGTTTGAATAACAACTTCCAAAAAATTATCTTGTGCACCTGAAAGTAGAGCAAAAATACCATGTAATTAAAAATAACATGTAGCCTTTGCTCCCAAGATCAAGTGCACAGCAATAGACATAGTCTAATGTACATTGTCTGAATTGTTCTGATGATCAACTAGCACAGAAACATATTTCTTAATAATAACTCCTATAATCTCATGGCAATGTGTAATTATGAAATCACATTTTAAGTCTAGAGACAGAACCCTAACATAAGCATCTCATTGGAATAAACAGTCTTAGCGAATTTGCTAGTAGAGATGGGGTAAACACAGTAGAGGTATAGTAAAGGTAACAGACTTTGACAGGTGTCTATCAAATTCTATTTCAGAGCCTGCAGTCATTGTCGAGAAGGCAGGACCAATGACAGTGACTGTAGGAGAGACGTGCACTCTGGAGTGTAAGGTGGCTGGCACTCCTGAACTCTCCATTGAATGGTACAAGGATGGAAAGCTGCTGACTAGCAGCCAAAAACACAAATTTAGCTTCCACAACAAAATCTCTTCCTTAAAGATTCTCTCCGTTGAAAAGCAAGATGCAGGCACATACACTTTCCAGGTTCAAAATAATGTTGGAAAAAGCAGCTGCACAGCTGTGGTTGATGTTTCAGGTCTGTTCCGATATATTCCTCTCATTACTTACACAGTATTCCTTTCAAAAGTTCTCTTCTCTTGAGTCTCCTTTATTCTTTCAAATCATGATGCATTTCTTGCCTTTCTTTACACAGACCGAATGGTGCCTCCATCTTTCACACGAAGGCTGAAAGATACTGGTGGGGTGCTAGGTACTTCTTGCATCTTGGAGTGCAAAGTAGCTGGATCTTCACCTATCTCTGTTGCCTGGTTTCATGAGAAAACTAAGATTGTCAGTGGAGCAAAGTACCAAACCACATTTTCAGATAATGTCTGCACACTGCAGCTGAATTCTCTGGACTCGTCAGATATGGGCACTTACACGTGTGTGGCTGCCAATGTCGCTGGGTCTGACGAATGTCGCGCAGTGTTGACTGTACAAGGTCAGTGTCGGACACTCAAACCTTTTCTTACAAATGCCTCTTTGGCTGCACATATAGGTTGACACACATTTAAAAGCACTCTTCTTTTGTGATTCAAAATTGCACCTGAATTTGAAGCTTACAGCACCTTTTCATTGTCCTCTGTATCTGTGTAGAACCACCCTCTTTTGTGAAGGAACCTGAACCTTTGGAAGTACTACCAGGCAAAAATGTCACTTTCACAAGTGTTATCAGAGGAACCCCTCCATTCAAGGTTGGCTGGTTCAGAGGTGCCAGAGAGCTGGTGAAAGGAGACAGGTGCAACATCTATTTTGAAGACACTGTAGCGGAACTGGAATTATTTAACGTCGACCTGTCTCAGAGTGGGGAATATACCTGTGTGGTTTCTAACGGTGCTGGCAAAACATCCTGCACTACTCGTCTTTTTGTTAAAGGTTTGCTCAAGTGCATTGGTTCTTCCTATTTTCTGTACACTGATCTCCTTGTTTGTATTTTACTGTGCTTAACTGCTGTGCTTTGTCACTCACCAGAACCAGCTGCGTTTGTGAAGAAATTAAGTGACCACTCCGTAGAACCAGGAAAGTCCATAATTCTGGAGAGTACCTACACTGGAACACTTCCAATTTCAGTTACCTGGAAAAAGAATGGTGTTAACATAACTCCATCTGAAAAATGCAGCATAGTCACAACAGAGAAAACTTGCATCCTGGAAATTCTGAATAGCACAAAAAGTGATGCAGGACAGTATTCCTGTGAGATTGAAAATGAGGCAGGGAGGGATGTCTGCAAAGCTGTGGTATCTACATTAGGTGTGTTGTCAGTTCTTCTGTCTTAATGATTGGCATTCATCTAACAGAAAGTGTGGGGGTTCTTTTGTTTCCTTTCATTCCAGTTGCTAATTGTGAGCTTTTCTTCTTTAGAGCCCCCTTACTTTGTTATGGAACTGGAACCTCTGGAGGCCTCAGTTGGTGATTCAGTTTCTTTACAATGCCAAGTGGCTGGGACACCAGAAATTACAGTGTCTTGGTACAAAGGAGACACCAAGTTACGGTCCACCCCTGAATACAGGACCTACTTTACAAACAATGTGGCCACACTTGTTTTCAATAAAGTGAATATCAATGATGGTGGAGAATATACGTGTAAGGCAGAAAACAGTATAGGAACAGCTTCTTCTAAAACTGTCTTCAGAATTCAAGGTGATGATATTAATTTAGAAATTAAGAAATTTCTTTTTTCATTATCTTAACTCTTTTATCTTTATCAGGGAAATTTTTATTTCATCTACTAATGCTTCAGGTATCCCTTGTCTTCCTACAGAGCGTCAACTGCCACCTTCCTTTGCACGACAATTGAAGGACATTGAACAAACTGTTGGGTTACCAGTTACACTCACTTGTCGATTAAATGGCTCTGCACCCATCCAAGTGTGCTGGTATAGAGATGGGGTGCTTTTGCGAGATGATGAAAATCTACAGACATCATTTGTAGATAATGTGGCAACTTTGAAAATTTTGCAGACTGACTTGAGTCACTCTGGCCAGTACTCTTGCTCAGCTTCCAATCCACTAGGAACAGCATCTTCTAGTGCTAGACTGACAGCAAGAGGTTTGTTCCCATCTTAAACTTTCTCTTTGCAAACCATGACTTCCTGCTCATTGTCAAAGTAAAAATGGCCAGTGACAAAAGCAACAACAACAAAAAACACACACATACACACAATTGCCTTTTCTTTTCATCTTTCAGAACCTAAGAAGTCTCCCTTCTTTGATATCAAGCCTGTATCAATAGATGTCATTGCTGGGGAAAGTGCCGACTTTGAGTGTCATGTTACGGGTGCTCAACCAATGCGAATCACTTGGTCAAAAGATAACAAGGAGATTCGTCCTGGAGGAAACTATACGATCACATGTGTGGGAAACACTCCCCATTTGCGAATTCTTAAAGTAGGCAAGGGAGATTCTGGTCAGTACACTTGCCAAGCAACCAACGATGTTGGCAAAGACATGTGCTCAGCTCAACTCAGTGTGAAAGGTATCATTGTGTGGCACTTGCCAATATTCACTCTTTCCCACCTTTGTGTAACTGTCTTCTAAAAATTTCTTTCGTTTTTAAATTTTGGAAATAAACTAACTGGATCATGTTACAATTCGTATATTTGTGTCAGAGGTAACAATCAAAGTTCTGTTTTCTCTTTTATCGTTATTTAAGTTAGTGTATCTCTAAGTGTAATCCGATCAAAAAGTATTGTTCAATTGAAATGTGTTAAATGTTGTTTCAACTGTCTATTCTCTTTTTCTGTTCTTTCCTGTTATATGGCATTCTGATTTATCATTACTAAATTTTTAACCAAGTGCCTCTGTAATACATTTATGGGTATGTTTTAGCTTGTTTTCAAACTACAGAATAAACTTATCAACTTAATTCTCTTTAAAAATATGAAAAGCTTATTTACTAGAAAAGACGGCTTATTTTATCACAAAATTCTCAGAAAGTATACTCTTAATAAACCAGTTTCCATAAGCACTTACAGGATTTTCAACTATAAATATGTTATTTTTTTCCTTTGATTTACTAGAACCTCCAAAGTTTGTTAAAAAATTAGAAGCTTCAAAAGTTGCAAAGCAGGGAGAATCCATCCAACTGCAATGCACAATAAGTGGTTCCCCAGAAATCAAAGTTCTGTGGTTCCGAAATGACAGTGAACTTCATGAAAGCTGGAAATACAACATGTCATTCACTAATTCTGTGGCATCACTCACCATCAATGAAGCCAGTGCTGAGGACAGTGGAGACTACATCTGCGAAGCTCACAATGGTGTTGGTGACGCCAGCTGCAGCACAGCCCTGACTGTGAAAGGTTAGACACACTGCATTTGTTTCTCTCTTCCTTCTCCAATTTGGATTCCTTCTTGGTCACATTATAAACTCCAAAGTAAAAAGCCTAGTTAAGGGTATGTGCTTGTAATTCTGAAACTAGTTTTTATTTCTTATGTTAGCATATTGTTAATATGGTCACACCTGTCAATTTTTTATTTAATTTTTTTGCAGATACCACTTTTATTTATTTTTAATAGTTTATTTTTATTGCATTTTTCCCATTACCATTTATCCCCCTTATACCCTCTTCCACCTATACCCACCTCCCTCCCCACCACAATTGTCACACTGTTGTCTGTGTCCATGAGTCCTTTTTCTTTTTGTTCAATCCCTCCATCCCCCAACCCCCCAACACTGTCAGCCTTAATGATTGCAGATTCTATTTTTTTTCCTTTTTAGTAAGCAAGTATTCTCATTGTTTATCTTCTTATTTTTTTCCGGTAGCACCTCCTGTTTTTACCCGGAAGCCTTCTCCTGTAGGAGCCCTTAAAGGTTCTGATGTCATCTTACAATGTGAAATTTCGGGAACTCCCCCATTTGAAGTGGTATGGGTTAAAGATCGAAAGCAAGTTCGAAGCAGCAAGAAATTTAAAATTACTTCAAAAAATTTCGACACAAGTCTTCATATCCTCAATCTTGAAAACTCTGATGTAGGGGAATATCATTGCAAAGCTACTAACGAGGTGGGAACTGACACCTGTGCTTGCACTGTCAAGTTCAAAGGTTTGTACATAGGGGCACAAACATATATGTTACTTCCTTTCACCTTTTCTTATTTGGCCAATACCATATGTGGATGTGATTCTCATTTTTTCCTAACCACAAATTTATTTTGTCAGAGCCTCCACGATTTGTGAAAAAGCTAAATGACACCTCAACCCTTGTGGGGGATGCTGTCGAGTTACAGGCTGTGGTGGAAGGCTTCCAGCCAATTTCTGTCGTCTGGCTGAAAGATAAAGGTGAAGTCATCAGAGAGAGTGAAAACATAAGGATTTCCTTCATTGATAACGTTGCTACCCTCCAACTTGATAGACCGGAAGCATCTAATTCTGGAAAATATGTGTGCCAAATCAAAAATGATGCTGGAATGAGAGAATGTTCAGCAGTCTTGACTGTCCTAGGTTAGTAACAAAGTACAGCCTGAGAGAATAAAATCAAGTTCATTGACCCATGATCCTTGTCTGCAAATATTACTCTTACCCCATGTTGATTATACTCTTAGTTTGGAAGGTGACTTTGTTTTCAATGTAACATACTTCTTCTTTCAGAACCAGCCAGAATCATAGAGAAGCCAGAACCCATGACGGTCACTACTGGAAATCCTTTTGCGTTGGAGTGTGTAGTTGCTGGAACTCCAGAACTTTCAGCTAAGTGGTTCAAAGATGGAAGAGAATTATCTGCAGACAGCAAACATCACATAACGTTCATCAACAAAGTGGCTTCACTTAAGATCCCCTGTGCAGAAATGAGTGACAAGGGCTTATACAGCTTTGAAGTGAAGAACAGTGTTGGTAAAAGTAACTGCACTGTATCTGTTCACGTTTCTGGTAAGTAGTATGAAGTTTTATGAATATAGTATTTTTCCCTGGAAAAAATAATAAAGCTCTTCTGTAAACACAAAACTATCCTTCTCCACCTAGATCGAGTTGTGCCTCCTTCCTTCATCCGCAAGCTGAAAGACACAAATGCGGTGCTGGGAGCCTCAGTGGTTTTGGAGTGCCGAGTCTCTGGCTCGGCCCCCATCTCAGTCGGCTGGTTTCAGGATGGAAATGAGATTGTTAGTGGGCCTAAATGCCAGTCCAGCTTTTCAGAAAATGTCTGCACTTTGAGGCTGAGCTTCCTGGAGCCTTCCGACACAGGCACCTACACTTGTGTGGCTGCCAATGCGGCTGGTTCTGAGGAATGCTCGGCAGTGCTGACTGTGCAAGGTCAGTTTCGAGGAGCAGGCTGCTGCTTCTCTCAGTCTCTTCCACATGGCTGGGTGCCGGCCTGGCGTGGGATTTCTTTGTTTGGTCTTCATTTTTAGTCATGACTCTCTTTTCTTCAAATAGCAGAAGCACTTCTCACTCAGATTTCTCTCTTTCTCTTGATCTTCCCCTCCCTCTGGGGTATTCTAGAACCACCATCTTTTGAACAAACCCCCGATTCTGTGGAAGTTTTACCTGGAATGAGCCTCACGTTCACCTGTGTCATTAGAGGCACCCCTCCTTTCAAGGTCAAATGGTTTAAAGGCAGCAGGGAACTGGTGTCAGGGGAGTCATGCACCATCTCTCTGGAAGATTCTGTCACAGAGCTGGAGTTGTTTGAGGTGGAGCCACTGCAGAGTGGAGACTATTCTTGCCTCGTTACTAATGATGCTGGCAGTGCTTCCTGTACTGCACATCTTTTTGTGAAAGGTTTGCTCTTCTCTCCAGTTCATGTATCTTTTAAAATTTTCTAAGTCTTCATTTGAAGATATCAACTTTACCTTCATATTTTCTCCTTATAGAACCAGCCACATTTGTGAAAAGATTGGCTGATTTCAGTGTTGAGACAGGAAGTTCCATAGTTCTTGAGGCCACGTATACTGGCACGCCTCCCATCTCAGTGAGCTGGATGAAGAATGAGTTCGCTCTTGTACAGTCTCCGAACTGCAGTATCACTATGACAGAGAAATCTTCTATACTGGAAATTCTTGACAGCACCGTGGAGGATTATGCACAATACAGTTGCCTGATAGAAAATGAGGCTGGTCAAGATATTTGTGAAGCTCTGGTGTCTGTCTTAGGTGTGTTGACAGTTACCTCTTTTCTTTCTTTGAAAACATCCTCTTTTAATTAGCATGATTGATTGACTACCATTCTTTGTACCTTAGAACCACCTTATTTTATTGAACCTCTGGAACATGTGGAAGCAGCTGTTGGAGAACCTACAACTTTACAGTGTAAAGTAGATGGAACCCCAGAAATTAGAATTTCTTGGTATAAAGAACACACAAAGCTACGATCAGCTCCTGCATATAAAATGCAATTCAAAAATAATGTTGCCTCCTTAGTAATCAACAAGGTGGACCATAGTGATGTGGGCGAGTATACATGCAAGGCAGAAAACAGCGTGGGGGCCGTCGCTTCTTCAGCTGTGCTTGTTATCAAAGGTGATGATGGTTTTGCTTAAGAAGTTTTGCTGTGTGTTGACAGATCCATTTTCTTAAAAATGTCAAAACTTTAATGGACTGAAATGTGCTATAGATATTTTCTCTCTTGTAAATAAGTTTATCTGTAACTTCTTACAGAGCGCAAACTTCCACCTACTTTTGCAAGAAAACTGAAGGATGTTCATGAAACACTTGGCTTCCCAGTTGCATTCGAATGTCGCATCAACGGCTCAGAACCTCTTCAAGTGTCTTGGTACAAAGATGGGGTGCTTTTGAAAGACGATTCTAATTTGCAAACATCTTTTGTTCATAATGTAGCAACACTTCAGATTTTGCAAACTGACCAGAGTCATGTTGGTCAGTACAATTGTTCAGCTTCTAATCCTCTTGGGACTGCCTCTTCCAGTGCAAAGCTCATTCTCTCAGGTAAGTAGCCCATCACATTACCCTCTTCATTCTAAAGCAGTTTCACTGCTCTGGGCCATTCAACTCTGGTGCCACTTTGCTCCTGCTCCACGTCTGGGAGCATGAAAACTGAAGTCACCATGTTGGTCTTCATTCTTTTCAGAGCATGAAGTGCCACCTTTCTTTGATCTAAAGCCTGTATCAGTAGATCTTGCTCTTGGAGAAAGTGGTTCTTTTAAATGCCACGTAACTGGCACTGCACCAATCAAAATCACTTGGGCTAAAGATAACCGAGAGATTCGCCCTGGAGGCAACTACAAGATGACTCTGGTTGAAAATACTGCCACTCTGACAGTTCTCAAAGTAGGCAAAGGCGACGCTGGGCAGTACACCTGCTACGCGAGCAATGTTGCTGGAAAAGACTCTTGTTCTGCTCATCTGGGTGTACAAGGTACTTGTCTAAGTAGCAAGGTCTCTCCCCCCACTTTCAGTATCTTAAACTGTAAGAGGAAGGATGTGCTTGAAAGTTATGTTTAGGAGCATGGCCTAGTAATTACAAGTGATCACGTGGATCCAGAGCCTTTCAAATGAGGTCAAGTTTTAATTTTTTTTACTACAATTGGACTGAAAGTCCATTTTTGAAAGCTAAAAATAGAGATCAGAGAGAGTGAACAAAAGCTTTTCACAGAGTTGCATGAAAATCCAAGTGTGAAGGAAGTTATCTTAGAACAAAAAATTTATCTTAAATGATTTATTTTCCACAGCAGTTATTAAGTGAATGGATTTTGTCCCTCTAAGGGACAGCAGAGGCCCAAGTTCTCAAGCCCTTCAAGAAGAGTCCAGATTAATTATGCCAATATCTCTTCCTCCATTAGCCCCACTTAAGTAATCGTGAAAGCTGGCAGGGTGGCTGGGGGGAATACATCAGTATCTGACATTATGGAAGACAACCAGTCCCTTCTGCAGCATGTTCATGGCTGCTATTGTCAAGAAGTTAACTTAACTTAGTGGGCTTTTGGTCAACCCATTAGAACATTATTAAAGATTTTTGTTGTAGTGTTGGTTTATGAATACCCTGAAATTAAAATAGAACTAGATTCAGCAGCCCTCTTGCTCTATGGCATATAGCTAACCATCTTTATCTCCCTAAGCTTGAATATTTTGCTTCAGTTAATGAAGAAAACATTACTTTCCTAACTTCAAAGGAAAATTATAAAGGTTGAAGAAATATCTAAAGCCCATAAGAGAAAGCGGCACTTTAAAAATATTAAAATAGCTGACCCAATTCTGCTATTCTGATTTGTCATGGCACATAACAGATATCTCTTCAACCACAGGAAGTAGACAGTCCTCCACTGATTCACATACAGGAAGTAATCAAATTCTCTTATTGCCTGTGAGCCTCAGAGTACCTCCACCAACAGATACACACTCTTTCTCTGATCCTGCAATAGAAAAGTGATTCTTTTTGCTGAGAAGGGGGTTACACAATAGGACTTCATGTCTTTTCCTCCTTCCTTTTGCAATAATATTTGAAATGGGTGGTTGCAAAAATAAATGTATTTAAAAGCATCTTTTTATTTCATCTTGAGTTATGCGTGTGTGTTCCATTCCTTATCTTGTGTTTTCCCTCTCGGTCCTATAGAACCACCCAGGTTCATTAAAAAGCTAGAACCCTCAAGAGTTGTGAAACAGGATGAACACACAAGATACGAATGTAAAATAGGAGGCTCTCCAGAAATCAGAGTTTTGTGGTACAAAGATGAAACTGAAATTCAAGAGAGCAGTAAATTCCAAATGTCATTCCTGGACTCGGTGGCAGTGTTGGAAGCGTACCATCTCAGTGTTGAAGACAGCGGCGACTACACATGTGAGGCCCACAATGCAGCAGGCAGTGCAAGCAGTAGCACCTCCTTAAAGGTTAAAGGTCAGATCTCGCTCTTCCTTTGTGTTTTTCACATTATCCTCCCCTCTAGTTGTCCTTGTAATACCCTACTGGACTCTCTCCATTGTTATCTTAAAATCTTTAAAGGCTACAATAGAAAATTGAATTTGATGTTTTCTCTACAATGGAATGGAAAACTGATTCTTAATTATAACTATATTTTTACAGAATACCTCCTAATTTTCCTTTCTTTTCCCCCTAACTTAATTACCTTCCAACTTTAGAACCACCCATTTTCCGAAAAAAGCCTCATCCCGTTGAGACACTGAAAGGAACCGATGTCCATCTTGAATGTGAACTTCAGGGTACTCCCCCATTTCAAGTTTCTTGGTATAAAGACAAGAGAGAGCTTAGGAGTGGCAAGAAGTACAAGATAATGTCTGAGAACTTCCTTACAAGTATTCACATACTGAATGTCGACACCGCAGACGTTGGGGAATATCAGTGTAAAGCCACAAATGATGTGGGGAGTGACACTTGTGTTGCTTCTATCACTCTGAAAGGTTAGAGTGACTTCATTCTCTTCTGCACCCTTTTCCTTTTAATATTAATGCTCTGTTGGCCCCTTAGCTATTGCCCAGTTCTTTATCACTAGCTGTCTCTTCTACTTTTCCTTTTCTTCCTTTCCAAATCTTTTTGCTTAGGGTGCATCTTGTTTTTAAATCCTACCAAGAACCCTTTTAGACATATTTTCCAATGGGTTTTGATTGGATTTAAAAGGCTGGAGATGACAAGATGTTCAATTCTTTCTGCTTACTACAAATTTGAATGTATCTCTGCTGCCAGAGATACATTCTGGGTGAACCAAAATGCCTCTTATTTAACATAATGGAAACAACACATTATTGCTACTTTGATTCCTAGGATTCGTGATTTAAAGGAAATACTATTAATCCCACCCATTTTAAATGCAGTATATGCTTCTTTTTCATCAGCACCACCAAGATTTGTGAAGAAGCTCAGTGACATTTCCACCATCGTTGGGGAAGAAGTACAGCTGCAGACTACTATTGAAGGCGCTGAGCCAATTTCCGTGGCGTGGTTCAAAGATAAGGGGGAGATTGTTAGAGAAAGTGAAAACATATGGATTTCTTATTCAGAAAACACTGCAACCCTACAGTTTTCAAGGGCAGAAACTGCCAATGCTGGGAAGTACACCTGTCAGATCAAAAATGATGCTGGAACACAAGAGTGCTTCGCCACACTGTCTGTTCTCGGTCAGTACAAGTAGGATGTGGTTATGAACACAAGGCATATACTTACCAGTGTGTGCATTTCCTTTCATTTTTCAATTTGATTTTAAAATTTGGATGCAATTTTCTCTCATGTTAGAACCTGCAGCAATTGTGGAAAAGCCAGCATCCATAAACGTTACCTCAGGAGACACCTGTACCTTGGAGTGTGTAGTCACTGGCACACCCGAACTCAGCACTAAGTGGTTTAAGGATAGAAAAGAACTGACAAGTGACAG
This sequence comes from Phyllostomus discolor, assembly GCF_004126475.2. Lineage (NCBI taxonomy): Eukaryota > Metazoa > Chordata > Mammalia > Chiroptera > Phyllostomidae > Phyllostomus > Phyllostomus discolor. The sequence goes on from NC_040906.2 coordinate 45,537,959, forward strand.
CAAATACAAAATAAGTTTCTTCAACAAAGTGTCTGGCCTTAAGATTATCAACGTGGCACCCAGTGACAGTGGAGTATACAGTTTTGAGGTGCAAAACCCCGTTGGCAAAGACAGCTGCACAGTCTCAGTTCAAGTTTCAGGTTGGTTGGTTGGGCTTTTGTTTCATTGTTATTATAATGTTCCTTGCCCATCGATCCTTAAGGCTTTTGATTATATGAACCTATGGGGAATTTTTTGATACTCTCACAAAAGAACCAAATAAATCTAGGTATATTCCATCAAAAAGATAGTAATTCTCTTTTTAAATCATTTCATAACTCTTGTTTCTTGTTTGTTTAACTCTTATCACACATAGACCGAACCATTCCTCCTTCATTCACAAGAAAATTGAAAGAAACGAATGGTCTCTCTGGTTCCTCTATTGTGATGGAGTGCAAAGTCTACGGATCACCCCCGATCACCGTCTCCTGGTTCCACGAGGGGAATGAGATCAGCAGTGGAAGGAAGTACCAGACCACCCTGACAGATAACACCTGTGCTTTAACCGTGAACATGCTGGAGGAATCTGACGCCGGTGAATACACATGTGTAGCTACTAACGTGGCTGGCTCTGACCAATGCAGTGCTCCTTTGACTGTGAGAGGTCAGTTACAAATACAGTAAAATAAGATTGCATGTCATGATTTCTAAGCCCTTTCATCATCGCAAATCAAACATATTAAATTTTTCTGCTGTGTGCTTTTTTTTGTTTAGAACCACCATCCTTTGTTCAGAAGCCTGATGCCATGGACGTGTTAACAGGAGCCAATGTAACTTTCACAAGCATCATAAAAGGAACCCCTCCTTTCAGGGTCAGCTGGTTCAAGGGCAGTAGCGAACTAGTTCCTGGGGACAGATGTAATGTGTCTTTGGAAGACTCAGTTGCTGAACTGGAGCTGTTTGATGTAGATACATCACAAAGTGGAGAATACACCTGCATTGTTAGCAATGAAGCAGGCAAAGCTTCTTGTACAACACATCTCTCTGTGAAAGGTGTGTTTGACTGCTATTCCACACGTTCACAATTAACATACATGACTTAAGGGATGTGTTTGTATCTGTGTGTATATGTGTTTGGTTTCATGTTTCCCATTTGCTTATAGCCCCAGCTAAATTTGTGAAGAGGCTCAACGATTACAGCATAGAGAAAGGAAAATCCCTGATCCTGGAGGGCGCATACACTGGAACTCCTCCCATTTCAGTTATATGGAAGAAAAATGGCGTAAATGTACCTCCTTCTCAGAGGTGTAATATAACCACAACCGAAAAATCTTCAATCCTGGAAATTCCAAGTACCACAGTAGAGGATGCAGGGCAATACAACTGCTACATTGAAAATGCTTCTGGAAAGGATTCCTGTTCTGCGCAAATACTGATTCTAGGTTTGTTCTGACTGTATCTTCCTATCTTTATCTATAAATCACCACTCTGGCCTGTCTCCTTCATGACTCATTCTCTTTCTTGCTTGCAGAACCACCATATTTTGTCAAGCAGCTGGAGCCTGTTAAGGTGACTGTTGGAGATTCTGCCTCTTTACAATGCCAGCTTGCTGGGACCCCTGAAATTGCTGTATCCTGGTATAAAGGAGATACAAAGTTGAGACCCACTACCACCTGCAAAATGCATTTTCGGAACAACGTTGCTACACTGGTTTTCAACCAGGTTGATGGTCTTGACAGTGGAGAATATATCTGCAGAGCTGAAAACAGTGTGGGAGAAGTTTCTTCGTCCACTTTCCTTACTGTCCAAGGTGATTGCAATATTTCAGAAGTGAATGAATTTGTATTTCTTTTGAACAAGATTTAAAGTATCTGGTGAGGGCCTTCTTCTTAGGAATTCTTTCCCAGTGAAAAATTTTCTGCTTAAGTCATTCCATCAATGATTAGTGGCTTATGTCTTTCTATTGCCTTTACAGAGAGAGATAAGATGACTAAATCTTCAGTTAGAAGGATCATGTAGTCCTTTGTCTCTATGATTAATTCTGTTAGAAAAATGAGTGCCTGTATTTTTAAAATCCCGCTCTATGAATCTGTCACTCGAAATGCTGGGAGGCAGTCTTGAAAAGGAGAACATGCTGCCCACCTGGAGGTGTATCTAAGCCAATCACTTGTCTATGGGCTTATATATCTTTGCACCTCCTGTGCATTAGGCTGGCCTCAGAGTGACACTTTTGCTTCAAAGTTTCCAGGTTTTTCTTTGTGTTCAAGTTCATTCAAGAGATTTCAATACTTCCTGATGCTTTTATAGAAGTACCATTACCTAGAAAACAGTAACTGTGAGAAGGATAATCAGTAAATTTAAAATGTCCAGAAGTGTTTTTATTAATTTGATTCTGTTCCTACAGAGCAAAAACTTCCACCGTCGTTTTCTCGACAATTGAGAGATGTTCAAGAAACAGTTGGGCTGCCTGTTGTATTTGAATGTACCATAAGTGGATCCGAGCCCATCTCAGTGTCCTGGCATAAAGATGGCAAGCCATTGAAAGATGACTCAAATGTACAAACGTCATTCTTAGATAATGTAGCCACCCTCAACATTTTTAAGACAGATCGGAGACTTGCAGGCCAGTATTCTTGCACAGCTACAAATCCTATAGGGTCTGCTTCTTCCAGTGCCAAACTCATCCTCACAGGTTTGTGGATTCTTAAACTTCTTTCTGTTTCCATAATTAAAACCTTTATAGTCAAATATAAAACTAGGCAGAAAATATCGTGATTTCTGTCAACTGAGATGGTCCAGGAAGGGAGTCTGAACCCCTGTCTTTCTTCTGTCCTCTTAGAGGGGAAGAACCCACCCTTCTTCGACATCAGCATTACCCCTGTGGATGCCGTGGTGGGAGAAAGTGCAGACTTTGAGTGCCATGTTACGGGGACACAACCGATAAAGGTCAGCTGGGCCAAAGACAACCGAGAGATACGAAGCGGCGGCAACTACCAGATTAGTTATCTGGAAAACACTGCCCACCTGACAATTCTGAAAGTAGACAAGGGAGATTCTGGGCAGTACACCTGCCATGCTGTGAATGAGGTGGGGAAGGACTCCTGCACGGCTCGACTTAACATAAAAGGTACCATTTGTTTTGCGTGTGGTCTGACAAAATGTCATCGTTTTGCATTCTATACTAAGGGTGCAGTTTTTATTAGGAACGAGTAAAGTTTAGGACACATTTTTAGACAAATGGCATGAAAATGATTAAAAGACCAATCTCCTTTTTATTTTTATTTTTTTTACAATTGTCTGCCTCTGTAAATGGCCATTAGTTATCCTTGTTATCTCTCCCTTATGTCAGCTAACAATTTAGAGTAAGCTTTGGAATGAGGCCAAAATATTTCAGAACAGACCCTGATTTAGTATTTAGTTGGTCAGCATTGACTTTTTATAAAAAACATGACTTCTTTTTCTTGAAAAACCTCATATTAATAACTGCTTCTGGATTCCACGTCTTATATCCTTGCAATTTCCTACAGAGCGGCTAACCCCACCAAGTTTCACGAAAAAGCTCTCAGAGACAGTAGAAGAAACAGAAGGGAACACTTTCAAACTCGAAGGCCGTGTTGCTGGTTCCCAGCCTATAACTGTTGCTTGGTACAAGAATAATATCGAGATACATCCGACTTCTAACTGTGAAATCACATTCAAGAACAACATACTGCTGCTGCAAGTCAAGAAGGCGGGCGCTGGCGATGCTGGTTTGTACACATGCAAGGTGTCAAATGACGCAGGCTCTGCTCTGTGTACGTCATCAGTTGTCATCAAAGGTCAGTTCTCTCCACGTCCCCCCACTGTGTGTCCCTTCACTGCCTGTGAGACAGTCACTGCATTGCTTCAGACACATGCATTTCTTCCTCAACTCTATGGACCAAGTCATAGTGGATATAAATACACATTATTTAATTGGCTTACTGTAATTCCATGTATTTCCTTAAAATGTATATTATTTGTAATTTATTACAAATACATGGCTCAGCTAAGTAGGTGTTGTATAATAGACTAAAAATCTTAGCTAGTAAATCACATCCCGAAATTCTCTCAGGCAGTGAAAACTCTAAGTCTACTTTGTAATCCATGCATACATGACATATGCATTTTTATGAAGCACATTTATTTTGATATATTTAACAATTTTTACAGTTGAGTGTTGCATTAGCTTTGCTTATTATAAGTTATAGCATGTATTTTTTAAAGTATATTTCTAAAGGATTATTGTTTGACATATATTGTCCAAATCTTTTAGCCTAAAAATGAACATTAATCACAGATAAAAGAGTAAACTTACTTAAAAAGGAAAAAATAGATGAGTGGAATGATACTATTGCATACAATTATGGAAGATGTATTTAAATACACAGTCATAGCTTGAGGCAAAGAAATAGACTATATTGTTTAAGAGGATCATCTCAATCTGATCCTCTGACCATAATGGATTCACCCAGAGGGTTATGATGCAGATTCATCAAAACCATGTTAGGCTGTGGGAGAAGGGGTGGAAGCACTAAGGGGGGGAAGAAAGAGAAAAAACTCATGGGCATGGATAACAGTGTGGTGATTACCAGGAGGAGGTGGATGAGGGTTTAGGGGGAATAAGTGGTGATGGACAGAGACTTGGCTTGGGGTGGTGAACACACAATACAGTGTACAGATGATGTGTTGTAGAATTGTGCACCTGAAACCTCTAATATTTTGTTAACCAATGTCACCCCAAAACATTCAATTAAAAAAATTTACAAATTAACCTCCTGAAAATAACTTGGAATTAAGTACCAACTCTGGTGATATATTTGGCCATATCAGGGCACACAGATAATAGGTTAATATCACTAATAGTCTATTATTATTGAGTTGTTTTCTTTTATATTAAATCTCACATTTTATCACTCGTTTAATAGGATTTAAGTTCATTTAGTTTTAAAACATCATTAGTAAAACGAACAATATGTGTTTGGCAGTGACTTGTATTCATGATTTATATTCCTGATGCTTTTGCCATCAAGTGGATAAAAGTTTGTATGGAATTCTGAGGGCATTTAGCTACAGAGTTTAAGAAAGAGTAGACATCAGAAGTTTTAGTCTTCACAGTCGTGAATACTGCCTCATTCTTATATGTCAGTCCCAGAACCACTACATAAAATCATTGGCTGACACCGAGTTGTGCCCAGCCTTCCTACCATGTTACATGTGTCTTCCTCATTGGTTTTCATTTACACACTGAATTTCAGCTCCTAATTCCTGTCGGCAAAGGTTGAGTTTTAAATACTACTATAGTTGCACTTAATAGCTAAAGATGAACATCAGAGAAAACCACATATTAAGATGTGGGCTATGGTTACTCAAATATTGGCTTTCTTTCACAGAGGGTAGCAAGAATTGCTGACCCAGATGACCAGAATTCCCCAATAAGCCCTTAGATTTTAGAGTTCAGCAAAAATGCAGCTGTATCAGGTTTGAGAGAATCAATCTTGTGCACGGAAGTTGTAATAACCACCAGTGCCATATTTGTAGGCTCAGACAAGGCACAGATTCCTGGGTTATGTATGAGCAGCATGCTATCTGTTCTTTGTTTTAAAACATTTATTTTTTTTAATTCAACAAATGTAACTAGTGACATCAGAGAGAAATCAACCAGGCACGTGATTCAGTTCTGCAGTAACCAGTGTTACCTGCCAGAGGCAAAACTTGTTTCTTTTCTGAAATTTAATATTTCTTTGCCTTTACATTCCTTTTTATTTTATGTTTAAAAATGCCTTTTTAATTCCAGAGCCTAAGAAGCCACCTGTGTTTGATCAGCACCTTAGTCCAGTCACAGTGAGTGAAGGAGAATTCGTGCAGCTCAGTGGCCATGTCCAGGGTGCAGAGCCAATCAGGATCCAGTGGCTGAAGGCTGGCAAGGAAATAAAGCCGTCAGACAGGTGCAGCTTCAGCTTCGCTAATGGGACCGCTATGCTGGAACTCAAGGATGTGACTAAAGCGGATGCGGGAGACTATGTGTGTAAAGCTTCAAATGTGGCTGGAAGTGACACCTCCAAATCAAAAGTGACTGTTAAAGGTACAGATGCCTAAAAAGTATTATTCAGATTAAGCCTACAACTACTTTTATTCATTTGCTTTTTACAAGTTAAATAAGAATGAAATTAGATGTTCAGAAACATCAGATTTGCTCATTTACAATTTGTAGCCTCATTATAACTGAAGTATTAGATAATTTTATGAAAATAATTTCAATAAAAATTGTCTGAAATTTGCCCAAGTTCACCATAATATTTCTTGAAAGTCCTTCAACATGTACAAGAGGGTAAAATTAAGTGAAGTTGCAAAATGATGCCATAATAGTGTGACATAAGGCAGCCTGGTGTCGTAGCCCTGGCAGAAATCTGTATGACAAAGCCACATCTAGAAATATAAGATTTGATACTATGAGTACACTGCATGTGACAGCTACAACTAGTTACAAAGGTATATCAAACTGCTTCATCTTCTGTAGTCCACTTTCATATACAGTGAGTCCTGGAATGCATATTTTTAACTCAGCCAAACTCATAAAACTTATTTTACAAAGGCCATGATTTATTACAGCTTTAAGGTAATTGTGGTAACAAAACATATCAATGTGTTTTTTAGACAAACCAGCTGCCGCCCCAGCAGCTAAGAAAGCTGCAGTAGACGGGAAACTCTTCTTTGTGTCAGAACCTCAGAGTATCAGAGTGGTGGAAAGTAAGTAGTGCATGAAAAATACAGCTTCATCTAACTTATACATTTGACTACTGATTTAATTTTGGAAGAACTGATTTTGGAAAATACATTTTGTATTCATTTGTTTTCATTGTTCTTTAGAAACCACCGCAACGTTCATTGCAAAAGTCGGCGGTGATCCAATCCCTAATGTCAAATGGACGAAAGGGAAATGGAGACAGCTGAACCAAGGAGGTCGCATTTCTATCCAACAGAAAGGTGATGAAGCAAAGCTCGAGATTAGAGACACCACGAAAACCGATTCTGGATTATACCGATGTGTCGCATTTAATAAACATGGTGAAATTGAAAGTAATGTTAACCTACAAGTGGATGAAAGGAAGAAACAAGAGAAAATTGAAGGAGATCTTAGAGCAATGCTGAAAAAGTAAGTTCAGTTAAAAAAAAACAACCCGTTAATTTTCCACTCACAAAAGGGATCTCTCAAAAGGCAAGGCCATTCCCCTCCAAGATTCGGACTGTGAAAGAACATAAGCACACAGACATTTTCACAGAAAAAGATAAGTAAATACACAAAATTTGAGTGGAAGTTAGTGGCTCATTAAGATCAAATTCTGAAAAATCATGAGAAAGTTTTGAGATTAAGATAAATTTTTACTAAAATTTTAAACAAAAAAATGGCTTTTATAAAAATCTGCATGTGTGTCTAGGTATGAACGTTTTGATTCTATGTATGATTTCTCATGCTCCGAATCATTTCCTAGATCAACTCTTTTAAACATTTTTTATAATTACCAATAATTTTAACACAATTTATGTTTCAACATAATTATTGGATTACTAAATTAATCAACATTTAATTTCATACATCCTCCCCACTATATATGATATTTATCCCTTCTTAATGCTTTCTATTATTGTTATTATTTTTCCTTATGATTGTTTCATAAGGTTCTTCGGTTGTAAAGTTTACAAAAATGTTCTATCTTTCCTTTTTAAAATTCTTTGATCAAGTTTCTGTACTTTATAACAATGGTCCAATCATAATCCACTCCATCTCCACACTCATATTCTTTATTGTTTCAGTTAACATGATAAAATTAATATTTCCTCAATAAAGGACAAAGAACTATTACTCTGTGAGAAAAAAAAATCTTGTAATGACATTTATAACCATGGAATGATGGTAGAAAATTCAAAATAAGTAGAAGACAGGTGATTTATGTTTATTTCTTACTTTACTTAGGGCTCCAGCCTTAAAGAGGGGTTCTGGGGAAGAAGAAGAAATTGATATCATGGAACTTCTCAAAAACGTTGATCCTAAAGAATATGAAAAATATGCCCGCATGTATGGAATCACTGACTTCCGTGGTCTTCTTCAAGCATTTGAACTGCTAAAGCAAAGTCAAGAAGAAGAGACGCATAGATTGGTATGACCTTTTGTATATAGCATCATCTTTAAAAATTCACATTTGAAACTTCTAATATATGCCTTTTAAATTTCCAGAACCCTACAGTTTTATAAGATCATTTAATATAACCTAAGCAGCATTGAGAATGGAAGCTGAATTTAATCATTGTATCCCCTAATTCAAATTTTATTTCATATGTAACACCTTTTCTTTCTTCTCAGGAAATTGAGGAAATAGAGAAGTCAGAGAAAGAAGAAAAGGAATTTGAAGAACTTGTATCATTTATTCAGCAAAGGCTGTCACAGACAGAGGTAAAATTAAAGATGCTGATAATAAAGGGAATATATTATTATTACAGGGAACTATAAGGGAAGGAGTGACTAATGCATTTTAATTCTTTATTCTCCTAGCCTGTCACTCTGATCAAGGATATTGAAAATCAGACAGTTTTGAAAGATAATGATGCTGTGTTTGAAATTGACATTAAGATTAATTATCCAGAAATCAAGCTTTCATGGTACAAAGGGACTGTAAAACTGGAACCCAGTGATAAATTTGAAATAAGCATTGATGGTGATCGACATACACTCAGAGTCAAAAACTGCCAACTTAAGGACCAGGGAAATTATAGATTGGTGTGTGGCCCACACATTGCTAGTGCTAAACTAACTGTAATTGGTAAGTAGAGTTTTATTTAAAGAAAAACCTGTGAGATTAGTTGACTGTTGGGCATACCTGCCTATGATGTTAAGCAACCTGTGTACTGTGTCGTACCGACAGAGCCTGCTTGGGAACGGCACCTGCAGGATGTTACTTTGAAAGAAGGCCAGACTTGCACCATGACGTGCCAGTTTTCTGTGCCAAATGTGAAATCTGAATGGTTCAGAAATGGCAGGATCCTTAAACCCCAAGGCAGACATAAAACAGAAGTGGAACACAAAGTCCATAAGCTGACCATTGCAGATGTTCGAGCAGAAGACCAGGGGCAATACACCTGCAAATACGAAGACCTGGAAACTTCAGCAGAGCTCAGGATTGAAGGTGGGTGAAAGAATGGAGCTGGAGTTATCACAACTTACATCAATGGCGGGTGGTGGGCAGGACCCCTGCCACCCCACCACCAAGCCTCTCCCAGAGTGTGGGTGTGTTCTCATTCCCAACATAATTACTCACAGCATTCACTCACATCTCAGAATTCGTACATCAAATGGGAAATATTCACGTAAGTGCCAATGCCTTTGCACAATTCTTTTTGACCAGAAGCAGATTTCAATCTAAACAAAGGCATGTCTTTCAAACAGTTATTTCTGTTAAATTCTATAATTTTTCTAAATTCAATAAATCTTTGCAATTCTACTAAATCCCATAATTTTCACATCTATGATTCTGATTCCCAGAAAGAAATCTTGGAAAGCACCAGATTTCATGGCCGTATATCCAGAAGGTCTTGGCTAGGGATTATTTTGTTTATGGAAATTAATTAGACTCTATCTGTATGAAACTTTATAGATAAAGTTAACAGAATATATGATGTATGATAAACAGCTATTTTCAAAAATCATTATTCCATGTGAGGGTCATGTTTCAACCTTATGAGTCTGTCAAATAAAGTGAGATTCCCAAGTAAATAAATCCCGAGATTTAAGAGCATAAATATCCATGTCCTGACCCTTTGACTGCATACATTCTCTGGTCACCTTTGGAGCATACTGGGCAATGCTTTGACTATAATGGTGGCTTCCACTTCCAGTCCACTTTTCGGTGCCTATGTATAGTTGCTGACCTATGATGATATGACTTAAACACATAAGCATTGCAACTTCTCTGACCTGCTTTATAACAAATACCAATGCCTGATTGTAAAGTTCAAAAATTCCAAAACAGTTTTCACTTTAAAGGATCCAGTCGGAACCACTCAGCATTTTAAAAATAATGCATATTTTACTATGATCCTGCTCTCCAGGGGTACATATGGTGTCTGAGATGTTCAAGATGCTGTTATACATTGAATTTCGGGCTTCCAAATGAGACTTGGCAGAAGGACCCTCCCATCCAGCCCATTCTCCTACTAAGCACCCACGACACGCTCAGTGGCTGGGCTCCTCCATGTGTGCCTGTGGCTGCTTACAAAGCAGGTTTCAGATTCAGAAATGGATCTTCTGAAATTTAGGAGCACAGATTTCTTATTGAATTTGAAAGTATTTCACAGAGAAAGTTATACATGTCAAATAATGAGCATTCTAGATCTTGCATAGCAAAATAATTTTATAGAAGAAAGAATTTCAAAGGAGAGTGAATTTTACAGTAAAATTAGGTTATGTCTCCTTTATTTTGAACCTCCCATTTCACTAATATTTTTAAAGTGTGAGTTTACTTTTGGATTATAAGCACGCTTGACAATTGCCTTCATGTAAACATGTGAAGGACTTTCAGGGACTGCTTTATGCTTCTCTAAACATATCCTGTAGGAATGCAAGTATTGATATAATTGTTTTTGTTTCTGATGCAAACAAGTGCATTACAGTGATCTCTCACCTATCGAGGGAGTTACGTTCCAGAGACCCTCACAATAGGTGAAAATCTGCGAAGTAGCTGTGTTATATTTATTTTATTATTTACATATATTTTAAGGCTTTATAAACCCTTCCCGCACTTCTATAAACCTTTCCCACTTTCTCATTAACCTTTCCCACACTCTTATAAATACTTCATATGCTCTTAAACACTTTCTACAGTCTTAAACCTACGTAATTTTTTTTAAGATTTTATTTATTTATTTATTTTAGAGAGGGAAGGGAGGGAGGGAGAGAGAGAGACAGACAGACAGACAGAGACATCAATGTGCGGTTGCTGGGGGTTATGGCCTGCAACCCAGGAATGTACCCTGGCTGGGAATCGAACCTGGGACACTTTGGTTCCCAGCCCGCGCTCAATCCACTGAGCTACGCCAGCCAGGGCTTAAAACCTACGTAATTTTAACAACATATAAAGTTCTCTATGGGTACTCACCAGTGAAGTAACAGTCACCCCTCACTACATCGCAGTTCACTTACTGCAGTATTACCCGCGATACAGTGACGCTGCAATAAGTGAACTGTAATGTAGCGAGGGACGACTGTACCTTCTTGCATATTTTCAGCATTTTTCTGCTCTTTTCCAATTGGGTAAAAAGATGGAGACTTTAGATATCTCAGGGAAGAGCAGGGTGAGAGAAATTTCTTCCTGTATAGTCTAACTGTGACTCTCTTTGTACTCACGCAGCTGAACCAATTCAGTTTACAAAGCGCATACAGAACATTGTGGTGAGCGAGCACCAGTCTGCCACCTTCGAGTGCGAGGTGTCCTTTGATGATGCCATTGTAACGTGGTACAAAGGACCAACAGAACTGACTGAGAGCCAGAAATACAACTTCAGGAATGATGGTCGCTGCCACTATATGACCATCCACAATGTGACCCCAGATGATGAAGGTAATTTGATTGACAGTGTCCCTATGAATGTGTAATTTAAGCCTTCTCTGTTCTATATGTTTCTACGCTAGTTTATACTTACACTCTGTACTTGTATAAAAGAATAGTTTTTTAGGAAAGAGAAGTATGAATAATACATACAATATTTGTATAAAGAAGTGTTATTTTCAAATATAACAGAAAATGTTCACGTCTTTTCCTTAGGCGTCTATTCAGTGATTGCCCGACTGGAGCCAAGAGGAGAGGCGAGAAGCACAGCAGAGCTGTACTTAACAACCAAAGGTCAGGACTCAGCGCAGTAAACCCACATTGCAGTCTTTGAAACAAAATAGCCTGCCGAGGCAGTTCTAAATATAAAAGTGTCACTTTTTTCTTTTGCAGAAATCAAACTTGAGATGAAGCCTCCTGGTAAGTTTTAGAAAAAATTCAATCCTTGCTTACAATACATTCAGCATAATTTTTGTAAATGAAGAAGCCAAACTCACATGTCTAAAAATAGTGTCTCTTGTTTTCAGTAGAATGCTTTTCAGGAAAATAATACAAATATTAGGCTTTGAGAGTGAGGAAAATTTGGGATAATAAGGTCTCATTCAACCAGTATCTGGGATCATGCTGACCAGCATGGCCATAGAACAAAAATTTTCACAGGGAATAAACTTGCCTGTGTGGGTGCATATAAAACATGCTATACGGTTTGTGTCTATACATTAGGTTCTGATGCTGGAAATGCCTAATAATCAAACATGTCTCTGCTGTCTAGTAAATACCTGTGTTTTCAGTCCACCTGTGTTCATCATTACATGTCCCTTTTCAGATATCCCTGACTCCAGAGTTCCGATCCCTACCATGCCCATCCGAGCAGTGCCACCAGAAGGTGAGACCCAGGGCCGGAACACCTGGGCTTGGGGCGACAGCACCCACCTCAGAAAATCACCCGTGTGAAACCGGAGTAGAGAGCCAGAACAGATTCTTTCGTGTTGGGTTCTTCAGTGTGCAGTTAAAAAATCAAAGCAAAAGAGTGTGATAGTTATAAATATATGCTGTTTTTACTTTATATGGCTGGTGAATTGGTGCTGTAACACTTTTGAAGTACAGAAAGCAATTCATGAGACTCTGTTACAATTCACACAAAATAGAAAGCCAAACCACATAACTGATGGTGGCATTTATTTATTTATTTTCAGAAATCCCCCCTATGGCTGTTCCTCCTGTCCCTCTATTGATACCATCACCTGAAGAAAAGAAGCCACCAGCAAAACGTATTGAAGGTACTGTATGTTCTCTTACCTAAATGTCAAAAATACAGAATTTAACTGTTGCACTTGGGAAATGTTTAATGCAGCATATTGGCCCTCTAGTGGTCAACAGGTTGAATTGCCCTTCAAATTGTACATTACTTGATCTAAGTGTAAATGGTGTTCTTCCCCATATGAAACAAAGATGAAAATGTACATTGTTTCTATTTATGATATCATTTAGGTTAATTCTTTATGTTTTAAAAACTTTAAGCAGGCATAAAAATCAGTGAAGATGTAAGATCACCCTACATATTCTATCTCCCTTCAAAAAAAATGTTTCTGCATTTTAGTCCAATATCTTTGAAACAGTTATTTTTCAATAATGGACAGAGTCTCTTGTTAACATCAAAACATATTTTTTAAATATCTTAATAAACCTCCTATTTTCCCAAAAACATTTTGGTCATTTACATATGACATTTTATTTTTTCAGTGACCAAAAAAGCTGTAAAGAAAGATACCAAAAAAGTTGTCACCAAGACCAAAGAAGAGGCACCACCACCTAAAGGTATTATAATTAATTAATCAAAATACAGTCTTGCTGCTTTTCTCTTGGTAAAAAAATTGAAACCCCAAATAGGGGAGGGTGGAGGAAGGTAAGAGTTTGAATTCACAAAACGGTACCTCTTTCTTGCACTTACTCTCACCCTCTTCTTTGACTCAGTCCCCACTTTCTCTTTCTCAATTTTCTTTTTTCTCCCCTCTACCCCTGTGCCTGTGTCTGCCGTGACACCCAGTGGCAACACCAGAGAATCCTTGTTATCTCTGGATGGTGATGTAAAGCAGGCATTGCCCTCTAGTCCAAGAGCTGGCCTTGGTCAGGTCACACCAATGAAAGATGAAGGGCTGATGCACATTCCAGCTGGCTGCTCCAGCCCAGCTCAGCATCCTTCCTGGTTCATCTAAGTAAATACCCACATGTGCAGGGGAAAAATCTTTTTGAAAGAGGATCAGTTCAATTACTTGGATTTTTATTATATCCTGGAATGTTTTTTAGGAAATAGGAGAACTAAATTTAAGCAAATAGGCAAATTTATTTACCTATTTGGGTAAATTTATTTAGTCATTTGACTAAGGTTAGATTACAGCAGCCTCCTAAAGGGAGGAGAATCCAGGAGCACGGGGCACCATTCACAGAGACTTTTCTCTGAGTGGTCATTTGTGAAATATTATAGAATAAAAAAGGCTGAAAAAACGTGTTATTTCCTGAACTTCACAGTTATAGGAAAAAACAAGCATGCACTAATTCTTAACTTTAGATATAGTGAATATTCTCATATTTCATGTTAATTTAAATTATTTTAAATTAACCTAAACTAGAATAAAACTTCAGATTTCCAGCATTCTCATTAATATGATATTGTATAGCATTTTTGCTAAGCTAAATTTGAAAATTATGAAAGCATTTGGTATATTAGTACTATATGAGTAACAAGGGTGAAGAGGATTAGTAAGCATTAAAAATGCATAATCTAAAAATAAACATGTATTTTATGTTTTTAAAGTCCCAGAGGTTGTTGAGAAGCCCCCACCGCCTACTGTCTTAATTCCAGCAAAAGGTAAATTTAAAAATTATTGCATAATTTTATCCTATTTACTTCTGAGATTGGCATCTCTGCAATGTATTCTTATGTTTACACATTAGGTTTCCAGCTTATTGTAAAGTTCCAGAGTTTTCTTCACTATATTAAAACTAGCATTAGAAACGGCAGCTACTTCAGATTGCTCCAATCCCAGGAAAGGAAACCTAAGCAGATGTTCATGCAGCCCCAGTGCCATGGACAGAGGCAAAGAAGTGGGGAGGGCTAGAAGGGGTGGGGGTAGGCCATCTCTTCCTGTCTTAATTGTAGCTAACACAAACATTTAGGATCATATTAAATGATGTTGGGCTTTGAGTTATTGTATAAAAATGACTGATATGGCTGCACAATTTAAAATATTTATCAAACTGGGTAAAGAGTCCTATTCAATAGTCAAAATGTAGCTTTAAAATTAGAAATGTTTTTGAAAGTTAGAAATTTAAATAGAGGATAACTACAGAAACATTAAATATAAATGTCATAAAATGATTAAATATTAAAATATCCAATGGGAAGAAACTAAGAGTTTTATAAACTAGAGCTCCCATAAAACAATAGAAGATGCATCCATTTGATGATATTTACTGACGGTGTTTTGTTCACACTGGACAAATCTTCAAATTAAGAGTAGAGTGTATCTTGATACTCCTGATAGTATTCCATAGTCAACAAAAGTTTAAATGAAACTCACACAAAGAAAACATGAATTATCAATATGATACTGATGTAATATTTGACTTTCAGTTAGTAAAGTAATTGTATGGCTATAATTGATGTACTAATATTACCGTGTATTTATTTATTTATTTATTTTAGCTCCTGAAATTATGGACGTATCCTCCAAGGCTGAAGAAGTAAAAATAACCACCATAACCAGAAAGAAAGAGGTTCAGAAAGAAAAAGAAGCTGTATACGAGAAAAAGCAAGTCTACGAGAAGAAGAGACTTCTCATAGAACCTTGGGATGAGCCTTATGATGAGCTGGAAGTAGAACCATATACAGAGCCACTGGAAGAACCTTATTACGAAGAACCAGATGAAGACTATGAAGAGGTAGAAGCTAAAAGGGAAGTTCATGAGGAATGGGAAGAAGATTTTGAAGAAGGGCAAGAATACTATGAAAGGGAAGAAGGTTATGACGAAGGGGAGGAAGAGTGGGAAGAGACTTACAGAGAAACAGAAGTAATTCAAGTTCAAAAGGAGGTTTATGAAGGTATGTATTAATTGGGTGATTTTTCTCTCTACTTTTGCTCAGTTCAGTATAGTTTCAATGTTATTAACCTAATTAGTAATGGATACAGATAAAATGATCCTTTCCATTTTTAAGGTTAGAAATCTTTAAAAACAATTTTTTAAAGAATCATTTTCTTCAGTTATTTTCATGTTTTGACATTGTGAGATGTATCAGTTAGTCGTATTACCAAGATTAAATTCCAAGTGCTATTTTTTAAAGCAGAAATTCAAGTTTATTTTCACTGCTTTGCCACATCTGTTTGATCCTGCCTTTAAATACAGCATGAGAAATCACATTAACCATGAAGACACAAAATACAATACACTGTTGTATGTTATTTTTAACTTATTTCATTTGTCATTTAAACGACCTATTAGAACTGACCTATTTAAGTACCCCTTCTTATGCTGTGTTTTTGTTAAAGAATCACATGAGAGAAAAATCCCAGAAAAAGTACCTGAAAAGAAAAAAGCACCACCTCCTAAAGGTATGTAATGAGAACTCTGAGGAGAGATCAGAGCGCCCACATCACTACCATGGCTTGCCTGGCAAACACGTGCACATCACCAGTTCAATCCGATAGGCACAACTTCTTCCCTAAGCTTTACTGGACCCATGAATTTGTTTCTAAGAATATCTCATTCATTTAATGAAAAAAATTAAATGATGGAAAGATTGTTATGGTAAATATAAAATAAAATATAACCAAAATACTCGAAGTACAGAAACTTGTCCTTAAAGTTCAGAGCAGCAAACCAAACTTGTCTCTTTCTAAAAAAAAAAAGTACACACACATATATATATACATATGTAGAGAGCACAAAACTATTTTAATAGAAGTTCTAAAAGTACTACAATTTCTTTAAAATACTTACAGTTGTAAAGAAGCCTGTAGTTGAAAAAATTGAAAAGACTTCTCGAAGAATGGAGGAAGAAACAGTTCAAGTCACCAAAGGTATTATTTAAAACATTTCTAGTATCATGTACACAAATAACCTGTTTACTGATATATATTCACATTAGTTATTTACATAGTCATCTAAACTAAGATATTTTAAATTTGTGCACAAAGCATTATTCTTCACAATACAAATATACTTGTAACATATTTTTTAAGTACCCGAAGTTTCCAAGAAGATTGTTCCACAAAAACCTTCTCGGACTCCAGTGCAGGAAGAAGTTGTTGAAGTGAAAGGTATATATCTTTATCTTTCGGCTGCAAGTTCTAATCATTTCTTAGTGTTTATGGATATGTGTACATACATTGCTAAACAATTCACAAACCTGAAACCACCAAAATGAAGACAATTTTGTATACATTTTATGTTGAGTTGCACATATATATAAGTAAATAATAACATTATCTTTGTTTCTAATTTTGCTTTGAAATTACATAATTTTAAGGAAGGTTTTATGTTTAATAAATAGTCCTCTAACTTTACTATGCACTGCATTCCATGCATAAAATATTTCCCATCCTTTCATTTATATAAACAGACCCTAACAGATTGAGAAAGCACCACATCACATGTGAAGAAGTTGTGTCTATCTGGTTCCCATTTTATAATGTTTGGTGAAGGCTGCATGAATTATTCGTCCTTGTAGATCAAATGTGATTTGTTTTCTTGTCAATACTGAATTTGTTCTCAAGCTATCATATTAACCCACTCATTCTCTGTCTAAACATCAAGTATAGTGTACAATCTATGTATTTGATCTGATGTCTTATCATAGAAAAAGAAGTACTAATGTGAAATACTCTCTTTAAAGTACCAGCCGTGCATACAAAGAAGATGGTCATTTCAGAAGAGAAGATGTTCTTTGCTTCCCACACAGAGGAGGAGGTGTCAGTAACAGGTATACGGTGAACTGGGATTGGGGGGCTCTGATAGGAGGGCTTCAGATGGATTTCCACCCTCTTCTTGTTTGTGGTAATGTAGGCATCCCCATCTCCTTGTAATTCGCTGTCATCTTTTCATTTCACATTTGTCTCTGTTTTAATTTGCACTTCAATATTCTTCATAAGTTACAATTACCACCCACAATACGGCATCCCAGTAATTAAAGTGTACATTTTTTTCAAGTCCCCGAGGTACAAAAGAAAACTGTCACTGAAGAGAAAATTCATGTTGCTGTTTCCAAAGAGATTGAACCTCCACCAAAAGGTATTAATGATTCATTCCAAGCTTCTAAAGTCTTTGAAAAGTTCCATAGTAACTATCTGCACATGTTGATACAACACATCTGAACATGCTGATTTTGTCGCACAGTCAGTAGACCTCTACCCGCCATGTACAAAAAGCATCACAGGGGGTTGGGAAGACCAGGAAGAGGGTGCAGGAGAGAGGAATGGAAGTACTGGAGGCTCTGCTCACTGCTTCAGGGAGTTTACAGTCTCATGCCCAGCTGTTTGGGAATACCACCTTACCAGAGCTGATGGTTAAACCATCAGGAATTTTGCTACCCAGTATTTAATACCTCCTTGATCTAAAGTTAAATTATATAAGCTTACATATTTTTAAAAACTATGGTAATAAATCTACTACAGTCGGTACTTTCTATTGTACTGCCCTTTACCATTATATGTATTCCCGAGGCTGTTCACATCAGTTGTATCTGTGTGGTGGAAACACTAGGTAATAGTGTGCTGCTGCGCATCTCATCCCAACTCCACAACAACGTCTCAGTTGGCAGCCAAGGTGGGAAAATTTACACCACCGTGGATATTGGAATTCAAAACTTGGCAGCAGCTACAAATTAGGTCCCCATCACTCCCCCCACCTGCCCCTGTCAAACTATTAAACATTTAGGGTTCTAAAACTATTTAAGATAATCTAATGCAATTGTTCCAATGCAGCTGCTTTATGAAAATTAAGTTTCTAAAACTAGCGTCTGAGGAACAGGTTCTGACGCCTCTGACGAAAGTGTGCTCCTACCTGCTCCCAGGAAAGTGAGGCTTCTGAGGGGTGAATAACAGCCACAGCATTTCCTCATTTGTCATCCATGCATTTCCCTTTACCCTTGTTTCAACACAATTTTCTTGAATTCAGTTGGTGTAAAACAAAAATGTCTATTCTTACTTAATCCTGACTCTTGCAATAGTATATGCCTTGTCAAAATGCACAATTTCTCAAAATCGGTGCATTTATTTTTAAAGTCCCTAAGCCACCTAAGAAAGCAGTCCCAGAAGAAGTGGTTCCTGCTCCCATTCCTAAAAAGGTGGAGCCCCCACCAGCCAAAGGTAGAATAATACTTTTGAAAAAAATGTCTTAGTGTCCGTCTTCTTGTATCTTTTTCTATGAGATCTGTATATTAACATGAGAGCATCTGTGAAACATCTGTAAAATGTTTAATTCTGTGTATGTTGATCTCACTAATTTGTGGTCAAGTGTTATAAAAGTGCCAGTAACATTTTTAGACTCCTGACTATGTTAATTTGGTCTTTGTCAGCTACATGTAATGTATGTGTGTCTCTATGGTATTGATGCATTTGGCATATATTTTCATCACAATTAGAGCCTGTAATATTACTTCCTAAATTCTTACACTCTTACTGAGGATTTATGCTTTAATATAATCTTAAATGTCTCAGAAGGAAACTAGAAATTCTCAACATTTTTTTTCAAAAATGGTGTCTTTAAAGTTCCTGAAGTTCCCAAAAAACCTGTGCCAGAGGAGAAAAAGCCGGTTCCTGTACCCAAGAAAGAGCCTGCTGCTCCCCCAAAAGGTACACCTGACTGATCATGGGTAACCCTTTGCCTCAAATTCGAGTCCCTTGCTTGATACGGTCTTCATACACACTGTGCTTTCTATCTTATGTCTCTTACCTGCCCCGTGCATTTTTCATTTGTTTGCCAGCTTCAGGGGTCATGCTCTTCACATACATTATTTGTGACATTGAACATTCCAAAGGTACCTCCAAAAAAGTGTTATTTAAAGAAGTAACTACATCAGACTGCTATCTTAAATTTTTAATATTGTCCCTCTCTTAGAGGAAGAAGAAATGTTTATAAAACTCATTTTCTACAGACATATTTCTAGGAAGAAATTTTATTCCTCATATATGTGACTTTTCTTAAAAAAAAACACTTTCATAAGCTTGGATGAGCTACAAAGACTGACAAGTGTAGAGTGTTTGGCAGAACTGAATGTTGACTAAACAAAAATGTACACGGTGCCGCTAGTAACTGGCGCTCTTCAGAAAGTCAGTAATGCTGAGTCTTCAACAGCTGGAAATATATTGATTTTTGACATTTAACTTCACCATGTTTCTTGAGAAATTAGTTGAATATCAATATTTGTCATAAATGTTGCAATTATTGAATTAGCTAGTCAGGGGACCTTTCATACAGGTATGTTCAGATTCAAATGTGCTAATCCCTTGCTTTGGTTTTCTGGATTTGGTGTCTGTTTTGTTGATTTGTTTTGTTTTTTGGTTTGGCTTTTGGTGATAAAAGACAATACTTTATGGAGGCAGTGAAGCTATGAGCTGTACATGTCTGGTCGGTTATAGAGAGGTTCAGTAAGAATCCAACATCACCTAATTTAGGGGAGACCAGGCTTACCGCAGTCACACATGGAAAACCATCTCCTTCTGCCTGGATTTCCAGTGTCTCCATTCTCTTCCTAAATCAAATCTGCTTCTCTCTTTCTCAAACTCTTGGCTCTTCAGAATTCTGGGACTTTTTTTCATCGAGTGATTTTTTTAAATGAATGATTTCTGATGATCTAATCATTAAAACACAATGATTATATGAGAATAAAATATAACGATTATGATGAGAAAGTGATATTACTAGAATCAATAGTAATGCAAAAGCCACTGATCACTCCTGAAGGAGGCAGAGAGGCATCTGTTTCTAATTAAACAAATACTCATAGTGATATATGTACATATATGTTTAAACATTCCATGTATATAATTCATATACACATAAACATATATCTGTATAATTGCAACAAGCTATTACAAATACAAACGTAGAGGTACAGAGGTTCATACAAACTGCCAATATCTTATTTAAATGGGAATAATTATTGCTGATAATGCAGGCTGTTAAAATATATTTGTCAATAAAAAATTCAACATCGTCAACACTTAAGATAGAGAAACCAAACCCATTGTAAACCCTGGTTGGCTGAGACTCCGTTGGAAGCTACTGAGCCTCTTAGAGAAAAACACAAATGCACACATGCCAGACATAGTACAGAGAGCTGTCCAAAGCCATTGACTCATGGGTATGAGATTGAGAGGCCTACTCTACAACCGTAGTGTTTCCTGAGATTTGTATACACTCCTAGGGCACCAAAAAAGTCAGAGAGAAAAGCAGGGGAAGTAATATATAGATATACCTATTCTAAAGAGTTTTCAGTCTTAGTCTAAAATAGTCTTAGATAAATTAAACCCATGGTTATATGGATTCCATTTCTCAATACAAAGCATAAATATATCTTATATACTATATTAATACTCTGTAATTGCTGACAAATTTATTTTTATCAAAAGCATATCAATGTCTAAGGAAGGAATGAATTCTGTACACATCCTTCTGAGTATTTACCTTGTTTTGAATTGCCTAAATGCTTCTGTAACACCCCTTGGGACATTTATCACGTTGTGGCCTTTATAACAGTATAGTTTAAATATCATACTATTTTTTTTTGCCAAAGCACAGAAATTCTATGACAACATTAATGAACTGCATAAAGATTTGTGTATGTGCCTATGTCCGTTCATAAAAGTGATATATATCTGAACTAATCTGTTTTAAAAACTTTAAGTCCCAGCAGTGCCAAAGAAACCTGTCCCTGAAGAAAGGATTCCTGTCCCTGTGGAAAAGAAAAAGGAAGCTCCACCAGCTGAAGGTACAGTGACTTACTTAGTAAAGAAGCGCAAAAAAGCCCCATTGAAATGTCTTGAGTACAAAACATTTTTTTGTGTTTCATTATCTGTTGATTTAGTTAGTTAAATTCAAAATGAATGTTTTATGGTGTGAGTGAGATTTCAACAAGTCTGTCCACCTGCCTACTTTCTTAAAATATAACTGTACATTAGCTACTTTGGAGAATATAAAGTCAATTCTCAAAATTAATGTCTTTTCAAGTTCCTGAAGTGCAGAAGAGGGTTGTCACAGAAGAAAAAATAACCATTGTTACCCAAAGAGAGGAATCTCCACCACCAGCAGGTACTTAATCCCGTCTCCATGAAATAACCTGTCTTTCCTTCAAGCTTCTTTAATTGCATGTCTTCTTTAATGGGTCTGCCAGTTTTACGTTGCTCATTTATTTTGCCTTCCTGAGAATTTTAAAATCAAATACTATCCTTTAAGTGCCAGAATTACCGAAGAAGAAAGTTCCCGAAGAAAAAAGACCTATTCCTCGGAAAGTGGAAGAAGTTCCACCCCCAAAAGGTATAGTCTCTCCATCTTCCCAACAACCATCTTTAGAATATTACATTTAAAGGCAAACGGTGGTTTTGTTAGTTTTGTGATAGGAGTGCATTGTGGGTTTCTATCTGGGTTTTGTGCTGGGCTTCAATGAGGCAACACTGAAGTTCTAAAAGCACCTGTTTTTAAAGTGCCAGCTCCGCCTAAGAAACCTGTCCCCGAGGAGAAAGTTTCTGTTCCAGTTCCTGTAGCTAAGAAAGCTCCTCCTCCCCAAGGTAGGGTTTGTCTCAAGGGTTTGTCTCAAGAAGGACAAAAATCTTCCAGCCTGTGAATTCTTGCCTTTTCCTATTCGTGGTCGTCTTGCACTGACCCTTTGTCTTCGCTCTGATAAAAGTTCTGTGTGTATGTACTCATGATATGGCTTGTAACTTGTTTTCCCATTTTGCTGGTGAAAGTGTTGTACTGTGCAAATCTTCCCCAAACTCTTGAGAGAACTGTTGAGATTCTTGATTTTTTAAACTTCAACTTCAATGGTTTTTTAAGCTGAAGTTTCTAAGAAAATGGTCATAGAAGAAAAAAGACGTGTTGCCGAAGAAAAACTATCCCGGGCTGTTCCTCAAAGAGTGGAAGTCATGCGGCATGAAGGTATATGATCAGAAGTGAGGGGAGAAATGAGTTTGTGCGTGTTTCCTTGAAGTCTTCTTTTCTTCCCGAATATGATTGCTTACTGTGGAAGTTGCTCTTATCACCGTCTACTTGTTGTAGCCTTCTGAGACTGAGTCTTTTGTGTCTACATTGGTCCCAAATCATTCTAAGGAAGTGAATGGGGTGCTGAAAATGTGACCATTATGAAAGTGGCCCCACTTGGACATAATCTGAGTATTCTTCTCAGTCTTGAGCTGTACTGTCCCCTTATCTTAAATCAGTTCTCTCCTTCTTGTAATGTGGAAGTACTGTGAAGCCACACTCTAAGCAGACAGAAGAACCATTATCCATCTGTAGGGAACACCTGTCTATTATCAGTGTTTTAGGAGGCTGATTGTAAATTAAATCTTATCTTTTAAAGTATCTGCTGAGGAGGAATGGAGTTATTCAGAAGAAGAGGAAAGGGTGTCCATTTCAGTTTATAGAGAAGAAGAAAGAGAGGAGGAGGAGGAAGCGGAAGTTACAGAATATGAAGGTAAACAATTCAAATAAGCTAGACATAATCTGGAATCTTGAAGAGTTTTTTCTTTCACAGATTGTTAATCAATTAACAAAAAGTCACACAAATTTACTGAACATCTACTGGCCTCTTTAGATGTGTCTTCTGATCTGAACACAAGATTCAGGAGCATTACTTAGGATACACAACCAGTGTCTTTCTTATCTATCCTTTTATTGGCTATTTGAGTGGGGAAAGGCCTCACACTTCTAGGTGACTAATGGGGCGGGTGTCTCCACATACATTTACCCTTCCATTAGACAGGTCTTGGTTTCAGCATGATGAATTGGCACAATCCGCACTTTGGTATTTTAATTTCTAAGCAAGGGGTAGCATAAAACAGTTTTGATAGCACAATTCACTAATGTATCTTGACTCACAGTATTTAAATTAATAAGAAATACCTTTTTTTAACATTCCAGAAGTCAAGGCCATGTTTGAGAGTGGAGCACTGAACACATAGGGCTTTCCTATCTTTCCTGTTTGGGAAAACCAATTGTACGCCACCATTGGTTAAATTAACTTCTTGTCCCCATGTTCCCATACCTGAATGAGAGTTCTCTATAGTTTCTTAAGGCTTGAAGAAGCAGCTTTATTTTAGTGTTGGGATACCTTTTCAGTGAATGAGGACACCACTAGGTTTACTGATCAAGTCCAGCATTCTGGCTAACGCTATATATCTGAAAGAACTTTGCTAAGAAAGTTCTAATGTTGCTCTGCTTTAAACAGTGAGTTACTTAACAAATTAACTCTTTTCCCAATGAAAAGACGAGTAGAACTGTATATTTAGATGCCCTCAAGTGCAACTCTGGCTGACAAACACTGTCCTACCCCTACTCTGCTTGGAAGAAAAGTCAATGTGAATTTCAGATGTATAGTCTTAACGGAATGGCTTGGAACAGCAAGATGGGACATGATTCCCGAGAGGAAGCCTACCAGCCCTTTTGTTTCTGGGAGAGGCCAGGATGTGGGGCATGAGTCAAGACTCTGACGGATTCAAAGAGGGTCCAATTCCTTCTCGAGATGTTTGGGAAACCAAACATAGCATGTATGCAAAGGAAATTCTCATTGCATGAATCTGGTTTTAGTTTTTGACTGTATGCATTATGAATTTCCTTTAGTATTATAGTCTCTAGTTAAGAGGAAAAAACATTCTATGAAATTCTTATGTTTTTATTAAGCCCAAAAGATTTAGGAAACAGCTGGGTAACTGTTAAATTTACTTCTAGTATAAAGATATATGTTTGTAATTGCAGCTCTCTATTCTGTAATTAACTTTATACAGATAGGCTCAAAAATCATGTGAAGATGCCTGCCTCTTTTACCATACTTGCCCCTACAAAGCTGGGGGGAAAGTCTTGTTTCCACATCTTCAGTAGTTTTTTCATATGTGATACAGGTCTTTTCTTTCATGTAAATTTATCTGTGGTTCCCCAAGTATATGTGTCTGTCCCGTAGCCTTTGAACCTAGAATGTTCTGGTTTTTTGGAACTTATCTTCAAATATGTAAAAGCCACTAGAATTGTCTTTATGTCTTATATTTGTCCTGTTCTTGCTATAAATACAAGCACTGTTATCTTTATGGTAAACCTGAAAATAAAGTTAATGAGACTTATTTCCCATATTTTTAAAGACATACATATGTTTTAAGTAAAATATTCTTCGTTCATATTTTAAATGAGAACAACCAGGGATTTGGCACGTGTCAAACTTTTGCTATTTTAATTACCCTTTGAGCAATAAATTACAGCTAAAGTTTAACATAAAAAACACTACAACTTACCTTCTTTAAAATTGATGTCTTTAAAGTGTTAGAAGAGCCTGAGGAATATGTTGTAGAAGAAAAGCTGCACTTTATTTCCAAGAGAGTGGAAGCTGAACCAGCCGAAGGTACTAGGACTCTTGAATTAGTTCTTGCTCTACGTGTCCCGTTTTTATCCTCCTGTAGTTTTTTATTGTCTGTATTGCACATGTTGATAAATATTATGCCTAAATAAAAAGATTTCTTACATTTTTATTAAAAAGAAATATAGACATTTCTACAAGTGTATTTTATAATCTTTTCAAGTGCCTGAGAAGCATGAGAAGAAAATTGTACCAAAACCAAAAATTCCTGCTAAAGTAGAGGAACCTCCACCAGCTAAAGGTATAGTTCTCACAAAGAAGCGATACCATTGATCTTAATAGCTGTAATAATTGTCTTCAATTTAACTGTCTAAACTATTGTGAGCATGTGTATATAAACATTTTTGCTGAATATAGTCATACATGTTTGTGCAAACGTGTGATCTTTTCAAAAAGTGAGTTCTTTGCCCACAAACGATGTCACTTCTTCTGTGATTCAAGCTAACATTCTTACATGTAATCTTTCTGAAGTTCCTGAAGCACCTAAGAAAATTGTGCTGGAAAAGAAAATTCCTGCTGCAGTTCCTAAAAAGGAAAAGGTGCCACCCACTGAAGGTATATTGGAGTTTACTTTATTCTCTTGTAATGCCTGTGTTTTGTAACTTTAAATTGATACATTCTTCAAATTTATATAACATTAACAAGAAAATAAGTGTGCCTACTGTATGTTTGACTGTGTTGCCTGATGTCTTTTAAGTGCCAGAAGAGCCAAAGAAACCAGTCCCTGAAAAAAGGGTCCTTCCAAAAGTGGCTAAGATCGAAGAGCCTCCCCCTACCAAAGGTAACCGAAACCTCCAAACGTAAAAGCTAGAACCTTGTCTTGTCTTGCGTCTTCTTGCTGCTGTCTTTGGGTCACATCTTTTACATGGAGGTTATTGGTATATGTTGGTGGCAGTGGTGTATTATTCCCTTGTCTCTGGGTGAAGTACTACTTACTTGATGTGAAGTTTATTCGTGTGTGCCTTGTAAATTGTTATATTCTAAAACCATAGTACTTTCTGGCTAATATTTTTTAATTCCACTTTAAGTAATATCCATCCCTAATCCTAAAATTATCTTTTAAGTGACTGAGAGGCACATGCAAATTACCCAGGAAGAAAAAGTTCACGTTGCTGTAACTAAGAAAGAGGAGCCTCCTAGAGCCAGAGGTACATGAAGCCTTTTCTGCACAGAATATTGCTCTTACCCTTTTCTCTTTACCATACACACTGGTTATGGGGTTGGTTGTTGTTGTTGTGATGACTGTAGGTGATGCGTTATGTCTGAAGTAATGCAAATGTCATGTCTTCTACATTTGAGTTGCTTTTGGTGGCATGGATGAGGGAAACAATTCTTTAAAGTGAAATCTGTCTTTAAAGTGCCCGAGGAACCCAAGAGAGCTGCTCCAGAAGAAAAAGTTCTCAAACTCAGACCTAAAAAAGAGGAGGTGCCACCAGCAAAAGGTACACTGACTTTTTCAGAAGTCAAAATAAGCATATAGGGATTGACACTAATCTAGTGGAATTGAGATTCTTAGGAAAATAATTTTGAATACACATTGTAAATATGCATATGCTATTTCATATCACTTCAGAACTAAGCATTCTAATACCAGAAAGTACTCTCTTCTTCTTTTTTTAAAAAATGTGAGGCTCCCCCAAACATGTGTAGATACTCTCCCTTAAAATGCACTTGTCTTCTATTATGTCTTTATTTGTCTGTACTAAACTCATCTGCTGAAGTGTTTGTTTTGTGTGACAATCTTTGACAAAATTACAATTTGTTCAAATCTTGAATTGTGCCGGTAGAGCTCATGAAAATGCCTTAGAACTAAGGTGAAGAAACCGTATCTGCAACACAAGTTTTTGTGTCATGCTTGGTTCACAGTCATCATTTAGGTTGTCTAGTTGCCTTTTTTAATTCTCTTACAAATACTACTTGATCTTGAGAAGTTACTCAATGTTGTTGAAGCATTAAGTAACTTAGAAAACAGTATTTATATGTATATCAGATCCTGTTTGTTTCCACCCCTATTGGTTGTCCTCACCATTGAAGTAAGCAAGTGGAGCAGCAGGCGTAGTTGGTTGGGGTCATCTTTGCCCTTGGATTGTTCACACACAATTTCCCTTAACGCATACATGTATTCAAAATCTTGCAACTCACTTTTAATAATTACTCTTTTTAAAGTGACTGAAGTCAGGAAACGAGCTGTGAAAGAAGAAAAGATATCCATTGAAGTTCCAAAAATAGAACCTCGTCCCACTAAAGGTATCTTGTGCTTTGACTAAATAATAAAATGAAGCCTAAAACTATGCAGCTCTTTGTCTAATAGCTCCTAATTTGACTCTGTTCTTTATTGGTTTATTATTGACTGAAAGTGGGGAATCTAACATTTGAAATCATGAATAGCAAATGTATGCTCTGTAATACCTTGATCAGCAAAGGACAGTCAGGGTCTCCCATAACCAGTGCATGAGACCACAACTCAGGAATAAAATAAAACACATTGCCATTCTCACCTACATGAGCTTCAAGTAAAATGCTGCCTGTTGTCAATATTATTCTAGAAGTAACTGTAACAGAAGAAAAGCAGTGGTCTTACACCCGGGAAGAAGAAACTGTTTCAGTAGAACGGGAGGAGGAATATGAAGCATATGAAGAATATGATTATAAAGAATTTGAGGAGTATGAACCAACAGAAGAATATGACCAATATGAAGAATATGAGGAACGTGAGCTTGAGCATTATGAAGAGTCTAAAGAAGAGGAAGAATATATCACAGGTATGAGCAAAACTGCAAACTTGAAAACACATTAAATACGTGTAAATTCCATTAGAACAGGATACAATTTTGGATGCCCAAAGCAATTTGGAAAGAACTTTGTTTTCTTTGGCAACTTCAATTTTGTTTTCCTTGGATAACTTCCAGAAAAAATCTCTGTGATAATCTTGTAGTTACTGTTAGATTGGGTATTTGGAATAACCTATTGCCTGCCTCATTTTTGTTTGTACACAAAATAGTAAATGTCACCATGTTTTTTCTTAGAAAGTTTAGGAATTTATGTTCATGTGCCCATGATCATACTGATACATGATCAAAAACTGAATATTTCTCATTCTGAAGCTTGCTGTGATTAAGCATGATAGGCTGCTGGGAAAATACACTAGACTCAGGTTCCCATCATCAAACTTGACAAAGACGCCTGCAAAAGTAAAGACAGAGAAGAAGGCTACCGCACGCAGCTGAGTTTCATAACACAGAGATCATATTTATAGGCACATAATTTTGGTTCCAAAGAATTTATTTATTTTACTCAAAGAATAAGTTCCTATTGTAACTTTGAAATGAGTCAGTATTATGTCACTTAATTTCTGATGTTTCTGAGCCTAACTTTGAGGTATTCTGTGTAGCTTTGAGGCTAACAATAAAAGCCAATACTATATAATAGAGACATTTTAACCACCATTTTGTCTACCTGAAGTGAAGTGAGAATTTTATCCTGTAAGAGAGAGTTACGATGACCTAACAGAAATAAGTAGGAAGGAGGAAAGGGCAGTGTAAGCTTGTTTAGGTCTTTCAGACCTTATTCTTCTTGGACCTCTGATTCTCCCTCACCTCTAGAGGCTATGACTACACTATAGATAAAAGAGAATATCATTTTAATGTATTAAGTCTAATTAAGAAATAACTTTTTACTAATGCTCTCAAATCTAACATTAAATACCCTGTATGTACTTTTAAAGAACCTGAGAAGCCTACCCCTGTAAAGCCTGTCCAAGAAAAGCCGGTTCCCACCAAACCAAAGGCTCCACCCACGAAAGGTAGAGTGAGAAAAACTGCATCAGTACTAAGAGACCTGTCTTCCCTACGTGTCTGTCATACTGTGTATACCTGGTGAGGTGTAAGTGTACAAATTGTGTGTGTTTATGGGGATGTTATGTTGTACGTCATGTTTCTTAACTTTTTATTCTTACTTATCTTGAGAAATCTGGTTCAGGTTTTTAAATCTGTTAATATTGATATTTTAAAGTTCTGAAGAAAGCTGTCCCTGAAGAAAAAGTACCAGTGCCCATTCCTAAGAAACTCAAACCTCCACCACCCAAAGGTACTTTGCGGAGTAATAATTCCCCAAAACTCCCTCATTACTCATGTTCTGTAAATGTGCTTTACTGCCCTGTCTGCTGTTGTTTTTACTAAATGTTTTGTTGTATTCTTGGATCTTACATTTCCATTTTTTGTGTATTTTTATTTACACTATATTCATGTGGTTGGTTTTAATGCTCTTCAATAATTAATATCTTTAAAGTGGCTGAAGAATCAAAGAAAGTTGTTGAGGAAAAAATCCGCATTTCAATTACCAAACGTGAAAAAGAACAAGTGACTGAACCAGCTGTTAAAGGTATATCATTTCCCTCATAGACTGGTCTTTTACAATGTCTCTTATAAAACTAGGGCAGCTGTTTCACTTTATTTCATTGTTGTGTGCCTTTTAAATTACTTATTTGGAGAATATTGGATGTAAAAATCTGTAAATACAGGATAAGAAGACAATGCTACCTTTAAAAGAAAAAGTTACTTCAGAATAGATCCACAGCCTTTCACGCAGAGGCTGCGCCCTGCCACATGGCCGCAGTCTACAGAAAATAGAATGTCTGGGTCTCGAGTCAGTGACCATTCGGCACTTTCCTGGTTTGTCTGAATTGATGGAATGATGCGATAGTATTTACCACAGTTTAATAACTGTTTATTCATTCTAAAGTCATTCTGACGAGTAAAAATAAAAGTTAACTCAGTGTCTAGTAATTTTTCCCCTGCTTTTCACTAAGTGTGAAGTAACTTCTCTATAATTTCAGAACGTATACTTATCTAGAATTTAGCATTTCAGTAAAGGATAGTTCCTACAGGCAGAGATACCTGAACACTCAGTGTGATTTCACACTGGGGCTCTGCTACCTCAGACTTACTTGAGCACTTCTGTATGTTTTTAACCCAACGAGGTTCAGAATCGTTTCTGTGGCACATATACAGTTTTTTTGTGTGGGTTTTTTTTTTTTGCACATATACAGTTTTTATAGATGAACTATTGCATATCTTTCACATAAAAGGCACTTGCAGAATTATTCTATCTGCTTAAAGAACAACAAAGCAAGCACTGGCTGGGTAGCCTGTTTCTTTCTTTTTTTCTCCCTAAAATTATTTTGATACATTTTACTATTATCTATGCTCTTTTTAAAAATTATTATATTTTATTAATTATGGTATTATAGTTGTTGCAATTCTCCTTCCTTTGCCTGCTCCTACCCAGCACCATCCCACTCCCTAAGGCAATCCCCACACCATTGTTCATGTCCTGTTTCTTACATTAAAATTTCCTTATACTTAATATTTCAAGTGCCCATGAAGCCCAAGAGGGTTGTCACAGAAGAAAAAGTGCTCGTTACTAAAAAAGAAGTAGCAGCACCTGTTAAAGGTACTTAATACCACTCTTTTTAATGTGTTGTTTGTCTTCTTTGGTTGGAATTCATGTTCAGTTCTATGTGCAAATTTCTTCTGTGTGAAAGGGAGAGCCTGTTCTTTCTTCTGCAACAAATGGTTATGTTCCTAACATGTCTTAATTTTGTTGAGAAATTGGAAAATACCCAACTTAAAGATAATATCTTTAAAGTGCCAGAAGTGCCTAGAAGACCAGAACCAGAAGAGATTGCCTTTGAAGAGGAAGTTGTAACCCAAGAAGAGGAATATTTTGAAGAATACGTCCAAGAAGAAGAGGAGTACATCCATGAAGAAGAAGAGTACTTTCACGAAGAAGAGCAGCTCATAACTGAAGAAGAAGTGGTGCCAGTAATTCCTGTCAAAGGTAGATCACATCTCCTGCGAAGGGGCGAATGGCTTCATCTTTGGAGTCTGAGTGTCCAATTGGGTCAGGTTCTGGGGTTTAGTAGCACAGGCCACCAATTCTGTTTATTTTACACACAGACACCTTTAGATGCTGAAGTATGGTCTCTGCAGTTGTTGTTTTTTTTTCTTTACATTTTATATCTTTTTGCAACATTTCCAAAATTCTTACTATCTTAAAGTGCCTGAGGTACCCAAGAAACCTGTTCCAGAGAAGAAACCTGTTCCTGTTCCCAAAAAGAAGGAAGCCCCACCAGCAAAAGGTACACCCTCATTCATATCATGGACATATAAAAGCCTTAATCTGCATATAAATAGATGGCTATCTTCTGATTTCAAAATCTTGTGTGTGTTGCTATCTGTTGTTAGAAATGTTAACTGTGCTTTGTATGAATGTGTTGTTACTAGTAGTTTGAACTTACCAGTAAACAATATCTTTAAAGTTCCTGAGATTCCTAAGAAGCCAGAGGAGAAAGTTCCCGTGCCCATTCCTAAAAAAGAGAAGGCTCCACCAGCTAAAGGTACATCTCTTTGTTGTCCAACAGAGGGATAATGTAGTAATTTACTCACGTAGTATAACTTCATGAGCCGTATCAGTTCTTTCCCCATGATGATATTAACAATATTAATGATAATGCAAGGACCCCCCAATGGGTTATAGGAGCAGTTTTCCATGCATCCATCTCTGAATTTTGCCATTGAAGCATGCTGATGCTTAATGCTTGGCTCCTCCTCTTTAGTGGAAAGTTCTTAGTGCAAAATAAATTCTTATTATAACACCAAAGTGGACAGAAATCACCATCTGCTAGGTGTTGTGTGTTGTCTTTATCACCAATCTTTGTTTTTTCACTGTTGTTCTTTATTTTTATTTTTGTGAATTCCTTTGTTTGTGGCTGTTATTGTTTTCAATCTTACAATGAAATTGTTAGAATATCTATGATGTTTCCATTAAGTCCTCAAATTGCGGGGTTCTTCTCTATGTGTAAATAACTAGACACTAACCCTGTTTGATGTCTTCAAAGTTCCTGAAGTACCCAAGAAACCTGTACCAGAGGAGAAAGTGCCTGTACCGGTTCCCAAAAAGGTGGAAGCCCCACCACCTGCCAAAGGTACATGAACTTGCAATGTTGCAAATTTTTTTTATTCCACATTTGCATGTGAGTAAAAATTAATTGTTTCAATTCCATGCAGATACAACACTGTAATATTCCTTTGTGGGAAAGAAAAGATTTTATTTTAGGGATAAAATTCTTTTTGAAATACCTTGGTTATATTTTTATTACCTTATCTTAATCTTCTTGAGACTATGTGTGGACTCAAAACTTGATGTTTATATAAAAATTTTCTCTAAATCATTTCTTTAAAGTGCCAGAAGTGCCCAAGAAGCCTGTGCCTGAGAAGAAGGTGCCTGTTCCTGCTCCTGAGAAAGTAGAAGCTCCACCTGCAAAAGGTACCTAGCAAAAAAACTTTTTATGTTTATGTATATTTATATATGAATTCCCCCATAAATTACATGTTTTTAAAAATTGACTTATTTGAAATGTAAAAATCAGATGTTTTGGGATTCTTTTTCGTGTCTATTGCACTAAGACATGTAAAAGAACACACTATTAAAGACAAATAATATCTTTAAAGTGCCAGCGGTACCCAAGAAGCTCATTCCAGAAGAAAAGAAACCAATACCTGTTCTGAAAAAAGTGGAAGCTCCACCACCCAAAGGTATATTAACCTCTAAGGGAACCAGGCCAAAAAGGAAAACTAACTGGAATTATATTGCTTCGCTAATTATAATTAATGCTTGATGACATTTACTTTGATGTTAGTTGATGCTTTATGATCACAGAATATTTGCTTTTCATGTTGTCCTGTTGTTATGAATCTTGTACATCAAAGTGATTCTTGTACGTTGAATCAATATCTTTAAAGTGCCCAAGAAACGTGAGGCAGTTCCAGTTTCTATAACTCTCCCTCGGGAAGACGAAGTTCCATTTGAAGAAGAAATTCCTCCTGAAGAACAAGTTTTATCTGAGGAAGAAGAAATTCTTCCAGAAGAGGAAGTTCCTCCTGAGGAAGAAGAAGTTCCTCCTGAGGAAGAGGAAGAGGAAGAAGTTCCTCCCGAGGAGGAAGAATTTGTCCCTGAGGAAGAAGTTGTACCTGAAGAAGAGGAAGTTCTTCCAGAAGTTAAACCCAAGGTGCCAGTACCTACACGACGAGGTATAGCAGCTCTTTTGGAGTCACCGAGACCTCTTTTGTGTTGAATTTTGTCTTTCCATCTTTTTGTTCATCTGCAATTTTATCTACAATGCATTACTCTCTATGTTGTCTACCATCTAAATCTTAGAAAACATTCCATACATGTGTGCTCTTATTTCTGTGTGTCTGTCTTATGTATTTGTCTCTTGTAAATTATCTGAATGTCTTTTCAAATTTCATGATATGAATTGTCATTTAGTTTTTTGTGGTTTTATTCTCACTTGTCTTTTTGTTATATATACAGTACTGTACATGTGATTTTTAATGTCTTAAAATGAATGTTTTTAAGTGCCTGAAGTGCCAAAGAAACCTGTACCTGAGAAGAAAGTCCCAGTTTCCGCTCCTAAAAAAGTGGAACCTCCACCACCCAAAGGTATACCTCCCCGAAGTGAATAAATACATGGTCTTCATTTATAGCTTCACCAAAAAATCACAGTAGAACTGGATTTTAGAAGAAATATTACACTTGTAAAATAGACAGTCATATTTTTGCTTCTAAAAATGTTCAGGAACACTGATATCCACTTTTCATTGGATTCAAAGCTGTATAGATATTTTGTAATGATAAATTACCTACACAAAAAAGATACATGAATAATATGGTAAATAAATCTTACTAAATCTCATCCTTCAACTATTTATATTAAGTGCCTTTTTAACATTAGGATGAAAAGGAAAAAGATTATGTATTTATCAAAATACTGAATAGTATCTTATATCTTCTGACATATACATATAAATGGTAGACAAGTAGGTTTTTATTTTAGCCTTGTCTTTTGTCTTTGTGCCTTGCTGTGCTACCCTGAGAAAACCCTTTAACCAGTCTGATCCTCAAGCCCCTCTTGTCTGAAGTGGGGATACTACTATTAGTCCTAATGGGCTCAGATGTTATTGTGAGGATAAAATAAAGTAAGGTATGTACAAGTACGCTATCACCAAATAAATAGTATTCAGATTGAACAAATTTGATCAGCTCATGGTACAGGACAAAATAACTATATTTATGCCTTAAAGTTTAATTATATTTTCTGCCAAAGATCATGGCACCACTACTTCAAATAAGCATAAGCCCTCCACCAGGCTAAATAGTCATATAATCAATGAAATGGTAAAGCTGATCCTTTACTGGACTTCTTTTTTTTAAAAGATTTTATTTACCTATTTATAGAGAGAGGGCAAGGGAGGGAGAGAAATATCAATCGGTTGTCTCTCACACACCCCCAACCCAGTCATGTGCCCTGATGGGGAATTGAACTAGCGACCCGCTGGTTCACAGACCAGTGCTCAATCTACTGAGCCACACCAGCCAGGGCCTTTTAATGGATCTCAATGGTTCAGAAATACTTTATGACTATTTATTTCATAAATTACTAGTGATATTTAAACAGATAGCATGGCCTCACATGTTGTCTGATACTCAAATAGGTTGCTGATCCCTTGCTCTACAAAACCTAATTATATCACATTTGGACTCCCACCTTACATTACATTACTACCCAAAGTGAGTGTTGCATGTTGGTCTTTCTGTGTGTGGACTTCTTGTGTTCTATCTTTTTTGTTCCTCTCAATATTCTTATCATGAAATGATGTCTTTAAAGTGCCTGAGGTTAAGAAGAAAGTGCCAGAGAAGAAAGTGGTTATTCCTAAGAAAGAGGAAGCTCCCCCAGCCACAGGTACTGCTGTTCCCAAGCAAATTAGACTCTGCCATTTCTTTCCATCACCTGGAAAAAATCCAAATGTCCTGCTTCAGTATTTGTTAACATAACTTTGCTGTCATTGTGTCCATTGCCTCGGTGTTTGTGAAACTGAAATTACAAAATAAAATAATATCTTTAAAGTGCCTGTGGTGCTTAAGAAACCTGAACCAGAAAAGAAGGTGCCTCCTCCTGGTCTTAAGAAAGCAGTGGCTCCTCCCACCAGAGGTACATCACCCAAAACAGGGCTGTGTTCACTGTGCTGGTGTGGAACTGTGGTGCTGTCCATGTAGGGTGTTCCACATAAATGTTTGCATCGTATGGGCCATCATTTGCACTCGTCATGTGTGACTCAGTTGTACCCACGTTTGTACTCTGTCCGTTTTTCCACTTTGTGTTTAATGTATTTTGTCTTGATTCTCTATGTATGTTGTTTCTAAAAATAAAAATTATAAAGTCATATATCTTTAAAAAGCCAGAAGTAACTAAGAAACCAGTCCCTAAAGTACCATTGTTCTTCTTTAAAAAAAAAAAGTAGAGGCTCCAATGATAAAAGATAGAATATCTCTTTAAAACCTTCATCTTAAACTGCATCCTCTTTATTTTTGTCTCTTTAAATGACTGTTTTGTCAATGTTTCACCTTGTGCATGTGCATTCTGATATTTCTTGTGTTGAAAAACAGAAAACTTGATTTTTTTGTACTCTTTGGCTTTTGTATCATAAATGTCTAAAACAATCAATATCTTTTAAGTTCCTGAGGTACCTAAGAAAGTGGAAGAACGACGAGTCATCCCCCCTAAAGAAGAGGAAGTTCCACCAGTTGAAGGTAGATGACTTCCTGAGAAAATAACATTTTCAGCATCATCATTGTCTTATGGTTGTATAATATTTGAAGGAGGTGAATGTGCATTTCATTCCAGAAAATAAACATATTCAGACTCTACAAGTAATTATTACTTACCTAATAGAAATTATGCAGGAAACTGAAAACCAATGGAATCTCTTTTCTTAAATGCTTAGCCTGTTTGTCTGTTTGTTTGTTGCTTGTTTTATTTCAATAAGAATCTTTGAAGGGAAACTGTATTTGTCATGGCAAATTTGTCATCAAATTACTTGGTTAGCAATTTTGAGATAAATGTGTCCAAGAGATATTCCAGTCAAGCCTGAGTAACAGTTGAAGAAAATCTAACTTCTACCCCAAAGTGAGTATTTAACTTCAAACAAGTCTACTCCCATTAACAATAAATGATAATAATTTTAACTAAATTTTCTCTGAGGTCCTTTCTAATTCTAAAGCTTTGGGAAGGGCCTCACATATTTCAAAGACCCAGTAGCTTTTTTTTTCAAGGACTAGTGAGTTTTCACACACTTCTGGAGGTGTAGCTATCAGTTACTTACACTGGTCAGGCAACTTCAGTTTTCAGATGTATCACTTTAGTCTAACATTCAAAAGGTAAAAAAAAATAGTAATTCATAAAACAATCATTTTTTTAAAGTGTACGAGGAGCCTGAAGAGCCTACTCCAGAAGAAGAGATCGCAGAAGAACCACCTAGCGTAGAGGAGGTTGAGGAGGTGGTGCCCCCTGAAGGTACAGCTGCGTTCACGGGCTGGACAGTTCGAAGACAGCATGTTCCAAATCTCTCTCGGAGTTTGTCTTTACCCACCACTCATCACTCTACTTTTCTTATATCAGTGACAAATTCAACATGAATTATTACTGGCACTTGAAACTTTGTGTCCCTTCCTCCCCTCCCCCAATTTTTTCTACTGCAGCAGCAATACAATTGGAGTGAGAGACCACTTTTATGTAATTGGCGCTTTAATTTTTTTATGGCTAGCTCCTATTGTGATACTTTCTTCTAGTTCTCAATCCTTAATTTTTTTTCTACAATATTAAGATGAGGGGAAATGTATTTCTGTGGTGTTCCCTTTTTAGAATAATTTTCACCCTCTCATTCCTAAAGACTATGAAAATCTTTTGTATAATTGATGTTATGTTTCCTCATAGGATTTCCAGTGAATATCCTTTCCACCTTTAGAGTCACTACTCTATATAAAAAATTAACATTTAGGTTGCTAATATCTTTTTAAAATAGATCAATGTTTTGTCGGGAGGGTGGTATGTGGGAGTTGTCCCATTCATTGCATGTCATTTTCAAAATGTCCATGAAATGTCTTTTAAGCGCCTAAAGTGG
This sequence comes from Phyllostomus discolor, assembly GCF_004126475.2. NCBI lineage: Eukaryota > Metazoa > Chordata > Mammalia > Chiroptera > Phyllostomidae > Phyllostomus > Phyllostomus discolor. Next base: position 45,575,194 of record NC_040906.2, read on the forward strand.
TTAAGAAAGCAGTACCTGAAGCACCCACTCCTGTTCCTAAAAAAGTGGAGGCACCACCAGCTAAAGGTATAGCCAATACCAATTAATAATATCTTTAAATTCCCATTAGTTTTCTTTTTTAAAACACAGTATCTTCTTTTGCTGTTTCTTTGAGTCATTTAAGTAGCCAACTTATGAAATTGAGTAAGAATTAGTAAAAATAGAATTCATTCCATTTCATTAGCCTTTTTCAGGATGTTAATGGATGAGTATGTGAGTATGTGTATAAACTATTATAGAAGTTTCTAAGTTTAAGTAGCTGAGCATTTTAATGTTAATAGTACATTTTGCTGCACTTAAGTACATAAGAATGAATCCCTCTTCCCCACATTCCACTCATAGATTCTATTCCATTACATTAAAAAGGTTCTCTCATGTAATTATTATAATAATTATGCCTAATATGTTATTTTATAGGGGAAATGTGTTCAAAGCTTGGATAGTAACTATTTTAATTAGCTTCATGTCCTTTTGACAATATTTGACCTAAGCATTCAAGGTTATTACAAAATGTCTTACTTTTCGTCACTTTGTCACTAAGTTTATGCTTCATTAATGCTCTCAATAGATAACATTATGCTCTCCCCATCACAGGAGACATTCCTAGCAGATATAATAGTGCCCAACAGAATATGACACCTATGTCAAACCTTAAAAAGGCAAAAAAATAGTCTTCAAATAAAAAATAGCAGCAGTGTGCCCAATATTGGTAATTCTTGCTGTTAAAAAAACAATAGAACCAGCATAGTTTCCTTGTAGACATAGTTTCTTCTAAAGGTATGACAAACACAAGTGAGCGATTTGGGAACATATCTTTATTTCCTGTCACAGAGGTGTCTAGAGTGCAGAGTGCCTTCTTAGACTGTGATCACTGTCGGTGTTGTTTCTGATGTCGTTACTCGTGTTTATTATTGAGTATTGTCAATTGACTGAGATGCCTAATATCTTTAAAGTGCCAAAGAAGGTTCCTGAGGAAAAAGTACCTGTTCCTGTACAGAAAAAAGAGGCACCTCCAGCCAAAGGTACATCTTCTCTTTTAAAACCTGAACTTCCTTTTAATCTTTTATTATTGAGACTCTTATGTTTTATGTCTCTGTGTCTTGATTGTTTTTGATGTCTCTGTCTATGAAAACTTGCTCTTAATAGTCCTAAATATTAAAACCATATTTTTAAAGTGCCCGAAGTACAAAAGAAAGTGCCAGAAAAGAAAATTCCAGAAAAGAAAGTCCCTGTGCCTAAAAAAGAAGTGGTTCCCCCAGCTAAAGGTATTTTGGGAAAAATCTTTGATTTTCATGTATTGTTGCATGAAAGCCTTTTTTCCTGTTGTTTTTATTTTATATCTTGAATTAACATCTTGATTTCTTCTGTGTTCAAAAAAATCTCTTAAAAAAGATGCTCTTTCAGGGAGGACTGTCTTTGAAGAAAAAATATCCGTTGCCTTCCACAAAGAGGAAGTAGTAAAAGAAAGAACAGAAGTAGAACTGGTGGAAGCCCAAATGGAAGAAGCTTTTGAAGAAGAAGAGTTCCATGAAGTTGAAGAATATTTTGAAGAAGAAGAGTTCCATGAAGTAGAAGAATTTATGAAAGTACAAGAATATAGAATTGAAGAAGTACACAAAGTTGAAGAAACACATAGGGCAATAAAATTTTTAGAAGCTGAAGAAGTGGAAGTATATGAAAAGCCCAAAGCTCCACTTAAAGGTATAGGGGAATTCTGCAGATATTGCAAATTGTTGTATGTTGTTCTAACTTTTTCTTTTAAGTACATTTCATGTTCAGTTTGGAACACTAGAAACCCACTTATTTTCCAAGTTAGAATCATGAAATACAAAGATCAATATAGAGATTAACTACACAAAGTGTCATTTTAGCAGAAAAGATAATAGTTGATATCTACTTATCTAAGGAGGTCACTATATAAATTTCTGGATTCTTTTTTAAATCCAACTAAAAATGTTACATGATCAGTACAGATATCAAAATGACTGACCATGTCATCAGTTGAGTTAAAAAGAAGCTCCACAGTTCACTGAGGAATTTTAAGGCAAAACAACCGTTGCTTTGTTAACATTTCAGCCAACTGTTTCTAAACTGGTAATTACTTATCAAAAGCTTACACCAATTTTCATTAGCAATATAACATTAAGGAAGTAAATGAAATGCTGGTAACAGCACCTGCATTCTAGTATCATCTGAAGATAAATCATAGTACAAATAATTCTTCGCAACACCACTCCAGACTGCACAAATTAATAATGTGTGTGTGATATGAGGGGATGTATGTGTGTGCTTAATATACATAGTAAATATACAATGTAGGTGAAATTTAGCAAAACCACGTTTTTTTTGAAGTAGGTGTTATATAAATTCAAAAACGTAAAGCATTTTATTAGCCTTCGTTGTACTAACTTTGATAGTAATGTTCCATAATACTTCAAGAGTTCTTTCTAAAGCAAAACACTAATATCTTTGAAGGGCCTGAGATATCTGAGAAAATCATGCCTCCAAAAAAACCATCCATTAAAGTTGTCCCTCGAAAGGAGCCACCAGCTAAAGGTATTTCATTGGCAAAAAGCCACTTACCTAATTGTACATACGGTAGCACCTTGGTTGTTTTACAAGTTCACATTCTGCTTGATGTTTTTCTTCTGTATTTTGGGTCTTGATAATTTTTAAAGCAAACTAATATCTTTAGAGTGGGTGAGGGTCCAAAGGAAGTACCAGAAGAGAAGTCGCTGTTGTTATACCTAAAACACCCAGAGCAAATGTCTCTATTAACCAAATAGTAACCCCACATTTCCTTCTTTGGTAGTACTTGGTCATATAGTCACTAATGTGCTTATTGAGAAATCCCCGTTTTCTTGTTATTAAGTTTAATAAGCTAGTAAAATAAGTACATAGTAACTATGCTTTTAATGTCCCTGCTTTGTTCATTTTTGTAAACCTCTTGAATTTCACAACAGAAATAAAGAACAATGTCTCATGATCTAATGACTAATACATACTTACATCTTTAAAATCAGTGAAGCATTTAAGAACATTATTACTGAAAAGAAAGTACTGATTATGCCACCAAAACAAGCAGAAACAGCCCCAGCTGAAGGTGTCTTGTTCATTTTTCTTAAGTTCTAACATGGGAAACACCCCTGGATTTGTTGTTGTATTTCTTATCAAAATTTAACTCTCATTAAATACTGTAATGTATTTGATAAAGTGATGTCCGTATTGTCTATTGTTATGTTCTGTGCTCACATTTCTCTTATGCTCTGCTGGTGAAAAATCTTTTTGAATGTTTAAAAGTAAAAGAAGGTTTCACTACTATCTTTAAAGTACCTGAAGCACCCAAGAAAGCTGTGGTAGAAGAAAAAGTACATGTTCCCGAAGCGCCCAAATTCCCACCGGCTAAAGGTACCTGACTCTGCCACTTCACTACTAATACTAAAGCCTCTTTTGTTCACCCGCTATGTATGGAGAAGACAGAGAGACAGGGGAGAGAAGACAGGGGAGAATGATCTCCCCTCAAAGCCACAATATAACTAAGTGATGTGAACTTCAATTTATGTTCTATAACATGAACTTCCCTCTGGGAACAAAGGCCTTGCCTGGAAGTTTGTTTGCTCTTCTTCTTAAGCAATAATTAATTAAACAATATTGACCCCTCAACTTCTTTTTCAAAAATAATTTATTTTGGGAGCTATTGTCAAGTAGTTCTGGAAACAAATAAACCCATCCCAAATTACAATAGACAATGCTGCTCTTCCCATAGGGCAGGGTGTTTCTGTTATGACAAATGCAGAACTCGGCACAAGGCAATCTAGACAGATGCATTGGCTGAGTGTTTAGCTGACTTATTTTGGAATTTTTGACCTTCTCCTTGTGAGATGCTCCATTTTTGCCTTGATACTTTATACCAAATTATGGCATTCTTAAAAATAAAACAATCAAATATCTTTAAAGCACCTGAAGTGCCCAAGAAAATTGTTCCAGAAGAAAAGATTCATGAAGCTGTTCCTAAAAAGCCTGAAATGCCACCAGCTAAAGGTATATACTGACACTAATCACAACATGAAATAACTCTTCATTTAGTTATTCATGGTTTAAAGTGAATGTGTGTGAGGTTAAATCTGTGTATTTTGTTTCTTTGTATTCTTAATATCTAATGTTGTCATACATAACAATTAATATACTAATATCTTTAAAGTTCCTGAGGTGCCTAAGAGAAGTATTCTGGAAGAAAAATCACCTATAGTTCTTTCTGAAGACACAACGATGTACAGTGAGTGTAGAAGAATCCATGATTCTTTTTTGTATCATTTGTGTTTGCCTTCGTAGCTTTTACAAGTAAATACACTAATATCTTGTAAAATCCCAACATGCCAAAATATTTGGCTAAAATTAAATAATTTGAATGGCTATTAGCTTCAAAGGCATTTCCTCACCAATTTAAAAAAATATAGTCTTATAACATTGTCCAAGTTTAGAAAAGTCATCTGTCTTGTTGAATCTGTTGTCCTGTCTTATCAATCTGTTATGTGTACAAATGTCTGCTGCTTTGAAACAATTTATTTTCCCAGACTGTGAAGTCACTAACTTCACAATTATATTTTAATTGGATTATATAGAATCAAAATGCTCCACTGTTATTGTTTTTACTCTTCAAAAAATCTCTAGAAACATTTTGGCAATATTGCTCAAATGACCATGGATTTACCCAGCCATTAGAAACCCCAAAAGAATTTCACACCATTTTTCAAATTAGCTTTTATGCAAAATTATAATTAAATAATTTGAGGAGTAAAATAAAATAATAAACATTTTTATTATTTCAATTGTAACATATTTTGAATATAATACTATTCAATAATCTGAGCAGTAAAATGCCAGTAGTCAAGATAGTCTTCTATTTATTTTAATCTGAAATATTTTCTGTTTAAACCCAATTTTTGGTCACCCTGTAATTCCAAGTTGGGATCAAAATATATACTGACTACCCCCTTTGAATACCCTTTCTCTCCTTGAGTTTGGTTATTTACCATCCACTCTTCCTTTCTAAGAGGTGGAGGAATCTTTATTTCCTTTATTTGCCTTATCTTTAAAATATTTAATTTTTTTATTTTAATTCCTAAATGATTTTCATATTAATAATTTTCACATTAATATTAAACTATAGAACCATAAGCTAGATGTTTAAAAATATAGATAACTAGGTTATTGGGAAAGAAAAAGCTTACATGAATTTTCAATAGGTTAAATATAGAAGAATTCTCTTTGTGTAATTCAACATTGATCCTGTTCTTTATGAACAAATCCATAAAAACTAAAAGCCATAGGAAACATTTTACCAGTAAATATCTACAGAAAAAAGCAGAATGACTGTATATTCCCTTGCTAATGAATTCCTCAATTTTATCATCATGTTTATAAAGAAATGCTGAGGGTCTTACATCATAAAAATGGAAATGAGGCTTTTTCACAGCTAATGTGTTATTTTCTCTAATTTTTGTCTAAGTACTACTGGTAATCCAAGTGATGACTATATGTTTTGTTTTTCTTAATACTGTTCTTCATTCCCCTTGAAATGAAACTAATTGTATAAATACTAATATCTTTAAAGTTTATGAAGAAACTGAGGAATCAACCCTAGAAGAAAAAGTACTTGTGACTCATCCTCAAAAGACAAAAACCAAACTAGCAAAAGGTATATAATACTAAAGACCCAGTCTGAAGACTATTTATTTATGGATTATTTTAAATCTCAATATTTACTTCATTATTTATAAGTGTAACTATACTCATATCTTTTAAGTGCCTGAACTACCCAAGAAAGTTGTTCCAGAGGATAAAATATATGTGACTATTCCTAAAAAGAGAGAAACACCAGCAACTAAAGGTATATTTCAGCAACATTGAACTTCGATGAATATCTTTGGCTTCAAGACTTAAACACTGCATGCTGTATAATTCACTGTTTTTATAAGTTCTAAGTGTAATTCTACTAATATATTTAAAGAACCTGATACAACCAGGGAAGTTTTCCCAGAGATAGAGTTACCTAAGGGGAACACCCGAGATTTCAGAGTATCTTTCAACTGAAGGTATAAATCTTAGTTATGAAAATCTAAATAAGCAAATTCTTCTTCAGTCTACAAAATAATTTTAGTGTTTGTGTAGATTCTTATAGCCTCTAATGCTAAAATATTTTAATAATAATATTTTTAGAGCACCTAACATACCCAAGATGAGGAACTATGACGTCCCCCCCAAAAAGTCCCAGTCAATATTGTGACTTTTGTCAAAGATAAACTGTTTGAACAAAAGTTAACATTTGAATTTGAAGTTACAACCTCTGTTAACATCCCTTTCTTAATGTGCCACGTCTTTGTGTCTTTGTCTTTTCTCCACTAAAACCTACTAATATCTTTAAAGAAATGGAAGTCTACGAAGCAAGTGTTCCAGAGAGGCCAGCTTCTGCTGCTAGGAGAAGAAAGACCCCATCACCAGAAGGTACAAGCCAGAAGAAAGTCGACTTTCTCATCTTGCAATTATAGCTGTACTTAACACATGTAAAAATACTAATATCTGGAAAGCCCCAGGCACTGCCAAGGAAGTCATTTCAGAGAAGTGGGTCCCCCAGGGCAGAGGTTTGATTGGGTATATACATGTCCCCATGAGTCATTTAAGAGAAAAAAGAGGGGAAATGTCTTTAACTTACATAAATGGGAGGTGGTTGGGCTACAGATTTGTCTTTGCAGTCCCCAGGGAAAATATATATACATATAACAAGCAGATGTAACCCAGACAGGTTCTTCAATAGGAAACAGCCATTAGTGTGTCCATAAAAAATAAAAATCAGAATAGCTAGGGAAAAATCTACATGAGACCACTTACAACATTTATATCCTCAAAATTAGATTGAGTTAACTCAACACCCCTGCTTTAACGCAGAAATCAGCATCGTCAAATGACAGGGGTGTTTGGCTATGTAAGTCAGTAACTCAACTCTCTGCGGAGCTGAAACTCCAGCACATAATTGCCTGTTGCAATTGCTTTTCAGTAAGATAAACTTATTACCCCAAAAAAGCATACAAATTTGAAATAACTTATTTCCCATAAAACTTAAATATTAGAGAAACATTTTCAGACAACTATTACTTAAAGAAAAATATGGAACTTAATGTGGAACTATTCTACCTGTTACATCATCTCCACCTGAGAGTCTTCTACAACCAAAGCAGTTAAACCTGAAACCAATTAAAGCTCGAATTCTGCCCTGAATACCCAGTGGCTCCTCTCATTGTCTTTTACTTTTAAAGAGTCCTATATTTTTCCATTTTGTACAGTTTAGGTAAATCAAAAGATGAGATATTTTTAAACATCCAGGATAACAATTGCAGTAATTTTAAGACTGTTTAAGCATATTGACATTATTTTCTCAGTCCAGAATCACAGGGTCATTCTCCTCTCTGCTATACTTGAGAAACAAACGCCTTATGAAAGCGCTTAAGGCAAGGCTACAAAATGAAGCTGATCCAGATAAGAAAGAAGCTATTTTGCTCTCTGCAAAACCAACAGCTAAAGATACATTGTTAATTAATTTTAAAATTCATTTTTTTCACTTGCAGCTACTTTTCCAAGATCTCATTTTCTATACATCTACCATTCCAAGAAATAAATTTACTAATATTGATACTGCCCGAGGTGACCAAGAAAACAGCCCCTGATAATCAAATATTTAAACTATTACTATCACCAAAGAATCAGATTCGAGGAGCAGGGAGGCCTGCCAGCCTGGGGCATTCCTGTAGGTGGAGTTATGAGTAAAACTCGTCATTGCTCTTCCTCACTCTGAGTACAATGAATTAATCTCTTTAAAGTGCCTGAATCTCCTCAAGAAGTTGTCCCTGTAAAGGAAACACCCATGGCTGTTCCCCCTGAAATTGAAATACCTTCCACTAAAGGTATCATTCATTCTATCACTCTTTCCTCCATTTATTTCATAAGTGCCTATTATGTGCATGGTGCTAGTAAGCTGGGGAATAATAAGCAAAGACAAATAAGACCTGATTCCTTTCCTTAATACTTTATCCCTCATCTAATTCTTGAAGGAATTAGCCATAAAAATCTCTTGAATTCAGTTAATGTGACTAATGCCTCCACTGATTCCTTAATCTCTAAGTATAATACTAATATCTTCAAAGCACCAGAAGCTGTGAAAGAAGTGACTCCTGGCATGCAAGTATATGAGGATGTTCCTGAAGAACCAGAACCTCTGCCTAGGAAAGGTATATATCATTTCTGCACAGATCCTGAAGACGAAATTATCCATCATCTGCTCTCAAAATTATGTGTTTCTAATATTCTCCATAACTCCTAAACATACTAATCTCTTTAAAGCATCCTCACAAAAGAAAGTATTTGTGGTTATATTTATCAAACAGAAAACCCTCCATATAAAGTACTCCTTCAACGAATATTTAGTAAGGAGGGTCCACAGTGTTGTAGAGACTCAGCTGGGTGCTGGAGAAGGGTGAGTTCTCTTCTCCAGAATCCCACTAAACCACTAGACTTAGGAGGGGCGTGGGGCAAGCAGAGAATAGAGAAGGAGAAAGGAGACTTCTAGAAAACTGCATTTGCTAGCTTATCGTGGTTACTCTTTTTTATTAATCATTTTAACTTTTAAATGTGAAATACTAATATCTTTCAAGTGACTGAAGCTCCTCAAGAAGTTGTTTCTGCAAAGAGAGTTCCTTCCAAAAAAAGAGCACCTCCATCAGTCCAAGGTACAAGTTACCATGCCCTCAGGCTCCAGAAGAAATAGCTCTCGTAGTCCTGAAAATCTCTGCCTGTTCCTAGTGATCTTCATAACACTAAATGTTAATGTACTAATTTCTTAAAGTGCCTGAAGCACCTCAAGAAATCCTCCCTGAAAAGAAAGCACATGAGTTTCCTCATAAAAAGCCTGAAGGCCCTCGTGATGAAGGTATATGCTGCTGGAAGCTTAGAGATTTGGAAAATTACATTTTTCTGTATGTGTTTCCTGTTTGTACTAATTCCTATAACTCCTAAATGTAAAAATATTAATATCTTTAAAGTGCCTGAGGCTCCCCAAGAGGTTGTCCCAGAAGAGAAAGTGCATCCTCCACAAAAGCCTGAAGTTGTACTTGTCAAAGGTACATCCCTGACCTCACTCCAAGGTGGGATAGGGAGGACAATGGAGAGAACTGCCTTGCTAGCCTGGCAAGTTCCTTTGATGTGTGAATGTAACTTCTGTCTGCGTCTGCATTGGTCCTGGTAACTCAAATGTAAATTTACTAATATCTTCCAAGTGTTCGAAGCTCCCAAAGAGATTGTCCCTGAAAAGAAAGTGACTTTGGTGCCTCCTAAAAAGCCAGAAGTCCCACCTGTTACAGGTATCTGTCAAGGATTTAGGTTTAAGAATATATAACTTATCTGCTCCTGAAAGTACTTTGTTCCAGTGGTCTTATAACTCCTGATTGTAATTTTACTAATATCTTTTAAGTACCCGAGGCTCCCAAAGAGGTTGTTCCCGAAAAGAAAGTGCCTTTGGCGCCTCCTAAAAAGCAAGATGTCCCTCCTCTTAAAGGTATTTGTCACTGATCTTATACTTAAAAAGCCATAGCTCTTCTACTCTTGAAAATATTTTGTTCCAGTGGTCTTCATAACTCCTAAATATAATTTTACTAATATCTTTTAAGTGCCTGAGGCTCCCAAAGAAGTTGTCCCTGAAAAGAAAGTGCCTTTGGCGCCTCCTAAAAAGCCAGAAGTTCCACCAGCCAAAGGTAGCCACCTCCATGTCGCTGTGTTTGATACTGTCCATTTGTCTGTACTCTGTCTAATCTTCAAAATACTAATATCTTTAAAGTACCCGAGGTGCCCAAGGCAGCTGTCCCAGAAAAGAAGGTGCCTGAAGCCATTCCTCCCAAACCGGAAAGTCCTCCCCCTGAAGGTAATGTCAAAGCTATAGATACCCAGGGAGAAAAAGAACTACTATTTTAGCTAGGGAATTATATATCCAAATCCTACTACATAAAGGTGATATAATTCCAAAGGAAAAAAAAACAGACATTTCCCAAAGTATCTTGGTGTATGTTCACACATTATAGTCATCAATTATTTTCACTTTTTCTAAACACAAATTACCAATGTTTTTTAAGTGCCTGAGGTGCCGCCGCCGAAGGAAGCCATCCCTGAGAAGAGAGTGCCTGTGGCTCCCCGCAAAGAGCCAGAAGCTCCACCTGCTAAAGGTATTTATCCTTCTGCGTTTCGGGTCTCCCTCTTCAGGGGGCTGGGTCGGAGGGCATGTATAGAAAGAAGTGTCTTCCGGTCTCACAGATTGTATTGGTTGAGTAAATACATTGCCAATGTCCCCCATTTTATAGTTCCTAACTAAAACATACTAATATCTTCAAAGTTCCTGAAGCTCCTAAAGAAGTTGTACCTGAAAAGAAAGTGTCTGTGACTGTGCCCAAAAAACCAGAAGCCCCACCTGCCAAAGGTATTTATTCCCTTTGCTTTGGTAAGAGGAAGAGATGCTGTCTTATACTCTTCACAATTATTGTGGATGCCTTCACTATTCAGAAATCCTAAAAATACTAATATCTTTCAAGTTCCTGAAGCTGCTCAAGAAGTTGCCCCAGAAAAGATGATTTCCAAGGCACCATTCAAAAAACCAGAAGCCCCACCTGTCACAGGTATATGTTAGCCCTGACTTCATTTTGCAAAAGAAATACCTCTTCTATTCTTGAGGATAATTTTAGGCCATTGTTCTTCATTAACTTAAGTGTAAAACTACTAATATCTTTCAAGTGCCTGAAGCTCCCCAAGATGTTGTCCCAGAAAAGAAAGTTCCTAAGGCACCACCCAAAAAGCCAGAAGCTCCACCTGTCCTAGGTATGCGTTAGCCCTGACCGTACTCTGCCAAAGAACTCTCTCCTGCTACTGAAAACAGTTTTAGTTCCTGTTCTTTATTAACTTATGTGTAAAACTACTAATATCTTTCAAGTGCCTGAAGTTCCTCAAGAAGTTGTCCCAGAAAAGAAGGTTCCCAAGGCACCACCCAAAAAACCAGAAGCCCCACCAGTTTCAGGTATTTTTCACCTTGTCTGTGTTCAACAGGAAAAAAACAAACAAACAAAAAAAACCTCTTGGCTCTTCAAAATATTCTTAGTCCATTGATCTCATTAACCTAAGTGTAAAACTACTAATATCTTTTAAGAATCCCTCAAAAAATTGTCCCTGAAAAGAAAGCACCAATGGTGCCTCCTTACTTTCCAGAAGCCCCACCTGTTACAAGTCCTTCTTATCGCTCACCTTAGACTTAAGAAGATATAACTCTTCCAACCTTGAAAATATTTTATTTCAGCAGTCTCATAAGTACTAAGTATAATTTTACTAATATCTTTTAAGTGTCTGAGCCTCCCAAAGAGGTTGTTCCTGAAAAGAAAGTGCCCATGGCGCCTCCTAAAAAGCCAGAAGTCCCACCTGTTACAGGTATTTGTCACTGATCATAGGCTTAAAAGATACGACTCTTCTGCTCTTGAAAATATTTTCTTCCAGTGGTCTCATACCTCCTGATTATAATTTTACTAATATCTTTTAAGTGCCCGAGGCTCCCAAAGAAGTTGTCCCTGAAGAGAAAGTGCCTTTGATGCCTCCTAAAAAGCCGGAAGTCCCACCTGTTACAGGTATCTGTCGTGGATCTTAGGTTTAAGAAGATGTAACTCATCTGCTCCTGAAAATACTTTGTTCCGGTGGTCTTCATAATTCCTGATTGTAATTTTACTAATATCTTTTAAGTGCCTGAGGCTCCCAAGGAAGTTGTCCCTGAAAAGAAAGCACCAGTGGTGCCTCCTAAAAAGCCGGAAGTCCCACCTGTTTCAGGTACTTATCACTCACCTTAGGCTTAAGAAGATATGTAACTCTGCTACTCTTGAAAATATTTTCTTCTAGCAGTCTCATAACTCTTGATTATAATTTTACTAAAATCTTTTAAGTTCCCGAGGCTCCTAAAAAGATTGTCCCTGAAAAGAAAGTGCCTGTGATGCCTCCTAAAAAGCCAGAAGTCCCACCTGTTACAGGTATTTGTCAAGGACCTTAGGACTCTTTTGCTCTTAAAAATGTTTTGTTTCAGTGGTCTTCAGATCTCCTAAATGTAATTTTACTAATATCTTTTAAGTGCCTGAGGCTCCCAAAGAAGTTGTCTCTGAAAAGAAAGTGCCTTTGGCACCTCCTAAAAAGCCAGAAGTTCCACCAGCCAAAGGTAGCCACCCCCATGCCACTGTTTGATACTGTCCATTTGTCTGTACTCTCTGTCTAATCTTCAAAATACTAATATCTTTAAAGTACCCGAGGTGCCCAAGGCAGCTGTCCCAGAAAAGAAGGTGCCTGAAGCCATTCCTCCCAAACCGGAAAGTCCTCCCCCTGAAGGTAATAACGAAACTTTCCCAACCAGTGTTTTTAAAAAGAACTCTTCTTAGTGTTATAAACATCTTTTTACAAAAGATTTCAGATACTTTAGTCAATTCTGGTGGTAAAATGAGCTTGTGTCTTTAAAGTGTTTGAGGAGCCTAAAGAACTCGTCTCTGAAGAGCCTCCCACTGAAGTTGTGGAAGAGCCAGAGCCCGAGGCTCCTCCAAAAGGTACAGGGCCAGCGGCTAGGCTGCCTTAGCCAACACTTCCCCCTTCTTGCTCACTCATATCCACTCATTCTAACACATCAATTCTAAAATCTTTAGTGACTGTGCCACCTAAGATACCTGTGCCAGAAAAGAAACCACCTGCTGTCATTGCCAAAAAGCCTGAACCGCCAACTGTGAAAGGTATATTTCACTACACTAACTTCCTACAGAAAACTGTCTTTAATATGTTATGCTTTACTGTTCTACTCAATGATTTCCATACTTCATTGAAACTATGAGCTAAAAACTACTAATATCTTTTGAAGTGCCCAAAGTGCCTAAGGAAGTTGTTCCTGAAAAGAAAGTGCCTCCAGTGGTTCTCAAGAAACCGGAAGTCCCACCTGCCAAAGGTACCTGTAGTGGTCCACCATCTGAGGGAGGTGGATATAGCCTCCAACTCTTAAAAAATGTTTTTTTCTGTGTAAATATGATAAATGTTTATTAGCTATTCTTCATAATATTAAAATACTAATATCTTTAAAGTGCCAGAAGTCCCAAAAGAAGTTGCAGAAAAGAAAGTAGCTGTTCCCAAAAAGCCGGAAGTCCCACCAGCTAAAGGTACATGTCACTAATGAGATTCTGCAGAAAGTGCTCAATCTTGGCCTCAAAAGTCACTTATCACTTATCATAGGAAACCTTTTTGTTTGTCAATTCTTTTATGTTCACAACTACACACCTATTATTCTGAATGTTTAGGGTTTAAATTTTTAAATAACATCACTGATTTTTTTTAAACTAATGCACTTATTATGGGTGTTGGAAGAGTTTACTAATGCAGTTTTGTTAATATTTATAGGCCACATTTTCCTTCCTTCTGTGTAGTTCCAAGGACAGATCACTGACGTTATTGTGGATTTTTTCTTGGATCTGTCCTTGTGTTATTTGAAGTAGATGTGAACTAGATGTGGTATAAATTTCATGTCCTTTCAATTACCTATCAGTAAAACTAACTAATATCTTTCAAGTGCCAGAAGTTCCAAAGAAACTTCTCTTGGAAGAGGTACCAGCAGTTCCTGTTCCTAAGAAAGTGGAGTCTCCTCCTCCAGAAGGTATATGTAAGACCACAAATGAGTTTGCCATTTGTGCTATTTCTAATTTAAATTTTGTTTCTTTTTTTCCTAATTTAGTATCTTTGTTCATTTTCTATCCCTTAATTGTTTGTCTTACTTCATCATTCTTAATTAGCTCCAATTTCAAATCTATATTTTGAGTGACCAGTCAGTGGCATCTAAGTCATTGTAACTTGCATTAAACAAAGCTCTCTAAAGTACACAGGACAAGAGAACTGACTATGAAAGAGATTAAACACCAAAACGTTTTCCAAGCATTCAAATCAATAAGAACGGAAGTCAGTGAAAATAAGATAGATTTCATCCTAACAAATAAGACATTAATAGAAACAAGAAAAGAAATCAAGATTACTATTTATCATGTTCAGCATTTTGTGTTTTAGAACATCATTTCACATGTTGAATTAAAATTAACTGTGTCTTTAAAGTATATGAAGAACCCAAGGAAATCGCTCCTGAAGAGGAAGCACCAGTGCCTGCTGTGGAAGAAGAGGAACCAGAAGCCCCACCACCGTCAGGTACAAGCCAGAATCCACTGTATGGGAAAATGCATCATTTGATTTTTATGACATTATATATCTTCCTTAAGGTAAAATGTCAGTCTTCTATCTCCTTACTCGAATGTCACTTCATTGGCAAGAACAAAAGTTTGCACATAAAACTTTGATCCTACAGAATTTTACAATGTACATAACAGATAGATGTGATTTTTATTTCATTCATTAGTATTAAATTTTTCATTGTAATCATCTGACTCTAAAAGAAATTCCTATCCTTTAAGTGCCTGAAGAGCCCAAGAAGATTGTTCCAGAGAAGAAAGTTCCTATCATCAAAAAACCAGAAGCTCCACCTCCTAAAGGTACTTATAATAAAATAAATCAATATTTACTTTATTTCTGTAAGATGTCTAAAATTTAACACTTTTCCTTATTCTGTGTTGTGTTGTATTATGTGTCCAACTCTTACCTATATGTTATAGTGTTGAACAGACTTGTCAAATTAATGTGTGTATATTGCATCTTGCAATTTTATAGTATTAAATGCTACTAATATCTTTAAAGTACCAGAGATGGCCAAGAAAGTTGTTCCACCGAAGAAAGTCCCAACTATTAAGAAGCCAGAACCACCAGAAGCTAAAGGTATTCATGTCATCATTGACATCATGGTTTCTTAAAGCAGTATTCTTATGTCTTAAAAAGGAATCCAGTAACTCGTCCTCATTATTGCATAACTAGGGACAAAAATGTCATTTTGTTTTCATTAATTTAATGTTACTTTGTTTTCATTAATTATAGATTCTTTATTCTTAACACTTTTAAATGTTTTTAAATACTCTTTTTGAAATAAAACTAATATCTTCAAAGTGCCTGAGGTGCCCAAGAAACTTGTTCCAGTAAAGAAAGAACCTGTGCCTGTTACCAAAAAACGAGAAGTCTCTCCAGAAAAAGGTACTTAGTATGAAGAAAAATATCTCTCTGAACACTGTTTGAGTTTTTTTAATAATGGTTCTTAGGGGAAAATACCATAGTATAAGTTTATGCAAGATCACAGTAAAATGAAGAAAATAATGAAGGCAAAGAGAGAAAATGAGGCAAACAAGCAGGAGAAGAAAAACGAATGAGGAATTAGATTCAGTTGTGCCATGACATGGTTATATGTGGCAAAAAAAATGATCTCCTCTCACTTGATGCATAGAATAGCTTGATTCAGCATATTTTGTTGAATTTCTACCACTAACAAGACACTATTAGAAAAGATAAGATCTGAGCCAACCTTCAAGCAATTTAAATCTGATGAGAAGAAAGTACAGCACAACTCCAGTACAAGATAGGAAGTGAGTGAACCTGCAAAATGAGTGTAAATGGCTACAGGAACACAGAGCCAGGGAAGATCAACTTCGGGCAGGGGCATCAGGAAAAGCTGTATGAAAAAAAGTATTTACAATTTTAAGTTTTGATGGATTTTTACATGTAGCCATTGAGGAAATGACATTCTCGGCAAATGGAATATTATATCAAAAGGCCCTGAGGTAGAATACAGTCCAGGGAGTTCAAGGACTATCAAATAAGCATGTATAATTTGAGTATGAATTGGTTGAAAGATAAGGGTGGATATAAAGATAAGGGTCATATCATATTTTGGAGTTCTTTGAATGCCAGCATAAGGTGTATACTTTCTTCTGTAAGCATAGGAAGCTTGAAAGGTTTTGAAGCAGATGTGTAAATTAATAAGAGTTGGGCTTCAAAAAGATAACTGACATCAAGCTATTGAAAGATGGTAAAAGTAGTAAACAGCCATTGCAGTTATTTAAGGTCACTAAAAGTTGGACAGAATTAGTGGTGGCAGAAATGGAAAAAAAAAGCTTGAATTTAAGGGAGATGAAAATTGAGTTGGTATCTATTTTCAAAACAATTAGGGAAATGGAGCCTGAGGGGAATGTAAGGGTTGAAGATTGATGACCATGAAGATGGTTCATGGGGTCCCTGAACTGGTATTAGAAATAAGATAGTGAATATTTTTTTCACTTTTTAAGTATGGAGCTTAGGAAAAAGAGGTATAGAGATGTAGATTTAGAGGTCATCCACATGGAAATATGAGTAGAGAGTTTAGGAGTGATTGTTCAAAGAAAGTCAAACCAATTTTTAAAAAAGATCAAAGTTAGACCAGTGAAGAAAAGCTATATATAAGAGTACACAGAAGAAAAGAAGCAAATAAAGAAGGCTGAGAAAACTTATTTATAAAATTAGGGTGTCCAGAAGGGTGCCATGCTCCAAAACTATTTTCCCCGTGAAATCTTGTAAGATAAAGTACTTTCCCTTGTATCTTTGCCTGCTCATCAAAGAATCTTGTGAATTCTTCTAAATTCTGAATAGTAAAAAAAAAAAATTAATATCTTTAAAGTGCCTGAAGTGCCCAAGGAAGTCATCCCAGAAAAGAAAGTGTTTGTTCCTCTCCCTGAAGAGCCAGAAGCTCCACCTGTCCAAGGTACATGGCTTCTCTGTACATCTTGGAAAGATGGCAATTGTCCTCATCATCATGCTTTGGTTGTAGATGGGTCTTATGTACTTATCTATTGCCTGCCTTCAGTAGTGAAGTTATTCACATTTTGGGGTCATTTGAATAATATATTATAGAGTATAACAAAGTTGATATGTTACAACTTAGCAGTTGCAGTATTATATTTTGAATGCCATCTAAAATAAAATACTGTGTTTTTTAAGTTGAAGAGGCTCCTGAGGAAGTCATATATGAAGAAAAAGCATCCATAACAATTGGTAGAAAAGTGACTCCCCCTGTTGAAGGTATATATACTAAAATATAAAATTTTTTAACCTCTTGAAACTTCTGTAAGGAGTACAAAAGCATTTATAAGGTGAAATTCCTTCTTGACATTCTATATGAAAGCACTCCAGCATATTTCATTCTTCAAGTACTAATATTTCTTTCAAAGTAGAATTTGAGTTGTTAATTTGATTATTCTTGGTGATAAATATAAATTCCAAAAGATACACTTTACTGAGGTAAAACTGGAAGAATTCATTGCATTGGCTCATCAGATGGTAACCCAATATCAAATTCTAAAAGTCACCTCATTTGCCATCAACAGACATTGCAAACAGGTGAATAAAAAGTTCAAGTATAAGAAAACACAAATCTTGTCTCCTTTTCCCATATAAGTAATTCTGTATTTTCATCTTTGGGACTGTATTCTTTACATCTATGTGAAATTTGTGTGGGTCTTTGTGAAGAACTTTACATTACAATCTCACATCCCCTGTCAACATTCTTTAAAGAACGTGAAATTGAACAGTATATTGAGCCTGAAGAACCTGAACCTGAACCACAGCCAGAAGAAATACCAGTTCAAGGTATTCAATTAATGGACTTAATCTTCATCATCATATCTTCCTCTTCACATATATGTGTTTTATGTTCTTCTTGAATAGTAGGTCTCTGAATCTGTATGTAAGATTTACTGTCTTAAATGTACATCTGATTCTTATGTATCCACGTAATTTGTACCATTCATCTTATGTCAATGTGGCTTACATGGAAGCTTCCTTTGTTGTTTTGTTGATGCATTTGCTATATTTCTCATCATTGGTGTACCATGTTGATATTTTGATGTTTTATGTTGGATACTGTTTTATGTTTAATGTTCGACACTAATATTATGTATCCAAAAAAGCAAACATTTACTTCATATGTATTTTTTAATTTCTACTGAATATACTATGTATATTCACACTAATTAATATATACATATACTAATGCTCCTGAAATACTCTTTTAAGAACCTGAACCTGAGCCTGAAAAGATTATTGAAAAGCCAAAATTCAAACCAAAGCCCCCAGCTCCTCCACCTGCTCCACCTAAGGAAGATGTGAAGGAGAAACCATTCCAACTTAAAGGTATAAAGTGCCTCTTCCAAAGTTTTATTAACCTGCTATCCAGAGTCATCTGAAATGGTGCTTGCAAGAACTTTTAATTAAGTGTGTGCTTTCAGACATGATCAAGCTGTGGGAATTGCATAGAGGCCTGCATTTATGCTGCTCCAGGTGCCTTGTCAGGCTGTGCCTGCTGCCCCAAATGTCAGAAAGTGCATTTTTGTTAGCTTCATCCTAGACATCTGCCCAACTAATTTTTTTACACAGAATGTGGAGAAGAAAAGAGTTTTTCTGATTTGAAAGCCTCATTGCTCTGCATATCTTTGGGATCTTATGCATGTAAAATGTATAAGAAAAGTTTGCAAGATGTTTTTAATATTGCAGTAACAAATGTATACAAAAGCCAAAGCCGTTCTTAAGTAATGTCATATGCTTTCAAGTATGCTAGAAGTAATATATTTGTGGCATCCAATGGCTGATATGTGCTCATAGACCAAGAAAGGAGAGCATATAAGTGACCTGTCACTGCTCCCCCACTTTTCTTTCCCACTTAACAAAGGCCCAGTCACTTGTGCTCTGTGGTTGTCCTCAACAGAGCCAGAATGATGATGGATGCATGTGATATCCAGCATCTCTTCCCATTGTTAAACTCCCCTTCATTCTTTCTGCATTTAAACTTTTCTTTGAATTGATGCAATATTCTTAAATTTTAGCATCATCTTTAAAATGCAAAATAAACTGGCAAAAGCATGTTATTCTTTTTATTTTAATAAAATGTCTTATTTGTGGTGTCATTAGACTTCACAATCTAATATTATCTAGATATAATCTTGGATGAACACTTTCTCCATATACACATACAAAGCCAGAGCTTCCAGAAAAAGACTTTATTTCTAGTGATTCTTGCCTTTCCACAACCTCCTGTCCAGTAGGGGGAACCTCTAATATATTAAGTCAGATATAGAAAAAGCAGATACTTCTTAAAGGAGTACCCATGTGTCAACTGATACTCCATGAGAACATATACATTTTTCTTAATGTAAAATTTATGCTCAAAAGATTTTTTAAAATTTAAATTATTTTATTGTTGTTCAGTTACAGTTGTCTGTATTTTCTACCCACCCCTCCCCGAAACCCATCCAAACCCACCTCCCTCCCTTGCTTCCACCCTCCCCCTTGGTTTTGTCCATGTGTCCTTTATAGTAGTTCCTGAAAACCCTTCTCCCCGCTGTCCGGATAATTTCTTTATCCTGAAAAAAAAAAAATTATCTTGCTTCTCAGCCAGACTTTAATTGGGGTAAAACTGAAATCTGTTTTCATGGTTGGAATGCTTCTTGTATGCTCTGTGGTGGCTGTTCTTGGCTGCTTTGATGCTTTCTGGTTATAACCAAAGCTTGGTTTTGATTCTTGAAGTGTTTAATAGTTTGCTTCAGTCTAGTCTAAATATACAAATAATAAAAGGAAGATCATATTCTTTAAAGCTGTCACAAGGAAGAAAGTTCCTGAAAAACCCGAAGTTCCAGAAAAAGTGGAGCTTAAACCTCTGAAAGGTACTTCAGTCTTGAAAATGCATTCATATGCAGTACCCCCTCATCTGAATCTTTGCTCTTTCTGCCTTCTAGAATGTTCTCTTTTCAAATTATTTTTTTAAATAATCACAGTTGCCTCAATTATCTCTTGTGTTTTTATATATTTTATGGTTCTGGCTCATGAGTGGTGCTTCCTTTGTCTTTCATTAATTTCATACATTATATGGATAGATATTGTTTACCTTTGTCTCATCGACTTATGTCTTCTTGCAATTCCTATGAGATTTTGCTGGTTAGCTGAAATTAGTATTGAACACATCTTGGGTTAAAGTGTTGGGAGCTAGTAATGGAAAGCTTTGGAATTGCACCAGAACAGCAGTATGTGAGCCAGTATTAATTACTAAATATAATTCATGTCCTCCTTCTATCTATTAATATGATTCATAGGGATTTTCTTATGGCCTTCCTGTCACTTTCTTCTCGGTGACCCCAAGACATTTGTTCAGGTTTACAGATCTCACATTTTAGAGAGATTTCATTACCAGTGCAGGTCATTTTCCAAAATTCTCTTTGAACAGTAAGTTTTCTATCTAAAGTTAGATTCTAAAGAAAGAGAAATGAATCATAAAAGTCTAGAAATATCTTCTTAAAATAAAGTTCTTAATTTTTTCTAGTAAGTACAGTAGGGAGCAATTTTTTATTTAAGTAAACACATCCAAACACAGAAATTGAATCTTGATTTAGTCTGAAATTTGGAAAAATCACTAATGTGAATATGCATTTCCTGACCTATAAAAGCAAGATTATAAAATAATGTTACTTTGAATACCAGCTATTAAAGGATTATTACAAAGCCACTTATCAACATTAAAATGACATGAAATAACATATATTGTCTTTAAAAGTAATAGCTAAATGGTATGTTCTACACCTGAGTCTTAAATGTCAGTAAGATCTTAAAAATAAAATAATGCAGAAAAGAAATACACTGATATATTTCCACTGTGTCCCTTTTATAAGCAAAGGATATGTCATCCCAACTTGTGGTAAAATGCATGATGGTTTCTTCAAGTTCAATCAATGAAAATAGTTATATGTTAAGAATATTGGTAACTCTATAATAGTATTGAAGACCAGCACAATTTATAATGGATAAAAAAAATGTTTGTGAAATCATACTTAAAATGGTTGAAAGAAAAAAATATTTAAAATAAAACAGTTACACATTTGCTTTTTGTATATATAAATTTTGAAGTAAGAGTTAGGCATGGTTATCTTCACCACATTGCAAAAACTATTTAATGAATTGTGCATGTCTCGTTTAAAGCACTGAATGGGGAATTTTATAGAAATATCTAAGAAATTCAGATTGCATGAATCAACAAATATAATGTTACATGATACAAGTAATGTTGTGTGAGTCAACAAATATAATTTACATGATACAAGTAATGTTTTAAATTAAATTTTAATCAACTCAATAGAGAGGGAAAACAGTTCATGATTATAAAGTATATCTTTCTTTTTTTTTTCTGTTCCAATCCATGAGGGTTATAGTAGTATAAGCAGGCTGCTCTGTATAATTACAGCATATACCATGCTTGATCTTCACTAAAGATACAAGAGGAATTAATTAGAATTCCTTGGGTTTCTTTTAGTCTAAATTCAAGAATATTTTCTTATTCATTAAAAATAAGCTCCAACACCAGCTTTCAAATTGTAAAGGTCCATAATTTTAAGTTAGTATTAGTTCACAAAGGAAACCTTAAGAAAAATACTTCTGTTATAAAATGAAATAATGGCCCTTTCCCAACATCAAGGTCATAAACCAGATTCCTTGGCTTCTTCTCTCATCATTGGAGAAGACTGAATAGTAACACTAACGCTTACCAGTATCATTCTGAAGTAATCAGTGGTTAGGGAGAGACCACTGTAGGTTTGGGCAATCTATAATTGTAGATCGAGGCAAAAAATGCTGTCAAAAATCTTGTATTTAATGAAAGACTTATAGAATTAATATAGAACAACATATTCTGTACAGTCATTTAAGATGAATATATTTGCATATAGTTAATGGAATCAAATTTCATCCCTAAGTTATATAGATATTTCAGAGGAAATGACTTGAAGTATATTTTTTGCTTTTAAGTACTGTTAATATTTACATGTGACAAAAAATTATTGCTTGTGCACTGTATATAGTTAACTAGTTCTGAAAGAGACATTTATTGTTGCAATTTAGTTTTGATATGAATTCACTTCAAAATTTGAAATCATATTCTTTCAAGTGCCTGAAGCTGAAAAGAAAGTTCGCAAATTACTCCCTGAACCTAAACCTCAACCAAAGGAAGAAGTTGTTCTCAAGAGCGGTATAGTATTTTTCAACCATTATTTAGCTTTAAGTACACAAAACACACACATGAAAGCTTACAAAATATGTCTGTCCTTTGATTTCTCTTAATTAGATTCCATTATCAAAATTTGTTTGTAGTAGCACTAAAAATTAATGTTATAATTTTCCCACCTCTTTTTTATAAGAAGGCAGAAATTTTGTGAGTGTTTCACAGTATTTTTGAAATTTACTTAATAGATATAACTAAATTGATATTTTCTAAACTAATAGCAATGACCATAGATGTCATTTTCATAGTAGAATTATGTAGTAAAACATACTAAACCTATTAAATGCTCTAACTTACACCAAACTATTTAAGTCTAATTCTGTGGTTCAGTTTTAAAGTATGACACAGGATTACCACAAACTAACAAAAAAACATTTTAAAAATATTGAACATTTCTTTCTTGTGTTTTATCTTTGTAATATTTTATACTCATACCATATTAAAAATTGGAAGCAAGAATTCAAGTGAAGAATCAAGTTCTAATTTTTTCTTCACATGGAATTACTGATCTCTAGGCTACATTTCTTTAGATATCTCCATTTCAATAAATTTATACTTATTTAAATACTCTTCATTAAATTACAACACAAATTATGGTTAGAATTTGTTGTTACTCAAATTATTCATTTTGTATTTGAGTCATTACCGCCACAGACTTGTCTCTGAAGACTATTGCTGTAGACATCAAGTAACCTCGGAGTGCTCTTCTAAATTAACATTAACAACCTTTCATTTTAAAAGCAACATTTTTAATGTAAATGCTAATTTCCCAGTATAGTAGGTCAGGTTGCATGCTTGTCATTTTCCTTGCTTTGTACATTATTTGTGTTTGTCCAAATGTATTCAATATCTTCATTTGTTTGTCTTGCTTTACATATAAACATTTTTGTCTTTCAAGTTCTAAGAAAGAGACCTGAAGAAGAAGAACCTAAAGTAGAACCTAAAAAAGTAGAAAAAATTAAAAAACCTACAGGTAGGAATCTCAGTAACAACTTGTGAAATTATCTTTTAACAAATGGACATCTAACAAAAGATTTACCTAGTAAAAATAAGTGGAGTTAACTATAAACATAACTTCACATTTCATCTATGTTTTCCAACGTCTGCTTTCTGTTGAAATACTTATATAGTAATTTTCAAATCCCTTCATGTATTTTCCTGCACTTCATTATTATTACTTTTGCCACTTAAGTTCTTTCAGTAGAAATGATTGTAAAATAATCAGGTTGACTGCAGAATAACTTCACAAGAGACTGTCAGCAAATGTTTCATAAAAGTTAGGGGCTTTTAAGTGGGTATACTATTATTATTAGCCTATTATCAAAGGGTTATTTATTGGTATTTATTATGAAAGATATTTGGAAAGGGGCAGTTAATGGGGTTGGGAGAGAAGTGAATGGAATAAGGAGAAGAAAAATTAAGACAGTCAAGAAAAAACATAGAAAATTAATTGATAGAATACAGGTTTTTAAAAAAAGCCTATCAATTGACTTTTTGAAAAACAGTTTTGATTTAATTATTTCATATCAGTTGATTTGTAAATAAATAACACTAGAAAATAATCGATTATCCAAAATACCCAGAACCACCTCCAAAAGCTGTTGAACAGGTGAAGCACCTCCAGCTACTGATACAAAAATGGAAAGAAAATCCCAGACGAGAGAAAGGTACAACCTACTGGCACTTTCTTAGTTGTTTCTAAAAATTCTGAATACGAATACGCATCATTTAAAATATCATTACACTGGCATTAAGATTGAACATGTGGACCTTAATCTGGTCAGCTTAATTGTCTTTACCATTTCACTCTCACATACAATTGGTTAATGATCACCCATTTGTTAATAAATTACAAGTTTTAAATACCAGGAAAAATATGTTTATGGTCATTGAGATGAATTACAACATTAGAACCAATATAATTGCCTTACATATTTTCCAAATTTTTTTTTAAAAAAAGCAATAAACTTAGATCAAACACTTGATTTGTGCCTACAGTAATAAATTTTAACATATGCTAAGATATGTCTGCTTAATTTGGGTTTGACATTGTGAAAAACCTTCAGAAATACTGTGATGACCTGCTTATTATTATGGATTATTTCAGTGCCTGAAATAAAGCCAGCAATACCACTCCCTGGACCTGAACCCAAACCAAAGCCTGAACCAGGTGAGCAGGCTTATCCTCAATGTCAACACATATTCCTTCGTGCTTTACACAATGATGTGCAGTTTATAAGAAAAGTCAGCATGCACCAAATGATTTCTAATGTCGCAATATATTATTACATTTTATTTAATATATAATGCATTACTATATTAGAAAATATAGAATATATTATTGTATTATATATAGATTATGTTAGTTAGAATATATTATTCTCTGAAAAACTAGTCATTTGAAGACTTTTAAAGTTACATCAGAAGAGGCAAATATGCCATCAAAATAGGTTTTAAGAAGTGGCAGCTGTATACATTAATGCAATGGACATCTCTCCACAGAAGTGAAAACAATCAAACCACCACCCGTGGAGCCTGCTCCCACTCCTATCACTGCCCCCGTGACAGTACCAGTAGTCGGAAAGAAAGCAGGTATTTATTCTGTAGTTTTCTTGTTGGTTTTCTGTTATGATGGCTTATAAAAGCATTCATACTTGAATTAAATTTAAGCCCCCAATATGTTGAAACTAGGTGTCCTTTCAACTGCAGGGGGTTATAAGTTCTTGAAATTTTTCTTCATCTGATATCCTTTACCCATCTAATCTCTCACCTGATGGGTGCATATTGCATTTTGATTGGAATGTATGTTCTTGTGACACACCATTTCCTTACCTGCTTTTGAGATGCAGTAATGACTGTTCAAGGCTGATGAAAGTACAGAGATAGACACTCTCTAAGGACATGCACACAGAAATCCCGTGGAGCTTAAGATTTCCCATGTGTGCTGTAGGAATCATTTCTTATTTTTAAAAAGACTTCATATTGGATAATAAATGAGTTCTAGAAATGGATAGTGTTGATGATTGCATAACATTGTGAATATAAGTAATGCAACTGAATGGCACACTTAAAAATGATTAAAATGGTAAGTTTTATGGTAGATATATTTAACCACAATAAAAAAATGGCTGCATAGTTCAGCCTTTAAATTTATATAAGAATTTAGGTCAGTCATAATTTTCTTAAATGTACTAAGTGGTATGATTTTTTCAGATAGATACTTAGGGCATTTTTAGTTCATTGCTTAGGTGATAATTTCAAAACCAAAAATGATTTGATGTGGTTTGATCATTGATAAATACACATTTTATTAATTTGATCCTTGGCCACTTACACTCCTTAAATTTTACTTTTCTAGTTTGTAAAATCAGACTATTAATTACATTTGCCCTGTTGGATTACTGAGATTAAATAAATGTATGTGAAACACTTAGCATACTGCCTGATATATAGTAAGCACTATAGAAATATTTGGATTTTTATTGTGTTTAATGCCATGAGACAATATGTTGTATTCTTTGGCTACAGCATAATTTTAATATTTACATTAATATAGTTTGTCACTGATATTATGATTTGGGCATTATCTTTTACATTTTTGTAATTTCAATGTGCTACCTTTTATTACTTCAGAAAAAGATGAGAACTTGCATTGAGTCAATTAATTATGTGTAAAAATAAAGCTTTTCTCCCATTCCCAGAGGATGAAGCTAGAAAACTGGTTCCACAGCTTATACTGCCCCTGCACTAATAATTGAATTTAACTCTAAATGTAGGAACTTCCTTGCTTCTGCCTTAGTTTGTTTGTCTCCTTGAGAGAAATCTTCAAAGGCATCCATGCAGGCATAGCATGCGGAGCCTTTCCTTCTCTTGTGGTCTTGCCTGGACTTGTCTGCCAAAGTAAAAAGGAAAGGTTTTGGGCAACTTCTGGGCCATTTCCCTTTTTCTGCACTCGTTCCTTGTTGACAAAACATATCATTGGTCATAGTCCACAGTTCACAGTTCAATACACAAGGTAAACACATAAAATACTTGCATAGGTAGGTAAGGCTAAACTCTTCCTCACAAGGCAAGAGTAGCCTTCCAGAAATGGGAGGAGAATGAAGGCACTTGCTGAAAATACTTTTTTAAAATAATTTTATTGTTGTTCAATTACAGTTGTCTGCATTTTCTCCCCACCCCTCTCTCCCACACCCCAGTCAAGCCCACCTCCCTCCCTTGCTTCCACCCTCCCCCTTGCTTTTGTCCAGGTGTCCTTTATAGTAGTTCCTGAAAACCCTTCTCCCCACTGTCCTACCCACCCCCCCCACCCCACAGCAGCTATTGTTAGATTGTTCTTAATTTCAGTGTCTCTGGTTATATTTCGTTTGCTTTTTTCTTTTGTTGATTATGATCTCACCTTTAACTGGAACATAATCAACAAATGAAAATAACTTTTTAATCCTAAATATGTTGGTGATTTAGCTTAGTCACATTATTTTCATAATATGCCTTCTTAGAAATATCAAAAATATCTATTAGAAATGTCCATTATTCATAGAAGTCATGTAAATAAAACCAATTACTCTTTATACATTA
The DNA here is from genome assembly GCF_004126475.2 of Phyllostomus discolor. Classification (NCBI taxonomy): domain Eukaryota; kingdom Metazoa; phylum Chordata; class Mammalia; order Chiroptera; family Phyllostomidae; genus Phyllostomus; species Phyllostomus discolor. The sequence continues at coordinate 45,601,898 of NC_040906.2, forward strand.
GTATTTACAATAAAGAGCACGATTCACCTCATGTGATTTACTAAGTATGAAATAAGTTTGAAAATTGCTTAAATGCTGCGTTCTGTTCTTTAATGCAGAAGCCAAAACACCTAAAGAGGAGGCTGCCAAGCCGAAAGGTCCAATCAAAGGTAGGATTCAATTCCCTGTCCCTGAATTGTAACCTTTCATTCTTGAAAATTTACATTCTAAGGTAACTTCACATTCAAAGGGGAAAAATTTTTCAGAAGTTATCACAGTCTTTCCTATTCCTAATTGATTCTGCTCAGCTAGTGTGTCTTCTGATATTTTAATCAATACATCTCTAATATTGTTCAAGTGGGTACCATATATATATCACCAACTATATTTTAGGATAATGAACCTTATATGTTCTGAGCTTCAATTCGTCATGTACATGATATTTCTACATGACAGATAAAATAATTAGATATTAATCAGGACATTTGGTTTTAAAACTTGATAAAATGAAGAGCATTTATTATTCATGGATTCCTTATGTTATCTCATATTCCTGTCTCAAAGAAGGCAGCATAAATTTAATTGAGCTTTCAATGACCTAGTCTTTAATTTTATGTTCTTATCTTCTAGTTGCTCTGTCACTGGTTTTAGCCAGCAGCAGCCGAGTATGCACTTTCTGACCCTTACGGAAGCACCAAATCAACTTTTCATTTTATTTTGAATTAGGTGTAGCCAAAAAGACTCCTTCACCAATAGAAGCTGAAAGGAAAAAGTTAAGACCAGGAAGTGGTGGGGAGAAACCTCCTGATGAAGCCCCATTCACCTACCAGCTAAAGGCTGTGCCACTGAAGTTTGTAAAGGAAATCAAAGACATCGTCTTGACTGAAGCAGAGTCAGTTGGCTCTTCTGCAATCTTTGAATGTTTAGTCTCCCCATCCACTGCAATTACAACCTGGATGAAAGATGGTAGCAGTATCCGGGAGAGCCCAAAGCATAGATTCATTGCAGATGGTAAAGACAGAAAGCTGCATATCATTGATGTTCAACTTTCTGATGCTGGTGAATACACCTGTGTTTTACGCTTGGGAAATAAAGAAAAGACCTCCACAGCTAAGCTGATTGTAGAAGGTAATTTCGAGTCTTCTGAATATGCTCCATATTCAACTTTAGTATAGTAAACCTCAGCAGCAACTTTTATTGTCATTTTAGAGAAAACCTCCTATTTCTAAGTTTTATTTCATTGAAAACATTGCATATAGTGAAAAGTCCTTGCTGAAATTCTTCACAGAGCTTCCCGTGCGTTTTGTGAAAACACTTGAAGAGGAAGTCACAGTGGTCAAAGGACAACCATTGTACTTGAGCTGCGAGTTAAACAAAGAACGTGATGTGGTCTGGAGGAAGGATGGGAAGATTGTGGTGGAGAAACCAGGCAAAATTGTGCCGGGCGTCATTGGCTTGATGCGGGCCCTAACCATCAACGATACAGATGACTTTGATGCTGGAACCTACACCGTTACTGTGGAAAATGCCAACAACCTGGAATGTTCATCCTGCGTAAAAGTAGTAGGTTAGTAATTCGCTGGGAAATTTTGTTCTGCTCATTATACTAAGAATATAAAAGAGCAAATTTCATTTTCCAGTATCAGAATATCTCTGTCTTGCCCCTTATCAGTGATGGGGGATATCAGTATCTCATAGCAGATTAATTATGTCTAGTTTTGAGAATTTTTTTCAGTTCTGAAATTGACGACGGAAGTTACTTACATTATTTGTTCAGATCATTATTTTTCTGACCTCATTTTCCTACAGAAATCATTAGAGACTGGCTGGTGAAACCCATACGAGATCAGCATGTGAAACCCAAGGGGACAGCTGTTTTCACCTGTCATATAGCAAGGGACACTCCAAATATTAAGTGGTTCAAAGGATATGATGAAATCCCTTGGGAACCAAATGACAAGACTGAGATAGTGAAAGAGGGAAATTATGTGCACCTCAAAATTAAGAATGCTGTGCCAGAAGATATTGATGAATATGCAGTGGAGATTGAAGGGAAAAGATACCCAGCAAAGCTGACACTTGGAGGTACAAAAATCATACCTTTTATTCTAAAATATAAGTTTTATGTGTGCATAAGGCAAATAACACCCCCCCAAAAAACCTGAAAAGAAAGCATTGCTAGACTGTTTAACACATTATGGTGTTTTATCCTTGACCCAAACAGAACGTGAGGTTGAATTGCTTAAACCAATAGAAGATGTTACCATTTATGAGAAAGAAAGTGCAAGCTTTGATGCAGAAATCTCAGAGGAAGACATTCCTGGACAATGGAAACTGAAGGGAGAACTTCTAAGACCCTCACCTGTGAGTAATTTCCTGTTTTAAGTTGTTAGTCGTGTAAAATAATTACTTTCTATAATAAGGCATGACATTCAAATTTGGTTCAGTAATGATGGAGTTACTTCAGGCTTCTTAAGTTTCAAACAGGGGAAGAGATTTGGGGTACTCTTTGTAGACCATTCAGACATTTAAAAAAAATTATAACAAGACATTTTTACTTTTCTTAGTAGTAATTCTTAAAACTCTGTAGAAATCTATCTCTGAAACATTTCTTCTGTAGGGAATTTATCTCAGTTAAATGCTAACTAAAACTATTGTTTTTCAGACTTGTGAAATCAAAGCAGAGGGTGGGAAACGCTTCTTAACTTTGCACAAAGTGAAGCTGGACCAAGCTGGAGAAGTCCTTTACCAGGCACTTAACGCAGTCACAACTGCCATTCTGACAGTGAAAGGTACAGGCTTTTAGAACCCGAGTGGTGGACTGAACTTCATTTCATGTTGCTCTGCATCCTGAGAAACCTCATTCTTATTGTTTGGTTTTCAGAAATCGAACTTGACTTTGCTGTGCCCCTGAAGGATGTTACTGTTCCAGAAAAGCGACAGGCTCGGTTTGAATGTGTCCTCACTCGAGAGGCAAATGTCATATGGTCTAAAGGACCTGATATCATCAAGTCCTCTGACAAGTTTGACATCATTGTTGATGGAAAGAAACACATTCTTGTTATCAACGACTCTCAATTTGATGACGAAGGGGTCTACACCGCTGAGGTGGAGGGCAAGAAGACCTCAGCACAATTATTTGTTACAGGTATGAGTTGATGAGATCTGACTACAATACCTCATATTTAGGCATACAAATAAATGACTTTAAAGATAGCACACCAAGTTCTAATAACTCTAAGTGACAATTGGCACCCCTGCCTTACTTTCACATCGCTACTGAACAATCCCCCTGACTTTTTTTTAAACAAAAGGTAGCTCCATTTGAAAAGATGAGTAAGTAAGTGCCTGGTGAAATCCTTATTACCCAGGCAGATTAGAGTGGAATATCTCTGAAGGTAAATTGTTTTTCTGAGCATATTATCCATACTTGCATTGCAGGTGTACGATTGAAATTCATATCACCTCTTGAAGATCAAACAGTGAAAGAGGGTCAAACAGCAACTTTTGTTTGTGAACTTTCTCATGAAAAAATGCATGTAGTGTGGTTCAAAAATGATGCCAAACTCCACACAAGCAGAACTGTACTCATCTCATCTGAGGGCAAGACTCACAAACTGGAGATAAGAGAAGTAACACTGGATGACATATCCCAGATACGAGCTCAAGTAAAGGACCTGAAGTCCACAGCAAACCTAAAGGTCTTAGGTAAATGTGACTGTCACTAAACAGCCAGTTCTTAGACATTGAGAGTGGGTAGTAGTTAATTCCTCTTCAACCTGTTAATAAACTCTCCAATAAACTCTCCAATAAACTTTCATTTTCCCATTCTCCTGATTATCTGCTGAATGGCTTTTACAGAGGCTGATCCCTACTTCACTGTGAAATTGCATGACAAAACTGGAGTTGAAAAGGATGAGATTATTCTGAAGTGTGAAGTGAGCAAAGATGTGCCGGTGAAATGGTTCAAAGATGGCGAAGAGATTGTACCTTCACCCAAACACTCCATCAAGTCAGACGGCCTGCGCCGCATCTTAAAAATCAAAAAGGCGGAACTTAATGATAAAGGCGAATACATGTGTGACTGTGGCACAGACAAGACAAAAGCAAATGTTAACATCGAGGGTGAGTTGCTCAAAACTTTTAAATGTACCTTGTCTGAATCTTCAGTTTACCTGTTCAGTCAGTCTAATAAAACTTGGTATCATTTCAGCTCGACTGATAAAAGTGGAAAAACCTCTGTATGGGGTAGAATTGTTTGTCGGTGAAACAGCTCGCTTTGAAATTGAACTTTCTGAGCCAGATGTCCATGGCCAGTGGATGTTAAAAGGAGAGCCTTTAACTGCATCCCCTGTAAGTCAAGACGATCCAATCACACACAGGAGGGGGCTTGCTTGGTTGTTTAGGCTGAAAAAAGATAACACTTCTGGTATAAAACCTCTTGATGACTTGTAGTGTCAACCAGTTACGAAAATGATGTTTTTCTATTTCTTTCCCTCTAACCTTCACCCCAAACAGGACTGTGAAATCATTGAAGATGGGAAGAAGCACACTCTGGTCCTCTACAACTGCCAGCTGGATATGACAGGAGAGGTGTCCTTCCAGGCTGCCAATGCTAAATCTGCAGCCAACCTAAAAGTGAAAGGTACGCTCTGCCTGTCAGGCCCCCTTCTCTTGCAGAACTGCATGTTTGTTTGCAAGACTTCCTCTGAGATCTGGAATTGACCAGGAGCCATAATGGAATCATCTTCTGGCTTCATCCACACCACCCTTCTCTTGCAGAACTGCCACTGATCTTCATCACACCTCTCAGTGACGTTAAAGTCTTTGAGAAAGATGAGGCGAAGTTTGAGTGTGAAGTATCCAGGGAGCCCAAAACCTTCCGTTGGCTGAAAGGAACCCAGGAAATCACAGGTGACGACAGATTTGAGCTTATAAAGGACGGCACTAAGCATTCAATGGTGATCAAATCAGCTGGTTTTGAAGATGAAGCAAAATACATATTTGAAGCTGAAGACAAGCACACCAGTGGCAAACTGATCATTGAAGGTAAATATTTTTATCAGTTAGACCACCTTCCATTTTTTTTTGCTTTTATTTTCATATTTTCACTTTAAAAGGCTGGAATAAATGAGGTTGGGTTTTTTTTTTTTTTTTCATAGGAATCCGGCTCAAATTCCTCACTCCACTCAAGGATGTGACAGCCAAAGAGAGAGAAAGCGCTGTGTTTACTGTGGAGCTGTCCCACGAGAACATCCCCGTGAAATGGTTCAAGAACGACCAGCGCCTGCACACCACCAAGCTGGTCTCAATGCACGATGAGGGGAAAACTCACTCAATCACATTCAAAAACCTCTCTCTTGATGATACCTCTCAAATTAAAGTAGAAGCCATGGGGATAAGTTCAGAAGCTAAACTCACTGTGCTTGGTAGGTGCTCTCTTCAGTTTAATTTTATTGCACTAAATTCAGCAGAAATATATGGAGCACCTGTTACTTAAAATTGTCTTCTGAATATTATATTGCAAGAAATGAACCCCCATCCTTGAGAAATGATCATATATGTTATCAGAAGTATTTCTAAAATATTTTTGCTGAAAATATAAGGATTCAAAGTAATAAAGACTCAGGCTTACAAAATAGCCAGTTAAAATCAGAATTAAAACTCTCAATTATTGAGTCCCATCATGTTTAAAAGAGAAATATTTATCTTCCTAGATCCTTGATGTATCAAATGTATTTCATAAAAATGTTTTTGCAAATTTCTAATGAGAGAAAACACAGAACTTGCATTAGTAAACCTCATTTTTTAGCCCCTTACTATCAGGCAGATATGAAGCCTAACATATATAGAAACTACCAAAGGCAAACTATTAATTCACATGAATATGAAAACATATAGATAAACTAGACATAATAATAGATTTGCTAAGAAATTAGAAATTTAGCCAAATAATAAAGGAACACATAATTATATTTGAAGGTAAATTTCACAGTGTCATTCAAACTACTGTTCATATAATACTTCAAAATAAAATGCAGATAAATTAGATCCTGATAAATCTCACATATGTGTTCCCTTTCTAACCGTTAGAGAATTTTGAACATAATAAATGAGTGAGCATTTGGTATAATTTTAACATATACACAGAACTCTGAGCTGCCTCTTAAACTTTTCAAGAGATTGTCATTTTCCTTAGAGCTTAATGAAAAGTCTTCTATTTTACTTGCAGAGGGAGACCCATACTTTACAGGAAAACTTCAAGATTATACTGCTGTAGAGAAAGATGAAGTGATTCTACAGTGTGAAATTAGCAAAGCAGATGCCCCAGTAAAATGGTTTAAGGATGGAAAGGAAATAAAGCCATCTAAAAATGCTGTTATTAAGGCAGACGGCAAGAAGCGCATGCTGATCCTAAAGAAAGCCTTGAAATCAGATATCGGACAGTACACCTGTGACTGCGGAACAGATAAGACCTCAGGAAAGCTTGACATTGAGGGTAAGGAAATTTCCATGAATTTCACTCTCTAAGCTGTCCGGGTTATTTCTGCTGGAGGCTCATGACATGTGCTGACCTTCACTTGTCTAGATCGGGAAATAAAACTGGTGCGCCCCCTGCACAGCGTGGAGGTGATGGAGACCGAGACAGCCCGCTTTGAAACTGAAATCTCTGAAGATGATATCCATGCCAACTGGAAACTCAAGGGAGAGGCACTACTCCAAACACCTGTAAGGCTATTTCTGAACTTGTCAACGCCCAGAGAAGCTATGTGAAACAGAAAAGGACAGGAAAAACGTCAGAGTGCACACAGGGCATTTAAAACATGACATTGTGTTCTCTGTCAGACTTTGAGCCACAGGGAGACATTAGGGCCTGTGAGTGAGCTCAGGCAGGCACACCTGCATTATTTTTGTTCCAGCCTAGTCGGTATAAGGTTGTAGATACGCAGTGATGCTGCTGGTTGGTTCAGAATTATAGAGCCAAAACAAACAGGGCCTTTGTGATGTGCCTGGACACTTTATTTCACACAAAAAAAGCTCAAATTTATTAAAAGTCTTTTCACCCATTATTAGTAGCATTCTGTTAATTAAGATAGTATTCCTCAGAAAAAAAACCCCAAGGAAAATTATTTCCTATGAAGCCTTTTTTCTCTTTTGGTACAGGATTGTGAGATCAAGGAAGAAGGCAAAATGCACTTCCTTATTTTGCACAATTGCCGCCTGGACCAGACTGGTGGGGTGGAGTTCCAAGCTGCCAATGTTAAATCCAATGCACACCTCCGAGTAAAACGTAAGTATGATGTGTTTCTGCTGAAAATCCAGTGTGCACTATTGCAGAGAATAAGGGTGAAATTATTTGGAATTATTTGATTAATTGGAAAAATTATTAAAGTACAGAAACAGGCTTTCTTGTATTTACTTCTTTGATATCCTAATACACACCTGTCATTGAACTTGCCATTTGAACAAAAGAAAATTAAGCAAGTCAGATGTACCTATTTTGTAACCCTTTCATTCAAAGTAGACATACCTACTGTAAGACTCTAACTCAGAAATTTAACCCTTGAAGACCACATTGTTCGAGTGCCTGTACCACTGTAGCACTGTAAAGAAAAACTCGGCTGTTCAGGCATTTCAGACTCAAGAAGGAGAGGACAGCACTTGGCTAACATTTTTGGAAAGTGCAAAGCGTTTGATGGACATGGACAGGCTATGTGATTGAGGGGCCCTTGTCCTCTCCCAATCAGAGTCTTAGTTATTTTGGAAGCCACATACCTTATGTAGCCAGAGGAACTTGACGCCTGGCAGAGAGACAGATGCAGCACGGATTTCTCGCTGACCTTGTACAACAGCACGAACGGGCCCCTACAAATATCCACCCTCTGGCCACCAGCTCTCCCCTTCTCAGCACCACAGGACCACGTTCACATGGGAGCTAAAGGAGTGGCCAGTCCTGTGGCTCTTTCCTTCCTGAAGAAAGCAACCACAGAAATGAATAACTGAGTCTTTTTACTTCCTTGGAATTACAAAATGAGTAATCCAAAGCTGTTTCCTTCCTCTCGCAAAGCACGAGTAATTGGTCTTCTGAGGCCTCTGAAGGACGTCACAGTGACTGCAGGGGAAACAGCCACCTTTGACTGCGAGCTCTCTTATGAGGACATTCCAGTGGAATGGTATCTCAAAGGGAAGAAACTAGAGCCCAGCGACAAGGTAAAAGGCAGGAGTGTGCTTGCCTTGTCTTGCTCTTACTTTTTCAATCTCGCTTTCCACCTTCACTTGCATGTTCCTTGTTCTTTGCTCTTCCTCATGTCCCTTCCCTTTCTTTTTCCTTTCTCTTCCAGTTCTAGCCTGATTTCTGCTGAAATCAAAGCAGATTCTTCTCATTTTTGTTGGGTTTAACCTGATGATGTTTTCATTGCAATGGAAATTAAAATTAAAGTACAATCAGCTTTTCACTTGTTTTTGAAGAAAAGGCAAATACTCCTCAGTTATTAATGATAAGAAAGAGAAAAAAGATCAAAAAGACTTTCTAACTGGATGCGCTGTGACAACAATGTACATTAAAGTTTATGACAAATTCTCCTGCAGCTATCTGGTGGTCTGCATGGAAGGGGATTAAGAGAGGAGGATTGAAATTCCATTTCAGGCAGTTGATCAAGTGGTTGAGATAACTTCTGAGCAGATTTGCTCTTTAAGCATTTCTCCAAAGCTATTTTTAACACTCAAGTGCTTTGAGCTATGCAAATTCTGGAATGCAAGCAGACTATTTAAAGTGCAATTGATGGTACCGAAAAGAAAGAAGGGCTCTTTGGCCATCCACATCTATGAGCAAATATACTTTAAGAAACTTTAGGACATAACAAGCTCCCAGTGTTAACTTCTTTAAGCCTAAGATTTTATCCCCAAAACAAAGTGTGTATCTAAATTATCTTAATAATTCACCATTGATTTTAAATTCTTGAAATAAAATATATGGAAAATGTCCAGGAAAATCAAGAGCAGGACAGTTCATTGTTCTATGCCAATTTTTTTCAACATTTTAGAAACAATATCCTAAATGTACAGAATTACTCTAAACGCTTTACATACATTAACTTTATTAATATAATAACTCACTAGGAACAGACTTGTTCCCATCTTACAGAGGAGAAAATGTGTCAGAGACACTGTAAAAAATTCCCCTCGGGTCTAAATCTAAGATTTAACCCAGCAAACCCTAGGATATCCTAGGAATAATGTGCCATCAAAGCCTCAATACGAATCAAACTTTTAAGACTTATAGGAACATAATTAACAAGGAATTCAGTTTAACAAAGAGCACAACCGTCAAAAAATGTCAAGAGACAATTCTCTCTTTCCAGCTAATTGTTTATTTCTATGTGAGTGCATGAGGGCATAAATGGCACATCCATGGTGTTTATGAAAGACATCAGCATTTCATAAATAAGTTTCATACTTTTAGCCATTGACATAATGTATAATTAAATATATTCCATGGTCATATTTTTTATACACTATAATGTTAATGTTTTTAAAAGAAGTAAGAATGATAACCTATGTGTGTGCATGCACATGGTATCATCGTACTTTTAAGGCTTGCTTATGTAGCTGTGTCATTCTTTAGGTTCAGTTCTAAAGCCCACTACCTGAGTTCTGGTGTTTGCTGGGTTAAATCTTAGATTTAGACCCGAGGGGAATTTTTTACAGTGTCTCTGACACATTTTCTCCTCTGTAAGATGGGAACAAGTCTGTTCCTAGTGAGTTATTATGTTAATAACAAGTTAATGTATGTAAAGCATTTAGAGTAATTTGTACATATAGGATGTATTAAAAATTTTTAGTCATTGCTATTATCCTCATCATAATTAGAGTCCAAATTTTTTCAAAGTAAAAAAAAAAGAGCCATGAAATCAGTTAATTATTAGAAGCAAATGTTTTTGAACTGTTCTAAAATGAACAAAAAGCTCATATCCTGCCTAAGTGATTAGAGAATAATTCAGTAACAGTCTTTTGGGAAGTAAAGTCTGCCTACTGCACAGACAGTAATCACAAATTGGTCCCCTTTTTTACCAAGGACAGGAAAAGCAACTATATTTTCAGATTTCAGCATGAGAATTAGGTAATATAAAATGAAGTATTACTTACAGTGAGGTCTCCTAAATATTAAACTGGGTAATGGAGGCATCTCTCCCTTGGAGTTTGCTTTCTTAAAATAATACATTTGTCCTATTAAATGTGGTGTAATTGCTTTCACATCTAAAGGCAAAGATTTGGTTGACTTTTCAAGATCTTTTCCACATCTGTAAATTCATAATTTGAAAATAACAACACTGCTTAAGGACAAATGATATTATTCTTTTGCTACTAAATATTTTTTGGTCAGATTAAGAGCTTTTATTAAAGGATCAGTCTCATTAGCTTTAATGTGAAAACCATGCTATTTTAATTTAAAATGTAGACTCATAAAATCTTATTCACATTCCTTTTACTCAAAAAAATATATCTCTTATTGTCACTAAACATTTTTCTTGGGTTAGAAAGGATCATCTTACTATAATTCTATAGGGCCTCTGTGTCTTTTTTAGCACAGGAATTTTAATCCTTTACTTAGCTACCCAAAATACTTCAGCCTTTCATGAACTTGCTCTAATATTACTTAAATGTCTCTTTTTTAAAAAAGAGACATTTAACTATTAAGTTTATTAAACATAAAGTATTAAGTAATAGTCACTTTATTACATTTTCTAAGTTTTGTTTAAAAAAACTTTTAGTAGCAACATACTTGCTACTGTCATTTTCCTTTAGACCTTTCATCTGAATTCTACAAAATCATTAGCCTCCAAAAACTACACTAAACAAACAAAAACAACTTATTAGAATAAGAAAATTAAAAGAAAAACATTTCGAAATGAGTCGTGGGTTTTTTTGTTTGTTTGTTTGAGGGATTTTTGGCCATCAATCCAAGAAAGAACTGTTAAATCCTTAAATGGCCTTGATAATTTTATATTTAAACTTTAATAACTTAGTCACAGTCATAATGTCTACTGTATTATAGCCATATGCTTCCATCGCAAATTAACAATATTTTAAAAGGATAAAATATAACATTATCCTTATATAATCCAACACCAAATCTTCAGCATTCATTTTAATGGTTTATTTTCATAAGGTACCAGTTAGTTTTTTTTTTAAAAAACATGATCAAGGTGCATTATATAGAGGGATTAATTGAGAACCACTATGTTCTGAGCCAACTTATTGGTAACACAATTTTCTAGAGTAGCTGCAGAAGAATTTGGATAAAACGGCATGTTAATAGATAAGATTTATCTGTGGGTGGATTGAAACTTGAGTTATTTTTATATAGTCCTAAATCACAATCCAAAATTTATTTCCAAAATTTATACTGAAATATCATTACAAAAACATTTTTACCGATTCAAGCACCATGTCCTTTAATAAATAGCTATGTTCCTAAAACACAGCTTAATTACCACCTCCTATCTGTTTATTTTCCCTTATTATACTTTAGGCCTTTGTCAATTATTAAAGTAGTTATATTAATAACCATGCCCAGCTCTTAAGGAAAAACCTTCACATGAAACTTGATTCATGACTCTTTCCTTTGCAACAGCATAATACATAGTTCCATTGGCAAAAACCTTTAAATTATTCTTAACTCTGAGTGATCTCTTAAGCAGTGCAGAATCGATCTGAATGACAGGACATACCACCTTGCAGAACTTTAGATGCAGAATGAGAAGAGCTCCGACTGTTTTATCATTACCACTAGGGTGGCCCTGTCCTGTAGGTTTCTTTTTAACTGTGCAAGCCACATCTATGGAGCCTGGTGAGCATCCACTTCAAGCTGGTGTATCCTTTCTGACAATTTATTTTCCTACAGACTACCCCCTTCAAATCCAGACTGGATTTGAAAATAAAACATTTGAATGATAAACTTACAACTAAAATTTATTGTTTAAATATTAATATTAGTGACAGCCTTTGTCTTGCTATTCTTTCTACTGTCACAGTGGTCTCCTGATTTAACTATTTCTAAAGTTATTTCATCTATTTGTTCATGCTATGTGAACAATTGTACCCTGTCTGATACCGAATTTTCCCAATCCAGAGATGCAAATACTTGGAAGGGAAGAAGTCAACATCTTGATTTGTATTTTTGAACAAAATTAGGAAGTTGTATAACTTATTTTAAACATAGGTTTAATTGGTTTACAAAATAATTTTAATTGCTAAAATAAATGGGAAAAAAGTTTGAGCTTGTTGCATGGCAAACACCTTGCATTTAGAACATAAGGTTCACTTTCCACTTACCATACACAATCAGTTTTTTTTCCTTCTTTTCATGATTTAGCTTTTCTATCTTCTTCCTTATATATATAAACCCAGTGGCACAATAGAGGCAAATATAATACACATACGATACACACACATGCACAGAAGTATAAACAGAAATTTACCTAGCCATTTCAACATAAATAACCATCTAGTAATAATTAAGAGTACTTACAAAAGTCTAAAATTTCCTTTAAGATTTCAAACTATTAATTAAAATAATTTTCAAATATATGTGCTATACATAGGATTATAAAACAACTTGGAAAGCACTATTTCAAACTTTTTTGCCTAAATTAATTAAATGCACCTTTATATATTGGATTGCTGTTTCAAATATTCTTAAACTGCATGTTTTTGTTTTTTTGTTTTTTTGTTTTCAAAAAACTAGGTGGTCACGCGTTCAGAAGGAAAAGTGCATACACTTACACTGAGGGATGTAAAGTTGGAAGATGCTGGAGAAGTCCAACTGACAGCAAAAGATTTCAAAACTCAAGCCAACCTCTTTGTGAAAGGTAATTACAAGGCTTACATTCTAAAACATGTATAATGTAAAGGTTCATATATAATGCCAACTCTCAATTATCTTTAACCTTTGTGTGTTGAGTAGCATAGATCATTATAATTCACTAAATATTCAAAAGTCTATTTTTACTTTTTGGCCTAACACAATAATTTACAGACTATTTTTTTTTAGTCAGAGTTGACTAACATAGGTGTTACTTCCTGTTCTTGTCCCCACTGTTTTTATTGCATTCAATAAACAGCTGGAGGAAGAATTATTATCAAACCAGGTGGTGTCACTTTATTAACAAAGAGTTGGCTATTATTTCCTTGATGTTTCATATTTTTTTAAAAAATGCATTTCCTCCGTATGTACAAATAATGATGAAATATCATTATTAGAGGAATGCATTCATGTGGAATCAAATCTTACAAACCAACCTTAAAAACAGAAAAAGCTCTGGAGATACAAGAGAAAATTGAGGAGGGCCTGGAACTCTTTCAGAAGGAAAGGAGGAGTGCTTTGGCTAATTAGTATGATTCTTTCAGAACCCCCAGTTGAATTCACTAAGCCTCTTGAGGACCAGACGGTCGAAGAGGAAGCCACTGCAGTACTGGAATGTGAAGTATCCAGAGAAAATGCTAAGGTGAAATGGTTCAAAAATGGCACAGAAATTCTCAAAAACAAGAAGTATGAAATTGTTGCTGATGGCAGGGTCAGAAAACTTATTATACACGGCTGTACCCCAGAGGATATTAAAACATACACTTGTGATGCAAAGGATTTTAAGACTTCCTGTAACCTGAATGTCGTGCGTAAGTATTCTTCTTCCACAGGACTTTTCATTTGCAACTCTTTGGTAACAGCAACAACAAAAAACAAGATGCACAACATTTTGCATGCCTTTCTTGGTCTAACTGCATTTCTTGGCAACTTACAATATCGACACAGGCATAACCTGATCTTTATGTGTTTAAAAACCAAGTCTTTCTGCTACACCTGGTCTGAAAAGGACAGATTGATCACTTTTCACTATGCTTCTCACTGAGCAGCGAGCAGATGTGCTCTTGGTCTACACAGGGTAAGCCTATGTAGGAATATCCTCATGCAGATGAGGACAAGTTGAAAGAAAAAGATGAGAAGGGAGCTATGATTTTTAAAAGAATGAAAATGAAAGCAATTTCTACTTGGAAGGAAAATGAATCCTCGGGTATGGGGAACAACTAGAAAGTGAGCATGAAATTTCAGTTTGAATAAGAGCATGCTAGAGGTCTGCTATGATATGATAAAGCCCATTCACATAATGCTTTGTCAGAGAATACGAATGGTTAAGAAGATGGAGAGAAGCCTGGAATCTTTGAGTGCTGTGAATGAAGAGAGCTCCAATGGTTTTTAGCATTACTTCTTCCTCTAGTGAAAAATATAACATCTTTTTACAAAACACCACATGCTGGCTAATTTTTTTCACTTACTCATGTGTCCAGTGATAACATTTCTCAGGGCGCATTTTTGTGCAATACTTGCTGTTTGATTTAGTTGCTTCCCTTCTGTCAACAGCTGCGAAATAGTGGCTTGCTTGTGCTTCCATGCATCTTGTACTGTTTTATTCTCTCTCCTTTGTGGTTGCTCCACTTTGGCCTGTGACAAGGTAGCTTCTTGGGTCTCCTTTGTGCCATCTATTTTGTCTCCACTCCAAGAAGGCTCAGCTACAATGAGCCTACACTATCTTTAAGCCTATCAGCCAGTATTTATGTCCCAGGATCTCACTGATCAAGGAAGGATTCACAAAGAGCCCTGAAAGAAAGACGGGTGAGGGGTCAGCTCTCCAATCCTGTAAATCTGCTGACTTAATTCTGGAGATAAATGAAACAAGAGATATTAAAAGAAAAAAAATCATCTCCTGCTACAAAATACATTGCTTCATCACACTAATAGATTTTATCGCTGACATATATATGACATGTTTGAAGCTGATTTTTTAAAAAAGCTGAATGTATGTCATTTCAATTGCAAGTTTATGTCTTCCATAGACAAAGCTGGTCACAGTGCTTCCAGCTGCATTACTATTGCATTCTGCTAATTTCTCAACCATCATGCTTGCTGTATTAAATAAGATAATGTTTCTTGTTATTATTTTCCTTTGACAATATCAACTTTCAACTCTAGAGAATATCAATGGGATTTTTCTTCCAACTCTCATTAAGAAGAACTGAGCTGGTGGTAGAGAAATGATGGATAGATGGGTAGATAGATAGGTAGATAGACAGACAGACAGACATAATTAGTTGGACCTGTAATATGCCATACGATTTTATAAAAACTAGAGAGATACGTAAAAAGCAAAGTATCCTACCTGAATGGCAGCTCCACGTGATTTCAAAACCAGCTGTAGCTTATTAAGATGGAAAGACCTACAAAAGACTAACTTTTTCTTAATATGTACCACAGTAATGCCAGAGTAAACTTCTAGAAAACATTTTGAATTCTGATTACCTTCTCTTGCAGCTCCTCATGTGGAATTCTTAAGACCACTCACTGATCTTCAAGTAAAAGAAAAGGAACTGGCTCGGTTTGAGTGTGAAATTTCCCGAGAAAACGAGAAGGTCTGTGATCATGTGGTTGCTATCTTGTATTGTCAGATAACTTTATGTTTGCTTTTGGTTTAGGAAAAAAGGGCTGAGGAAGGTTAATCTCACCTACCTATCTCTGATAATCATTGTACTTTTAGCTTAGAGATTATTACTTTAGTATAAAATACATACTTGATTTAAATTGTTCTCTTTTTAGAATTATTTATTTACTGTTATTTACTTGAAAAATACTGGGTTCACAATCAGATTAGACATTATTATTTTGAACCATATGAAATTGCTGTTTTCTTTAGGTTAAAAAAAATCAAATATCAGCAATTTTATATGTCTTGACTGAGTTCTATTTGCCACTAGTTATCATTGAGTCTAGATTACACATCCGAAAGACAAAGGAATTGCTCTACACTTGGTCTGAAGCCTGCTCTGGCTCTACACTTATGCAATCCCATTGCACTAAGTAACTGATAATAGTATCATAGCAGCTCACTTAACAATAATTGCAGAAGTTTGCTCCTGCTTTTCTAAAACAAATTATTTTACAATTACAGTTGACCTACTTTGGGGGGTTGAGTTTTATTTCCATTTGTAACTTTGATTATTCATACTGTAAAGCCTTGTTGGTTGCTTTTAGAAAAACCCAGGATCCTATCTCCTCTTAAGGACACATATATGAAAGAACAACAAAAAAACTGATAAAAGTTTTAATTTACCTTAAATATAGGTTAAGTGGTTCAAAGATGGTGCTGAAATCAAAAAGGGCAAAAAATATGACATCATATCGAAGGGAGCAGTGCGCATTCTTGTCATCAACAAATGTCTGCTGGCCGACGAAGCAGAATACTCCTGTGAAGTGAGGACGGCGCGAACTTCTGGCATGCTGACAGTACTGGGTAAGAGCAGTCTTTCTCTGCAGAAGTTTTTTGTTGTTTGTTTGTTTGTTTGTTTGCAGAATTGTATGTGTTAGGGAAAATATAAGAATTTCCATTTTAACTCAATGGTTTTTTTAAAAACTTTATTCTTTTTACAGAAGAAGAAGCGGTCTTTACAAAAAATCTCACCAACATTGAAGTGAGTGAAACAGACACTATTAAACTGGTTTGTGAAGTCTCCAAGCCTGGAGCAGAAGTGATTTGGTACAAAGGGGATGAAGAGATCATTGAAACAGGAAGATATGAAATACTTGCTGATGGACGAAAGAGAATCCTGGTCATTCAGAATGCCCAACTTGAGGATGCTGGCAGCTACAACTGTCGACTCCCAAGTTCTCGAACTGATGGCAAAGTCAAAGTACATGGTATGAAAATTACTATGAATAATATTTATTTTAAGAAATTCATGTTCGTTGTATTCAGGATACAAATGCTTAAGTTTTTACTATCTTGAAACTTTTTCCTTCCAGAACTTGCTGCTGAATTTATCTCAAAGCCTCAAAATCTTGAAATACTTGAAGGAGAAAAGGCTGAATTTGTCTGTACGATATCAAAGGAAAGCTTTGAAGTCCAGTGGAAGAAGGATAATGAGACACTTGAACCCGGAGATAAATATGACATCATTACTGATGGCAAGAAGAGGATCCTAGTTGTGAAAGATGCCACATTACAAGATATGGGCACTTATGTTGTCATGGTTGGGGCTGCCAGAGCTGCAGCACACTTGACAGTGATTGGTAAGTTTGGTTTTGCTTCTACGGTTTACTCATATTTGTATCTTTGGTCCTCCTTCATACTCTAAAGTCCTGTTGGTTGCTTTCAGAAAAACTCAAGATCATAGTTCCTCTTAAGGACACTCGTGTGAAAGAACAACAAGAAGTTGTCTTCAACTGTGAAGTCAATACTGAAGGTGCAAAAGCCAAATGGTTCAAGAATGAAGAAGCCATATTCGATAGTTCAAAATACATCATTCTCCAGAAAGACCTGGTCTACACCCTCCGAATTAGAGATGCACGATTAGATGATCAAGCCAACTATAATGTGTCCCTGACCAATCATAGAGGTGAAAATGTTAAGAGTGCAGCCAATCTCGTAGTGGAAGGTAAGTCACTTACATGGCATTAGAGATTTCTGAAATCAGTTTCTATTATGAAAACAATTAAAAACAACACTATTCTTCCTTACAACAGAGGAAGACCTCAGGATTGTTGAGCCTCTTAAAGATATTGAAACAATGGAAAAGAAATCTGTCACATTCTGGTGCAAGGTGAATCGTCTGAATGTAACACTGAAGTGGACCAAAAATGGAGAGGAAGTGGCTTTTGACAACCGTGTCCTATATAGAATTGATAAATATAAGCACTCTCTAATCATTAAAGACTGCGGCTTCCCAGATGAGGGTGAATACATTGTCACCGCTGGACAAGATAAATCTGTGGCTGAGCTTCTCATCATAGAAGCTCCTACAGAGTTCGTGGAGCACTTGGAAGACCAGACAGTCACCGAGTTCGATGATGCTGTCTTCTCCTGCCAGCTGTCCAGAGAGAAAGCAAATGTGAAATGGTACCGAAATGGGAGAGAAATCAAAGAAGGCAAAAAGTAAGCGAAAGCTTCTTCAGCTCTATCCCTGTAGCTATACATACATTTTTGACAATTTAGTGGTGATTGTGCAAGCTAACCAATAATTCCACCCTTCCTTTTAGATACAAATTTGAAAAAGATGGAAGCATACACAGACTCATTATAAAAGATTGCAGGCTGGAGGATGAATGTGAATATGCTTGTGGAGTAGAAGACAGGAGGTCACGAGCAAGGCTTTTTGTGGAAGGCATGTATTAAGTGAAAGAACAATTTGAATATTTGTATCAGTTTTAAAAAGCCGTTAATCCAAGTACAAACATATTTGTATTCATTTCACCTTTCTTTTCAGAAATCCCTGTCGAGATCATCAGGCCTCCCCAAGATATTCTCGAAGCCCCTGGTGCTGATGTTATCTTTTTAGCTGAGCTCAACAAAGATAAGGTGGAAGTTCAGTGGCTGAGAAATAACATGATTGTTGTCCAGGGTGACAAACACCAGATGATGAGTGAAGGCAAGATACACCGGCTGCAGATTTGCGATATTAGGCCTCGTGACCAGGGTGAATACAGATTTATTGCCAAAGATAAAGAAGCCAGAGCTAAGCTTGAACTGGCAGGTAAGTCCCTTTCTTTCATCTTCAAATATCCTCACACTACCACAGATACTGTGTCAATTTCAGATTTCACAGTTGATTAGTAAGATAGCCCTGAGAAAGCCCTTTGTTTCTGGTAAGCCCTACCCATACACTAACTATTCCCATTTCTCTTACAACCAAGTGTCCTCAGTGAGAGGAACTGATAGCACTCCTCTTTATGTGCCTGAACCTTGAGCAGTTCCTGGCACGTGGCGGCTGTTTGTTAATTCCTGGGATTGACCTAGCACCCTTAGCGTCTTCCCAGAAAACCCAAACCTGGCGATAGCTTGATTCTCTTCTGCTTTCCAAACCACTGTGGGGCCTCTTAGGTCTGTTTCATCTTGACCTAAGCTTCCAAGCCACCTTCATTGGTCATCATTATGAAAAAGCCATTAGTGTACATAAGAAAAAGTTTGTCTGTTTATTTTGAACTAAGTGTGAGGTGCCCACTTTATCTTTAAAAAAAAAAAATGGAAAACATGTTTTGTACTATATTTAGTCCTCTGTTGTTATTTTGGCAAAAAAGGGAGATTTTATGGTTTTATAGTATCTTTGATTCTCTATTCTGCAGTCTACTAATTTATAATATGAGAACCAAACTCAGTTAGTGTGCTCTGCTGTAAAGTTCCTATGATAGACGTCTAGGTCATGTAATCAGTATTTGCTAACATACACATAGTAAAGAAGCCATGGTTTCACCAGACTATAATAAATAACTCAAACACATTCACATGCTATTTTTCTCACTAGCTGCACCTAAAATCAAGACAGCTGATCAAGACCTTGTGGTAGATGTCGGCCAGCCTCTGACGATGGTGGTGCCCTATGATGCCTACCCCAAGGCAGAAGCTGAGTGGTTTAAAGAAAATGAAGCTCTGTCATCAAAAACTGTTGATACTACAGCTGAACAAACTTCTTTCAGAATTTTAGAAGCCAAGACAGGAGACAAAGGAAGATATAAAATTGTGCTTCAGAACAAACACGGAAAAGCAGAAGCATTCATCAATTTAAAAGTTATTGGTAAGCCTTTGAGTCACTTGGACTTCATTGGCAAAACACAACTAAAAGCATGGTAACACATTAAAAAAAACTTATATGTGAATTTCAGATGTTCCCGGGCCAGTACGTAACCTAGAAGTGACAGACACATTTGACGGTGAAGTGAGCCTCGCCTGGGAAGAACCATTAACTGATGGTGGAAGCAAAATCATAGGTTATGTTGTGGAAAGGCGTGATGTCAAGAGAAAGACCTGGGTTCTGGCCACTGACCGTGCAGACAGTTGCGAGTTTACTGTCACTGGACTACAGAAAGGAGGAGTGGAGTATCTGTTCCGTGTGAGTGCCAGAAACAGAGTTGGCACTGGTGAACCAGTGGAAACTGACAATCCTGTAGAAGCAAGGAGCAAATATGGTAAGAATTTTTTAATAAATTACAAACTAGCTTATCTTTGCTTTTATCCCCGATATAACCCAAAGCCCATGTTTTCTTCTGTGGTGAAATCCAGATGTTCCAGGCCCTCCTCTGAATGTAACCATCACTGATGTGAATAGATTTGGTGTCTCACTGAAATGGGAACCACCAGAGTATGATGGAGGTGCTGAGATTACAAACTATGTCATCGAACTAAGGGATAAGACTTCTATCAGATGGGACACTGCCATGACAGTGTTAGCTGAAGACCTATCAGCCAACTGTCACTGATGTGGTGGAAGGACAGGAGTACAGTTTCCGGGTCAGAGCCCAGAACCGAATTGGAGTTGGAAAACCAAGTGCAGCCACACCCTTCGTGAAAGTTGCTAATCCAATTGGTAAGCCCATCAAAAAAGAAGGAGTAGCTCCTTCAAGAAATCTAAAAATTAAGCCTACAATTAAATTAAATTGAATTAAAGTTAATGAAAAGGCAGAACATCAGAAAATATCTGAAAATTGCAAAAATGCAGACAGTATCTACTACTTTAATTTAATGGATTCAGTAAACCTGATATTTTAATCAGGATTATCGAAATTATAGCATTGTCTTAATAAAGTATCGCTGAATTAAATGGTACACTCCAACTCTTCCACTGCAGAGAGACCAAGTCCTCCTGTGAACCTAAATTCCTCCGATCAGACTCAGTCATCAGTTCAGCTCACATGGGAACCTCCTCTGGAAGATGGAGGAAGCCCAATCTTGGGTTATATCATAGAACGACGCGAAGAAGGAAAAGATCACTGGATTCGTTGCAATATGAAACCTGTCCCTGAACTGACCTACAAGGTAGGGCATTTGCACCTAAAAACAGTATTTGGTGTATGACCATGGACTTAAATGCATGTTTTTTACAAATATTGATTCATAATTTTAGGTTACTGGATTACAAAAAGGAAATAAATATTTATACCGAGTCTCTGCACAAAATGAAGCTGGTGTCTCAGATCCATCTGAAATTCTTGGCCCTCTAACTGCTGATGATGCTTTTGGTAAATGGATATTTTGTTTTTAGATTTGGAAACAGCACGTGGGTACTTTGGGGTACTAGGGACTTAACTATAGTACTGGAAACTCATTAATTTTTCTTCTTGATAGTTGAACCAACAATGGATTTAAGTGCATTTAAAGATGGTCTGGAAATTATTGTCCCGAATCCTATCAAGATCCTGGTTCCAAGTACAGGCTACCCAAGGCCAACAGCAACCTGGTCTGTAGGAGATAGAGCACTAGAAGAAGGGGATCGTGTGAAAATGAAAACCTTATCTGCCTATGCTGAACTTGTCATTTCTCCAAGTGAACGTCCAGACAAGGGTGTTTATACACTAAAACTGGAAAATCGGGTGAAGGCAATTTCTGGGGAAATTGATGTCAATGTAATTGGTAAGGAACTAAACTTTCATTATCTAAAGTGGCTTGATGGTATTAACAAACATTGGCTCAAACTATTAATAATAATGACTTTTAATTGCGTTCATTCAGCTCGCCCAGGTGCACCCAAAGAACTGAAATTTGGTGACATAACCAAGGACTCAGTCCATTTGACTTGGGAACCACCAGATGATGATGGAGGAAGTCCATTAACTGGGTATCTTGTTGAAAAGCGAGAAGTCAGCCGGAAAACATGGACTAAAGTGAGTTTTCAGTAGCGATGCACCATATCCTAAAGAGAGTGAGGAAATCCCAGAATTCTGGGGAGCCATGCAAAATTTATATGTTTTTACTTTTACCTTGCTTGAAAATGCTTTTTCAAATGCATTGATGCTAATGCTTCCTGAGATAGTTCAACCAAGATTTAACTGCCTCATTCTGTGAGTCCTGCCAAATTTTCAACTAGGTTTGTTTAAAAAACACACACACACACACACACACACCATAACTAATTACTTGGTGCCTGGTAAGTGCCCTGCATGTCCCTATTAAGCTATAAGTCGTCCTAAGGACATTAAGTGCTTGACTCCCTGGTGTTCATACTTCTTCTCAGTCTGCTAGATTACCTTAGTTGGTCTAACCTGCCAATTTTTTCTCCTCAGTTTATACTCATTACTATTTTTTACCTTGATTTAAAATCATATTTCTAATAACCAAGCTGGTAGAAAAAATCAGCACCTTATATGCGATGAGGCATAGTCTTCTACAGACTATGAAACAGATTCACCGCATATTAAGAGTCAAAAATTTGGAGTTGTACTTTGTAATTCTTCCCTAATGTGAAATGAACCTTAGCATTCAAAACAACTTCCATTTATATCCCTGCTCATGGTAAAAAATCTTTTAACTTGGGCGAAGGGTTTTGGGGACACAACTAATTAACTGTATTTCTTTGTCCCAGGTTATGGATTTTGTGACTGACTTAGAATTTACAGTTCCTGATCTTGTTCAAGGAAAAGAATATTTATTCAAAGTCTGTGCTCGTAACAAGTGTGGGCCTGGAGAACCTGCATACGTTGATGAACCCGTAAATATGTCAGCTCCTGCAAGTGAGTACTTTCTTGATTTCTCACCTCGCCTCTTGTTGCCTGTTTTTGCCTCTGGACCTAGAGTTGAAGTCATGGGGGAAAGGCACAAGTTGGCAGTAGGAAGATTCCATGGATGGCCTGTCTAAGAGTGACTCTCTCTTTAAAATGTTATAGCGGTACCTGACCCACCAGAGAATGTGAAATGGAGAGATCGCACAGCCAAGAGCATCTTCCTCACATGGGATCCGCCTAAATACGAGTTGGTGGTTCACGTATCAAAGGATATATATTGAAAATGTCCACGTGGTTTGATCGATGGGTTGCCTGTGGGGAAGCCAGTAGCAGAAACAAAGTATGTTTTTAATTATTTTGCACATGAACAAAGTTTGCTGCTTACTAAAAAGTGAGCTTCCCTTTGGTAAAAATCTAAATGTTAGGTTTCTTTTTTGTTGCCAACTTCCCCATTATGCCTGTGTAATTTTCTAAAGTGCTACTGCTGGACATATCCCCTACTCCAATCTCCATTAGTTGCAATATTGAAGCAATCCAGAATTAATTTAAATGATACCATTATATGAGGGTATGGATTATGGAGATATGTGACTACTACACAGTCAGACAGATTATATGCACTATGGCAAAATGTCCTACTTTGTTTTCTGACAGAATGGAAGTAACAGGCCGTGAAGAAGGCAAATGGTATGCCTACCGTGTTAAGGCCGTGAACAGGATGGGTCCCAGCAAGCCAAGCAAACCCACAGATGAAATCCAGGCTGTGGACACGCAGGGTATTTATTTTTGTTTTTGTTTTTTATTGTTGTTGTTGTTGTATCAATGAGCCCTCTGACTTGACTTCTGCTTGAACTTGCTAACATGGTAATAATCTTTTTTCTAATTCAGAGGCCCCAGAATTTTCCTCGACGTGAAGCTTCCTTGCCGGTCTTACCGTAAAAGCAGGAACTAAGATTGAACTTCCTGCCACCGTAACTGGAAAACCTGAACCCAAAATAACTTGGACAAAGGCTGATACACTTCTGAAGCCAGACCAAAGAATCACCATTGAAAATGTCCTAAGAAATCCACAGTGACTATCGTCGATAGCAAGAGAAGCGATACAGGCACCTACATCATCGAGGCTGTGAACGTGTGTGGTCGGGCCACGGCGGTGGTAGAAGTGAAACGTCCTAGGTGAGGCAGGCTCTCGTTTTAAAAATAGGCCAACTTGTTGCAGCTACCTTTTAAAATAAGACATGTTTTTAAATGCCTTAGGGGTAGGGAGAAAATACAGGTAACTATAATTGAACAAACAATAAAACAATGTTTTTAAAAAGTCAAAAAAATATGGTTAATATAAATTTAAATAGTTAAATTTTAATTAGGATTGTTTTTTTCTCCTAGTACAAGAGCTATCTTGGGAATGTTGCATGTAAATTAGAGAAAAATGTGTACCTTGCTGTTTTAAATGGAATGCTGTATAAAAATCTATCAAGTAAACCAGGTCTAATATTGTAAATAAATAAATAATGTCTTGTTTGCCATGTGTCATGTCATCTGCAGATAAACCCGGACCACCAGCTGCTTTTGACATCACAGAAGTGACCAACGAGTCATGTCTTCTAACATGGAACCCCCCTCGAGACGATGGTGGGTCTAAAATCACAAACTATGTTGTGGAGAGAAAAGCGACAGACAGTGAAGTGTGGCACAAGCTCTCCTCAACCGTCAAGGATACAAACTTTAAAGCAACCAAATTAACACCCAATAAAGAATACCCTCTTCAGAGTTGCTGCAGAAAACATGTACGGTGTTGGTGAGCCAGTTCAGGCCTCTCCAATCATAGCCAAATTTCAATTTGGTAAGTTTCTCTTATTCAGTTGGAAAGAAAAAGAAAAAGAAAAGGATGCTTGTGTCTAACTTGGATTTAGGTGTCATATTTATATATAGAACACATAACACAAATCATGATCCTGTCTATAGATCCACCGGGACCTCCAACTCGCCTAGAACCTTCTGATATCACTAAAGATGCTGTAACTCTCACGTGGAGTGAGCCAGACGATGATGGCGGCAGCCCAATCACTGGCTACTGGGTTGAAAAATTGGATCCTGATACTGATAAATGGGTCAGATGCAATAAGATGCCAGTAAAAGACACAACGTACAGGTAGGCCCCAAACCTCCACCAGGATGTTTGAAACTGTGACAGCGTATGCAAATTTTCTTTCTTTAATATTCCTTTTGATATTACTCTAAAACTTTAATTATTTTACTTATATTTCCTAGTAACACATAATTTCAAAAACAATATGAGTTCTAACTAGAGACACATTTCTTAATTTACTAAAAAATATTAACTTTCTGGAAGTCTCAAAGTATTTGGTCTTCCAACATTTTATACTAATGATCATTATTACAGTATTATAATTAGGTTGGTGTATTTAGCCAAATCTAAAGTGTGCAACAGTTAAAAAACAATTTTAAATTTATATTGGAATATTTTCAGTTAAATTTCCAAATAACTTAGTCACACATTAAATAAATTAGCCTCTCTTATGTAAAATAAACAGAGGTTTCTGCTTCTCATCATGGTATTCAACTGGCACTTTGTTCTTAATTCAGAGTGAAAGGTCTCACCAATAAGAAGAAATACAGATTCCGTGTGTTGGCCGAAAATCTTGCTGGACCTGGAAAACCAAGTAGATCGACTGAGCCAATCTTAATAAAGGATCCTATAGGTATTACTTATATAGTTTATGTGATTCTTTTGAAGCTTATGTTATCTCCTTTTTGACAAACCCAAATAATTCCATTTCGTTGGCTTGCAGATCCTCCATGGCCTCCTGGAAAACCAACTGTGAAAGATATAGGCAAAACATCATTAGTATTGAATTGGACAAAGCCAGAACATGATGGAGGGGCAAAGATTGAGTCTTATGTCATTGAAATGCTAAAGACTGGAACAGATGACTGGGTCCGAGTGGCCGAAGGAGTTCCCACCACGCAGCACTTGCTCCCGGGGCTCATGGAAGGGCAGGAATACTCCTTCCGAGTTAGAGCTGTGAACAAGGCTGGGGAAAGTGAACCCAGCGAACCCAGCGACCCTGTGCTTGTCGGGAGAAACTATGTGAGTCATTCTTAATGTTTTCATATGCAAATTATTCTAAAGCATATCTGAGAACTGTAAAATGAGAAAATATAAGAAACTCATTACTATATGATTGCTATATGATTTCCTCATGATGACTAGAGAATTTAGTGAAAACAACATTGGACAATAAAAAAATAATTTTTTTTCTTATTCTTCTTCAGATCCTCCATCACCACCTCGCTGGCTTGAAGTTATTAATATCACAAAAAATACAGCAGACCTAAAGTGGACAGTTCCTGAGAAAGATGGAGGATCCCCCATCACCAACTACATCGTGGAAAAGAGAGACGTGAGGAGGAAAGGCTGGCAAACAGTAGACACAACTGTCAAGGACACCAAGTGCACAGTAACCCCACTGACAGAGGGCGCTTTATATGTATTCCGAGTTGCTGCAGAAAATGCCATAGGACAAAGTGACTACTGTGAAATTGAGGACTCTGTCCTGGCCAAAGACACCTTTAGTATGCTTTCTAATTCAATCTTTATGACACCATTTGTAGTGGGTCACCACTGTTCCCTCCGGTTTCTCTAACCACTGAATATGTTGTTTTCAGCCACCCCTGGACCACCCTATGCTCTGACAGTTGTCGATGTGACAAAACGACATGTGGACCTGAAGTGGGAACCACCTAAAAATGATGGTGGAAGACCAATACAGAGGTAGAATTTTAATTAATGCATAAAGAATAATTTACAAATGGCTGAAAATTCTTCACTTTGTGTTTTCTATTAATGCTGACAAAATGCTTTGTCATTTCAATAGATATATCATTGAGAAGAAAGAGAAGTTGGGTACCCGTTGGGTGAAAGCTGGAAAGACCTCAGGACCCGACTGTAACTTCAGAGTAACTGATGTCATTGAAGGCACAGAAGTCCAGTTTCAGGTCCGGGCAGAAAATGAAGCTGGAGTTGGTCACCCAAGTGAACCCACAGAAATCCTGTCTATTGAAGATCCAACAAGTAAGGAGTGCTGACTCTGCAAAGAATGTTGTCTAGAACCTGGTGATGATGTTGTGGATGTGAATGTTGAACTTTCTTTTTTCAGGTCCTCCTTCACCTCCCCTTGACCTGCACGTGACCGATGCTGGAAGAAAGCACATTGCCATTGCGTGGAAGCCTCCAGAGAAAAATGGTGGAAGTCCTATTATAGGATACCATGTTGAAATGTGCCCAGTAGGCACTGAGAAATGGATGCGAGTTAATTCTCGCCCCATCAAAGACCTGAAATTCAAGGTCGAAGAAGGTGTTGTTCCTGACAAGGAGTACGTTCTCCGAGTGCGGGCTGTCAATGCTGTCGGTGTCAGCGAACCTTCTGAAATCTCTGAAAATGTGGTTGCCAAAGACCCAGACTGTAAGAACATGGTTTCTTCTGTAATTAATAAAACAGACTTTCCTCATGCATTGCACTTTGACATACTTTTTACCCTCTTTTGGATTATATCTTGCAGGCCAGCCAACAATTGATCTGGAGACTCACGACATTGTTGTTATTGAAGGTGAAAAATTAAGCATTCCTGTTCCCTTCAGAGCCGTCCCAGTTCCAACTGTTAGTTGGCATAAAGATGGCAAAGAAGTTAAAGAAAGTGATCGATTAACAATGAAGAGTGATCACATCTCTGCACACCTTGAAGTTCCCAAGAGTGTCCATGCAGATGCTGGAGTTTACACCATTACACTGGAGAACAAGCTCGGCTCAGCAACTGCCTCAATCAATGTCAAAGTCATAGGTAAGCATTCTTTGATAAAACACCAGACATTCTACGTGTTAGGAAAAGTAGTTAATTTTATGGTATTAGTATAATTTGTTTCATGAGTTGGCCATTTGTAAACTAAATGTCCTTTTAGATTATTTCTAACAATAAGAGAAGCAAAGCAATTCTAAAGAGATGAAATCAGTAGTTAAACTCTGATTAGACTAAATTACTTCTGCATGTGAGTTACTAATTTAAATAAAAGATATACTCAAAGAAGTATAAAATAACCACTATTCCTTTATTAATTATATTTGCATTTTTTTCTATAGTTTTCAACCGGGGGGGTAACATTCTGACCCCACTCCCCCTGCACACATGATTGGTCTTTGGAAATTTGGGGGCTCTTTTTCTTGGAACAAAGATTCAGGGAGAGCTACTGACATTTAGTAGTTGGGGGGCCAAGGTTATTAAATGGCCTGTAGTGTAAGGGGCACTCCTGCGCATCATAGATTGTCCCACCTGAAGTGTGAATAGTCCCACTTACAGAAAGAGTATACTAGGAATATGCTGACTTTTCAAATTACAATAGTAATTATAAATTTTATTTCTAACAGGCCTACCTGGGCCATGCAAAGATATTAAAGCAAGTGATGTGACCAAGAGTTCTTGTAAATTAACCTGGGAACCTCCAGAATATGATGGTGGAAGCCCAATTCTTCATTACGTCCTGGAACGCAGAGAGGCTGGGAGGAGGACATATATACCAGTCATGTCTGGTGAGAATAAACTGTCTTGGACTGTAAAAGATCTCATACCAAATGGTGAATACTTCTTCCGAGTTAAAGCTGTCAACAAGATTGGTGGAGGCGAATACATTGAACTGAAAAATCCAGTCATTGCTCAAGATCCAAAGCGTAAGTTTGGGCCTGAATGTGATATAGCTAGGAATTAATGTGCAATTATTTAAGGAGATGGATTTCCCTATGTTAATTTTTCTCTTGTGCTTCAGAACCCCCTGATCCACCTATAGATGTTGAGGTTCATAACCCAACAGCTGAGGCAATGACTATTACATGGAAGCCACCTTTGTATGATGGAGGGAGCAAGATAATGGGCTACATCATAGAGAAGATTGCTAAGGGTGAAGAAAGGTGGAGGCGATGCAATGAACACCTGGTACCGGTCCTGACCTATACAGCAAAAGGACTTGAAGAGGGAAAGGAATACCAATTCCGAGTGCGAGCAGAAAATGCTGCTGGCATTGGGGAACCTTCTCGGGCCACCCCTCCAACCAAAGCTGTAGATCCTATTGGTAAGTTTTGTTTAATGGGGGTGGTATTTTCTTATTATAAAATAAAGGAGAATCATATTTTGCCAGATATTTGCATCAGAACAGAAAGTAATTGTTGTTTTTAATCATTACAGATGCCCCAAAAGTCATTATGAGAACAAGCCTAGAAGTGAAACAAGGAGATGAAATAGTACTTGATGCAACAATTTCTGGGTCACCTTACCCAACTATCACATGGCTAAAGGATGAAAATGTTATTACACCAGAGGAAATTAAGAAGCGAGTAGCACCCACGGTTAGGAAGAAGAGGGGTGAAGTTCAAGAAGAAGAACCTTTTGTCCTGTCTCTCACAGAGCGTTTGAGTATCAACAATAGTGTAAAAGGGGAATCTCAGTTACGTGTCCGGGATTCTCTTCGACCTGACCATGGCCTGTATATGATCAAAGCTGAAAATGACCATGGTGTTGCAAAAGCTCCTTGTACTGTCATTGTGCTAGGTAAGTGGTTAGAGTTTTTTACTAAAACTCTATGTCAGAGTTTTAGTAAAACAAACATAAAAAGTTTTGGGGGGCAGTTAAGATAAATGGGAAATAGCTTCAGCAAAGTGTCCTTTGTCTTGTCTTTTCCTCCTAGCTAGGTGAAAGAAATCAACCTTTGGTATTCATCAACTAATGTGACACAGAGATAGAAAGGTGTAGAAAAAGCCAAAAATCATGTCAAAGGAACATAGTGATGTTTGTATTCTCTGCTGTAAATGTTTCTACACAAATTGTTAATCACTACTCTCTTTTGGAATATTAGATACACCAGGACCACCAATCAACTTTGTGTTTGAAGATATCAGAAAGACTTCAGTCCTCTGCAAATGGGAACCACCACTAGATGATGGTGGCAGTGAAATTATAAACTACACTTTGGAAAAGAAAGATAAGGCAAAACCTGACTCAGAATGGATTACTATCACTTCAACACTCAGACACTGCAAATATTCAGTGACAAAACTGATTGAAGGGAAAGAGTACCTCTTCCGTGTAAGAGCAGAGAATAGGTTTGGGCCTGGACCCCCTTGTGTTTCAAAGCCTCTTACAGCTAAAGATCCATTTGGTAAGGTTCCTTGAGCATCTAAATTTTGCCTTTTTACCATATGCATTGGTATATACATTATCACAGCTTGAAATTTGCATTTTGATAGCATGCTAGGAAATTAATTCAAATATGCTATTTTTTAAAAAAAATCAGAGCCACCTGATGCACCTGATAAGCCCATTGTGGAAGATGTTACCAGCAACAGTATGCTAGTGAAGTGGAATGAACCGAAGGATAATGGAAGCCCCATCTTGGGTTACTGGCTTGAAAAACGTGAGGTTAATAGTACACACTGGACTCGTGTCAACAGAAGCCTTCTGAATTCTTTGAAGACCAATGTAGAAGGCCTTTTAGAAGGACTCACCTATGTCTTCCGAGTATGTGCTGAAAATGCAGCTGGGCCTGGAAAGTTCAGCCCCCCTTCAGATCCCAAAACAGCACGCGATCCAATCTGTAAGTGATTTCTTCCAAAGAAAGTGGGGTACAGCATGGCGATGGTAATTCATAATACTCTGTTATATACTTGAGAGTGGTTAAGATGGCAAATCTTAAATCATATCACTCCAAAAATGGTAATTATGTGAGGGGATTCTCTTTCCACCACATTTTAAACCCTCATGAGGCAAAATGACTAACCTTTTATGGTAATGATTTCACAATATATACAGGTATCAAATCATCAGGTTGTATCCCTTAAGTCTATATGTGTTACATGTCAATGATATTATGTAAAGCTGGAAAAATCAAATGAAATACTAGCAATGACTGTGGACACATATGCTGAGGTTACAGTGTAAAGTTTTAAACATCTGTCTATACAGCTTAAAAGTTTCATAAAACAGTCTTTACCCATATTACATGCAATGTACCATGAAAAAAAAAAACAGGATAGGTAAGCTACTGTGCATTTTAAAACCGCCAGTGAGTTTTGATTTGTGTATCTGCATTCATTCTAGCCCCTCCTGGCCCACCTGTGCCCAGAGTTGCTGACACAAGCTCCACCACCATTGAGCTGGAATGGGAACCCCCCGCCTTCAATGGCGGTGGGGAAATCATTGGCTACTTTGTCGATAAGCAGCTGGTTGGCACCAATGAGTGGTCCCGCTGCACAGAGAAGATGATCAAGGTCCGCCAGTACACTGTCAAAGAGATCCGAGAGGGCGCCGATTACAAACTTCGAGTGAGTGCCGTCAATGCTGCAGGTGAAGGGCCGCCTGGAGAAACCGGACCTGTCACTGTGGCTGAGCCACAAGGTACTTCAAAGTCATATAATAAAGATTACGGCTATTTTCCCAATAAGGGAAAATAATTTTTTTTTCATCTTTCTTGGGCCGATGTATGATTGTGCTCTTCCAACAGAGCCTCCCACTGTGGAACTGGAAGTTTCTGCTACGGCTGGAATACAATTAATGGCTGGAAAGACTCTCAGAATTCCAGCTGTGGTAACAGGCCGTCCAGTGCCTACAAGAGTGTGGACCATAGAGGAAGGAGAGCTGGATAAAGACCGTGTTGTGATAGAGAATGTTGGCCCCAAATCCGAACTAATCATCAAGGAAGCATTGAGAAAAGACCATGGCAGATACGTGATCACAGCCACCAACAGCTGCGGTTCCAAATCTGCAGCAATCAGGGTAGAGGTTTTTGGTAAGGAATGTCACATGGATTTTTTATAGGGTTTTTTTCCTCAGTGATATTATCTTATTACATTGATATTTTGGTGGTTGTTTTATTTTTCAGATGTCCCCGGTCCAGTTCTTGACTTAAAACCCGTTGTAACAAACAGAAAGATGTGTCTGCTGAACTGGTCTGACCCAGAAGATGATGGGGGCAGTGATATCACAGGCTTTATTATTGAGAGAAAAGATGCCAAGATGCACACCTGGAGACAACCAATAGAGACGGACAGGTCTAAATGTGACATCACAGGTCTCCTTGAGGGACAAGAGTATAGTTCCGAGTGATTGCCAGAACAATTTTGGCTGTGGCCCTCCTGTGGAAATAGGACAATTCTTGCAGTTGATCCACTAGGTAAAGAGATGTTTTCATTATATTTATAAAGTAAATACTGTTTGTTTCTGGTTGTTACATTTATTCATTGAGACTTACAGCTTCAAACTCCCAACAGTCCCACGATCTAAGCTAGAGAATAATAAGAAAGGTAAATGAAATAACTACTAGCAACTTAAAGAATACCATATTTGCTATGACTTCAATATAATTTTTGGCTCATTGTAATTTTTACATAAAACCAACGGTTCTTGTACTAAAAAACCTGAATCTACTGGAGCTAGCAATAACCTAAAAGTAGTTTAGAAAATATTTTATCTTTACAATAGAATGCACTGAAGTAATTAATCCAATAGCCCAGTAGTTAAAGAGAGTTCATTGCTTTTGAAAGGCTACAGAACAGATACTGCCTTAAGATAAATGTCTCATTCTTCCTTTTGACCTCAAGTAGTCCCCACTCAGAAGGATATGGAGGCCCCAAACCAGAAAGAGTCATCAGAGAATAAAACCAATCAAAGGAAACCTCCTTGACCAATATGAACAAATATGTAACCCTAACATTGTACACACTGGTAATACACACAAACATACCATCCAGGGAAACAAAGTCTTTGAGGATAACCTGTTCCCTAAGAGACCTAGGGAGTTCTTTCTCCACCACCACCACTACCCACAAAAGAAACAAAATTATATCCTGCAACACTGACTGTAACAGTTCATCTCAGAATTTTCACTACAGCTGGAATTGAACAGATCTGGCTTCTACTACAAAAATGCTTCTAGATGCAATAATAGCCAATAAGAATGGATTGAGTCTAGTTTCACCATTCAAAGCTTATTCTTTTGGTTTCATGCTTCAGGACACCAAGCTATAACACCATTACATAAATTCTCTTTCCACCACATTTTAAACCCACATGAGGCAACATGACGCACAGGATGTTGAGTAGACATATGCATTGTCTGTTAGTAAAAGAGTACTTTGCTCTCAGTTGGTCATCCAAGGCAAAACTTCACAGGTTTGTTCTCCTAGTTCATTAAGATTGGGAGTTTCCCCAATGGCATAGGTAAAATATCTAAAATACTAAGTATTTTAAAAAGTAGACATGCCTCTCCATTTATTTTTAATTAATAATCTTGATGCTAAAGTTTACTAAGAAAAATTCTGCCTATATAACCCTGGCTGGTGTGGCTCAGTATTGAGTGCCGGCCTGGGAACCACAGGGTCGCTAGTTTGATTCCAGTCAGGACACATGCCAGGTTTGCGAGTCAGATACCCAGTAGGGGTTGTGCAAGAGGCAACCACACATTGATGTTTCTGTCCCTCTCTCTCTCTCCCTTCTCCTCTGTCTAAAAATAAAATAAATAAAATCATTTTTAAAAATCTGCCTATATGAATATCTCCAATTCTGGTAACAGATGTTTTGAGAAAGATTTTAAAGATAGATGTTATCAAGATTAGGCCAAACAGGAGCCCATTTTCACATAATTAATTTGAAGTAAAATATTTTTTATATGAATATTTACTTCATGTTTTTCATTCTAACTTGCTTCTGGTTAAAGGTCCTCCAACATCTCCTGAGCGGCTCACATATACAGAGAGAACAAAGTCCACTATCACACTTGACTGGAAGGAGCCACGCAGCGACGGTGGCAGCCCCATCCAGGGCTACATCATTGAGAAACGGCGTCACGACAAACCTGACTTTGAAAGAGTTAACACACGGCTCTGCCCAACCACATCTTTTGTGGTTGAAAATCTTGATGAACATCAAATGTATGAGTTCCGTGTCAAAGCTGTCAATGCGTGTGGTGAAAGTGAACCATCCCTGCCTCTTAATGTGGTCATACAAGATGACGAAGGTGTGGAATCTGAACATCATAATAATTTTAGTGCAATTTACAGTGTTGCTTTTATCTCACAGGTTGAGCAAACATCCTTATGGCTTTCCTATTTTTTTCTCTTTCCTATCTTCTCTCAGTACCCCCAACTATTAAATTGCGCCTGTCTGTTAGAGGAGACACTATCAAGGTTAAGGCAGGAGAACCTGTTAATATACCTGCAGATGTGACAGGCCTTCCAATGCCTAAGATTGAGTGGTCCAAGAATGATACTGTGATTGAAAAACCCACTGATGCACTGACGATAACCAAGGAAGAAGTATCTCGAAGTGAGGCAAAGACTGAGCTCAGCATTCCCAAAGCTGTTCGGGAGGACAAAGGAACTTACACAATTACAGCTTCCAATCGCCTTGGCACAGTCTTCCGAAATGTTCATGTTGAAGTTTATGGTAAGTAACACGCTTTCCTATATCAAAACAAAACCCAGTGTCTGTTGAAGAACTGCCTTCTCAGTCTCCTCTGTTCCTTTCCAGATCGTCCGTCCCCACCAAGAAATCTTGCTGTTACTGATATTAAAGCTGACTCTTGCTACTTGACATGGGAGGCCCCTCTAGACAATGGTGGCAGTGAAATCACCCATTATGTCATCGACAAGCGCGACGCAAGTAGGAAGAAATCTGAATGGGAGGAAGTCACCAACACTGCTGTGGAGAAGAGATATGGGGTAAATTCTTTTAGACATTTTCTTATACACATTAAAAAAAAAAAAAAAAAAACAAAAAAAAAAAAAAAAAAAAAAAAAAAAAAAAAAAAAAAACAAAAGGGCAAAGTTGAATGAACACCATTCTAGCATAACCTTGGAATTTAATGATTAAACTCAAAACCACACACAAAAAGTTTCACTGTAGTTTTTAGCACCATGCACATAGGCCAGTCAGTAAGTATAATTATTTGAGATACAGGGTCTCTTGTACTTGAGATATCCACTATTAGCTACAATAAATTAACATATTCTCATTTTAAAATGAAGTATCACTGAATGGATAATTCTGCTTTTAAATCTCTTACATTTCTGTATGTCAAATGATTTCATTTATTAAAGTTAAAAGTTTCATACTTAGATTATCAGAAGTATATATGCATATGTATGTAAATACACACACTACATATGACTGTATATGATTATATACAACCACATATATACTTACATGCACAAACATAAAATCATATAGTTTTAAAACTCTTGGATTAAAGCTAGCATTTTTATGAGGAATTCCAATAATAATGGAATGAGGTCATTCCAATAAGAATGACCTTTCTCCATGTTAGAGTCTACATATTTTTAAAGTATATATTTTTTAAAATTTATATATTTATTTCATTTTATAGTCTTCCCTACCAAAATAACTATTCTTAAAATAAATGAAAATCAACGTAAGTATATTCTTTCTAAGAAGTTACTCTTCACCTGATTTCTAGATCTGGAAACTTATCCCCAATGGTCAGTATGAGTTCCGAGTTAGGGCAGTGAACAAATATGGAACCAGTGATGAGTGCAAAACAGATAAGGTGGTCATTCAAGATCCTTATCGCCTCCCTGGACCTCCGGGAAAACCAAAAGTTTTGGAGCGCACCAAAGGGTCGATGCTGGTGAGCTGGACTCCTCCTCTGGACAATGGTGGCTCTCCAATTACTGGCTACTGGCTGGAGAAGAGAGAAGAGGGTGGTGTCTACTGGTCCCGTGTTAGCCGAGCACCCATAACCAAAGTGGGATTTAAAGGCCTGGAATTTAATGTTCCCCGTTTGATCGAAGGCGTTAAATACCAGTTCAGAGCAATGGCAATCAACGCTGTGGGAATTGGCCCTCCCAGTGAACCATCAGATCCAGCTGTGGCAGGAGATCCCATATGTAAGTATGCTTCCATTTCTGGAATTTGTAAAGGGCAAAGCCACTAAATGGATAATTCTGCTTTTAGATTTCTTGCATTTTTCTATGCCAAATTATTTCATTTATTAAAGTTAAAAGTTTCATACTTAGATTATCAGAAGTCACATATGTATGCATGTGTGTATATACAAACACTACACATAACTGTATATGTACACTTACACACAAATACATATATACACACACAAACATAAAATCATATAGTTTTAAACCCCTTAGGTTAAACCTAGTATTTTTATGAGAAATCCCAATAATAATTATCTGGAACTGTGAGCTCCTCTTTACTCCCATACCTTAGCAAAGCCCTATCTCATTAGATACTGTGGAAATTTATCCCCTTCACTAAACAGTCAGAGCCTCCAGTAGGGGTTTTTTAAGAAAAACAAAATGTTGTTAACTTTTCTGTAATATTTATTGAGCAAAAGTATAAAATTCTCAAGCACAGTGAGGTCAAATAAAAGAAAAAATACTTCTGAAATATCTATGAGCAGGTAAGTTCAAAAATTAAAACACCATGGCCTTAATGTTTAATTGTATTTACTGCATAATATATCTGATTAGATTCTCTGCAGCAAAAAAAATAGTTCTTTGTTATAAAGAAGACTTTATGTACTCTAAGTTCTCTATGGATCCTATGTATAAAATGAAGTAGTAGCCATTCGTTCACTCAGCAAGCTAGTACTGAACATGCACTGTGTGCAAGGAACGGTGTTAGGCCCTGGAGAGGGAAGAGCTATGGTTAAAAAGGTGGAGTAAAAGAATTTCTGTAATTGTAAGTCACTGTCGGAAATGTAAAGGATTATGAGGTGATTTGATCGTCATAGACAATGACTGTATAGGACATTAAGAATAGTGCTCGAAAGTTTACCAGCTAATGATGAGATCATTTTTAATTTTAATTTTATGGTGAAATAAATTAAGTTTTTCAGTAGAGAATACTGCAGAGTCTCGTTGAAGGGATCTCAAAAGTAAAATAGCTGTTCACCAGTCATGTGTAAATAGAATACAGATCTATCTAGAGATAGCAAGTAGTCTTTCTAATCCCAGTGAGTCATTTACTTCCTTTGTTTCTGCAGTAATCCTAAAAGAAAATAGACTATTTCTTGTTTTTCTCTTTTCTAGAAGATGACTTATTTTTTTGGCATTCCTATTTTAATATTCTTATAGATTGAAAATAAAATAATGATCATGTATAGTAAAATATTACTATGGTATATAAATCTAGCATTCCATATCAACTGTAAAACTTTATTTATTTATTTATTTGTTTTCACTAGATCCACCTGGGCCACCATCTTGCCCAGAGGTGAAAGACAAAACAAAGTCAAGCATCTCCTTAGCATGGAAACCTCCAGCCAAAGATGGTGGCAGTCCAATCAAAGGATACATCGTAGAAATGCAAGAAGAAGGCACTACTGACTGGAAAAGAGTAAATGAACCAGATAAACTTCTAACTGCCTGTGAATGTGTGGTGCCGAATTTGCAAGAACTCAAAAAGTACAGATTCAGAGTGAAAGCTGTCAATGAAGCTGGTGAATCTGAACCCAGTGACACAACTGGAGAGATCCCTGCTACTGATATCCTAGGTACTGGCCCTTATTCCACTGATGGACTCATCTTTGGATCTTATTATGAGATTGATGAATTTACTGAAGATATGTCAATTACTGTTTTGAATAAGGTGAGCTAAATCCTGTTGTATTTTTCATGGTGTTACAGAGGCACCAGAAGTTCACATTGACATTGGTGCACTGGACTGTCTGATTTGTCAAGCTGGCTCGCAGATTAGGATTCCTGCCGTCATCAAGGGGCGCCCAACACCAAAATCATCTTGGGAATTTGATGGAAAGGCAAAGAAGGCGATGAAGGTAAGACAATTACAATTCTCTGTGTCTCCCACTAAATCACTCAAAGGAATATTTATTTATACTGCAACTGACCATCTTCTTTTCTAACAGGATGGAGTTCATGATATCCCAGAAGATGCACAGGTAAAAAAAAATTAAAATGATTCATGACCTAGTTGACTTCAATACTGCTATTATTTCATTCAGTATATAACTAGTGTGTTTGTTTGTTTGTTTGTTTGTTTGTTTGTTTTGTACAGCTGGAGACTGCTGAAAACTCATCAGTAATTATTATTCCAGAGTGTAAACGATCTCACACAGGCAAATACAGCATCACAGCCAAGAATAAAGCAGGACAAAAGACTGCAAGTTGCAGAGTTAAAGTCATGGGTAAGAAAAAGTTTAAAAATGACTATGGAATAGGAACAAATTATTTTTAAAGAGTGACAAGACTTACATTGTGATATGCATTCAACAGATGTACCAGGGCCACCCAAAGATCTGAAAGTCAGTGACGTCACGAGAGGCAGCTGCAGACTTACCTGGAAGATGCCAGATGATGACGGAGGAGATAGGATCAAGGGCTATGTAATCGAGAAGAAGACTATTGATGGGAAAGCCTGGACTAAAGTCAATCCAAACTGCGGAAGCACCTCATTCGTGGTTCCTGATCTCATCTCTGAACAGCAATATTTCTTCCGCGTACGTGCAGAAAACCGTTTTGGTATTGGCGCACCTGTGGAAACCATTCAGAGGACTACTGCCAGAGATCCAATATGTAAGTTTTTAAACCTACAATTAAAAGAGCATCTCTAACTTGAAAAATAGAGTTATGAAGAATCCTTAATACTTCCTTTAACTATTTTTAAAGATCCTCCTGATCCTCCTATTAAACTCAAGATTGGCCTCATAACAAAGAACACAGTACACCTGTCATGGAAACCCCCAAAGAATGATGGAGGCTCCCCTGTCACCCACTATCTTGTTGAGTGCCTTGCATGGGACCCTACTGGAAAGAAGAAAGAAGCATGGAGACAGTGCAATAGGCGTGATGTGGAAGAACTGGAATTTACCGTGGAAGACCTCATTGAGGGTGGTGAATATGAATTCAGAGTCAAAGCTGTCAACGCTGCAGGAGTCAGCAAACCTTCAGCCACTGTTGGCCCTGTGATTGTCAAAGACCAGACATGTGAGTACCAGCATATTGGTACAGAACATCCTCTTTGTGAACGTCTCTCTAGATATTTAGTAATAGTCCAAAGTAAAAAGAGATACTGTGTTTTTCGGACTATAAGATGCACTTTATGCCCCAAATTTGGAAGGAAATGGGGGTGCATCTTATAATCCAAATGTAGCTTACCTGGCTTACTGTGTGCGGGCGAGGCAGCAGTGGAGCGGGGTCACAGGAGGCAGGAGCAAGGTCGCTGCTGCATTTTCCTCCTAAATTGGGGCAGTGGGGGCATGTGTCTTACAGTCTGAAAAATACAGTAGATCTATACATCCAGAAGCTGCAATAGGTTGAGTGTGAACATGGACATATTACTCAATCACGCATCCCCTCAACTTTCACAGAATTATCATATTTCCTTACATATTATCTTTTCCTTACTTAAGTAAGATGATGTTTGGAATTTCCTTAAGAAAATTTATCTCCATACATGCTGTTTTACTTATCAGAAATCAAAGTGCTTCCTCTGCACACTCCTCAAAAGGGGCAAAAAATAACCATTCATTTGCTCAGCAACTGCCAAGAACCATATATCTTCACAATCAAGTTTCTTTTTCTCTCCTTGAGAAAAAGGCACATTACTTTCAACAGATGAAATATGCACACAAATATAGGAATAATTCTTCCTCTAATTATTGTTACCATCACTAGTGCTGTATATTTGTTCAGTTCTCTCTTCTAAACTTAGCAGGGCTCTAGTCACAACCCTCTTTGCACACTCTTAGATTAAATTTATGGAAAATGGAAATTTGCTTTGACTCTACTAAAAGTTATATTTCTTCAAAGGGGAATTCATCTCAGAATCAACATGGTAGGTCCCTCATAACTGCATAAATACTAAAGGGAGTATCATAAAAGAACTCCTATGCCTAAGCTACTACAATTTGCACTTCTCTCTGCCCTTTTTCAATATCTACATGCATAATGATGTCAGGTAAGTGAGAGACAACAGCTGTACATAACCACACAGAAAGAAAGGATGGTCACCACCTGTACCTGTTCCCACGTTGATATAAATTAGTGGAAGACAGATCTATTCTTTATATTGGGCTGGGCTACAGACCCTGCCTATCACAGACCCCACCTATCATAGACCCCAATAGCTTTACAGTCATGTGAATTCTATTTTCTATCCTTTAGTGCTTTATGTTCCTAATGACAATTTTTTTTGTTTTTAATAATCTAGGCCCACCATCAATTGAGCTAAAAGAATTCATGGAGGTTGAAGAAGGAACTGATGTTAGCATCGTGGCCAAAATTAAAGGGGTGCCATTCCCAACACTCACCTGGTTTAAAGCTCCTCCAAAGAAGCCTGATAATAAGGAACCTGTTATCTATGACACCCATATCAACAAACTGGTGGTAGATGATGCTTGCACCTTAGTTATTCCACAATCTCGCAGGAGTGACACTGCCTTATATACGATCACAGCTGTGAATAATCTGGGAACAGCATCAAAGGAGATGAGACTGAATGTCCTTGGTAAAGACTGCATGGTTTTATGAAAACTACATGTTTTTCTGTTCATAATATAATGTTTGGCTTTAAAATCATTCCACTAATAAAGTTTGCTTTCTTAAACCATTTTAGGTCGTCCTGGCCCTCCAGTGGGACCAATAAAGTTCGAATCTGTTTCAGCAGACCAAATGACAATATCTTGGCTTCCACCTAAAGATGACGGTGGGTCTAAGATTACAAATTATGTAATTGAGAAAAGAGAAGCTAATAGGAAGACATGGGTGCGTGTCTCCAGTGAACCTAAAGAGTGCACATACACCATTCCCAAACTGCTAGAAGGCCATGAATACGTATTCCGAATCATGGCCCAGAATAAATACGGCATCGGGGAACCTCTTGACAGTGAACCTGAAACAGCAAGAAACCTTTTCTGTAAGTAGGACATGTTACACATACAAAGTCATTCTTATTTGTGTTTTTCATAATTTCTTATAAATCAATGTGATTTTTTTCCCCACAGCTGTCCCCGGAGCACCCGATAAACCAACAGTCAGCAGTGTGACCCGTAACTCCATGACTGTCAACTGGGAAGAGCCAGAATATGACGGAGGCTCACCTGTGACCGGATACTGGCTGGAAATGAAAGACACCACTTCAAAGAGATGGAAGAGAGTTAACAGAGATCCTATCAAAGCCATGACTTTGGGGGTTTCTTATAAAGTGACTGGTCTTATCGAAGGTTCTGATTATCAGTTCCGGGTATATGCAATCAATGCTGCTGGCGTGGGCCCAGCAAGCCTGCCATCAGACCCAGTGACCGCTAGAGATCCGATTGGTAAGCCTTGAAACAACTTCTTTTATTTATTTTTTTCCAAAGTGCCATGGAAAAGTCAAGAATACTAACATACACTGGTTCTTTCCAGCCCCTCCTGGTCCTCCGTTTCCCCAAGTCACAGACTGGACCAAGTCATCTGCAGATCTGGAGTGGTCTCCCCCACTAAAAGATGGTGGATCCAAAGTAACTGGATACATAGTTGAATATAAAGAAGAAGGAAAAGAAGAATGGGAAAAGGTAATTAACACCTGCATTATAGAATTTACTATGAATGAACTAATAAAGTAGTTGTTATTCTCAATCCCATTAACGTCTATCTGTATTTTTTGGATTAAGAAATCAGAAAAATACCTCTGGGTGGTGTGGCTCAGCTAGCTCAAATGTCATCCCGTAAACTGAAGGGCCATGCATTTGATTCCCCATTAGGGCACATATGGGAGACAACCAATCGATGTTTCTCTCACACCACTGTTTCTCTCTCTCTCTCTCTGGAATAAAAGTAGAAAGAAAGAAATCATAAAAATAACAAGATTGTAACTGAATCCAAACATCTATAATGTCAAAAATCTAATGAAAAGCTAAGCCACATTATTGTTAATTTATCTTTTGGTTATAAATCCTGAAAAGGTAAAATAAGTGAATAATACAGTCCTTTTTTTTTCAATCATGTGACAATAGTTTTAAGACATAATTCCTGACAAGATAGTCCAAGGTTTTAGATTAGTTCAGTTCCCACCTGTCATACCTGAGTCCCAAAACTTAAACTGACAACAATTTTCCCAAAGACAGTTAGATATGTCATTGGTTATACTTTAGAAAGCCATAGAAACAAGTAGCTACCAAGAACTGTGGTAATGAAAAATGCTTGTGATTTTTCCCTAGGCTAAAGATAAAGAAGTGAGAGGAACAAAACTCGTTGTGGCAGGATTAAAAGAAGGAGCATTCTACAGATTCAGAGTTAGAGCAGTCAACATTGCAGGCATTGGAGAGCCTGGAGAAGTCACAGATGCCATTGAAATGAAGGATAGGATTGGTAACTCATACTTCCATTTTTTTGTAGAAATTTATGTTTTGGATTGGAACTGCAAATCGCATTTATCATGTTCCATTGTTTTCCAGTGTTACCTGATCTTCAGCTAGATGCCAGTGTCAGGGACAGAATTGTGGTCCACGCTGGAGCGGTAATCCGGATCATTGCCTATGTGTCTGGGAAACCTCCTCCCACCGTCACCTGGAACATGAATGAAAAAGCATTACCTCCAGAAGCCAACATTGAGACCACAGCCATTAGCTCATCCATGGTCATCAAGAATTGCCAAAGGAGCCACCAAGGTGTCTATTCTCTTCTCGCCAAAAATGAAGGGGGAGAAAGGAAGAAGACAATTATCGTTGATGTATTAGGTAAATATTTTCAATTTGTCCACGCAACTTCAAGATAATGTTTTTATTTCATCTACAACAAAGCTATGATAAAATAAAACTGTTACAAATATTTTGGAAAATAAGAAAAATCACCCACAATGCCATTGACCACTCCCTCTTTGTATTTTTTAAAAAAAATTCCTCCTTGCTTTTTTATCCAATACCTATTTTATACAGTTGTACTCATACTATAAAGATTTGTATGTTGACTTTTTATATAACATGCCATATAAGCATTTACTATGCTATTATATAGCTTTCACAAAAGCAACTTTCCTGCAAATGTACATGGATATTTCAGTCTGCTAGGGTTGACCATTTGCACATCATGGATTGTACCCTTTTTTGCTAATTATCACAGTACTGCAAAAAATCCCTTAGAAGATTTTCCATATTCTAATTGAAGAGAAGCATCATGTGCTGTTATCAATATTGCATTTCTAGTCACTGAATATAGAGTGGAACGCCACAAAGCTTTTTCATACTTCTCGCTGGCTGCTTTATTCCAGTAATTTGCTCAGAAAATGAAGCCCTCCCACCCAGATTTCTCTCTCAGCATGTCTCTAGGCACAACTGTACTCCAAGCAGCCAGTTTTAATGTGAAAATAACTAGTTCTCTATTGAACATAATTAATGTTATGAAAACATTATGGTTTCATTAGTGAAAATGGCATATGGAAAACTATCTCACTGAGCAATAATTCTACAAGATTTTATTTCTTTTTTTTTAAGATTTTATTTATTTATTTTTAAAGAGAGGGAAAGGGAAAGAGAAAGAGGGAGGAAAACATCAATGTGTGGTTGCCACTCATGCACCCCTACTGCGGACCTGGCCTGAAATCCAGGCATGTGCCCTGACTGGGAATTGAACCAGCAACCTTTTGCCTCACAGTCCAGTGCTCAGTCCACTAAGCCACACCAGCCAGGGAAATACTCCTACAAGATTTTAGATTAGTTTCAAGCTACCACAAGATTTAGATTAGTTTTAAACACCCTCTTCCCAATGGCTATTATTTTAACTCGACAACTGATCTACTTCCAGGTCAAATTTCCACCCTCTCAAAGGTCACTCTGAGACTTGGGACCTCTTATGCTCCTCATTGACTCACTGGTGACAGAAAAAAACTCTTTCCCCTTTGGGCAGAAAACTGGATACAAAAAAGTAGCCATGTTGTCACTCCTCACTCCCTCCTGTCTCCCCTTGGGCAGCTCCCTCCTGCCCTATCTGAGTCACATACTACAAAGGAAAAAAAAAATTACTGTTTCTTCAGCTTCTACTAAAATAGTGGCAACCTGCAACTGCTGCAAACCTATTTTATCTAAAAATATGGTGGAAAATAAATACCAAACAGAGAAAAAACAACTCAATAAACACAAAATCTTATTTCCATCATAACATTTTCCCCTTTTTATTTATGTATTAGTAGTATCTTTTAATCTTACCCGAGGACATTTTTTCATTGCTTTTGGAGAGGAAGGGAGGGAGAGAGAGGGAAAGAAACATTGATCAGCTGCTTCTCCTTCACGACCCCAACTGAACCCACACCCTAGGCACATGCCCTTTCCGTTTGCAGGATGCCACCCAACCAACTGAGCCACACTGGCCAGGGCTTGTCCTATTTTTAAAAACAGGGGGTAACGAATATTGAGCCTTATAGTTCACTGAAAACAAACAACTAGAAATCTTTTCCTCTCATTTCCAGATGTGCCCGGTCCTGTTGGAACACCATTCCTGGCTGACAACCTAACCAATGACTCCTGCAAACTGACATGGTTTTCTCCAGAAGATGATGGAGGCTCTCCAATCACCAATTATGTCATTCAAAAACGGGAAGCTGACCACAGAGCATGGACCCCAGTGACGT
Organism: Phyllostomus discolor; assembly: GCF_004126475.2. Taxonomy (NCBI): domain Eukaryota; kingdom Metazoa; phylum Chordata; class Mammalia; order Chiroptera; family Phyllostomidae; genus Phyllostomus; species Phyllostomus discolor. The sequence continues at coordinate 45,646,074 of NC_040906.2, forward strand.
ATACAGTTACCCGGCAAAATGCTACCGTCCAGGGTCTCATTCAAGGAAAAGCCTACTTTTTCCGAATTGCGGCTGAAAATAGTATTGGCATAGGCCCGTTTGTTGAAACAACAAATGAACTTGTCATCAGAGATCCAATAAGTAAGTGCAATTTAAAACAATTACATTCTTAATCACCCCTTCACTCAATTAATTTAAAAAATGGTGGTGACAAAATATGAGTGTTAAATGCCAAACATTTTGTTCATTTGACAAGCATCCATTAGATAAATACTCAATATCTATTGTTGGTAGTTAGTATTTGAATGTGGTTGTGAAAAAAGATTATAGGAATGTATCTGATTCTTCAAATCCTTCCACTGTTTGTTTTTTTTAAGTTCCCACTTAACATCATAAATATGAAGTGTTTTTGCTAACTCTAATATTACTAAGTCTGGAGAACTCTCTTAAATTTTTTGGCCTCGATGAACCTCTATTTTCTCATTTGTCAGAGGAAATTATACTGGGTCCTTTTTAGCTCTAACATTCTATGATGAGATTTCATCTGCTACTTATCAAAACAGTTTAATGTTTAAATGCAATCATCAGGAAGTATTATTTACTACATTCTTAACATGACATTTTTCACTGTAACTCCATACTTACACTTCCAGCTGTACCAGAACGTCCTGAAGACCTGGAAGTCAAAGAAATTACTAAAAATTCAGTTACTTTGACTTGGAATCCTCCTAAGTATGATGGTGGATCAGAAATTATTAACTACATCCTAGAAAGCCGCCTCATTGGAACTGAGAAGTTCCACAAAGTTACACAGGACAACCTCCTTAGCAGAAAATACACCGTTAAAGGTTTAAAAGAAGGTGACACCTATGAGTTCCGTGTCAGCGCTGTCAACATTGTCGGACAAGGCAAGCCATCATTCTGCACCAAGCCAATCACTTGCAAGGATGAACTGGGTATGTGTCCAATGCAGTTTATACTTTGAAAATGTACATTTATAGATTTATCATAAAACATCAGTAAAACTGACTTGCCTTTATTATTATAAATTTTAGCTCCTCCAACACTTGACCTTGACTTCAGAGATAAGATCACAATTCGAGTTGGTGAAGCTTTTGCCCTCACTGGCCGTTATTCGGGCAAACCAAAGCCGAAGGTTACTTGGCTCAAAGACGAAGCTGATGTACTAGAAGATGATCGCACTCACATAAAGACCACTCCAACGACACTCGCACTAGAGAAAGTCAAGGCCAAACGCTCAGATTCTGGCAAATACTGTGTGGTTGTGGAGAATAGTACAGGCTCTAGGAAAGGCTTCTGCCAAGTTAATGTAGTTGGTAAGTAGGCAAGGAGAATAGATATTCTGTTCTTTACAAAGCAGAAGTGAAAATAACATTTTGTGCTGCGACTTTCTTTTTTTTCCTGCAGACCGTCCTGGACCACCAGTAGGACCAGTTATTTTTGATGAGGTGACCAAAGAGTACATGGTTATCTCTTGGAAGCCACCTTTAGATGATGGAGGCAGTGAAATTACCAATTATATTATCGAGAAGAAAGAGGTGGGCAAGGATCTTTGGATGCCTGTGACATCTGCAAGTGCTAAAACAACATGCAAAGTTTCTAAGCTGCTTGAAGGGAAAGATTATATTTTCCGGATATATGCTGAAAATCTGTATGGAATAAGTGACCCTCTGGTGTCTGACTCAATGAAAGCCAAAGATCGTTTCAGTATGTATTACATTTCATTCTAGTGGTTCAATGTTTGATATTGTGGATAGGAAAAATTAAATTTCTAACACATTTTGCTAATATTTGTTAAAGGGGTTCCTGATGCACCTGACCAGCCAATTGTCACAGAAGTTACCAAAGACTCTGCATTAGTGACCTGGAACAAGCCAAATGATGGAGGAAAGCCCATAACAAACTACATCCTGGAGAAGAGGGAAACTATGTCTAAACGATGGGCTAGAGTTACCAAAGAGCCGATCCATCCATACACTAAATACAGGGTCCCTGATCTTCTAGAAGGGTGTCAATATGAATTCCGGGTTTCTGCAGAAAATGAAATTGGTATTGGAGACCCAAGCCCACCATCCAAACCAGTCTTTGCTAAAGATCCAATTGGTATAGTATTAAAGCATTCACTCAATTTGTATATTATGCCACTTTGTTTTCAAGTATATTCCAATTCTTATTTTTTTCCTTTTATTATGTAGCTAAACCAAGTCCACCTATTAATCCTGAAGCAATAGATACAACATGTAATTCAGTTGACCTAACTTGGCAGCCACCACGTCACGATGGTGGGAGCAAGATTCTGGGTTACATTGTTGAGTACCAGAAAGTTGGAGATGAAGAGTGGAGAAGAGCCAATCACACTCCTGAGTCATGTCCTGAAACTAAATATAAAGTGACTGGTCTTCGGGATGGTCAAACCTACAAGTTCAGAGTACTAGCAGTCAATGAAGCTGGTGAATCAGATCCAGCTCATGTTCCTGAACCTGTGCTAGTAAAAGACAGACTTGGTGAGTAAAATGTTCTCAGCTCCATTTGCAGAAAAGACAGGTGTCTCATTGTATATGCTTGTTTGTAAAATACATTAACAAATCAAACCTGAAAGTACCGTTCTCTTTATTCTAGAACCCCCTGAGTTGATTCTTGATGCCAACATGGCAAGAGAACAACACATAAAGGTTGGTGACACTCTAAGACTTAGTGCCATCATCAAAGGAGTGCCCTTCCCAAAAGTAACCTGGAAAAAAGGAGACAGAGAAGCTCCAACAAAAGCAAGAATTGATGTTACTCCAGTTGGTAGCAAGCTTGAAATTCGTAATGCTCTCCATGAAGATGGTGGAATTTATTCCTTAACAGTGGAGAATCCAGCTGGTTCAAAAACTGTCGAAGTAAAAGTACTTGTATTAGGTAAGAATTTTAATATTTATGATATTTTTGACATAATAACAAATTAAAAGTAAATTGTGATGCATTTTGAGTTCCCATCTGGATTGAATCACACATAACTGCATTATTTAACACTTTTCAGATAAGCCCGGGCCACCTCGAGATCTGGAAGTCAGTGAAATTAGGAAAGATTCTTGCTACCTTACTTGGAAGGAACCACTGGATGATGGGGGCTCTGTCGTTACAAATTATGTGGTTGAGAGGAGAGATGTTGCCAGTGCGCAGTGGTCACCTCTCTCAACTACATCCAAGAAAAAGAGTCACTGGGCTAAACATCTCAATGAAGGCAACCAGTATCTCTTCCGAGTGGCTGCTGAGAACCAGTATGGACGTGGTCCTTTTGTTGAAACACCTAAACCCATCAAGGCAGTGGACCCTCTACGTAAGTTTCTTTCTCTAAATATAAAAGTATTGTTTAACTGTCTTTGAGAATGTTACTTATTCATCATAACTTCTTTTGAAAAGATCCCCCAGGGCCACCCAAGGACCTACACCATGTGGATGTTGACAAGACTGAAGTCTCCCTTGTGTGGAATAAGCCAGATCGTGATGGTGGTTCTCCTATCACTGGGTATTTGGTGGAATATCAGGAAGAAGGAACCCAAGACTGGATTAAGTTCAAGACTGTGACAGACCGAGAGTGTACTGTTACTGGCCTACAGCAAGGAAAGACCTATAGATTCCGTGTAAAAGCTGAAAATATCGTGGGTCTTGGTCTCCCTGACACAACTATTCCAATAGAATGTCAAGAAAAACTAGGTAATTTTTGGATTGGTATTTTTATTTTGTTTCTTTTTAAAATTATTCAAATTGTAAAACAAACAACAAAAAAACATAATTTCCTGCTGTTTGCTTTTCAGTGCCTCCATCCATAGAGCTGGATGTGAAATTAATAGAAGGCCTTGTGGTAAAAGCTGGAACTACAGTCAGATTCCCGGCCATTATAAGAGGTGTACCCGTTCCCACTGCCAAGTGGACTACCGATGGGAGTGAGATTAAAACTGATGAACATTACACAGTTGAAACTGACAACTTCTCATCAGTACTTACCATTAAGAACTGCTTAAGGAGAGACACTGGGGAATACCAAATCACAGTCTCCAATGCAGCTGGCAGCAAAACAGTAGCTGTACATCTCACTGTCCTTGATGTTCCTGGTCCCCCAACAGGTCCTATTAATATTCTGGACGTTACCCCTGAACATATGACTATCTCATGGCAGCCACCTAAGGATGATGGGGGAAGCCCTGTGATAAACTATATCGTTGAGAAAAAAGATACAAGAAAAGATACATGGGGTGTTGTCTCTTCAGGAAGCAGTAAGACAAAGCTGAAAGTCCCACATCTGCAAAAGGGCTGCGAATATGTTTTCCGAGTGAGCGCAGAGAATAAGATGGGTGTTGGTCCCCCACTTGACTCAGTACCTACTGTTGCTAAACACAAATTTAACCCTCCATCACCTCCTGGTAAGCCAGTGGTTACTGACATTACTGAAAATGCTGCCACAGTGTCCTGGACTCTGCCCAAATCAGACGGTGGCAGTCCAATAACTGGTTACTACGTGGAACGTCGAGAAATGACTGGCAAATGGGTGAGAGTCAACAAAACACCTATAGTAGACCTGAAGTTTAGAGTGACAGGACTCTATGAGGGAAATACATATGAGTTCAGAGTTTTTGCTGAAAATCTTGCAGGATTAAGCAATCCCTCCCCAAGTTCTGACCCAATAAAAGCTTGCCGGCCCATCAAACCACCTGGACCACCTATTAATCCTAAACTGAAAGACAAGAGCAAAGAAACAGCTGACTTGGTGTGGACAAAGCCTCTCAGTGATGGTGGGAGCCCCATTCTAGGCTATGTCGTAGAATGTCAGAAAGCTGGGACAACCCAGTGGAACAGAATTAATAAAGATGAACTCATTAGGCAGTGTGCCTTTAGGGTACCTGGACTAGTTGAAGGAAACGAGTACAGATTCCGAATAAAGGCAGCTAATATTGTGGGAGAGGGAGAGCCAAGAGAACTAGCAGAATCTGTGATTGCAAAAGACATCCTTCATCCTCCAGAAGTAGAGCTTGATGTGACCTGTCGTGATGTTATTACCGTTAGAGTGGGCCAAACTATCCATATTATTGCTCGAGTCAAAGGCAGACCTGAACCAGACATAACTTGGTCCAAGGAAGGCAAAGTACTGGTCCGAGAAAAGCGGGTTGACATAATTCATGATCTACCTCGTGTTGAGTTACAAATTAAAGAAGCTGTGAGAGCTGATCATGGCAAGTATATCATCTCTGCTAAGAACAGCAGTGGACATGCCCAAGGTTCTGCCATCGTTAACGTCCTTGACAGACCTGGGCCTTGCCAGAATTTAAAGATTACCAATGTAAACAAAGAGAACTGTACCATTTCTTGGGAAAACCCACTAGACAATGGCGGCTCAGAGATAACAAATTTCATAGTGGAATCTCGCAAGCCAAACCAGAAAGGATGGTCAATTGTTGCTTCAGATGTCACTAAGCGGTTAATCAAGGCCAACCTTTTAGCCAACAATGAATACTATTTCCGAGTTTGTGCAGAGAATAAAGTAGGTGTTGGACCAACCATTGAAACAAAAACTCCAATTCTGGCTATTAACCCTATTGATAGACCAGGTGAGCCTGAAAACCTTCATATTGCAGATAAAGGAAAGACATTTGTCTACCTAAAGTGGCGGCGGCCTGACTATGATGGTGGCAGCCCAAATCTGTCGTATCATGTGGAGAGGAGGCTGAAGGGTTCTGCTGACTGGGAAAGAGTACACAAAGGAAGCATTAAAGAAACCCACTACATGGTTGACAAATGCGTTGAAAACCAGATTTATGAGTTCCGAGTACAAACAAAGAACGAAGGTGGGGAAAGTGACTGGGTGAAGACAGAGGAAGTTGTTGTGAAGGAAGACCTCCAGAAACCAGTACTGGACCTGAAATTAAGTGGTGTGCTGACTGTCAGAGCAGGGGAGACCATTAGACTTGAGGCGGGAGTCAGAGGCAAACCATTTCCAGAAGTTTCATGGACCAAGGACAAAGATGCTACAGACTTAACAAGATCACCAAGGGTCAAGATTGATACCAGTGCTGATTCTTCTAAATTTACTCTTACTAAAGCAAAGCGAAGTGATGGTGGTAAATATGTAATTACAGCAACTAACACAGCAGGCAGTTTTGTAGCCTATGCCACTGTCAATGTTTTAGATAAGCCTGGCCCTGTAAGAAACCTGAAAATCTCTGATGTGTCCAGTGATAGGTGTACTATTCGCTGGGATCCACCAGAGGATGATGGTGGCTGTGAAATCCAAAATTATATCCTAGAAAAATGTGAAAGCAAGCGAATGGTTTGGTCTACCTATTCTGCTAACGTCTTAACACCTAGTGCTACAGTAACACGTCTCATAGAAGGAAATGAGTATATCTTCAGAGTCCGTGCAGAAAATAAAATAGGCACAGGGCCCCCCACAGAAAGTAAACCAGTCATTGCAAAAACCAAATTTGATAGACCTGGTCGCCCTGACCCCCCAGAAGTCACTAAAGTAAGCAAAGAAGAAATGACTGTGGTTTGGAGTCCACCTGAATATGATGGTGGGAAGTCCATCACAGGATACTTTTTGGAGAAAAAGGAAAAACACTCAACACGATGGGTCCCTGTTAACAAGAGTGCAATCCCTGAGAGACGTTTGAAGGTACAGAATCTCTTCCCGGGACATGAATATCAGTTCCGTGTCAAGGCAGAAAATGAAATTGGAATTGGAGAACCATCTTTGCCGTCAAGACCAGTGGTGGCAAAAGACCCCATAGGTATGATATTCTTGCTTTTTCTGATACTATCTAACTTTTGATCCCCTGTAAAGAGTTATTAGATAAATTAAATCTGTATTCATAGCTTTTTTTTACCCAGTATTTCTATAAGTAGATCTTTTACCAAGTCACCTGATATGTACAAACAATGGTAGATACTGATTTTATGAAAGGATACAGGAGTACTCAGTAGCTGAGATATTGAAAAGCCTATCTTTGAGAATAGACTATATAAAATGACTCATTAAAGTATCACTTGTAGCAGCTAACGATGCATAAATTTATTCTTACCTAATTTATTTTCAGAACCACCTGGTCCACCAACCAATCTCAAAGTGGTTGATACAACCAAAAGTTCCATAACTCTTGCATGGGGAAAACCAGTGTATGATGGTGGCGCACCTATAATTGGATATGTTGTGGAAATGAGACCCAAAAAGCCAGACATGTCACCTGATGAAGGCTGGAAAAGGTGCAATGCTGCAGCACAACTTGTTCGCATGGAGTTCACTGCTACCAGCCTGGATGAAAAACAGGAATATGAGTTCAGGGTGTGTGCCCAAAACCAAGTTGGCATTGGGCGCCCTGCAGAACTCAAGGACGCCATTCAACCTAAAGAAATCTTAGGTGAGGCCCTATTTTATCACTTCATTCACTCATACTTCATTTCCCCCACATTTTGTACAGTCAACTAATGGCTTTCTCGTCGTCTGCAGAACCTCCGGAGATTGATTTGGATGCCAGCATGAGAAAACTGGTCGTAGTCAGGGCAGGATGCCCGATCCGACTCTTTGCCATAGTGAGAGGGCGACCAGCCCCTAAAGTCACTTGGCGAAAAATGGGAATTGACAACGTGGTCAGAAAAGGCCAAGTCGATCTGGTTGATACGATGGCCTTCCTTGTCATCCCCAATTCCACGCGTGATGACTCAGGAAAATATTCCTTGACACTTGTGAACCCGGCCGGAGAAAAGGCTGTGTTCGTCAATGTTAGAGTATTAGGTGCGTTACTAACAAGATTCTTCCTCCCCTTCAAAAACGCATTAGTTAATAAGGAGGCTGAGGAGGCATATCTGTCTGATTTTGTGGTTCCTTACAGATACTCCCGGACCTGTGTCTGAGTTAAAAGTTTCAGATGTCACTAAAACAACATGCCACGTCTCCTGGGCCCCTCCTGAGAACGATGGTGGGAGCCAAGTGACACATTATATTGTGGAGAAACGTGAAGCGGAGAGAAAGACGTGGTCAACGGTTACCCCAGAAGTTAAGAAAACAAGCTTCCATGTCTCCAATCTTGTCCCTGGGAATGAGTATTTCTTCAGAGTAACTGCTGTCAATGAATATGGCCCCGGTGTCCCAACAGACGTCCCCAAACCAGTGCTTGCGTCAGATCCTCTAAGTAAGTAATAGCCTTTCCTTCTTATTAACTCCGGTGCCCCATATTAGCAAGGTCAAGGTCAAGATAACGACACATTTTGCTCCACATCTGAAAGAGCTTTAACTTGTAGAAACCCAAACAGTACAAATAAATATCTAACTCTCTCCTTAATTCATCTGGCATATTATTTGCTTTCAACATACCCAACAACAGCTTCCATAGCCTTTGAAGCAAGTGACATACTAAATAAATACTTAAGTATATTAACAAATGGACTTGATGAGGTTACCCAGACAGTTTGCTAAATCGTGTTTTTCCTCTAGGTGAGCCGGATCCCCCAAAGAAACTGGAGGTTACTGAAATGACAAAGAACAGCGCTACATTAGCCTGGCTGCCTCCGCTGCGTGACGGCGGCGCTAAAATCGATGGCTACATCGTAAGTTACAGGGAGGAAGAGCAGCCTGCAGATCGCTGGACAGAGTACTCGGTGGTTAAGGACCTCAGCCTTGTTGTCACTGGCCTGAAGGAAGGGAAGAAATACAAGTTCAGAGTAGCAGCCAGGAACGCCGTGGGAGTCAGTTTGCCCAGAGAAGCGGAAGGAGTGTATGAAGCCAAAGAACAGCTGTGTAAGTCACCGTTGTATCATTGTTTCATGTGCTAAAGTTTATTAGAATTTTCTTCACACATGTAAGCATTTCTCCATGAGGAATATAGTTCTAGAAACACTTCGGTAATAGTCAAGAACAGTCATTTTGAACCATTTAAGACCACTTGAACTCATGACACAATATACACATATATATGTCATGGTGCAAACACATATATAACGAAAAAAAAACTGTTTTGAAGCAACACCTATCTTTGTTCTGTATGCCAGACTCATATTTTCTATTTGATTCAATCCCATTTTTTAAAAAAAGTAGCTACAATGCCAAATTAAGTTGTACCCACTAGTGAGTTGAAGTCCACAATTTGAAAAATACTCAGTATAGTTCCCAATTAGAGGAAATTAACCTCCCCACAAAGTTAACATATTTTATTTTCCCTTTAGTGCCACCTAAGATCCTTATGCCAGAGCAAATTACTCTTAAGGCCGGGAAGAAACTCCGAGTTGAAGCCCACGTGTATGGAAAGCCTCATCCCACCTGTAAATGGAAAAAAGGAGACGATGACGTTGTCACATCCAGCCACCTGGCAGTGCATAAAGCAGACAGCTCTTCGATTCTGATCATAAAAGATGTTACTAGGAAAGACAGTGGTTACTACAGCCTCACTGCAGAGAACAGCTCTGGGACAGACACTCAGAAAATCAAAGTTACCATCATGGGTACGTGAAGCATTAGACATCTAACTATGCAGATCAGGGACATTTTTCCTTTCAAATCCCTGTGCTTACATTTCTTTGTCTCGGTTCATGCAGACGCACCTGGGCCCCCCCAGCCTCCATTCGACATCTCCGACATAGACGCCGATGCCTGCTCCTTGTCCTGGCACATCCCTCTGGAGGACGGGGGCAGTAGCATCACCAATTACATAGTGGAGAAGTGTGACGTAAGCCGAGGTGACTGGGTGACAGCCCTAGCTTCAGTGACGAAGACTTCCTGCAGAATTGGAAAACTGATCCCAGGCCAGGAGTATATCTTCCGGGTCCGTGCTGAAAATCGATTTGGCATTTCAGAGCCTCTCACATCTCCAAAGATGCTAGCCAAGTTCCCATTTGGTATGTTTCTTCTGGGAAGAAAAATACTGTTTTCTTTCTAGTCTGTTGCTTAAGGGAGAAACTGACATTTCCCTTGTCTTCATCTCCAGATGTTCCCAGTGAACCAAAGAATGCCCGAATCACTAAAGTCAACAAAGACTGCATGTTTGTGGCATGGGACAGACCAGACAGTGATGGAGGGAGCCCCATTACTGGTTACCTAATTGAACGCAAAGAAAGAAACGGTTTGCTCTGGGTGAAAGCTAATGATACTCCTGTCCGATCAACTGAATATCCCTGTGCTGGCCTTGTGGAGGGTCTCGAGTATTCCTTCAGAATCTATGCCCTGAACAAAGCTGGATCCAGCCCACCCAGCAAACCAACAGAATATGTAACTGCAAGAATGCCAGTTGGTGAGTTTGTGTTTTGGTTTTGTTTTGTTTTGCATTAGAGAGATACATTTAAATCTTGGAGTCTCCTAAGACTACTTCCATTCAGGAATATATTCTGGGTGATAATGTGAAATAAAGAAATTTAAAACTTTTGCTATTAAGAGAAATTCTGAGAATACCTCTTTTGGTTTTAGATCCTCCTGGAAAGCCTGAAGTTATCGATGTTTCCAAGAGTACTGTATCCCTCATATGGGCTCGTCCAAAGCATGATGGAGGCAGCAAAATTATTGGCTACTTCGTGGAAGCTTGCAAACTTCCTGGTGATAAGTGGGTACGGTGCAATACTACACCTCATCAGATTCCCCAGGAAGAGTACACAGCTACTGGCTTAGAAGAGAATGCTCAGTATCAATTTAGAGCCATCGCCAAGACAGCAATAAACATCAGCCAGCCTTCTGAACCTTCTGATCCAGTGACTATCCTTGAAGAAAATGGTAAGATTCTATGGAGTATTGTAGGCAAAGGTGGACAGTACTCATAATGTGTTTTTCTCCTAGCAAAAAAGTAAATCTATATCTGTGGAGAAAAGGACGGGTAAAATGATAGGTGTCTGGTATACAGATATGAAAAATTATGATTATGGAGAATCTCAAGAACGTGTTAAACTAAAAGAGCAGGATAGAAAACTGTGAGGCCTGTATGATTTCAACCCTACACTTGCACAGAATGATGACAAAGAAATGCACCAAAATGATGGTGGTGGAAATTTAAGGATGTTGGAATTAAGGGGGATCTTCACTAATTTTCTTTATACTTTCAGCATTATCACATTTTTACACGAAACTATTTTTTAGAATGAGTATGTTACTTCTAAAAAGTCTGTCTTGAACAACATAGCACATAGGAATTTCCCACTTTTATTAATGAGTTCTATAATATAGCCTTGTGTGTATTAAATCCTTTTATTTCTTTCCAGTTCCTCCCAGGATAGACCTGAGTTTGGCTATGAAATCTCTGCTGACTGTCAAAGCTGGAACTAATGTTTGCCTGGACGCCACTGTTTTTGGGAAACCAACACCAACAATCTCCTGGAAGAAGGATGGCACACTGCTAAAACCAGCAGAAGGCATAAAAATGGCTAAGAGTCGGAACCTGTGCACCCTGGAGCTGTTCAGTGTGAACCGAAAGGACTCAGGAGACTATACCATTACTGCGGAAAATTCAAGTGGTTCCAAATCAGCCACCATTAAGCTCAAAGTGTTAGGTAACTAAAGTGCTTAATTAGAATTCATATTTTACTTTGCCTAATATGATGCAACAGAATTTACAAAATAAAAATGAGAAAAGATGCATGTCCTGATGTATATTTTGAAATCACAGGATTATTCTCATCAGAGAATAGCATTTTAGAACTGACAAGAGCATTAGAGATTACATATTCCAATTATGCCATTTTACAAGTGAGGAAATTAATAATTTGAAAAATTCAGTGACTTTTAAGGTCATTCAGGAAGTTAATGAGAACATCAGGATGGCAGCCCAGGTCTCCAGACCTCCATTTGACTCACTCCCCGTTTCCCACATGTTAGTGAAAGACTTCACTTTCTCTCTTGTTCTTTCAGATAAACCAGGTCCTCCAGCATCTGTTAAAATCAACAAGATGTATGCTGACCGTGCAATGCTTTCTTGGGAGCCTCCTCTGGAAGACGGAGGCTCAGAAATCACCAACTATATTGTTGACAAACGTGAAACGAGCAGACCCAACTGGGCACAGGTCTCTGCTACTGTGCCCATCACCAGCTGCAGCGTGGAGAAACTGATAGAGGGCCACGAGTACCAGTTCCGAATCTGTGCTGAAAATAAATACGGGGTGGGCGATCCAATCTTAACTGAACCAGCCATTGCTAAAAACCCATACGGTAGGAACATTTTCCTGTGGCTTTTCCTTTTACTTTTTAAATGTCACCTTTGAGATGGTGACTGACTTTTCAATCAATCTCTGCAGACCCACCCGGACGCTGTGATGCGCCCGTCATCAGCAACGTAACCAGAGACCACATGACAGTGAGCTGGAAGCCACCGAAGGATGACGGCGGCTCACCCATCACCGGCTATTTGGTTGAAAAGCGGGAAACCCAGGCAATTAACTGGACTAAAGTCAACAGAAAACCTGTTATAGAAAGAACTATAAAAGCAACAGGCCTCCAAGAAGGCACTGAATACGAGTTCCGGGTGACAGCTATAAATAAGGCTGGCCCGGGCAAACCTAGCGAAGCATCCAAAGCTGTTTATGCTCGGGACCCTCAGTGTAAGTTCTCATGAAAAAATCTCTTATACTGTGTTAAAATCAACTTGGAACAACCAGAAGTGAGATTGTAATAAAACATTTTTATCACTATTTATCCTCAGATCCTCCCGGCCCACCAGCTTTTCCTAAAGTATATGATACCACCCGTAGTTCTGTGAGTCTGTCTTGGGGCAAGCCGGCCTACGACGGTGGTAGCCCTATCATTGGTTACCTTGTCGAAGCAAAACGAGCCGACTCAGACAACTGGGTGAGGTGCAATTTACCAGATAAGCTACAGAAAACCCGCTTTGAGGTGACCGGCCTGATGGAAAACACAGAGTATCAGTTCCGAGTGTATGCTGTTAATAAGGTCGGATACAGCGACCCCAGTGATGTGCCAGACACCCACTGCCCCAAGGACATCCTAAGTAAGTGTTACCAGGAGAAATACATCATGGGTGTGTAGAACTCCCTTCTGAACATTTGTTTATTTACAGGCTTTGGAGGTGGTAACTCTAGGACTGCATTTTGGGAGAGCTGGGTTGGTCATTGATGCTGTTGTATAATAGGTCAAATGGAGCGCAACGAGATTAGTGGTTTTGAAAAGCTTTTCACACTTACATGTGAATTTCATGCCTTCTAAAGAATATGGAATACAAGAATTTTATCCTGAGAATAAGAGCTTTTTTAAGTAATGAGCTATTTATTGTTCTTACAGTTTTTTATTTTCTCTTCTAATCCACCTCTTTCCAAATATATGGATTAGTAGGGTCTCCATCTTAATTTCTTTGTATTTGCTTATTGTCCATAACCATTTCTGCCTTTATTTTGAATCAGTTATACCTCATCCCCTATGTACCTTTATTCCTACAATGGAATAAAGAAAGAGAGACAGAGTACAGAACAGAGGGCCTTCACTGAGTATAGAAAAGGAAAACCAGCATGGAAGACAGCCAAGAACCAATCATCTACTTTTAATATATAAGAGTTTAACAGAATGCAAGGCTTATAAGAAGAGAAGGTGCAGATCCTCCAGGGAGAACTTGGTTTAGCCAGCAGGATATTGGAAAATGATAGGATCAACAATCGCTACAGAGTATTGATATAGCTGACAAAAGTTTTGAGTATTATATTAAAGATTTTTTCAAGAACAAGAAACCAATCCTAGAAAGAAGTATATTTTAGGAGTGATTAAGTCCAATCCTGGGAAATACATTTGACCATTAAATTATTGTTTTAACTTTCTTCACTCTAAAACAGTTCCACCAGAGGGAGAACTTGATGCTGAGTTGAGGAAAACGCTCATACTGCGTGCCGGTGTCACAATGAGACTCTACGTACCAGTAAAAGGACGCCCACCTCCAAAGATAACTTGGTCTAAACCAAACGTCAACCTAAGGGAAAGGGTTGGACTGGACATAAAGTCAACTGACTTTGACACTTTCTTGCGCTGTGAAAATGTGAACAAATATGATGCAGGAAAATATATCTTGACTCTGGAGAACAGCTGCGGTAAAAAGGAATATACCATTGTAGTGAAAGTGCTAGGTAAGTCTGTTTGAAAAACATCATATATGTTAAAGATGTAGTTTTATACATGTTTTACATAGTCATTTATTTACCGTTTATCAGATACTCCCGGGCCACCCGTCAATGTGACTGTTAAAGAAATATCCAAAGATTCTGCTTATATTACTTGGGATCCTCCCATTATTGATGGTGGAAGCCCCATCATCAACTATGTGGTAGAAAAACGTGACGCAGAGAGGAAGTCCTGGTCCACAGTGTCAACTGAGTGCTCAAAAACAAGCTTCAGAGTGTCCAACTTGGAGGAGGGAAAATCCTACTTCTTCAGGGTGTTTGCTGAAAACGAGTACGGCATCGGTGATCCTGGTGAAACACGCGATGCCGTCAAAGCTTCCGGTGAGCAAATGGGACACTACCCTCTCATTTTGAGTGACATCTCATCTTGGTTCTCTGGGGACTTATCTAAGGACTTATCTAAGGACTTATCACTTCTCCTTTGCTTTAGAAACACCTGGGCCAGTTGTGGACCTGAAAGTGTTGTCTGTAAATAAGTCATCTTGTACCATCGGCTGGAAAAAGCCTCGCAGCGATGGTGGAAGTCGAATTACTGGATATGTAGTCGATTTCTTAACTGAAGAAAACAAGTGGCAACGAGTTATGAAATCATTAAACTTACAGTACTCTGCAAAAGATTTGATTGAAGGGAAGGAATATACCTTCAGAGTGAGTGCTGAGAATGAAAATGGAGAAGGAACCCCAAGCGAAATCGCTGCCGTGGCAAAGGATGATGTTGGTGAGCCTTTGGCCGTGCACCTTCATTTCCCCTTTATTGTCAACAAAAGCACATTCTGGAGCCTTACTCACTGACTTACAGATAAATCCTTTAAAAACTGTAACAATTTGACAAAGTAAATTGCCTGTTCTTCAAACTAATCATTTATCTCTGCTGTTTTACAGTGGCTCCTGACCTTGACTTAAAGGATCTACCTGATTTGTGCTACTTGGCTAAAGAAAATAGCAACTTCCGTCTTAAGATCCCCATAAAAGGCAAGCCGGCTCCATCAGTATCCTGGAAGAAAGGGGAAGACCCTCTAGCCACTAGCACAAGAGTCAGTGTTGAGTCATCTGCAGTTAACACAACTCTCGTAGTATATGATTGCCAAAAATCTGATGCTGGCAAGTATACAATCACACTGAAAAATGTTGCTGGCACAAAAGAAGGAACTCTCTCTATAAAAGTTGTTGGCAAGCCTGGTATCCCCACTGGACCAATCAAATTTGATGAAGTCACAGCAGAAGCCATTACCTTAAAGTGGGGTCCTCCAAAGGACGATGGAGGTTCGGAAATCACCAATTATATCCTGGAAAAGAGAGATTCTGTAAACAACAAGTGGGTGACATGTGCTTCGGCCGTCCAGAAAACCTCCTTTAGAGTAACCAGACTTCATGAGGGTCTGGAGTACACCTTCAGGGTCAGTGCCGAAAACAAATACGGGGTAGGAGAGGGCCTGAAATCGGAGCCAATCATTGCAAAACATCCATTTGGTAAGTGTCTCAATGTCAGAAAATAGAAAGCAAAACATGGTTTTGAGGAAGTTTCTTGTTATAAACCTTGCATTGTCATATATTTTCCCAGATGTGCCCGATGCTCCCCCACCTCCCAATATTGTGGATGTCAGACATGATTCAGTATCTCTAACTTGGACAGACCCCAGGAAAACTGGTGGCTCTCCAATCACAGGTATTTATTTTGCTCTTATCCTACAGCATGAATGCATGCTCCTTATTTATAGAGCACTATCTGCACATGCAATAATGTATTTTTCTTCCAGTACTTCAGCATTCAGTACATTAAGCATTAATTAAGCTAATTAAGCTACTGCTTAATTTCACTGAAAATCTCTTAATATAATAGTTTGTAAAGAAAGGCTTTCTCAGTGATAATATCTATTTTTGTAAGTTAAAATTTTTCAACAAAAGGTATAATAAATATGCATGTCCCAAGAGAAAAGAATGGCACCATACCTAGGTAATACAAGTGTAGGTATCAGCAAGAATAATGATTTATTCCACATATCCATATATATTATAAATTATTTGAAAAAAACACGTTTTAAAATCAGGCTGCATTTGTACTTTCTATTTGAATTGACACATCACTGGGTCTCTTGTAGGGTATCACATCGAGTTCAAGGAAAGAAACAGCCTTTTGTGGAAGAGGGCTAACAAGATTCCTATCAGGATGAAAGAGTTCAGAGTGACAGGATTAACGGAAGGCCTTGAATATGAATTCCGAGTAATGGCAATCAACTTAGCAGGCGTAGGCAAGCCAAGCCTGCCGTCGGAACCAGTCGTGGCACTGGATCCAATTGGTAAGTCATTATACAAAGAAAAATCCAGGTGCATTTTTCTATATGAAAAAAAAAATTGGTATTTGTTTGACTGGTTTCCCCCCCCCCATGTTTTAGATCCTCCTGGGAAGCCTGAGGTTATCAGTGTAACAAGGAATTCAGTGACTCTCATTTGGACTGAACCCAAATACAATGGTGGTCATAAGTTGACTGGATACATAGTGGAGAAGCGGGACCTACCCTCCAAATCTTGGATGAAAGCCAACCATGTTAACGTCCCCGATTGTGCCTTTACCGTAACCGACCTTATAGAGGGCGGAAAATATGAATTCAGAATCAGAGCAAAGAATACAGCAGGTGCTATCAGTGCTCCATCAGAAAGTACAGGAACCATTATTTGCAAGGATGAATATGGTAGGTTTGTTTTCTTTTTTGTACACATGAAAACATCAAATTATGCCTCCTTCCTTTTCTGATTAAAAAGGCGTTTTTGTTTTTTTTCTTTGCAGAGGCACCCATCATTGTCCTTGATCCCACAATAAAAGATGGGCTGACGGTTAAAGCAGGAGATACCATTGTTTTGAGTGCCATCAGCATTCTTGGCAAACCCCTTCCAAAGTCGAGTTGGTCCAGGGCAGGAAAAGACATCAGACCATCAGATATCGTTCAGATATCTTCCACCCCAACCTCTTCCATGCTTGCTGTCAAGTATGCCACTAGAAAAGATGCTGGTGAATATACCATCACTGCTACCAATCCTTTTGGCACAAAGGAGGAACACGTGAAGGTAACAGTTCTCGATGTGCCTGGTCCCCCAGGCCCCATTGAAATCAGTAATGTTTCTGCTGAAAAAGCAACACTTACATGGACACCTCCCTTGGAAGATGGTGGCTCACCAATTAAGTCCTATGTTCTTGAAAAGAGGGAAACCAGCCGACTCTTGTGGACAGTGGTGGCTGAAGATATTCAGTCTTGCAGGCACGTGGCAACCAAACTTATCCAAGGAAACGAGTACCTCTTCCGGGTCTCTGCTGTAAACCAGTATGGCAAAGGAGAACCAGTGCAGTCTGAACCTGTCAAAATGGTGGACAGATTTGGTACGTACAGCAAACGAGGGAATTGATGTGTAAGTATTTATGGCAGAGTCTAGAAAACAGGATTTCTCACAAATTGGCTTCCTTTTTCAGGTCCCCCTGGCCCTCCTGAAAAACCAGAGGTATCAAATGTCACTAAAAACACTGCCACTGTCAGTTGGAAAAGGCCAGCTGATGATGGTGGTAGTGAGATCACAGGATATCATGTAGAAAGGAGAGAAAAGAAAGGCTTGCGATGGGTGAGAGCGACCAAGACACCAGTTTCTGATCTCAGATGCAAAGTAACAGGACTTCAAGAAGGAAACACCTATGAATTCCGTGTCAGCGCAGAAAACAAAGCAGGAATTGGTCCACCTAGCGAAGCTTCAAATCCCGTTTTAATGAAAGATGTGGCATGTGAGTATTTACCTTTTTCAACAAAGCTCATTTGAGGGTGGTGATATTTCATGTAATTTATCCAAAAGCCAAACTCTTAATATATATGTTTGTGTCTTCGTTTCCTTGCAGATCCTCCAGGACCACCTTCTAATGCACGTGTCACTGATACAACAAAGAAGTCTGCTTCTTTAGCATGGGGCAAGCCTCATTACGATGGTGGACTTGAAATCACTGGCTATGTTGTAGAGCATCAAAAAGTAGGAGAGGAGGCCTGGATAAAAGATACAACAGGAACTGCCCTCCGAATCACTGAGTTTGTTGTCCCTGATCTTCAGACGAAAGAAAAATACAATTTCAGAATCAGTGCCATCAATGATGCAGGTGTTGGGGAGCCAGCAGTGATTCCAGATGTTGAAATTGTAGAAAGGGAAATGGTGCCTGATTTCGAACTAGATGCTGAGCTTCGAAGAACACTTGTCGTTAGAGCAGGACTCAGTATTAGAATATTTGTGCCAATCAAAGGTCGTCCTGCTCCTGAAGTGACATGGACCAAAGATGATATCAACCTCAAAAACCGAGCAAACATTGAAAACACAGAATCATTTACTCTTCTGATTATCCCAGAATGTAACCGATACGACACGGGTAAATTTGTGATGACTATCGAAAACCCTGCTGGGAAGAAGAGTGGCTTTGTTAACGTCAGAGTCCTGGATACACCAGGCCCCGTCCTTAACCTCAGGCCTACTGAAATCACAATGGACAGTGTCACCCTGCAGTGGGAGCTCCCCCTGGTAGACGGAGGCTCACGTATAACAAACTATATTGTGGAGAAACGAGAAGCAACTCGGAAATCTTACTCCACAGTCACCACTAAGTGCCATAAATGCACGTATAAGGTTACTGGCTTGTCTGAAGGATGTGAATACTTCTTCAGAGTGATGGCAGAAAATGAGTATGGAATTGGTGAGCCAAGAGAAACAACAGAACCCGTAAAAGCCTCTGAAGCACCGTTACCACCAGACAGTCTGAACATTATGGATATAACTAAGAGCACGGTCAGCCTGGCATGGCCTAAACCAAAACACGATGGTGGCAGTAAGATCACTGGCTATGTGATTGAAGCCCAAAGGAAAGGCTCTGACCAGTGGACTCACATCACAACCGTGAAGGGGTTAGAATGCGTTGTGAAGAATCTAACTGAAGGTGAAGAATACACCTTCCAAGTGATGGCAGTGAACAGCGCAGGGCGCAGTGCCCCTAGAGAAAGCAGGCCCGTCATTGTCAAGGAGCAGACAATGCTTCCAGAATTGGATCTCCGTGGCATTTATCAGAAATTAGTCATTGCCAGAGCTGGTGACAACATCAAAGTTGAAATCCCAGTGCTTGGTCGACCGAAACCCACAGTTACTTGGAAAAAAGGAGAGCAACTTCTTAAACAGACACAGAGAGTTAATTTTGAAAATACAGAGACTTCAACCATCTTAAATATCAATGAGTGTGTGAGAAGTGATAGTGGACCCTATCCATTAACGGCAAGGAACATTGTAGGCGAGGTTGGTGATGTCATCACCATTCAAGTCCATGATATCCCAGGACCACCTACTGGACCAATCAAATTCGATGAAGTTTCATCTGATTTTGTAACCTTCTCTTGGGACCCACCTGAGAATGACGGAGGTGTACCAATAAGCAACTACGTAGTAGAAATGCGACAGACTGACAGTACTACTTGGACTGAGTTAGCAAGCACCGTTATACGCACTACCTATAAAGCCACCCGCCTTACTACCGGAGTGGAGTATCAATTCCGGGTGAAAGCTCAAAACAGATACGGAGTGGGACCAGGCATCACATCAGCATCTGTAGTGGCCAGCTATCCTTTTAAGGTGCCTGGGCCTCCTGGTACCCCCCAGGTAACTGCAGTTACCAAGGACTCAATGACAATTAGCTGGCATGAACCTCTCTCTGATGGTGGAAGCCCCATTTTAGGATATCACATTGAAAGAAAAGAACGAAATGGTATTCTCTGGCAGACTGTGAGCAAAGCATTAGTACCAGGCAACATTTTCAAATCAACTGGACTTACAGATGGCATTGCTTATGAATTCCGAGTGATTGCAGAAAACATGGCAGGCAAAGGCAAGCCAAGCAAGCCCTCTGAACCTGTGCTGGCTCTGGATCCCATTGACCCACCAGGGAAACCAGTTCCTCTAAATATTACTAGACACACAGTGGCACTTAAATGGGCTAAGCCTGAATATACTGGAGGCTTTAAAATTACTAGTTACATAGTTGAAAAGAGAGACCTTCCTAATGGACGGTGGCTGAAGGCCAACTTCAGCAACATCTTGGAGAATGAATTTACAGTCAGTGGCCTAACAGAAGATGCTGCCTATGAGTTCCGTGTGATTGCCAAAAATGCCGCGGGTGCTATTAGTCCACCGTCTGAGCCATCGGATGCTATCACATGCAGGGATGACATTGAAGCCCCAAGGATAATAGTGGATGTTAAGTTTAAGGATACAGTTACATTAAAAGCAGGTGAAGCATTCAAGCTGGAAGCTGATGTCTTAGGTCGCCCACCTCCGACAATGGAATGGACCAAAGATGGAAAGGAGCTTGAAGGCACAGGAAAATTAGAAATAAAAATTGCAGATTTCTCTACTAATCTGGTAAACAAGGACTCATCAAGAAGGGATGGTGGTGCCTATACCCTTACGGCAACTAATCCTGGGGGTTTCGCCAAACATATTTTCAATGTCAAAGTTCTTGATAGGCCAGGCCCACCTGAAGGACCTTTAGCCGTATCTGATGTGACATCAGAAAAATGTGTGTTGTCCTGGTTGCCTCCATTGGACGACGGAGGTGCCAAAATTGATCATTATATTGTCCAGAAACGTGAAACCAGCAGATTGGCATGGACAAATGTAGCCTCCGAACTCCAAGTAACAAAACTAAAGGTCACTAAGCTTTTGAAAGGTAATGAATACATATTCCGCGTCATGGCAGTAAATAAATACGGAGTTGGAGAGCCACTGGAATCAGAGCCTGTGCTTGCTGTAGATCCTTACGGACCTCCTGATCCGCCTAAAAACCCTGAGGTCACAACTATCACTAAAGATTCCATGGTTGTCTGCTGGGGACATCCTGACTCTGACGGTGGAAGTGAAATCACCAATTACATTGTGGAACGGCGTGACAAAGCTGGGCAACGCTGGGTGAAATGCAACAAAAAAACGGTTACTGATTTAAGATATAAAGTGTCTGGACTGACAGAAGGACATGAATATGAGTTCCGGATTATGGCAGAAAACGCTGCTGGAATTAGTGCACCAAGTTCTACCAGTCCATTTTATAAGGCTTGTGACGCTGTGTTTAAACCCGGCCCACCAGGTAACCCACGTGTTCTAGATTCAAGCAGATCATCCATTTCAATTGCTTGGAATAAACCTATCTATGATGGAGGGTCAGAAATCACTGGATATATGGTTGAGATTGCCCTTCCAGAGGAAGATGAATGGCAGATTGTCACTCCGCCAGCTGGACTCAAAGCAACTTCCTACACCATCACCAACCTCATAGAGAACCAGGAATATAAAATCCGCATCTATGCCATGAATTCTCAAGGGATTGGGGAGCCTGCACTTGTTCCTGGAACTCCGAAGGCTGAAGACAGGCTGCTGCCTCCAGAGATTGAACTGGACGCTGACCTGCGCAAAGTTGTCACTATAAGGGCTTGTTGTACCCTGAGACTCTTTGTTCCGATCAAAGGAAGGCCTGCACCTGAGGTGAAGTGGGCCCGAGAACACGGAGAATCTCTAGATAAAGCTAGCATTGAATCCACAAGCTCTTACACCCTGCTAATTGTTGGAAACGTAAACAGATTTGACAGTGGCAAATACATACTAACTGTAGAGAACAGCTCAGGCAGCAAATCTGCATTTGTCATGGTCAGAGTACTAGATACACCAGGCCCTCCACAGGATCTGAAGGTAAAGGAGGTCACTAAGACATCTGTCACACTGACATGGGAGCCTCCTCTGCTTGATGGAGGTTCAAAAATAAAGAACTATATTGTTGAAAAGCGGGAATCAACAAGAAAAGCATATTCAACTGTTGCAACAAATTGCCACAAGACTTCCTGGAAGGTAGACCAGCTTCAAGAAGGCTGTAGTTACTATTTCAGGGTCCTTGCTGAAAATGAATATGGCATCGGGCTACCTGCCGAAACTGCAGAATCTGTGAAAGCATCAGAGCGACCTCTCCCTCCGGGAAAAATAACTTTGGTGGATGTCACAAGAAGTAGCGTGTCACTTTCTTGGGAGAAACCAGAGCACGATGGAGGCAGCCGGATTCTAGGCTACATCGTAGAGATGCAGAGCAAAGGCAGTGACAAATGGGTCACATGTGCCACAGTCAAAGTCACCGAAGCCACTATAAATGGATTAATTCAGGGTGAAGAATATTCCTTCCGTGTTTCAGCTCAGAATGAAAAGGGCATCAGTGATCCTAGACAACTAAGTGTGCCGGTAATTGCCAAAGATCTTGTCATTCCGCCAGCCTTCAAACTCCTGTTCACTACTTTCACTGTACTGGCAGGAGAAGACCTGAAAGTCGATGTTCCATTCATTGGACGCCCCACACCAGCTGTAACCTGGCATAAAGATGAGGTACCGCTGAAGCAGACGACCAGAGTAAATGCAGAGAGCACGGAAAGTAATTCACTACTGACAATAAAGGAAGCCTGCCGAGAAGATGTGGGACATTACACCGTTAAACTGACCAACTCAGCTGGTGAAGCTACTGAAATTCTTAACATTATCGTTCTTGACAAACCAGGGCCTCCAACCGGACCAGTTAAAATGGACGAAGTGACAGCTGACAGTATTACTCTGTCCTGGGGCCCACCTAAGTATGATGGTGGAAGTTCTATCAACAATTACATTGTAGAAAAACGGGACACTTCCACAACCACCTGGCAAATTGTGTCAGCTACGGTTGCGAGGACGACAATAAAAGCTTGCAGATTAAAGACTGGATGTGAGTATCAGTTTAGGATTGCAGCTGAAAACAGATATGGAAAGAGTACCTACCTCAATTCAGAGCCTATTATAGCCCAGTATCCATTCAAAGTTCCCGGTCCTCCTGGCACACCATTTGTGACGCTGTCCTCCAAGGACAGCATGGAAGTGCACTGGAACGAGCCAGTCAGTGATGGAGGTAGCAAAGTCATCGGCTATCATCTAGAACGCAAGGAAAGAAATAGCATCCTCTGGGTGAAATTGAACAAAACACCTATTCCTCAAACCAAGTTTAAAACAACTGGCCTCGAGGAAGGCATTGAGTATGAATTTAGAGTCTCTGCCGAGAACATCGTGGGCATTGGCAAGCCCAGTAAAGTGTCCGAATGCTACGTAGCCCGTGACCCATGTGATCCACCAGGACGGCCAGAGGCCATCATTGTCACCCGGAACTCTGTAACTCTTCAGTGGAAGAAACCCACTTATGACGGTGGAAGCAAGATCACTGGTTATATTGTTGAGAAGAAAGAATTGCCTGATGGCCGCTGGATGAAAGCCAGTTTTACAAATGTCATTGACACTCAATTTGAAGTAACTGGCCTCGTTGAAGATCACCGATATGAGTTCCGAGTTATAGCTCGAAATGCCGCAGGAGTGTTGAGTGAGCCATCAGAAAGCACGGGAGCAATAACAGCAAGAGATGAGGTAGATCCACCACGAATAAGTATGGATCCCAAATACAAAGAAACAATCGTGGTTCATGCTGGTGAATTTTTCAAGATTGATGCAGATGTTTACGGCAAGCCAATACCAACTATTCAGTGGATAAAAGGTGATCAGGAGCTTTCAGGTACAGCTCGATTAGAAATAAAGAGCACTGACTTTGCCACCAGTCTAAGTGTAAAGGATGCGGTGCGCGTTGACAGTGGAAATTACATACTGAAGGCCAAAAATGTTGCAGGAGAGAGATCAGTTACTGTGAACGTCAAAGTTCTGGACAGACCAGGACCGCCCGAAGGACCTGTTGTTATAACAGGAGTTACAGCAGAAAAATGCTCACTGGCTTGGAAGCCCCCACTGCAGGATGGTGGGAGTGATATCATAAATTATATTGTGGAGAGGAGAGAAACCAGCCGCTTAGTTTGGACTGTGGTTGATGCCAATGTGCAAACTCTCAGCTGCAAGGTTACTAAGCTTCTTGAAGGCAATGAATATATTTTCCGTATAATGGCTGTAAACAAATACGGTGTTGGCGAACCTCTTGAATCTGAGCCAGTAGTTGCTAAGAATCCATTTGTAGTGCCAGATGCGCCAAAGGCTCCAGAAATCACCGCAGTGACCAAGGACTCAATGATCGTTGTATGGGAAAGGCCAGCTTCTGATGGTGGCAGTGAAATTCTGGGATATGTTCTTGAAAAACGTGATAAAGAGGGCATTAGATGGACAAGATGCCACAAACGTTTGATTGGGGAACTACGCTTGAGGGTAACTGGGCTCATAGAGAATCACAGCTACGAATTCAGAGTGTCAGCCGAGAATGCTGCTGGACTTAGTGAACCAAGCCCACCTTCCGCTTACCAAAAAGCCTGTGATCCAATTTATAAACCAGGACCTCCAAATAATCCCAAAGTCACAGATATTACCAGATCTTCAGTCTTCCTTTCTTGGAGCAAACCAATATATGACGGCGGCTGTGAAATCCAAGGGTACATTGTTGAAAAGTGTGATGTGAGCGATGGTGAATGGACAATGTGCACTCCACCTACTGGAATCCATAAAACAAACCTGGAAGTAGAGAAGCTCTTGGAAAAGCATGAGTACAACTTCCGCATCTGTGCTATCAATAAAGCTGGAGTTGGAGAACATGCTGATGTCCCTGGACCTGTTATAGTTGAAGAAAAACTAGAAGCACCAGACATTGATCTTGACCTAGAACTGAGGAAAATTATAAACATAAGGGCAGGTGGCTCCTTGAGGTTATTTGTTCCGATCAGAGGTCGTCCTACACCAGAAGTTAAATGGGGGAAGATGGATGGTGAGATCCGAGATGCAGCTATAATTGACGTCACTAGCAGTTTCACCTCTCTTGTTCTTGATAACGTCAACCGATATGATAGTGGAAAATATACTCTCACCTTAGAAAACAGCAGTGGAACAAAGTCTGCCTTTGTTACCGTGAGAGTCCTGGACACACCAAGCCCACCTGTTAACCTGAAGGTCACAGAAATCACTAAAGACTCAGTATCAATTACATGGGAACCTCCTTTGCTGGATGGCGGATCCAAAATCAAAAATTACATTGTTGAGAAACGTGAAGCCACAAGAAAATCATACGCTGCAGTTGTAACAAATTGCCATAAGAATTCTTGGAAAATTGATCAACTCCAAGAAGGCTGTAGTTACTACTTTAGAGTCACAGCTGAGAATGAGTATGGTATTGGCCTTCCCGCCCGCACTGCTGACCCAATTAAGGTTGCAGAGGTCCCACAACCTCCAGGAAAAATAACTGTGGATGATGTCACCAGAAACAGTGTCTCCTTGAGTTGGACAAAGCCTGAACATGATGGTGGCAGTAAAATCATTCAGTATATTGTGGAAATGCAAGCTAAACAGAGTGAGAAATGGTCCGAGTGTGCTCGTGTCAAGTCCCTTGAAGCAGTAATTACCAACCTAACTCAGGGGGAAGAATATCTTTTTAGAGTTGTTGCTGTCAATGAAAAGGGAAGAAGTGATCCTAGGTCTCTTGCAGTTCCAATAGTTGCCAAAGATCTGGTCATTGAGCCTGATGTAAGACCTGCATTCAACAGCTACAGTGTACAGGTTGGACAAGATCTGAAAATTGAAGTGCCAATCTCTGGTCGTCCTAAGCCAACCATTACATGGACTAAAGATGGCGTTTCACTGAAGCAGACTACAAGAATCAATGTTACCGATTCACCTGACCTCACAGTACTCAGTATTAAAGAAACTCATAAGGATGATGGTGGGCATTATGGAATCACAGTTGCTAATGTTGTTGGTCAGAAAACAGCATCCATTGAAATTATAACTCTAGATAAACCTGATCCTCCGAAAGGACCTGTTAAATTTGATGATGTCAGTGCTGAAAGTATTACGTTATCTTGGAACCCTCCATTATATACTGGGGGTTGCCAGATCACCAACTACATTGTTCAGAAAAGAGATACAACCACCACTGTATGGGATACTGTTTCCGCTACTGTTGCCAGAACTACACTCAAAGTGACCAAACTGAAAACTGGTACAGAATATCAATTCAGAATATTTGCTGAAAACAGATATGGGCAAAGCTTTGCCTTGGAGTCTAGTGCAATTGTCGCTCAGTATCCCTACAAAGAACCAGGCCCTCCAGGCACACCATTTGTCACAGCTATTTCCAAAGACTCCATGGTTGTCCAGTGGCACGAGCCCGTCAATAATGGTGGAAGCCCAGTCATAGGTTACCACCTTGAAAGAAAGGAAAGGAATAGTATTTTGTGGACAAAAGTCAACAAAACTATTATTCATGACACCCAATTTAAAGCAGTCAATCTTGAGGAAGGCATTGAATATGAATTCAGGGTTTATGCTGAAAATATTGTCGGTGTAGGCAAAGCAAGCAAGAATTCTGAATGCTATGTAGCCAGAGATCCCTGTGACCCACCAGGAACCCCAGAAGCAATAATTGTTAAAAGAAATGAGATCACTTTACAATGGACCAAACCTGTGTATGATGGTGGAAGTGTGATTACGGGTTACATCGTAGAGAAACGGGATTTGCCTGATGGTCGTTGGATGAAAGCCAGTTTCACAAATGTCATTGAAACTCAATTTACTGTGTCAGGTCTTACTGAAGATCAAAGATATGAATTCAGAGTCATTGCAAAGAATGCAGCCGGTACAATAAGTAAACCCTCTGACAGTACTGGGCCAATAACAGCCAAGGATGAGGTTGAACTCCCAAGAATTTCAATGGATCCAAAATTCAGAGACACAATTGTGGTAAATGCCGGAGAAACATTCAGGCTTGAGGCTGATGTCCACGGAAAGCCCCTGCCAACCATTGAGTGGTTACGAGGAGATAAAGAAATTGAAGAATCTGCTAGATGTGAAATTAAAAACACAGACTTCAAGGCTTTACTTATTGTAAAAGATGCCATCAGAATCGATGGTGGACAGTATATTTTAAGAGCTTCCAATGTGGCAGGTTCTAAGTCATTCCCTGTAAATGTGAAAGTATTAGACAGACCAGGACCTCCAGAAGGGCCAGTCCAGGTTACTGGAGTCACTGCTGAAAAGTGCACTTTAGCATGGTCCCCACCACTACAAGACGGTGGCAGTGACATTTCCCACTACGTTGTTGAAAGGAGAGAAACAAGTCGACTTGCCTGGACTGTTGTAGCTTCTGAAGTTGTGACCAATTCTCTGAAAGTAACCAAACTCTTAGAAGGAAATGAATATATTTTCCGGATAATGGCTGTCAACAAATACGGTGTGGGAGAGCCATTGGAATCTGCACCAGTGCTGATGAAAAATCCATTCGTGCTTCCTGGACCACCAAAAAGCTTAGAAGTCACCAACATTGCCAAAGACTCCATGACTGTCTGTTGGAACCGTCCCGATAGTGATGGTGGAAGTGAGATTATTGGTTACATTGTAGAGAAAAGAGACAGAAGCGGCATTAGGTGGATAAAATGCAATAAACGCCGTATCACAGATTTGCGTCTAAGAGTAACAGGATTAACAGAAGATCACGAATATGAGTTCCGGGTCTCTGCAGAAAATGCTGCTGGAGTTGGAGAACCTAGTCCAGCAACAGTTTATTATAAGGCTTGTGATCCTGTGTTTAAACCTGGCCCACCTACCAATGCACACACTGTAGATACCACCAAAAATTCAATTACAGTTGCCTGGGGTAAACCCATCTATGATGGTGGCAGTGAAATCCTGGGGTATGTAGTAGAACTTTGTAAAGCAGATGAAGAAGAATGGCAGATAGTTACTCCACCAACTGGCCTGAAAGCCACTCGATTTGAAATTGCAAAACTCACTGAACACCAAGAGTATAAAATACGAGTCTGTGCGCTCAATAAAGTTGGTTTGGGTGAGGCTACACCAGTTCCTGGTACTGTGAAACCAGAAGATAAACTTGAAGCACCTGAACTTGACCTTGATTCTGAATTAAGGAAAGGGATTGTTGTAAGAGCTGGTGGCTCTGCCAGAATTCACATTCCATTCAAAGGCCGTCCAACACCTGAGATCACTTGGTCTCGAGAAGAAGGTGAATTCACAGACAAGGTTCAAATTGAAAAGGGATTAAACTATACCCAACTATCAATAGATAACTGCGATAGAAATGATGCTGGAAAATATATTCTCAAGCTGGAAAACAGCAGTGGATCTAAATCTGCTTTTGTAACTGTGAAAGTTCTTGATACCCCAGGACCACCACAGAATCTGGCAGTCAAAGAAGTGAAGAAAGATTCTGTCATCCTGGTATGGGAACCACCCATCATTGATGGAGGTGCAAAGGTCAAGAACTATGTTATTGACAAACGTGAGTCAACCAGAAAAGCATATGCTAATGTCAGCAATAAATGCAACAAAACAAGCTTCAAAGTTGAAAATCTTACAGAAGGAGCCATTTATTACTTCAGAGTGATGGCTGAAAATGAATTTGGAGTTGGTGTTCCAGTAGAAACTGTTGATGCTGTGAAAGCTGCTGAACCTCCTTCCCCACCAGGAAAGGTCACACTCACCGATGTGTCCCAGACCAGTGCTTCGCTCATGTGGGAGAAACCTGAATATGATGGCGGTAGCAGAGTCCTGGGGTATGTTGTTGAAATGCAGTCAAAGGGAACTGAAAAATGGAGCACTGTGGCTGAATCCAAAGTCTGCAATGCAGTTGTTACCGGTTTGAGTTCTGGACAAGAGTATCAGTTCCGTGTCAAGGCTTACAATGAGAAAGGAAAGAGTGATCCCAGAGTGCTGGGCGTTCCTGTCATAGCCAAAGACTTGACTATACAGCCTAGTCTGAAGTTGCCATTTAACACCTATAGTGTCCAAGCTGGAGAAGATCTTAAAATAGAAATTCCAGTTATTGGCCGACCAAGACCTACAATTTCATGGGTCAAAGATGGTGAGCCTCTTAAACAGACAACAAGAGTAAATATTGAGGAAACAGCTACTTCAACTATTTTGCACATTAAAGAAAGTAGCAAAGATGATTTTGGAAAATACACCGTAACGGCAACAAATAGTGCAGGTGCGGCAACAGAAAATCTCAGCATTATTGTTTTGGAAAAGCCTGGACCTCCAGTTGGACCAGTTCGGTTTGATGAAGTTAGTGCAGACTTTGTGGTCATATCTTGGGAACCTCCAGCTTATACTGGTGGCTGTCAAATAAGCAACTACATTGTAGAGAAGCGAGATACAACCACCACCACTTGGCAGATGGTATCAGCAACAGTTGCAAGAACAACAATTAAAATAACCAAACTGAAAACAGGCACAGAGTACCAATTTAGAATTTTTGCAGAAAACAGGTATGGTAAAAGTAGCCCTCTCGATTCTAAACCAGTTATTGTACAATATCCATTTAAAGTACCTGGACCACCTGGAACTCCTTTTGTGACCTCAATCTCCAAAGATCAAATGCTTGTACAATGGCATGAGCCAGTTAATGATGGAGGTAGCAGAGTTATCGGCTACCATCTCGAACAGAAAGAAAAGAACAGCATCTTATGGATGAAATTAAATAAGACTCCCATTCAAGATACCAAATTCAAAACAACTGGGCTTGATGAAGGCCTTGAGTATGAGTTCAAAGTTTCTGCTGAAAATATCGTTGGCATCGGCAAGCCCAGCAAAGTGTCAGAATGCTTTGTTGCTCGTGACCCATGTGACCCACCCGGTCGCCCTGAAGCCATTGTGATTACAAGAAACAGTGTCACACTGCAGTGGAAGAAACCTCCCTATGACGGTGGTAGCAAAATAACAGGCTATATCGTAGAAAAGAAAGATCTCCCTGATGGCCGTTGGATGAAAGCCAGCTTTACCAATGTATTAGAGACTGAATTCACAGTGAGTGGACTTGTAGAAGACCAACGATATGAATTTAGAGTAATTGCAAGAAATGCAGCTGGCAACTTTAGTGAACCATCTGAAAGCACTGGTGCCATCACTGCCAGAGATGAAATTGATGCACCAAATGCCTCACTGGATCCAAAATACAAAGATGTCATCGTTGTTCACGCAGGAGAGACTTTTGTACTGGAAGCTGATATCCGCGGCAAACCTATACCTGATGTTGTTTGGTCTAAAGACGGAAAAGAGCTTGAAGAAACAACTGCTAGAATGGAAATCAAGTCCACTCTTCAGAAAACAACTCTCATTGTCAAAGACTGTGTGCGGACTGATGGAGGACAATACATTCTGAAACTGAGCAATGTTGGTGGCACAAAGTCTATACCAATCACTGTAAAGGTACTTGACAGGCCAGGGCCTCCTGAAGGGCCTCTCAAAGTCTCTGGGGTTACTGCAGAAAAATGTTACCTGGCATGGAACCCACCTTTACAAGATGGTGGTGCTAGTATTTCACATTACATCATTGAAAAGAGAGAGACAAGCAGACTCTCCTGGACCCAGGTTTCAACTGAGGTGCAGGCCCTTAACTACAAGGTCACTAAACTTCTTCCTGGAAATGAGTACATTTTCCGCGTCATGGCTGTGAATAAATACGGTGTTGGAGAGCCTTTGGAATCTGAGCCTGTTGTAGCCTGTAATCCTTACAAACCGCCAGGTCCTCCTTCACCACCTGAAGCTTCTGCAATCACCAAGGATTCTATGGTAGTAACATGGGCACGCCCAGTAGATGACGGAGGTGCTGAAATTGAGGGTTACATTCTTGAAAAACGAGATAAGGAAGGCATTAGATGGATCAAGTGCAACAAGAAAACACTAACAGATCTCCGAATGAGGGTAACTGGTCTTACTGAAGGCCATTCCTATGAATTCAGAGTTGCTGCCGAAAATGCAGCTGGCGTGGGTGAACCTAGCGAGCCATCTGTTTTCTATCGTGCGTGTGATGCTTTATATCCACCAGGCCCACCAAGTAATCTAAAAGTGACGGACACTTCCAGATCTTCTGTCTCCCTGGCATGGAATAAGCCAATTTATGATGGTGGTGCAGCTGTTAAGGGTTATGCCATTGAATTCAAAGAAGCCAGTGCTGATGAATGGACAACTTGTACCCCACCAACAGGATTACAAGGAAGGCAGTTCACAGTGACTGAGCTTAAAGAAAATACTGAATATAATTTCCGTATCTGTGCCATCAATTCCGAAGGTGTAGGTGAACCTGCAACTATACCTGGTTCAGTTGTTGCTCAAGATCGGCTCGAGCCACCAGAAATAGAACTTGATGCCGATCTCAGAAAGGTGGTCATTCTGCGTGCAAGTACTACTTTACGCTTATTCGTCACTATCAAAGGTCGACCAGAACCTGAAGTTAAATGGGAAAAGGCTGACGCCATTCTCACCGAGAGGGCCCAGATTGAGGTGACCAGCTCATATACAATGTTGGTCATTGATAATGTTACCAGATTTGACAGTGGTCGGTACAACCTGACACTAGAAAATAACAGTGGGTCCAAAACAGCTTTTGTTAATGTCAGAGTTCTTGACTCACCAAGTGCCCCTGTGAATTTGACTGTCAGAGAAGTGAAGAAAGACTCAGTGACATTGTCTTGGGAACCACCTCTTATCGATGGAGGAGCGAAGATTACCAACTACATCGTTGAAAAACGAGAAGCTACAAGAAAAGCATATGCTACTGTGACAAACAATTGCACTAAGAACACTTTTAAAATTGAAAATCTACAAGAAGGATGTTCTTACTATTTCCGAGTCTTGGCTTCCAATGAATACGGGATTGGCTTGCCAGCTGA
Organism: Phyllostomus discolor; assembly: GCF_004126475.2. NCBI lineage: Eukaryota > Metazoa > Chordata > Mammalia > Chiroptera > Phyllostomidae > Phyllostomus > Phyllostomus discolor. The sequence continues at coordinate 45,677,939 of NC_040906.2, forward strand.
AACAACTGAACCCATTAAAGTTTCTGAACCACCCCTCCCACCTGGAAGAGTAACTCTTGTTGACGTGACCCGTAACACAGCTACAATTAAGTGGGAAAAACCAGAAAGTGACGGTGGCAGCAAAATTACTGGTTATGTAGTTGAAATGCAGACTAAAGGGAGTGAAAAATGGAGCACTTGCACACAAGTTAAGACTCTAGAAGCAACTATATCTGGCCTGACTGCAGGAGAAGAGTATGTCTTCAGGGTAGCTGCAGTCAATGAAAAAGGAAGAAGTGATCCAAGACAACTTGGAGTGCCAGTGATTGCAAGGGATATTGAAATAAAGCCTTCAGTCGAGCTTCCCTTCAATACTTTCAATGTAAAGGCTAAAGACCAACTTAAGATTGATGTTCCCTTCAGAGGAAGACCTCAAGCTACTATAACCTGGAAGAAAGATGGTCAGACTCTTAAGGAGACAACTAGAGTCAATGTTTCTTCTTCAAAGACGGTAACATCACTGTCTATTAAGGAAGCTTCAAGGGAAGATGTTGGAACTTATGAATTATGTGTTTCAAACAGTGCCGGATCCATAACAGTTCCTATTACAGTGATTGTCCTTGACAAACCAGGACCTCCAGGACCTATACATATTGATGAGGTTAGTTGTGACAATATAACCATTTCTTGGAATGCTCCAGAATATGATGGTGGCTGCCAAATTAGCAATTACATCGTTGAAAAGAGAGAAACCACCTCTACAACATGGCACGTAGTTTCACAAGCAGTTGCGAGAACATCCATTAAAATAGTGCGTCTGACAACAGGAAGTGAGTATCAGTTCCGTGTTTGTGCAGAAAACCGCTATGGAAAGAGCTCCTACAGTGAATCTTCAGCTGTTGTGGCCGAGTATCCATTCAGCCCCCCAGGGCCTCCTGGTACTCCTCAAGTTGTGCATGCCACAAAGTCGACCATGCTTGTCAGCTGGCAAGTACCAGTAAATGATGGAGGAAGTCAAGTAATTGGCTATCACCTTGAGTATAAAGAAAGAAGCAGCATTCTTTGGTCAAAAGCAAATAAAATTCTCATCCCCAATACTCAGATGAAAGTCTCTGGCCTTGATGAAGGACTGATGTATGAGTATCGTGTATATGCTCAGAATATTGCTGGAATTGGTAAATGCAGTAAGGCTTGTGAACCAGTCCCTGCACGAGATCCCTGTGACCCTCCTGGACAACCTGAAGTCATAAATATCACAAGAAAATCAGTGTCACTTAAATGGTCTAAACCACAATATGATGGTGGAGCTAAGATCACAGGATACATTATTGAGCGTAGAGAACTCCCAGATGGCCGGTGGCTGAAGTGCAACTTTACTAACGTACAAGAAACATACTTTGAAGTAACTGAGCTTACTGAAGATCAGCGTTATGAATTCCGGGTTTTCGCAAGGAATGCTGCTGACTCAGTTAGCGAACCGTCTGAATCCACTGGACCTATTACAGTTAAGGACGATGTTGAGGCTCCAAGAATTATGATGGATGTCAAGTTCCGAGATGTTATTGTTATCAAAGCTGGAGAAGTCCTGAAGATCAATGCAGACATCGCAGGGCGACCTCTGCCAGTGGTTTCCTGGGCCAAGGATGGTGTAGAGATTGAAGAAAGGGCGAGGATAGAAATTGTCTCAACAGACTACAGTACTTTGTTAACAGTAAAAGACTGTGTCAGACGAGACAGTGGGCAGTACATACTAACAGCGAGGAATGTTGCAGGAACTCGGTCTATGGCAGTTAATTGCAAGGTACTTGATAAGCCTGGCCCACCAGCAGGACCACTTGAAATAAATGGCCTCACCTCTGAGAAATGCTCTCTTTCCTGGGGACCTCCCCAAGAAGACGGAGGTGCCAGTATTGACTATTATATTGTAGAAAAACGTGAAACGAGCCGCCTTGCCTGGACAATATGTGAAGGAGAGTTAAGGACAACATCCTGTAAAGTAACCAAGTTGCTCAAAGGCAATGAATACATCTTTAGGGTTACAGCTGTTAATAAATATGGTGTTGGTGAGCCGCTGGAAAGTGTGGCTGTCAAGGCACTAGACCCATTTACAGTTCCGAGTCCACCCACATCTTTGGAAATTACATCTGTGACCAAAGAGTTCATGACACTTTGCTGGGCAAGACCTGAGAGTGACGGAGGCAGTGAGATCTCTGGATATATAATTGAAAGACGAGAGAAAAACGGCCTACGATGGGTGCGTGTAAACAAAAAACCAGTTTATGATCTGAGAGTGAAATCCACAGGACTTCGGGAAGGATGTGAATATGAGTATCGGGTTTTTGCAGAAAATGCTGCTGGCCTAAGCCTTCCAAGTGAAACCTCTCCCCTAATTCGAGCAGAAGATCCAGTGTTCTTACCATCTCCTCCATCCAAACCAAAGATTGTAGACTCAGGCAAGACCAATATAACTATTAGCTGGGTTAAGCCTTTATTTGATGGTGGGGCCCCAATAACTGGATACACTGTAGAATACAAAACATCTGATGAAACCGACTGGAAAACTGCCATTCAGAGCTTAAGAGGCACAGAATATACAGTAAGTGGATTAACAACAGGAGCCGAATATGTTTTCAGAGTAAGATCTGTCAATAAGGTGGGTGCCAGTGATCCCAGTGAAAGTTCTGATCCCCAAATAGCAAAGGAAAGAGAAGAAGAGCCTGTATTTGATATTGACAGTGAAATGAGGAAGACCCTGGTTGTCAAGGCTGGTGCCTCATTTACCATGACCGTGCCTTTCCGAGGGAGACCAGTACCCAGCGTCACGTGGAGTAAGCCAGACACTGACCTCCGCTCTCGAGCTTATATTGATTCCACAGACTCTCGTACGTCACTGACTATTGAAAATGCCAACAGAAATGATTCTGGAAAATACACATTAACAATTCAGAATAATTTGAATGCTGCTTCACTGACCTTAGTTGTCAAAGTTTTAGATTCTCCTGGCCCTCCAGCCAATATTTCTGTGCATGATGTCACCAAAGAGTCTGCCGTGTTATCCTGGGATGTTCCTGAAAACGATGGTGGAGCTCCAGTGAGGAATTACCACATAGAAAAACGCGAGGCCAGTAAGAAAGCATGGGTCTCTGTAACGAACAACTGTAACCGCCTCTCCTACAAAATTAACAACTTGCAAGAAGGGGCGATTTACTACTTCAGAGTCTCTGGAGAAAATGAGTTTGGTGTTGGTGCACCGGCAGAAACACAGGAAGGAGTAAAAATAACAGGTATGTTTAAAGAACAAAGAAAATCTACAAATCCATATTAATTATCCTACATTAGTGTGAATCACTCTAATTACTGTTTAATCTTAAATGATTTTGGTTCACACCTCAAACAATTTATAACATAGCACAAAATGAAATCTCTCATAGAGAACATTTTTGTTGATAAAAATATAAGTAGAAATTTACATAGCTGGAATTAGATAATGTATGTTGAATTTAAGTATAATTGCATTTAACTATGTATGTAGTGTGTATGTGCAGAAATTATGTGATGAAGTTTTTTACAAGACTGTTCATCTATCATTTAACCTGGTCATTTGACACAATTTGAATTTGAGTTTGACACCACAAGCAATGGCATGTAGTGAGTGGCAAAAGCTCAGAAGCCAAACTGGTCATATGAAAAATAAGAAAGAGTCAAAAAAAAGAAAAAAAACCCCAAACCCCACAGTAGTGCTAACCAGTGTGGCTCAGTTGGCTGGGCATCTTCCCACAAAAAGTAAGAAACTCTAATCAGCATAAATATTCAGCTTTCATTTAAATTTTTTCCTTTGATAATGCAGGAAGAACATACATGAATAAAAATGTTGTAATCATCTTTCCTTTCTTTCGATGTCTTACTTCCTTAGAAAAACCAAGCCCACCTGAAAAACTTGGAGTAACAAATGTATCCAAAGACAGTGTTTCCCTGGCCTGGCTGAAGCCAGAACACGATGGTGGAAGCAGAATTGTACACTACGTTGTTGAAGCACTAGAAAAAGGACAGAAAAACTGGGTTAAATGTGCCGTGGTAAAGTCAACCCATCATGTTGTTTCTGGCCTGAGGGAGAATTCTGAATACTTCTTCCGGGTATTTGCAGAAAACCAAGCTGGCTTGAGTGACCCAAGAGAGCTGCTTCTTCCCGTTCTTATTAAGGAGCAGCTAGGTATGTCCAATTTTATGTAGAAGCAAAATTTGAAATTACTTGCTTTGCTTTGATTTCTAAAAATTCTTTTCACCTTCATCTGCCATACCCTTCTTTTTCAGAACCACCTGAAATTGATATGAAGAATTTCCCAAGTCATACGGTGTATGTTAGAGCCGGTTCAAACCTTAAAGTTGACATTCCAATTTCTGGAAAACCACTGCCCAAAGTGACCTTATCAAGAGACGGTGTCCCCCTGAAAGCAACCATGAGGTTTAATACTGAAGTTACTGCTGAGAACCTGACCATCAATCTCAAAGAAAGTGTTGCTGCTGATGCTGGAAGATATGAAATCACAGCTGCCAACTCCAGTGGAACAACCAAAGCTTTTATTAACATCGTCGTACTGGACAGGCCTGGTCCCCCTACTGGCCCTGTTGTTATTAGTGATGTAACTGAAGAAAGCGTGACTCTCAAATGGGAGCCACCTAAGTATGATGGTGGGAGTCACATTACCAATTATATTGTACTCAAAAGAGAGACAAGTACAGCAGTATGGGCCGAAGTGTCTGCAACAGTTGCCAGAACCATGATTAAAGTCATGAAACTGACCACAGGAGAAGAATACCAATTCCGCATCAAGGCAGAAAACCGCTTCGGCATCAGTGACCACATAGATTCGGCATGTGTGACTGTCAAACTACCATACAGTAAGTTGTCAAAATTTTCAGAGGCTCCAGGTTTTAGTTTATATAAATGTTTTAAATGTCTATGTTAACTTACGGCATTTCTCTCTTTTGCAGCAAAACCTGGACCACCATCTACACCATGGGTCACTAATGTTACCCGAGAGAGCATCACCGTGGCCTGGCATGAGCCGGTGTCCAATGGAGGCAGTGCAGTTATAGGCTATCACCTGGAAATGAAAGACAGAAACAGTATTTTATGGCAAAAAGTTAACAAAATGCTCATCCGCACAACTCACTTCAAAGTCACAACAATCAGTGCTGGACTTATTTATGAATTCAGGGTATATGCAGAAAATGCTGCTGGAGTTGGGAAATCCAGCCATCCTTCTGAGCCAGTCCTAGCCATAGATGCCTGTGGTATGTATCTGTCATGGGCAAGATGCTTCTGATACTTAAAAATGCAAATCTCGTTTCTCCAAGGCAAAATAATGTTGACATAGTGCTGGCTACTAATCTGCTTTCTCTTATTACCACAGAACCACCAAGAAATGTCCGTATCACTGATATTTCAAAGAATTCTGTCAACCTTGCGTGGAAACCACCAGCTTTCGATGGAGGAAGCAAGATTACAGGCTATATCGTTGAAAGACGAGACCTTCCAGATGGCAGATGGACCAAGGCCAGCTTCACCAATGTCATCGAGACGCAGTTCACTGTCTCTGGCTTGACTCAGAATTCGCAGTATGAATTCCGTGTCTTTGCTAGAAATGCTGTGGGGTCCATCAGCAATCCATCCGAGGTGGCAGGCCCCATTACATGCATCGATTCTTATGGTAAGCGTTTTTAGCACTTTGAATCCCAACAGCAGTTAACTCAATAGTTTTTCTTAAGCTTTTTGGTCCTATTCTATAGAATAACTTTTAGTATACACCTTAGTTAGATTTTTAGAAGAAATTAGCCAGGAGGCTTAGGGAAAACTGGCTGGGAGTCTAAGGAAAATTTCTGCACCTCCCCAGGCCTCGACTTAACTGTAAAACTGAGATTTGGACTAGAGAATATGTAGAGGCCTTTCCAACTTCAACCTTGTATGATTCTCGGATTGTATGAGTCAGTGCTTTCACTCTTCTTTTTTAAATGATCAGAGTCAATAATTAAGACCATGGCTGAGTGCCCGGAGAACATTCCTCTTAAATAAGTGAAAGACTAAACCGAGGTGTTGATGATGGGATTGGCAGCAGCTCACCTTTCCCGGGTACTTTCCACACATTCTCTCCTGTAGTTCTAACAGCCCCCAGACCAGCCCATTGTACAGTAAAGAAACTTGGGTTTAGAGTACTTTTGTAACTTCCCCAACATCAAACAGCTCATTAGTGATAAAGTGGAGATTCAAGCAGGCAGATTCCAGAACTCTCTGTACATTGCTATTAGTCTAAAATATACATACTTGACCATTTTGGAAAATAAGTAGCATGTTCAACTCAACAGTGGTTTAAAAATTAAAATTACATCAGAGTTAGGTTCCCTGGGACTTTTTTTTTTTTCAGTTTCCCATTTTATCTATTCCCATGCCCATGCTTTGGAATCCCAGGGCTGCTCTTTATGAATCAGGCTTTGTGGACCCTGAATCAGTATTTTTGAGGCTGTGGAGCAAGTCAGATTTAGTTCTATCTCTCAAAATTGCTAAGCAGCATGGCAGGAAATCTACCCAGTGAAGTATGAAGCTCTTTGAGTAGGGAAATCAGACTTCAAGGATCTGACATGATCCAGCCACACCTGACTATCAGTAACCTTCCCTTCCCTCCCCTCCCCTCCCCTCCCCTCCCCTTCCCTTCCCTAGAAAGGAAAAGGAAAAGGAAAAAGAATAGGAGGTAGTTTGAGGAGGAGGAAGAAGAACCTAGCCTGAAAGAGAATGTATAATGCTGATTCTCCAATGATGTTCTCACAAGCATATCTCATTCCATCACTGGACTCAAACACCTCATAAACTTTAAAATACATTTCAAAGGCATTTAAGCCCCTGTGCAATTAATGCAGTGTCACTTGGGTACAGAGCTTGCTCACAATCTTTCTTACCCATTTGGGATACAAGAGTGGCTTGTCAAATTTAAATGCTTAGGGTAAATAAGCATTGGTAAATGCTTATTTGGGTAAAATAAATGGGTAAATAAATTGGGTAAATAAATGGGTAAATAAGATTAGAGCTACCATGTGTGTGTATGTGTGGGTATATATATTTTCAAATAAAAGCCAATGACCTTACTTTGAAGTTATCACAATCATTTTTTTCATCCTCTTGATCTTTTAAACACTTATCATCTGTTTTTCCTGCAGGTGGACCTGTAATTGATTTGCCTCTAGAATACACAGAAGTTGTCAAATACAAAGCAGGTACATCTGTGAAGCTCAGAGCTGGCATTTCCGGCAAACCTGAGCCTACAATTGAATGGTATAAAGACGATAAAGAATTACAAACTAATGCATTGCTGTCAGTCGAAAATACCACTGACCTTGCATCTATACTCATCAAAGATGCAAGTCGCCTTAACAGTGGAAGCTATGAATTAAAATTAAGGAATGCCATGGGCTCAGCCTCAGCCACCATCAGAGTGCAGATCCTTGGTAGGTGCCGAGTAAAGGCCAACATTATATTTTATTGGCTTAAAATTTAGTAATTTTAAATAACAGCCTCTTACAAATCCCTAACATATTGTTTCATTCTTTCATTGACAGACAAACCAGGGCCCCCAGGAGGACCAATCGAATTTAAGACTGTCACTGCCGAAAAGATAACTCTCCTGTGGCAGCCTCCTGCCGATGACGGCGGTGCCAAAATCACTCACTACATTGTGGAAAAGCGTGAGACAAGCCGAGTTGTATGGTCTATGGTGTCTGAAAACTTGGAAGAGTGCATCATTACAACCACCAAAATTATCAAAGGAAATGAATACATCTTCCGGGTTCGAGCTGTGAACAAATACGGAATTGGTGATCCACTGGAATCTGACCCAGTGGTAGCAAAGAATGCATTTGGTGAGACGTGATTTCATTAGAAAAACCAAAATCTAACACTTAGATATTTTACAACTAAATATAAGTTAATTTGCTAGCCTGTTAATGTTTTCTTAGAATGACTGATTTTCTTTTGTTTTACATCTTGTTAGCATCCTTTTCACAAGGTAGAAAGTATAATAAATGAAGCTAATATTCTTGGATAAGATTTGAATATGGAAAGGTAGAATTTATCAGTAATGTGGATCCTCTGAATTCATTTTCCTTTTCCTTTCTAAATAGTCACACCAGGGCCTCCAAGCATACCAGAGGTGACGAAGATTACCAAGAATTCAATGACTGTTGTCTGGAATAGACCAGTTGTAGATGGTGGCAATGAAATAAAAGGCTATTTCCTTGAGAAACGAGACAAAAAGAGTCTAGGATGGTTTAAAGTCCTGAAGGAGACCATCCGTGACACCCGACAGAAAGTGACAGGACTCACGGAAAACAGTGACTATCAATACCGAGTTTGTGCTGTAAATGCTGCTGGACAGGGTCCATTTTCCGAACCATCTGACTTCTACAAAGCTGCTGATCCTATTGGTAAGTGCTCATAAATGCAGCACCTTCCCCCATGTCTGTTTTCACATCACTTAATTGTACATGATTACGTAATTGCTATATTGTGAATGACCATTCCAGATCCTCCAGGCCCGCCAGCTAAGATAAGAATTGCAGATACAACTAAATCATCCATCACTCTTGGCTGGAGCAAACCTGTCTACGATGGGGGCAGTGCTGTTACCGGATATGTTGTCGAGATGAGACAAGGAGAGGAAGAGGAATGGACCATTGTCTCTACCAAAGAAGAAGTCAGAACAACAGAATATGTGGTATCTAACCTGAAGCCAGGAGTCAATTACTACTTCCAGGTATCTGCTGTCAACTGTGCTGGGCAAGGAGAACCTATAGTAATGACCGAACCTGTCCAAGCTAAAGATATACTTGGTATGTACCTACTGGTATGACTGCATTTTTGTTTTTTATTAGATTACCTCCAGGAAATCACTTATTTTCTTGTTTTAAAATTCACTGTATATGTCCATTTTGTGTCTACAGAGGAACCAGAGATCGACTTAGATGTGGCTTTCAGAACCTCTATTATAGCTAAAGCTGGTGAAGATGTGCAAGTATTTTTGCCCTTTAAAGGCAGACCTCCACCTACGGTCACATGGAGAAAAGATGAGAAGAATCTTGGCAGTGATGCCAGATACAGCATTGAAAACACTGAATCATCTTCATTGCTCACTATTCCTCAAGTGACTCGCAATGATACAGGAAAATATATTCTCACAATAGAAAATGGAGTTGGTGAACCAAAGTCTTCAACTGTGAGTGTTAAAGTGCTCGATACGCCAGCTGCCTGCCAGAAACTACAGATTAAACATGTTTCTCAAGGCACGGTCACTTTGTTCTGGGATCCTCCTCTCATCGACGGGGGATCTCCCATAATCAATTACATCATTCAAAAGAGAGACGCCACCAAGAGAACGTGGTCTGCAGTGACAAACAAATGTTCTAGCACATCCCTTAAGGTAACAGATCTGTCAGAGAAAACTCCATTCTTCTTCAGAGTTCTTGCAGAAAATGAAATTGGAATCGGGGAACCCTGTGACACCACGGAGCCGGTGAAGGCCGCCGAAGTGCCAGCTCCTATACGTGACCTCTCAGTGAAAGATTCCACAAAGACATCTGTTACCCTGAGCTGGACCAAGCCTGACTTTGACGGTGGCAGTGTCATCACAGAATATGTTGTGGAGAGGAAAGGTAAAGCAGAACAAACGTGGTCTCATGCCGGCATAAGTAAGGCATGTGAAATTGAGGTCGGCCAACTTAAGGAACTGTCAGAACTAGAGTTTAGAGTGTCTGCCAAAAATGAGAAAGGACTGAGTGATCCTGTCGCTATTGGGCCAGTTACAGTGAAACAACTTGTAATTACACCTGAAGTTGACCTGTCAGATATCCCTGGGGCACAAGTCTATGTGAGAATTGGGCATAATGTGCACCTGGAATTACCTTATAAAGGGAAACCCAAGCCATCTATCAGTTGGATGAAAGATGGTTTGCCATTGAAAGAAAGTGAAAATGTTCGTCTCGGGAAAACTGAAAACAAAATTACTTTGAGTATCAAGAATGCCAAGAAGGAGAATGGAGGGAAATACAACATTATTCTTGATAATGCAATTTGTAGAAACTCATCTCTCATCACAGTCATCACACTTGGTCCACCATCAAAGCCCAAAGGGCCCATTCGATTTGATGAAATCAAAGCTGACAGCGTCATCATGTCATGGGATGAGCCTGAAGATGATGGAGGAGGAGAAATTACTTGTTACAGCATTGAGAAGCGGGAAGCTTCTCAAACTAATTGGAAGATGGTGTGCTCAAGTGTTGCCAGGACAACCTTCAAAGTTCCTAATTTAGTCAAAGATGCTGAATACCAATTTAGAGTGAGGGCAGAAAACAGATATGGAGTCAGCCAGCCACTTGTCTCAACCAATATTGTGGCAAAACACCAGTTCAGGATTCCTGGCCCCCCAGGAAAGCCAGTTGTATACAATGTGACTTCTGATGGAATGTCACTAACTTGGGATGCTCCGGTTTATAATGGCGGTGCAGAAGTCACTGGATTCCATGTCGAAAAGAAAGAAAGAAACAGCATCCTCTGGCAAAGAGTGAACACAACACCAATATCGGGAAGAGAATACAGAGCTACTGGACTAATAGAAGGCCTGGACTACCAGTTCCGTGTATATGCTGAAAACTCTGCCGGCCTAAGCTCACCCAGTGACCCAAGCAAATTTACCTTAGCAGTTTCCCCAGTAGGTAAGTGATTGACTATTATTCAAATATTTAATTCAGCAACTGAATATGCTGGTAACAAATCAAACACTGCACCCTGGCTGGCGTAGCTCAGTGGATTGAGCGCGGGCTGGGAACCAAAGTGTCCCAGGTTCGATTCCCAGCCAGGGTACATTCCTGGGTTGCAGGCCATAACTCCCAGCAACCGCACATTGATGTTTCTCTCTCTCTCTCTCTCTCTCTCTTCCCTCCCTAAAAATAAAATAAATAAATAAAATCTTAAAAAAAAGAACTGATTTCAAAAGAAAAAAAAAAATCAAACACTGCTTTTCTTCCACATATCACCTCACACATATATCTTACTTGACTAGAGAGCTGGTCAAGTAAAGCAAGAACAGTGATTTTAAATCAGTCTGATAAAGTAATTTGAAGTTCTTTTTAAAGAATATAATACAAAAAAATTGAAATTAATGGTTAAAATGAGTTTGTGGGACTTACTCATTTTAGTTTTCGTCCACTGATGATTAAGGGTTGATTACGCAAATAATGATGCATTTAACTTCCATATAATTTTTAGACCCACCTGGCACTCCTGACTACATTGATGTCACCCGAGAAACCATCACACTTAAATGGAACCCACCAGTGCGCGATGGAGGCAGCAAGATTGTGGCCTACAGCATTGAGAAGCGCCAAGGGAGTGAGCGCTGGGTTAGATGCAACTTCACTGATGTCTGTGAATGTCAGTACACAGTGACAGGACTTAGTCCTGGGGACCGGTATGAGTTCAGAATAATTGCAAGAAATGCTGTTGGAACTATAAGTCCTCCCTCACAATCTTCTGGCATTATTATGACAAGAGACGAAAATGGTAAGCATTTACAACTGATTCACAATAAATCTAAGAACATTTTTGAAAAATACTTTTTGGTCCTTGGTCTATAAAATTAAAACAGAAACATCACTTCATACAGATTATCCAAGGTTGTTATGTGATGAATTACACTGTTTACCTTTCAGATGAAGAGAAGAAAAAAATGTAATTTTTTCCCATGTCTATTATTTCACTCCATTCCCATATAAATAGCGTGCAAACAGAAACAAGTTTTTAGCTTTGTGATTTTAGTCATTTACAATAAATTTAAAAGGCAAGCAAGAACAACTGAAGTTACTAAAACACAACATACATCAATAGCACAACCACCGCCTTGCTTGAGTGAGGCTAATAGCCTCGCACAGGAACTTGTTTGAATATGCAGGAGCACTAGGAAGTAAATGATCTGTAAATGTTTTGCTTCTCTTTTTATAAATGGCAATGCAAGATTACTAACATGACATACATAACAGAGGCGATAGCCTAATAATGGGCAAATGTTTAAACCCACAGTCTACATTCTCAATTATCAATCCTACTGTCAGAAGAGCCTTCGGTAATACAGAATAAGCATTACCCTTCCAGGCTTTCTGATGTGGTGCTAGTGAAAAACATGTTTATTTCTGTCATTATTAAGCCAAACTAATACATATCATTTCTGTTTCTTTCGTAGTTCCACCAAGAGTAGAGTTTGGCCCTGAGTACTTCGATGGTGTTGTTATTAAAGCTGGAGAGAGTCTTAGAATTAAAGCTTTGGTGCAAGGACGACCAGTCCCTCGAGTAACCTGGTTCAAAGATGAAGTAGAAATTGAAAAGAGGATGAATGTGGAAATAACTGATGTCCTTGGGTCCACCAGCCTCTTTGTTAGAGATGCTACTCGGGACCATCGTGGTGTATATAGAGTGGAAGCCAAAAATGTGTCTGGCTCTGCAAAAGCAGAAATTACAGTGAAAGTACAAGGTACTTCTTATACTTTAAAATAACTTGTTAATCTTACAATTTATGGGACTTGGATTAGAGGCAGGCCTGATTGCATTTTAATGGACTGGGTACTAACTGTGGAACCTTTTCTTACAGATACACCAGGAAAAGTGGTTGGGCCAATAAGATTCACCAATATTACTGGCGAGAAGATGACCCTGTGGTGGGATGCTCCACTCAACGATGGCTGTGCTCCCATAACTCACTACATCATTGAAAAGCGGGAAACCAGCAGACTTGCCTGGGCACTAATTGAGGATCATTGTGAAGCCCTCAGCTATACTGCCATTAAACTAATAAACGGCAATGAATACCAATTCCGTGTTTCTGCAGTCAACAAGTTTGGTGTTGGGAGGCCACTTGATTCTGACCCAGTGGTTGCTCAAATACAATACAGTAAGGGTCCATTTTTACAAAGTAGTACTATGTGATAAGATTAACATCCAAGTAAATATGTCTAATTGGTATCTTTCTTTCTTTCTCTGTTCTCATTTTACAGCTATTCCTGATGCCCCCGGCACTCCAGAACCAAGTAACGTAACAGGCAATAGCATTACCATGACATGGGCAAGGCCTGAATCAGATGGTGGCAGTGAAATTCAACATTATATCCTCGAAAGGAGGGAAAAGAAAAGCACACGATGGGTAAAAGTGATCAGCAAACGACCAATCTCTGAGACAAGGTTCAAAGTCACTGGACTGATAGAGGGCAATGAGTATGAATTCCGTGTCATGGCTGAAAATGCTGCAGGAATAGGACCTGCCAGTGGTATCTCAAGACTAATCAAATGCAGAGAGCCAGTCAGCCCACCAGGTGCTCCCACTGTGGTCAAAGTGACAGACACATCAAAGACAACCGTGAGCTTAGAGTGGTCTAAGCCAGTGTTTGATGGAGGCATGGAAATAATTGGGTATATTATTGAAATGTGCAAAGCTGACTTAGGAGACTGGCAAAAGGTGAATGCAGAGGCATGTGTGAAAACAAGATATACAGTCACAGATCTACAAGCAGGTGAAGAATATAAATTCCGGGTTAGTGCCATCAATGGTGCTGGCAAAGGAGACAGCTGTGAAGTGACTGGCACAATTAAAGCGGTTGACCGATTAACAGCCCCTGAGTTAGACATCGACGCAAACTTCAAGCAGACTCATGTTGTTAGAGCTGGAGCCAGTATCCGCCTCTTCATCGCCTACCAGGGTAGACCGGCTCCTACAGCTGTGTGGAGCAAACCCGACTCTAACCTTAGCATCCGGGCTGATATCCATACGACAGACTCCTTCAGCACCCTCACTGTGGAAAACTGCAACAGAAATGATGCAGGGAAGTATACCCTCACTGTGGAAAACAGCAGTGGTAGCAAGTCAATCACATTCACTGTCAAGGTGCTAGACACTCCAGGGCCACCTGGCCCCATTACCTTCAAGGATGTGACCCGGGGATCGGTGACATTGATGTGGGATGCCCCTCTCCTCGATGGGGGTGCCCGAATCCATCACTATGTGGTAGAGAAACGAGAAGCAAGTCGCCGTAGCTGGCAGGTTGTCAGCGAAAAATGCACCCGTCAGATCCTCAAGGTCAATGACCTGGCAGAAGGCGTTCCATACTATTTCCGTGTCTCTGCAGAAAATGAGTATGGTATTGGTGAACCCTATGAAATGCCAGAACCAATTGTAGCCACAGAACAGCCTGCTCCACCTAAAAGACTTGATATTGTTGACACAAGTAAGTCCTCTGCAGTCTTAGCTTGGCTTAAACCTGACCATGACGGAGGCAGCCGGATCACTGGCTACCTGCTTGAAATGAGACAAAAAGGATCTGACTTCTGGGTTGAAGCTGGTCACACCAAACTGCTGACTTTCACAGTAGAGCAGCTGGTTGAGAACACTGAGTATGAATTCCGTGTGAAGGCCAAGAATGATGCTGGCTACAGTGAACCCAGGGAAGCCTTCTCCTCTGTCATCATCAAGGAGCCTCAGATTGAGCCCACAGCTGACCTCACTGGAATTACCAATCAGCTCATAACTTGCAAAGCAGGAAACACATTTACCATTGATGTGCCAATCAGTGGTCGACCCGCCCCCAAAGTAACATGGAAGCTGGAAGAAATGAGGCTTAAGGAGACAGATCGAGTGAGTATCACAACAACAAAAGACAGAACCACCTTGTCTGTAAAAGATAGCATGAGAGGTGACTCTGGAAGATACTTCTTGACCCTGGAAAACACAGCTGGTGTTAAAACATTTACCATCACAGTCGTGGTCATCGGAAGGCCGGGTCCAGTAACTGGTCCCATCGAAGTCTCATCTGTCTCAGCCGAATCATGTGTCCTTTCATGGGGTGAGCCTAAAGATGATGGAGGCACCGACATTACTAATTACATCGTTGAAAAGCGTGAGTCAGGCACAACAGCTTGGCAGCTTGTTAATTCCAGCGTCAAGCGCACTCAGATTAAAATCACTCATCTCACAAAATACATGGAGTATTCTTTCCGCGTCTGTTCGGAGAACAGATTTGGTGTCAGCAAGCCTGTAGAGTCAGCACCAGTAATTGCTGAGCATCCATTTGGTAAGAAAAACAAAAATCTTATTCCAAAACCTCTATTATTAACTATTTCCCCTGAATTTTATAAAACTGTATTCATATTGGATACCTTTGTTTATATTTAGTTCCACCAAGCGCTCCTACCAGACCTGAAGTCTACCAAGTGTCAGCCAATGCCATGTCTATTCGTTGGGAAGAACCCTATCATGATGGTGGCAGTAAGATCATTGGCTACTGGGTTGAGAAGAAAGAACGTAACACCATCCTTTGGGTGAAGGAAAACAAGGTGCCGTGCTTAGAGTGCAACTATAAAGTGACCAGTTTGGTAGAAGGACTGGAGTATCAGTTCAGAACCTATGCACTCAATGCTGCCGGTGTGAGCAAAGCCAGCGAAGCTTCAAGACCTGTGATGGCTCAAAACCCAGTTGGTAGGTGTCAAAATTTAAGGGTACATTTGTTGTTTATTATTATCATCATTATGATTATTGGTACTAGGAGAATTCAGGGTTGCATTTTTTAACTTTATTTTGGCATCCCTTCCAGATGCACCGGGAAGACCAGAGGTGACAGATGTAACAAGATCAACAGTGTCACTGATTTGGTCTGCCCCAATATATGATGGAGGCAGCAAGGTCGTGGGCTACATCATAGAGCGTAAGCCAGTCAGTGAAGTTGGAGATGGTCGCTGGCTGAAGTGCAACTATACCATCGTATCTGACAACTTCTTCACTGTGACCGCTCTCAGTGAGGGAGACACTTATGAATTCCGAGTGTTGGCCAAGAATGCAGCAGGCGTGATTAGCAAAGGATCAGAATCTACAGGCCCCGTCACTTGCCGAGATGAATACGGTAAAAAATACTCAATGTTCTCCTTTCAAACTAACACAATTTATGTGAAAATGAACTGTCACCTATTCATTTGCCCCTGTCTTTTCTATTACAGCTCCACCCAAGGCTGAACTGGATGCCAGATTACAGGGTGAACTGGTTACCATCAGAGCTGGCTCAGATCTTGTTCTTGATGCCGCCGTCGGTGGCAAGCCTGAACCCAAAATTATCTGGACCAAAGGGGACAAGGAACTAGATCTCTGTGAAAAAATTTCTTTGCAATATACTGGCAAACGAGCAACTGCTGTGATCAAGTTCTGTGACAGAAGTGACAGTGGAAAATACACCTTAACAGTGAAGAATGCCGGTGGGACTAAGGCCGTGTCGGTCCTGGTCAAAGTTCTTGGTAAGCACGTCAAGTGTTCTTTCATTTTTATAGCACTTTCAGGTGTGGACAGAAAGAAAGATCTTCATCATCGCTTGTCATTACACTGTTTCAGATTCCCCTGGCCCATGTGGAAATCTCACCGTCAGCAGGGTGACAGAGGAGAAGTGCACACTAGCCTGGAACCTTCCTCAGGAAGACGGAGGGGCAGCCATAAGTCACTACATTGTGGAAAGACGCGAGACCAGCAGGCTCAACTGGGTGATTGTTGAAGGCGAATGCCAGACCCTATCCTATGTAGTCACCAGACTCATCAAGAACAATGAATACATCTTCCGAGTGCGGGCAGTCAACAAGTACGGCCCTGGTGTGCCTGCTGAGTCACAGCCAATCGTAGCCAGAAACACATTCAGTGAGTATTAACACTTCTAAACGACTTAGTAGTTGAAATGTAATGGAATCAGGGGGAGAGGAGGGCAGTCATATCAACAGTGACTTGGGGCGATTCTGATTATCCAAATTTTCATAAAAATTTTAACAGCTATTCCATCACAACCTGGCATACCTGAAGAAGTTGGGGCTGGCAAAGAGCACATCATCATTCAGTGGCTAAAGCCTGAATCTGACGGTGGCAATGAGATCAGCAACTACCTAGTAGACAAGCGTGAGAAGAAGAGCTTGCGTTGGACACGTGTCAACAGAGACTATGTGGTGTATGACACCAGGCTGAAGGTGACTGGCCTGATGGAAGGCTGCAATTACCAGTTCCGGGTGACCGCGGTGAATGCTGCTGGTAACAGTGAACCCAGCGAAGCCTCCAACTTCATCTCATGCAGAGAACCGTCATGTGAGTTCCAAGACTCATACCTAAACTAATGCCCCTCAAAACCATATAATGAGTAATTGTCTAAAATGATACTTCCTAGAACTTACAGAATTGTCTATAAAAGCCTATGCCTATTAAGAGGATTTTAAATATAGCCTAAGTCAGAGAACATGTTAACTACTACTTCCGTTGATAAGTTAGCAAGAGCTGAAAACAGTTGCTGTATTTTCCAACCTATGAAAAAAATACAACAGCCTACTACCAATATGAAAAGGATATATTTTGCAAATCTTCCAAGAAAGGAGAAAATGCACTATGTGATAACAGCTACTGAAAAGAAAAAAAGACACAGTCTCATTTAAGAAGAAGCTTAGCAGAGCACAGTGTGTAGCACTTTAACAAGTATCTAACAAAATAACTGTCTTGAAAGCTTCAAAAAGCAGTGACAAATCCCTGTATAGACCTAGAGCCCAAGAACTAAGAAGTAAATCACTGGGATTGAGTAGGGGAAGTAGAAGAAACTGATGCCTGTACTCACTGTCATCTGTAGACGTGACAAGTGATACTAACCCTGTGAAAGCTGAGCAGCTAAAGAAAAGTCTCTGAGAATGGACACTTTACACAGCGAGCTTAGCTAGAGGAACAAAGCATAGCTAGCCGAAATAGCAGGAAAGAAACATCTACCTTTCCAAAGAAGTTAGGTCTTAAAATAACAATAACAACAGTGATAATATAGCAGATAGTGCTATCTTATAATATCAGAAGAGGCCAGTTACAAAGATTATCTTGGTGAGTGTGGACAAAAAACAATAACCTTTGTGTCTCTTGAAAACCAAAACTACAAATCTTAAAGTTTTCTTTTTTGTTTAATATATGAACCCCTCTTTTGAAATTCCACAGATACCCCTGGACCACCTTCTGCTCCAAGAGTTGTAGACACCACCAAGCACAGCATTAGTTTGGCCTGGACCAAGCCCATGTATGATGGCGGCACTGACATCATAGGCTATGTTCTTGAGATGCAAGAGAAGGACACTGATCAGTGGTACCGAGTGCATACCAACGCCACAATCAGAAATGCTGAATTCACTGTGACAGACCTTAAAATGGGCCAGAAGTACTCCTTCAGAGTCGCTGCTGTCAATGTGAAGGGTATGAGTGAATACAGCGAGTCAACTGCCGAAATTGAGCCCGTGGAAAGACTAGGTATTTGTCATATAAGCTTTCGGATGAATTATTTTCTCATCACACCTGTTCATGAACTAATTAAATTGTGACATTTACTTTCCAGAAATACCAGATCTTGAGCTTGCAGATGATTTAAAGAAGACGGTGACTGTCAGAGCTGGGGCCTCGCTGCGCCTGATGGTGTCTGTGTCTGGAAGACCTCCTCCTGTCATAACGTGGAGCAAGAAGGGCATCGACCTTGCCAACCGGGCAATCATCGACACCACCGAGAGCTACTCTTTACTCATTGTGGACAAAGTCAACCGATACGATGCTGGAAAATACACCATTGAAGCCGAAAATCAGTCAGGCAAGAAATCAGCAACAGTCCTTGTTAAGGTGTACGGTAAGTATTTGAAAATTAATAACACTGTGAGTAGATTCTCTAAAAAGACACACCTTCACCTATGATTGGCGACCTCTCTAGAGAGGAACTACATTGAGTATAGCTTCCTCAAAAAGAAACTATCAATGAATCAGGCAAATATGAAGTATGGATCTCTCTACCTTTTAGATACTCCTGGTCCCTGCCCTTCAGTGACAGTTAAGGAAGTATCAAGAGATTCTGTGACCATCACCTGGGAAATCCCCACAATCGATGGCGGAGCTCCAGTGAACAACTACATCGTGGAGAAGCGTGAAGCCGCCATGAGAGCATTCAAAACAGTAACTACCAAGTGCAGCAAGACACTTTACCGGATTTCTGGGCTTGTGGAAGGAACCATGTACTATTTCAGAGTGTTGCCAGAAAATATTTATGGCATCGGAGAGCCCTGTGAGACATCTGATGCCGTTCTGGTCTCAGAGGTGCCTCTGGTGCCTACAAAACTGGAAGTGGTCGATGTCACCAAATCAACTGTCACGCTTGCCTGGGAAAAACCACTGTACGATGGTGGGAGCCGACTCACTGGTTATGTCCTTGAGGCCTGCAGAGCTGGCACCGAGAGATGGATGAAGGTTGTCACCTTAAAGCCCACAGTCCTAGAGCACACTGTTATTTCCCTCAATGAAGGTGAAGAGTACTTATTCAGAGTCAGGGCACAAAACGAG
The DNA here is from genome assembly GCF_004126475.2 of Phyllostomus discolor. Lineage (NCBI taxonomy): Eukaryota > Metazoa > Chordata > Mammalia > Chiroptera > Phyllostomidae > Phyllostomus > Phyllostomus discolor. The sequence goes on from NC_040906.2 coordinate 45,697,363, forward strand.
AAAGGCGTGTCAGAAGCAAGAGAGATCGTCACAGCTGTGACTGTACAAGACCTCAGAGGTATGTACCAAATTGCCAAAAATTAACAATAATAGTAAAGTACAATGAAGAAAACATTCAGAATTCATGAAACTGTGTCATCAGCAATAATGCTTAAGAATAAATGCCTGATTTCTTTCCCACAGTGTTGCCAACAATTGATCTTTCCACCATGCCTCAAAAGACCATCCATGTCCCAGCTGGCAGACCAGTAGAGCTGGTGATACCTATCGCTGGTCGTCCACCTCCTGCTGCTTCCTGGTTCTTTGCTGGTTCTAAACTGAAAGAATCAGAGCGCATCACAGTTGAAACCCACATGAAAGTAGTGAAACTAACCATCCGTGAAACCACTATCAGAGATACCGGAGAATATACACTTGAACTGAAAAATGTAACTGGAACTACTTCAGAGACCATTAAAGTTATCATTCTAGGTAAGGACATGTAACAAAGACACATGCAAGTTGTTGATGCTCAGTCACCCAATTTTGATTTGAAATGAAAATTAATTGCCTGGCTTTCTTTTTCTTTTATAGACAAGCCTGGTCCACCAACTGGGCCTATCAAGATTGATGAAATCGATGCTACTTCAGTCGCCATTTCCTGGGAACCACCTGAATTGGATGGTGGGGCTCCACTGAGTGGTTATGTGGTAGAACAGCGTGACGCCCACCGTCCCGGATGGCTGCCAGTGTCTGAATCAGTAACAAGAACGACATTTAAGTTTACCAGACTCACTGAAGGGAATGAGTATGTGTTCCGTGTGGCTGCAACCAACCGCTTCGGGATCGGCTCTTACTTGCAGTCTGAGGTCATTGAATGTCGCAGCAGCATCAGTAAGTCCTTGGGCCCTTCCTCCATTCTCCCCACCTCTGATTCTGAATGTTAACAAGAACAAGTGTGTTTTTAATATACCCTGATATAAGTAAAAATTGGTCACAAAATTAACCCAGGGTCTTTCTAAGGTTTTTAAACCTCCTTTTCTTGGAGGTTTTCGACATGGTTAATTCTTTTTTTTTTTTTTAATGAAAGAGAGGAGGAGTTAGAGGGAAAAAAAAAAGAGGAGGGAAGGAAGATTGGCTATGTTAAAGTGAGAAAAAACAAAGAATGCTTTGCATGCTTAATAAATGCTTATAAAGTTAAAGAATATGAGGAACAGCAAGAAAAGTACAAAAATGAAAACAATGGAAAAACAGTCACAGGAGTCTTGTATACCATTATGAGTCTTTATTTTCAGTTATTCCCATTGCCACATTTCACCTCTGTCTTGCTGCAGATATTCCTGGACCTCCAGAAACATTACAGATATTCGACGTCTCCCGTGATGGCATGACACTTACCTGGTATCCGCCGGAAGACGATGGTGGCTCCCAAGTGACTGGGTATATTGTGGAGCGCAAAGAAGTGAGAGCAGACCGATGGGTCCGTGTGAACAAAGTACCAGTGACGATGACACGGTACCGTTCCACTGGCCTTATTGAAGGTTTAGAATATGAACACCGTGTCACAGCCATTAACACGAGAGGCACCGGAAAACCAAGTCGTCCTTCCAAACCCGTCGTTGCCATGGATCCAATTGGTAATACATTTTGTATAAGTCAAGTTTATTGAGGTATAATTTCATGTTGTAAATTTCATCCTTCTGAAATGTCTACGTCTGTAAGCTGTGAAAGCTGCAGTGTTGTACAAACACCACCACCATCAAAATACCGAACATTTCCATCAGCCCAGGAAGTTTGCTTGTCTCCCTTTGTCATCGATCCCCTTCCTACTCCAGCCTTGAGGAGCTTTTAGCAAATGACTTTCATAGTCTTCTCCTGAGCCTATTCCCCCCTCTGTAAAATGGGATTCCAGCTAAAATTTTAAAACAAGTTAATATTTCTGAAAGCACTTTAAAAACTGATGACAAATGTAAGAGTAGTAGTGACTGTAAATAAAGCACATTTAAGACAAAGGAAAAAACAAGAACTGTAAGTATTTTTAACTTACAAAATGAATGAAATTTTTACAAAACAAAAAATACTCTAATGCTAACCGTCCATGTTCCCGCAACTCAGGGGATTTATTAGGTGACACAGTTGATTTCTTCAATCTTGCAGCAACTTTAACAAGTTTGTTGTTGACTTATTCTTATTCCCAGCTCCTCCAGGAAAGCCACAAAACCCAAGAGTTACTGATACAACAAGGACATCCGTCTCCCTGGCCTGGAGTGTTCCAGAAGATGAAGGAGGATCTAAAGTCACAGGCTACTTGATTGAAATGCAAAAAGTAGATCAAGTTGAATGGACCAAATGTAACACCACCCCCACCAAGATTCGGGAATATACTCTAACACACCTACCTCAGGGCGCTGAGTACAGATTCCGTGTCCTAGCGTGTAATGCCGGTGGACCCGGGGAGCCTGCTGAGGTACCAGGAACAGTCAAAGTCACCGAAATGCTTGGTAAGACACACAGCCATTTTCTTTCTGCTGTAATTGCCTTAAGACTTATTTCCCCCCTGCAAAAAAAAAAAAAAGTTAATTTAATTGTAACCCTATCTTTTTCCCCCCAGAATATCCTGATTATGAACTTGATGAAAGATACCAGGAGGGTATCTTTGTAAGACAAGGTGGAGTCATCAGACTTACCATTCCAATCAAAGGAAAACCATACCCAATATGTAAATGGACCAAAGAAGGCCAAGATATCAGTAAGCGTGCCATGATTGCAACCTCTGAAACCCACACTGATCTTGTAATCAAAGAAGCGGTCAGGGATGATTCTGGCACTTATGACCTGGTTCTGGAAAACAAATGTGGCAAGAAGGCTGTTTACATCAAGGTCAGGGTGATAGGAAATCCTAACACTCCAGAAGGGCCACTTGAATATGACGACATACAAGCTCGCTCTGTCAGGGTCAGCTGGAGACCCCCAGCCGATGATGGTGGTGCCGACATCTTGGGTTACATCCTTGAGAGACGAGAAGTGCCTAAAGCCGCCTGGTACACCATTGACTCCAGAGTCCGAGGAACATCCCTGGTGGTAAAAGGCCTCAAAGAAAATGTGGAATACCATTTCCGTGTTTCAGCAGAAAACCAGTTTGGCATAAGCAAACCCTTGAAATCTGAGGAACCAGTCATACCAAAAACACCACTGAGTAAGTGCTCTCCCAACCACAGCATTGCAAAAATTCTCCCAGCCCTCTTTGGTTTCGAAGTGAAAGCCATCAGCTTACAAGGCCTGGGGCTGTGCACTAACACATGTGTGTTCTCCATGTATATCCTTAGATCCTCCAGAGCCTCCGAGCAATCCTCCAGAAGTACTTGATGTGACCAAGAGTTCTGTCAGCCTGTCCTGGTCCCGGCCGAAAGACGACGGTGGTTCCCGAGTCACGGGCTACTACATTGAACGCAAGGAGACATCAACAGACAAGTGGGTCCGGCACAACAAGACTCAGATAACAACCACAATGTACACCGTCACGGGGCTGGTTTCGGATGCTGAGTATCAGTTCCGCATCATCGCCCAGAATGATGTTGGCCTGAGTGAGAGCAGCCCAGCTTCGGAACCAGTTATTTGCAAAGATCCATTTGGTAAGAAGAGAATTTCTGAAGGGGTTATAAGTGAAGGGGCAAGCCATCTCTGGTCTATTTCTTTTATTTCAGCAGTGCAGCTGATTTCCCTCTTCCATTGTTTTTTAAAATATTTCAGATAGGCCAAGCCAACCTGGAGAACTTGAGATTCTTTCAATATCCAAAGACAGTGTCACTCTGCAGTGGGAGAAACCTGAGTGTGATGGTGGCAAGGACATCCTTGGATACTGGATTGAATATAGACAATCTGGAGACAGTGCCTGGAAGAAGAGCAACAAGGAACGCATCAAGGACAGGCAGTTCACAATAGGGGGTTTGCTGGAAGCTACTGAATATGAATTCAGGGTTTTCGCTGAGAACGAGGCTGGGCTTAGCAGACCTCGAAGAACTGCTATGTCTGTAAAGACAAAACTAACATGTAAGTAGCTGTTAGGCCTCTGGTCATAATTTATACACTAAGTAACATGTTAGGGCTGATCCTTCCTCTGTACAAAGTAGATCTCCAAAAAGTCTTATTGGCGAGTTAGTGTTTGGAAAGAGTCGCTCACTCTGGCATACACACACACAGGGGGTAGTGGATAGGTTCCACAGGAAGCCATTCCAAGCACATAACCTCAGTCGATGTTGGCTGCAGTATACTGAGGCATTCCTAGAGCAGCATCTTCTTCAATTGTAATGGGTTTTTTTGCAGTTACTAATAGGACTTCAAGGGTCAAACAAATGTACCCCACTTCAGTGATCCTGAGTAAGGACAAAGATACTACATATTTATAGAGAGAATTCCTATTTGCCCAAAACTCTATACATCCCAACCATAAAGAGAAGTCCCTCTGCAGAGTGAGGTGCTCACTGAATCCCCATTTTCCATATGACCCCAGGAAAATCACTGCAAAGAGTTTTTAAGAATTAGACTCAAGTAAATCATGGTCTCTAATAAAGTCTTAGTCAGTAGGATAAATTCAGTCCTGGTATTCAAGGACAGAGGATTATCAAATCAGTGTAAGAATAATGCATTAATACTATCTTTCACATCGTTCAGCTGGAGAGGCCCCAGGAGTACGCATAGAAATGAAGGATGTCACCACCAAATTGGGTGAAGCTGCTCAACTCTCCTGCCAGATCGTTGGAAGGCCTCTTCCTGACATTAAGTGGTACCGGTTTGGTAAGGAGCTCGTACAAAGCCGGAAGTACAAAATGTCTTCAGATGGACGCACGCATACCCTGACAGTAATGACAGAGGAACAAGAAGATGAGGGTGTTTATACCTGCATAGCTACTAATGAGGTTGGAGAGGTAGAAACCAGTAGTAAGCTTCTCCTGCAAGCAACACCACAGTTCCATCCTGGTTACCCACTGAAAGAGAAATACTATGGTGCTGTGGGTTCAACACTTCGACTTCATGTCATGTACATTGGTCGCCCAATACCTGCCATCACTTGGTTCCACGGCCAGAAACTTATGCAAAACACAGAGAACACCACTATTGAAAACACTGAGCACTACACCCATCTCGTCATGAAGAACGTGCAGCGTAAGACTCATGCTGGGAAATACAAGGTTCAGCTCAGCAATGTTTTCGGAACCGTCGATGCCATCCTTGATGTTGAAATACAAGGTATTTTCTTTCCACTTTCAGTGTTGTTTGTTTGTTTGTTTGTTTGTTTAATTTTCAAAGCAAAAACGATCTTGGGAGACACACTAGAGAAACCACTACCGTTGTATTTTCCCCCAACAGATAAACCAGACAAACCCACAGGACCCATTGTGATTGAGGCTCTATTAAAGAACTCGGTAGTGATCAGCTGGAAGCCACCGGCAGACGATGGAGGCTCCTGGATCACCAATTATGTGGTGGAGAAATGCGAGGCCAAGGAAGGGGCTGAATGGCAATTGGTGTCTTCAGCCATCTCGGTGACGACCTGTAGGATTGTGAACCTCACAGAAAATGCTGGCTACTACTTCCGGGTGTCGGCTCAGAACACTTTTGGCATCAGTGAACCTCTAGAGGTGTCCTCGGTAGTGATCATTAAGAGTCCGTTTGGTGAGTACAGCCTCTTGCACAACCTCTACAATCTTCACATGGCAAAGCTCCTCACATAAAAATGTCATTACATCAAACTCTTTCAACAGAAATAAATTTTGGAAGGAAAGAGCAAAGATTCAGGTAAAGCCCAAGAACCGTTTATGTCACTTCAACAGAATTTGTGCATATCTAAAAGGGCAAATACAAGATGGCGACAGTAGGTTTACCGGTATTTGGAAAAAATATAATTCATAAATGAAAATATAAGAATAAACTCTGTTTTGTGTACTTACAACTGTAAACCTGCTTTTGTCCACCCCTGGATATGCCCTAACGCTTCTTCTTTAAAAAGGAACTTTTCATTTTGATAACTTTTTAGCACAAAATAATCAATTCATTTTTCTAGAATAGCTATTCTTAATATAGCTGTTCATTCATAACACCTTATTTTTCAAAAATAGGCTTTTAATAAAGCTGCCCATTTCGCCTCATGACTCAAATCCTTTTTATCTGTTTGTTTTAAATAGAAAAGCCAACTGCTCCTGGCAAGCCCACCATTACTGCTATCACGAAAGATTCTTGTGTTGTGGCTTGGAAGCCACCTGCCAGCGACGGTGGTGCAAAGGTTAGAAATTACTACCTCGAGAAGCGTGAGAAGAAGCAGAATAAATGGATTGCAGTGACAACAGAAGAAATTCGAGAAACTGTCTTCTCAGTTAAAAACCTTATTGAAGGTCTTGAATACGAGTTCCGTGTGAAGTGTGAAAACCTAGGTGGGGAAAGCGAATGGAGTGAAATATCAGAACCTGTCACTCCCAAATCTGATGTTCCAATTCAGGCACCACACTTCAAAGAGGAACTAAGAAATCTAAATGTCAGATATCAGAGCAATGCTACTTTGGTCTGCAAAGTGACTGGACATCCAAAACCTGTTGTGAAATGGTACAGACAAGGCAAAGAAATCATTGCAGATGGATTAAAGTACAGGATTCAAGAGTTCAAGGGTGGCTACCATCAGCTCATTATTGCAAGTGTCACGGATGACGATGCCACAGTTTACCAAGTCAGAGCCACCAACCAAGGGGGATCTGTGTCTGGCACTGCCTCCTTGGAAGTGGAAGGTAAGAACAAATTAGTAAACATAAGTTTGATGCTAGATGATACATTTTTAATTGGAAGGGGGCTGTTGCACTTACATAGTGTTAAGTATTGCTAAATTATATTCTTTTTCCTTCTATTCTGATACAGTTCCAGCTAGGATACACTTGCCTAAAACTCTTGAAGGCATGGGAGCTGTTCATGCTCTCCGAGGTGAGGTGGTCAGCATCAAGATCCCTTTCAGTGGCAAACCAGATCCCGTGATCACCTGGCAGAAAGGACAAGATCTCATTGACAACAATGGCCACTACCAAGTTATTGTTACAAGATCTTTCACATCACTTGTTTTCTCCAATGGAGTGGAGAGAAAAGACGCTGGTTTCTATGTGGTCTGTGCTAAAAACAGGTTTGGAATTGATCAGAAGACAGTTGAACTGGATGTGGCTGATGTTCCTGACCCACCCAGAGGAGTCAAAGTTAGTGACGTCTCACGAGATTCTGTCAACTTAACCTGGACTGAGCCAGCCTCCGACGGTGGCAGTAAAATCACCAACTACATCATTGAGAAATGTGCCACTACTGCCGAAAGATGGCTCCGGGTAGGGCAGGCCCGGGAAACACGTTACACCGTGATCAACTTATTTGGAAAAACAAGTTACCAGTTCCGTGTAATCGCTGAAAATAAATTTGGCCTGAGCAAGCCTTCTGAGCCCTCAGAACCAACCATAACCAAAGAAGATAAGACCAGAGTTATGAACTATGATGAAGAAGTAGATGAAACCATGGAAGTTTCCATGACTAAAGCTTCTCACTCTTCAACCAAAGAACTGTATGAGAAATATATGATTGCGGAAGATCTTGGGCGTGGTCAGTTTGGAATCGTCCACCGTTGTGTTGAAACATCCTCGAAAAAGACATACATGGCTAAATTTGTTAAAGTCAAAGGGACCGATCAGGTGTTGGTAAAGAAGGAAATTTCCATTCTAAATATCTCAAGGCACAGAAACATCTTATACCTCCATGAATCATTCGAGAGCATGGAGGAATTAGTTATGATATTCGAGTTCATATCAGGACTTGACATATTTGAACGCATTAACACAAGTGCTTTTGAACTTAATGAAAGAGAAATTGTAAGTTACGTTCGCCAGGTCTGTGAAGCTCTTGAGTTCTTACACAGTCATAATATTGGACATTTTGACATTAGACCAGAAAATATCATCTACCAAACAAGAAGGAGCTCCATCATTAAAATCATAGAATTTGGTCAAGCCCGTCAGCTGACACCAGGGGACAACTTTAGGCTTCTGTTCACTGCCCCTGAATACTATGCACCTGAAGTCCACCAGCATGATGTTGTCAGCACAGCCACAGACATGTGGTCACTTGGAACACTGGTGTACGTGCTGTTGAGTGGTATCAATCCATTCTTGGCTGAAACTAACCAACAGATCATTGAGAACATCATGAATGCTGAGTATACTTTTGATGAGGAGGCATTCAAAGACATCAGCCTCGAAGCCATGGATTTCGTTGACCGGCTGTTAGTGAAAGACAGAAAATCTCGCATGACAGCATCTGAAGCACTCCAGCACCCATGGCTGAAGCAGAAGACAGAAAGAATCAGGACTAAAGTTATCAGAACATTAAAACACCGGCGTTACTACCACACTCTGATCAAGAAAGACCTCAACATGGTTGTGTCAGCAGCCCGGATCTCCTGTGGTGGTGCAATTCGTTCTCAGAAGGGAGTGAGTGTCGCTAAAGTTAAAGTAGCATCCATTGAAATTGGCCCAATCTCTGGGCAGATAATGCATGCAGTTGGCGAAGAAGGAGGATATGTCAAATATGTCTGCAAAATTGAAAATTATGACCAGTCTACCCAAGTGACCTGGTACTTTGGTGTCAGACAGCTGGAGAGCAGTGAGAAATATGAAATCACCTATGATGATGGAGTGGCGACCATGTACGTCAAAGACATTACCAAATTCGATGACGGTACCTACAGATGCAAAGTAGTCAATGACTACGGTGAAGACAGTTCTTACGCAGAGCTATTTGTTAAAGGCGTGAGAGAAGTTTATGACTATTACTTCCGTAGAACCATGAAGAAAATGAAGCGCAGAACAGATACCATGAGACTCCTGGAAAGGCCGCCAGAATTTACCCTGCCTCTCTATAACAGAACAGCTTATGTGGGTGAAAATGTCCGGTTTGGAGTGACTATAACTGTCCACCCAGAGCCTCGTGTAACATGGTATAAATCAGGTCAGAAAATCAAACCAGGCGATGATGACAAGAAGTACACATTTGAGTCTGACAAGGGCCTTTACCAATTAACCATCAACAGTGTAACAACAGATGATGATGCTGAATACACCGTGGTGGCAAAGAACAAATACGGCGAGGACAGCTGCAAAGCCAAGCTGACGGTAACCCCACACCCACCTCCAACAGACACAACCTTGAGACCCATGTTCAAACGGCTCCTGGCAAATGCAGAATGCCAAGAAGGCCAAAGTGTCTGCTTTGAGATCAGAGTTTCTGGCATCCCCCCGCCAACATTAAAGTGGGAGAAAGATGGTCAGCCACTGTCCCTCGGGCCTAACATTGAAATTATCCACGAAGGCTTGGATTATTATGCTTTGCACATCCGGGATACTTTGCCTGGAGACACTGGTTACTATAGGGTCACAGCCACAAACACAGCTGGATCCACCAGCTGCCAAGCTCACCTCCAAGTGGAACGCTTGAGGTACGTCAAACAAGAATTCAAGAGTAAAGAGGAGCGTGAACGACACGTACAAAAGCAAATTGACAAGACACTAAGAATGGCTGAAATTCTTTCTGGAACAGAAAGTGTACCACTGACACAGGTAGCCCAGGAGGCTCTGAGAGAAGCTGCCATCCTTTACAAACCAGCGGTGAGCACCAAGACTGTAAAGGGGGAGTTCCGACTTGAGACCGAAGAAAAGAAGGAGGAGAGAAAACTCCGTATGCCCTATGAAATACCAGAGCCACGCAAGCACAAACAGACCGTCATAGAAGAAGACCAACGCATTAAGCACTTTGTGCCTATGTCTGACATGAAATGGTACAAGAAGATACGTGATCAATATGAAATGCCTGGGAAAATTGACCGAGTGGCACAGAAAAGACAGAAGCGCATCCGCCTTTCAAGATGGGAACAGTTCTACGTGACGCCTCTTCCCCGCTTCACGGATCAATACAGACCTAGATGGCGTATTCCGAAGCTGACCCAAGATGATCTTGAGATGGTGAGACCAGCCCGCCGGCGTACACCTTCTCCTGACTATGCTTTCTACTACCGACCTAGAAGGCGTTCTCTTGGTGACATCTCAGATGAAGAATTACTCCTTCCCATTGATGACTACTTGGCCATGAAAAGAACAGAGGAAGAGAGACTGCGTCTTGAAGAAGAGCTTGAATTAGGTTTTTCAGCTTCACCCCCAAGCCGAAGCCCTCCACGTTTTGAGCTTTCTAGTCTGCGTTACTCTTCACCACAAGCTCATGTCAAGGTGGAGGAAACAAGAAAAGACTTCAGATATTCAGTATATCACATCCCAACGAAGGCTGAGACCAGCACGAGTTACGCAGAGCTGCGGGAACGGCACGCCCAGGCCTCGTACAGGCAGCCCAAACAACGGCAGAGGATCATGGCTGAGAAAGAGGACGAAGAGTTGCTTCGGCCGGTTGCGACCACCCAGCGTCTCTCAGAATACAAAAGCGAGCTTGACCACATATCGAAGGAACAAAAGTCTAAAAAGAAATCAAGACGACAGAAAGAAGTGACAGAAATTACAGAAATTGAGGAAGAATACGAAATCACAAAACGTGCTCAAAGACAGTCATCGTCCTCTGCGTCTAGACTACTGAGACGACGGCGCTCCCTGTCTCCAACTTACATTGAATTAATGAGGCCGGTGTCCGAGCTGATCCGATCCCGTCCGCCGCCGGCTGAGGAGTATGAAGATGACACAGAAAGAAGGTCTCCTACTCCAGAGAGAACTCGCCCACGTTCCCCCAGCCCCGTGTCCAGTGAAAGATCACTCTCAAGATTTGAGAGATCGGCAAGATTTGATATCTTTTCCAGATATGAGTCCATGAAAGCTGCTTTAAAGACTCAGACGACATCAGAAAGGAAGTATGAAGTTTTGAGCCAGCAGCCTTTTACCCTGGACCATGCCCCACGAATCACACTGAGAATGCGCTCCCACAGGGTACCCTGTGGCCATAATACACAGTTTATCTTAAACGTTCAGTCTAAGCCAACTGCCGAAGTTAAATGGTACCACAATGGTGTAGAACTCCAGGAGAGCAGTAAGATCCGTTACACCAACACAAGTGGGGTCCTGACCCTGGAAATTCTGGACTGTCATATTGATGACAGCGGAACCTACCGTGCTGTGTGCACCAACTACAAAGGGGAAGCTTCTGACTATGCGACCTTGGACGTAACAGGAGGGGATTACACCACCTACGCTTCCCGCCGCAGAGACGAGGAAGTCCCCCGATCCATTTTCCCTGAGCTGACAAGAACAGAGGCATATGCAGTTTCATCGTTCAAGAAGACATCTGAGATGGAAGCTTCTTCTTCGGTCAGAGAAGTAAAATCCCAGATGACAGAGACGAGGGAAAGCCTCTCCTCATATGAACACCACGCATCTGCAGAAATGAGAAGGGCTGCCGTAGAAGAAAAGTCACTGGAAGAAAAATCCACGCACAGAAAGATCAAGTCCACTTTGGCAGCCAGGATTCTAACCAAGCCAAGGTCCATAACTGTCTCCGAAGGAGAGTCCGCGAGGTTTTCTTGCGACACAGATGGTGAGCCAGTACCAACTGTGACCTGGCTGCGTGGAGGACAAGTGATCGGTGCTTCCACCCGCCACCAAGTGACAACCACAACCTACAAATCGACCTTTGAGATCTCTTCAGTCCAGGCTTCCGATGAGGGCAGCTACAGCGTGGTGGTGGAAAACAGTGAAGGGAGGCAAGAAGCACAGTTTACTCTGACTGTTCAAAAGTCCAGGGTTACCGAAAAGGCTGTGACATCACCACCAAGGGTCAAATCCCCAGAGCCCCGGGTGAAATCCCCGGAAGCAGTTAAGTCCCCAAAACGAGTGAAATCCCCAGAACTGGTGACTTCTCCCCCAAAAGCAGTATCACCCACAGAGACAAAACCCACAGTCACAGAGAAAGTTGGGCAGCTGCCAGTCTCTGGCCCGCCCAAGGTAGCTCAGGCCCTGAAAGCAGAAGCTGCCAAAGACATCGTGAAGCTGACCTGTGCAGTCGAAAGTAGTGTATTATGTGCAAAAGAAGTCACCTGGTACAAAGATGGCAAGAAACTGAAGGAAAATGGGCACTTCCAATTTCATTATTCAGCAGATGGTACCTATGAGCTCAAAATCCATAACCTCACTGACTCCGATTGCGGAGAATACGTTTGTGAGATTTCTGGTGAAGGTGGAACTTCCAAAACTAACTTGCAGTTTACGGGACAGGCCTTTAAGAGCATCCAGGAGCAGGTGTCAAGCATATCAGCAACTAAGAAATCAGCTCAGAAAACTGTTGAGTCAACAGAAACCAAGAAAACAGCTGAGTCTACAGAAACCAAGAAATCAGCTGAGAAAACTACAGAGTTGATAGAAACCAAGAAATTGGCTCAGAAAACTGCTGAGTCAACAGAAATCAAGAAATCAGCTGAGAAAACTGCTGAGTTGACAGAAACCAAGAAAACTGAAACAAAAGCTCCTGAGCCAATATCCTCAATGCCAGTAATTGTTACTGGGCTGCAGGACACAACTGTTTCTTCAGACAGCATTGCTAAATTTGCAGTGAAAGCTGCTGGAGAACCCTGGCCGACTGTCATCTGGACAAAGGATGGAAAGGTAAATAGTTCATAAATGTCCTTTAATTTTTATCTTCCCCAAAATTAACCTTTTCCTTCATCCTCATCTCCCAAATAAAGTTGAAAATTAAATCACTTTTTAAAACTCAAATATCTTGCATTCTACAGGCTATCACACAAGGAGGTAAATATAAACTCTCTGAAGACAAAGGAGGATTCATCTTAGAAATTCATAAGACTGATACTTCTGACAGCGGGCTGTATACTTGTACAATAACAAACTCAGCTGGATCTGTGTCCTCTAGCTGCAAATTAACCATAAAAGGTAGGTTGGCTTTGGTTCCTACCAACCGTTTTCAGAAAACGTTTCTACACACTCCCTTACACACCCATATGCACACACAAGAAAGTATTATCATGTTTCCAAATTCCAGAATACCACCTGTACACAAATTAGCATATGCTTTTATAGACACATAAAAATTACTTATTAAGTACCTAACTGTATGTGGAGTTACATAAAATTCTTTAGGGCCAGCCCCTGCTCCCAGGAATGTTTAAAGTTAAGCGAATATACAAAATGGTACTTTTTCCTTAAACCTTCACTTTTGCTAAGTTAATGGAAGAGCTTTACCAGTTTTCCCAATTAAAATTAGTTTGCTGTATCTCAATTGACTAAACCATCATTCATTTTTAATTAATCAAAACACACACCTCTCCTAAATTCTTTCACTATTGTTTTCAAGACTTTTTTTCCCCTAAGTCATAAGAATCATCTTCAGTTCCGTTTAGTTTAAAGAATCACTACACTGATCTCAAAAGTCAAACATGGCAGTTTTCCAAGACTGGGACTGAGAGTGAATCAGGTGTTACCGACACTGCATGCAGAAGTCAACATTTTTTTTCCTTTGTATATTGTTCATGTGCAGAATCTAGAGGATAGGGTGGGGTCTCTTTCCAATTAAGCTTGCCTTACAGAGATTTCCCTTTTAGCTGTAAAAGACACTGAGACACAGAAAGTATCTACACAAAAGACTTCTGAAATTACATCCCAAAAGAAGGCAGTTGTCCAAGAGGAAATTGCCCAAAAAGCCTTAATTTCTGAAGAAATCAAGAAGTCAGAGGTGAAATCTCAAGAAAAGTTAGCCCTCACAGAGGAAGCTTCGAAGGTTATGATTTCTGAAAAAGTCAAGAAATCAGAAGCAGCCTCCCTGGAAAAATCCATTGTCCATGAAGAAGTCACTAAAACATCACAGGCATTGGAAGAAATCAGAACTCAAGCTGAAATTAAAGCCTTTTCCACGCAGATGAGCATAACAGATGGTCAGAAAGTGACTTTGAAAGCCAACATCGCTGGTGCCACTGATGTGAAGTGGGTACTGAATGGAGTCGAGCTCACTAACTCCGAGGAGTACAGGTACGGCGTCTCCGGCAGCGACCAGACCCTAACCATCAAGCAGGCAAGTCACAGAGATGAAGGGATCCTCACCTGCATTGGCAAAACCAGTCAAGGAATTGTCAAGTGTCAGTACGACTTGACCTTGAGCGAAGAACTCTCAAACGCACCAGCCTTCCTCTCACAGCCCAGGTCTCAAAATGTTAACGAAGGACAAAGTGTCCTCTTTTCTTGTGAAATCAGTGGCGAGCCCTCCCCTGACATTGAATGGTTTAAAAACAACCAACCGGTAAGTTTTAACTATGAATTTATTATCGAAGAAAATTTTAAGCACTACACCTACTCCTGCAGAGCTCAAAGAAACACTTATTTTACTCCTCTTTAGATTTCGGTTTCTTCAAATGTCAGCGTAAGTCGCTCCAGAAATGTATATTCTCTGGAGATCCACAGCGCATCAGTAAGTGACAGTGGGAAGTACACAATTAAGGCCAGAAATTTCCGTGGCCAGTGTTCAGCTACTGCTTCCTTAACGGTCCTTCGTAAGTACATCTTTGCCATTTTCGTTATTTGTTAAGGCCTTTATGTGGGTTTTTTTTTTCTTTTTTGTTTTTTGTTTTTTGTTTTTAGTTTTGGCCTTTGTTTTCTGAGCCTAGCAAACTCAGGAGCCTCGTTAAATTCCATGGGCAAGAGGCACAGGCCTCCTGTGTAAATTCATTCTTCCCATCAGTTTCTTCACAGCTCAACAGAAAAGCATGGACAACTTAACTTTCTCATTCTTCCCATAAGTTTCTTTATAGCTCAACAGAAGCATGGACTAGTTAACTTTCAAAGCAAAGTTGCCAACTGCCCTGTTACATCTATTTTCAGAATGCACAATATATAAATTACCTTCCATATGCCTAATCATTTTTCTCCTAGTGATTCTAGTACCTGCATGTAATGTGATGATAGAAACATAAGGAATCGTTTCTTGGAGACACTGAGCTAGCTCTTGACAAATGTATGTATCGATGTATCTGCTTATGCTTCCACAGCAAATGGGGTTACGTTTCTGTGTGTGTTTAAGTTTGCCATCTCTGTAAGTCACTGTCGGATGTCACACATTAACCAGATGTCATTGATGTTCACTGTATCTGCTATGCTCCACAGCTCTAGTTGAAGAACCTCCCAGAGAGGTAGTATTGAGGACAAGTGGCGACACGAGCTTGCAAGGAAGCTTCTCGTCTCAGTCAGTCCAAATGTCTGCCTCTAAGCAGGAGGCGTCCTTCAGCAGTTTCAGCAGCAGCAGCGCTAGCAGCATGACTGAAATGAAATTTGCAAGCATGTCCGCCCAAAGCATGTCCTCCATGCAAGAGTCTTTTGTAGCAATGAGTTCCAGCAGTTTTATGGGAAAATCTAGTATGACACAACTGGAAAGCTCAACTAGTAGAATGCTTAAAGCAGGCGTACGAGGTGAGCAATAAAACTACTGGTAGCGGTAGACAATCTTAGTAGCGTGGGCTAGTTCTTTAATTCATACATTTCAGTAGAAAGCAAATCATTATTTTTTCCACAATCCTAAAACTTTTTTGTTGTCATTGTTGTTCCCTAAAGGAATTCCACCTAAAATTGAGGCTCTTCCCTCTGACGTCAGCATTGATGAGGGCAAAGTTCTAACAGTAGCCTGTGCTTTTACTGGTGAGCCCACCCCAGAAATAACATGGTCGTGCGGTGGAAGGAAAATCCAAAGTGAAGAACAGGGGAGATTCCATATTGAAAACACAGAGGACCTGACGACTCTGATCATCACGGACATACAGAAACAGGATGGTGGAGTTTACACCCTGAGCTTAGGGAATGAATTTGGATCTGACACTGCTACTGTGAATATAAATATTCGCTCCATATAAGAGGGCCTGCGCTCTCATACTCATCCTTAACCTTTCACAAATGATTCACATGGACTAATCTTTCTGATCTGTAAATATTAAGAAAAAAGTAGTTTTGTATCAACTTCAATGAGTCAAAGTTCAAAATATGCATTTCAATCTTTTCTAATTGTTGACCTAAGAATATTATACATTTTCTAGAGACATGTACATACTGTATATAGCCGGATTCACGGTTATAAAGTTTTGTACCTTTATTTTATGACATTTTACAGTGTAACTTTGGAAACTAACTGTTGGTAGGAGAAAGTTTCTCATGGGACGAATACCCTGCTCAACACTTAACCAATCTTTGTGCCTCAACATAACGTTGATGTCTAAGTTTGCCTCAGCGGGTTGAGAAATTCCCCGTTGAAGACGTCCTAGTCACCTAAGAGATCGTGCTGTGCACATGCCCTGCCTGTGCACCAATACCTGCGGAATCAGAAATGTAAGGCATTGGTGATGTTTGCATCTACCCTCCTGTAAGCAACACTTTAACGTCTTACATTTTCTCTGATGATGTCACACTGAAAATTATCATGACTTAAATGTTACCAGAGCAAAGTGTAACGGCCAGCACTTTGTTCGCTCATTTCACACCGCCTCTGACCATAGAGAGTGCCTGGGTAGCTTGGAAAAGTAACATCACCTGGCCATCCCCTCATTTAACCAAGCTGTTCAAGCGTTCCTATGTCAGAGCGGTGCCCACTCTTGGAGGTCATGGGGTGCAGCCAACGCCTTCGTGTGGTAGTTCTAAATTTAAATTACCCTGAGAAACTGGGGCAACTAAGCAATGAGCCGCAGCAAAAAAAAAAAAATAACAACAAACAAAATCAAGCTGTCGTTAAACTAAAAGCAACAACGTTACTAACTGCCCAAAATATCAATTTGATATAGTTCTTTTCATGCAAGTATAAATTCAGTTGTTAGTTATAATTGTTGGACCTCCTTGAGATAGTAACAACAAAATAAAGCAAGCTATCTGCACCTCAAAATGTGTGGTTGGTTGTTTTCTGTGAAATTCTGGGGTTGGGAGGTAGTGCCATCACAAATCACAGGACACATCATAAGATAAAGCATCTCAAGTTCAAAATAGCCTATGTTCGTAAGTTCATTAAATATTTAAATTATTGTGCTGAATGTATTCAAGCATTTTTTAAACATAGGTGTAATTCTCATGAATAAATTTATCTTCAAAAGTTAATAAAACTTCCCCAAAATAATAGATAAAATCTTCTAATCTCATCAAAAAAAAGTATTGTTATGGGAGCCGATTCAACTAAATCTATGAAAGATGCTAAACATCTATAATATCTTGCGCTGAACACCACACAGACCACAAAGATGGACAGGATGCTACAGACCTTGCCCCTCAAGGAGTGTGGTGAAGAGAAAGTGACAGCCTCAAGGCACAGGATTAATTTTGCGCATGACTACTGACCACAGCAGCTCCAAAATGAGATAGAACAAATAAAGGCCCTAAAATCTAAAAACCTTGTTTTAAATGCTACAGCATCACGCTATTTAAAACAACTGGTCTATACTGGTCTATACATTATAATAATAAAATGCCTAGTGCCAGAAATATCTGTATTTATCCACTTGCAATTATAAACCTATAAAGTTGATTCTTTGCCCAAATTACCTCCTAAATGTAAGTACAATTTACAAATGTAAATAACAGTACAATTACTTCTAATCGTAAGTGCAAATGACCAAAGCTTAAGCAAGTGTACTGTCAAATTTTATTCTCCAAAAGAAAACCTTGGGTCTTCAGTAATTTATTCAGCAAGTACTGTCTTAAGACAGATTCCCTAAAGCAGAATATTTGAGGCATTGCTATCAGGAAAAAATGGAGGGAGGGAGGCCAGGCAGAGGAAGAAAGGGAAGACTGAACGCGACCTCAGCAGGGGCTTCAGCCTGATCCTACAGAGGGTGGTGGGGTTTGGGGAAGTAACCTCCCAGGTGAGGTCGGGGTGGGGGGTGGGGGGCGGGGGCTTTGGCCACAGCAATCTCTGCAGACTGGGGCAGCTAAATAGACTGTACCCCAGAAACAAGGTCAGGTACACATAACCTGGGGGAATTCGAGGTGCCAACAGCACCCACACTACACCATCTAACAACTTGAAATGCCTATTCTTACTTTAAAGTGAGAGAGGCAGGACTTACTGATTCCTGAGGATGATTCCCAGCACTGACATGCTAATATTTAAACAAGTCCTGTCCCTGATTGAGGTGCAGTCCCTGCTGATGAGAATTTAAAACTGAAAGGATTCCGCACTTCCGTGGTCGCAATTCCCAGGCTCTGAGATCCTGAGTCGCCCAGGGAGAAAGGGGCGGGGAGAAAGGGGCGCGGCAACGATCCACCCAGAATGGAGGTCGTCCCTACAGGCAAAGCCTGGCGGGAAAGCACAGGGACTGGAAACGCGGCTCCATTTGGACACGTGGGCCCAAGTGAAAGGATTACCTACGGAGGATCCTGGAAGTTCGTCAGAGGCAGTGCAGCCGTAACGGACGAGAACTCCTACGGGGGTCACCAGGCATCCTCCTTTCCCAAGCTTCTCGGAGACTAGTGCTCCGCGCCAGTGTGGGTGGTGGGATAGGCGTGGGGGGGGGGGGCGGTTCCTGCTCCACCCCGCCCCACCTCCAGCGATTCTTGTAGTTTACCCGCATCACTATTTTTCCAATTCAAGCCACCTTTTCTCTCTCGGTGTCTGCTGGGGGCGACAGAGAGCCGCAAGCCGGGCTTCCTTGTTCCAACCAATCCAAGGACAAAACCCATGAGAAATCTTCACTCTCCTCCTGCCCGTCTTTTTGCTGAATCCTTCCTGTCTTGTTTTATAAACCGCACAGCCTGGCTGCATGACAGGCAGCCTAATACAGGAATAACACATCCTCACTCAAAACCCAGAGTAACAAGCTGAAATCTAGGATTTACTAACTTGTGTGACCTGGGACAGGTTGCTGTACTTCTCCCTTCCTTGATGTTCTCATCCACAAAATGTAAATAACAGCAGCATTGACCTCACAGGGTTGTTGTCAGGATTCAAAAAGTTACTCCACATGAAACTTTTAGAGCAGTGCCTGGCACAACCCTGAGTAAGCACCACAGTTAGGGAGCAGAGAAGCAGCATTTTTGAGGGGAGGGAGAACAGGGCTCACCATCACTCGATGTGTTCGCTTGCTAGGGCTGCTGAAGCAAAGTACCACAGACCATAGGGGCTTATACACAGAAAGGCTAGAAGTCCAAAATGGAAGGGTCAGCAGGGTTTGTTCCTTCGGAGGGCTGTTAGGGAAGGAGCTGGTCCATGCTACTGTCTGGCTTTTAGGTGGTCACCTTCATGTGCCCACAGCATGCTCCCTGTCTGCATGTGTGGGTCCCAATTCCCCCTGTTTAGGACACCGGCATATTAGGATCTACCGTAGATTTACCTTATTTTAACTTTATGACCCGTGTAAAGACTCTATCTCCAAATAAAGCCACATCCTGAGGTACTGGGGACCTCAATATATCACTTGGGGGAGGACACCGTTCAACCCATAACACTAGATGTGATAGTCATGGGACAACACACTTTTAGAAGTAATTTGATGGGTTTTTGTAAAAGATGAATTTATCATTTCTGTTCAATAGTGTCTGATTATGCCAATGAACCACACAGAGGTAGGGAGGTAGGTAAATCAGAAACAGTAAAATAACAGGCTAAATCGGCAGTCTCCGTTGTGACTAGTTGAAGGATAAAGTTTTATGATTGTGTCCCAGGAAGAGAAAGTAATTCATATGTTTATTCTGCCTCAAATGTAATTTTGAGAAATTCAGGCAGAGGAAGTCTAGTTGCCTTGTAATAGGAGAAAATAGTGTGTGCTAGATACACAGAAGGACTTTTGAAAATAGATTGGCCCATCAATTTTTATCCTAAGGTTATAAAAAGTGGATACTTAGTTTTATGTTTTTGTTATGTCTGGGTCAATATTTCCCAAACTCTTCCTAAGGATGTTGGTAAATGCTCTGGGGTGGGGGGTGGGGGGAGTGTTCCACAGCCAAATAAACTTAAGACTTGTACTTCTTTTTTTCTTTTTATTTCATCATTCAATTACAGTTTACATTTAGTATTATTTTGTATTAGTTTCAGGTGTGCACCATAGTGGTTAGAAAATCACATACTTTAAAAGGTGTTCCCTCTGTATTTTCAGTACCCACCTGGCACCATACATAGTCATAACAATATTACTGACTACACTCCCTGCACTGTACCATATGTCCCAGTGACTACTTTGTCACTATCAAGTTGTGCTTCTTAATCCCTTCATCTCTGTCCCCCAGTTCCCCAGGCCCCCTCCTCTTTGGCAACCATCAGTCAGGACTTGGGCAGGGTAATCATACTCCTTTATGCAGGACTACTCAGAGCCTTTGATGAGCTGGCACGGGTTGATTTTCCAAAGAGATAACACAGTGCTCCCTGATCTTATCTGATGATGCAGCAGTTCTCGCTGGTGCCGTACACGATGCAGGCTGAGATGGGGGACAGAGGACAGAAATATGGAAGGTGTGAAGAGGGCTACCTCTCAGTAGAAGGAGTAACTGGATTATCACCTAAGAAATGAAAGTGCTATGACTATAAAAAAAAAAATCTAAAGTGTGTGAGAGCACATGGCCAGGGCATCCAATTCAGTCAGAGACATGGAGAACGTCAGGTTAGAGGAAGCTGCCTGTAAATGCTGTGACCTGCAGTGTGGGGTGAGGAGGTGCAGGACGAGGCTTTCAGGCGGAGGGACCTTTGCACCTGCAGGGGTCTGGTGACAAGGGAAGGAGAACAATACAGTCAAACAGAATTAGAAAAAAGAAAGGTTAGTAAGGCTGGTGCAAGAACCTCTGAAGGGCTGGCTGGTGAGAGGCAGGGCAATGTCGCCAGAAGTTTCATGTATCATGTTACAGACTTTGGGCTTTTCCCTAGGAGATAAGTTGAACCATGAAAGAGATCCAAGCAAACTAGTTACTTGATCAAATTTTAGTTTTACAAAGTTTTTAGCTATTCTGAGAAAGCTGTGACATTTATTTGTCATTCTGCATCAAAGGGCTTATTTCCTCCTGCGGGACACCACTCAGGAAGGAAGACTTCACCTACCACCAAACGTCTAGCCCACAGTGGCCCTGTAATTATAGCTTGATAAAGGCAGGCTGATAGACTCTCCAGGCACAGGAAGAGGGTGGGGGAGGCTGGGAGGGGCCCCTACCGCCCACGCCCTGCTCAGGGGCACTGCCTTCTCTGCGGAATTGGCAGTGGAGAAGTGGGCGAGTCTGGCACAGCAAGCCAAGTTCCCCTGAGGATGTGGTGTCAGGAAAGTGGCTCTTGGAGACAACTCCCCATTCACTCCTGCTCCATTTTAAGAAAAGGTAGAAAGCAGGTAAGAGGAGGGAGCAGATATACCAATGCTGTCCATCCAACCTGTCAGGGGTTCCCAGAAAAAGATAGCATGCCCTAAAAGTCAGGATTCCAAACCAGAAATGCATGCTTCTCCTAGGGTCTTTAAAAGTCTGAGTTCCCTGAGGTTATGTCCATGTCTATTTTCTTAGGTCATGATTCCTAGTTTTCATTTCATTCTGAAAAGTGCAAGTGATTCCGAAAGTTTAAGAAATATTGCCCCCCATGCTTCAGAGAAGGAGCAGACAGACAGATGCCTAAGCCATCTGAGCAATACCTACTCACGGCTCTCCATAGAAAGAGGCCGTTGGGAGCTCCACACTGGAAACCCCGCCAGGGCTCTGAGGCTCCGAATTCCTTTCCTTCTGCATCCAGCAGGGGCTGCTGTTAATGAGCCTCGTGGGGGTGTGTACCTGTCTAAGGGCCCTTGCAAACCAGCAGAGACTCAAAGACAAATACTTCTTGCTGAAGTCCCTGTGTTATAGAGGCAGTCCCTAAGGATGTGGGGGAGGGGGAGAGCAGTTCCTAGAGATGTGGAGGGCACCCTGTTTGCCACCAGTCTCGGCCTTAGAGAATAACAGGGGGACAGAACTCTTCTCTGTAATTGCAGTGCATAGAAGAGGCCAGGTACTGTTGACAGCCGGCTCCATCTGAGGCTACCGTAATGTTTGTAGATTGTCGTCAGGTGAGGCACACAGGTACTCCTCATTCCCCAACCGGCCCAGAGAAATATGGGGGTTAGGGGGGCGGGGATTTTGCCATCCCATCTCCACTCTCACTTTTCGGCCTAGAACTCAAATAAGTTGATGAGAAGGGACACCACCTGGCCCATCAGCCTGAGACCGGATGGGAGGCTGAAAAGCCCTGTCCTGATAAACGGATGGACCACTAAGGGGAAGAGAATGAGGCCTCTAATGGAGACATCCACCGGAAGGAAAGCTGA
Organism: Phyllostomus discolor; assembly: GCF_004126475.2. Classification (NCBI taxonomy): domain Eukaryota; kingdom Metazoa; phylum Chordata; class Mammalia; order Chiroptera; family Phyllostomidae; genus Phyllostomus; species Phyllostomus discolor. The sequence continues at coordinate 45,719,636 of NC_040906.2, forward strand.
AAGTGGCGAACAGTGAGCTCCATGGTCTTCGCATAACAGGCCCGTCACACGGTGAGCAGCAGAGCTACAACTAGAAGCCAGGTCTCCATGTGCCAGTGTGGTCTTGCCATCCTTTCACGACACCAAAAACCAAACCCGCTAGAGAGTGAGTGTGCAAGAGCTCACTGTGCTGGGAGGTGAGGGTTCTGTTCCACTTTCGGGGTCGCCAAAGCTCCGGGGCAGGGTAGACAACATCATCCGTTCAGGCCACGCCCCATAAAAAGGCCCCTCAGTTCCCGCTTAGCCAGTCCCTCCTCTCTGGAAGACAAGGCCAGAAATGCTGAACCTTTATTGGCCAGGAAGTAGGGTGCTTCTCTGCCCCCGCATGTCATGTCAATGGCCAGGGGTGGGAGGGCCAAAAGCTTCTGTAAAGAACATTACAGGGCTCTAAAGAAATTACAGGAAAGAACCTCCCCCATGGTCCGGAAGGAGGTATCCTGACAAAACAATCGTTTTGATTGTTCCTTGATCCTGGGTGGTGCTGAGACAGAGGGACGCCAGCCTCACGCTCCCGGATGTTCAAGGTGGGGACCACCGCCATGAGGAGGGAGGTGTGCGAGGGGGGGGCACTCCGTAGGCATCCAGAGAATGGGGTGCATTTGGTTTCATGTGTTTCTGTTTGAGACTAGGATGAGTAAATGTCTGACTTAAAATGAAATCTTTTTAAAAGAAACTGTCAAAGTAAGGACACATGTGAAGTGTTCTTGCAAGGATTATACCTTTCATTTGCCCGTAACACACAAGGTAGCTGTGAGAAAGAATTCAGAGCACAACCTTCAGCCCAGTGACCATTCTTTTGGACCCTTTCTTTCCCCGAGTTAGGAAGAGTGGAGTCTGGTGATGATGGTGACGGTGCTGAGCCTCTCTTCACCTGTGCTCCACATCAATCACCTGTAGCTATCAACCTGCTGATGTGCGCACACAGTACTAGTTTCATTTTCCATCCCTGTACGAAAACGTCATGACTTAGGACAGAAAACCACACAAGGAAGCAAAAGACAGGGTGTATGAATATGGACATTTGCCCTAATATCACCTCCAACAGTGCTCCTCAGAACTGAAAGAGCAGAGGAATCACCTGGAGATCTTATTCAAATACAGAATCTGTTCAGCAGATCTTGGGCAAGGGCCTGAGATTCTGCATTTCCTACAAGCTTTCAAATATAGCCGATGCTGCCAAGCCTCGGACCATGCCATTAAGGACCTGGAAAAATGTTCAGCCTTTCAGGCTGTGAGATGATGGCCCCAAACTTCAATGCTATATATACATACCTCTTCTTAAATATGTTTTCACCTCATTCACTGGTTCTCACTCAACCTTGGCTCCCCATCCAAGTTACTGGAAGCTTTAAAAATAAAATGCTAATGACTGAGCCCTGGCTGGTGTGGCTCAGTGGACTGAGTGCTGGCCTGCAAACCAAAGTATCGCTTGTTCAATTCCCAGTCAGGGCACATGAGTGGGTTGCAGACCAGGTCCCCCACTAGTGGGCACACGAGAGGCAACCACACATTGATGTTTCCCTCCCTCTCTTCTGCCTACCTTCCCCTCTCTCTAAAAATAAATAAAATCTTTAAAAAAAAGAAAAAAAGATTGATGACTGGGTCCCACCCCCCACCCCAAGATTCTGCTAGGGTTGATCTGAGTCAGCCTAGGCATCAGTAAGTTGAAATGATCCCAGGGGATTTCTGATATGCAGCCACTGTGGAGAACCCCTGACCTAGTCAAATAAAATGATCCACTTAATGTTTCCACTTAAAGGTTCAATATTACTTCTATCTTTTCTCACATTGTAGCACTAATTTTAATTTAGCCATCAGAGTTTGCATTTAAGTGTGCAGCAAACCATTTGTCATTGTTTTCGTTAAGTCCAGAGTTATCCCTTCCTTAAACTTTCAAAACACATTGTACTTAAATTTTTCTCATCAACATGGCAAATTTATTAACATTTTTCCCCACACTGTTGACATGGCTCAGTTTTATTGATTTATAAAATTGCTACAATACTTGAAACAAGCAAAGTTTTCATATCAAAAATATAAACTACACCTTTTGGCATTTAAAAGAGAAAAAGGAATACTCACAAAATAAGTATACATATATTTTTGAATGAAATTTATTTTTCCCCTGGAAATAAAAATCCTACTCTAAAAATGTTTCCAAATTAAAGTGCTTAGTTATATCAATTTAAAACCATATTTTCTATTAGGTTACTTAGCTTATTTAGAGATTAGCTTTTCCATCAATTTCAGTATTTCCAACTTATTTAACTTCTAAAGTTACAAACTGTTCATTTATATACCCACAAACTCGCTGTAAGAACCATCATATATATCAGTTATGACTAACCAAAAATAAAAACATTTAAATGGCAAAAAATGTTTATGTTTTCAATAATATTTATATGAACAGATAGTTATTTTGAAACAATCGTATTTTCTAATGCTTGCTCAGTCATGTTGAAGTTAAAATAATAGTTGGCATGCAAATGTGAATAATAAATAAGATTCAACTAAATGATGAAAATTTAGAAAAGCCAATTATAGCTAAGATATTCAATGTATCTAAACTATTAAAAATAAAGCAATAAGTGTTAAATGCACTCAAGAATTAGGAGCAAAGGTGAATACTAGCAACATAGCACTTAGTTAAGTGGTCAATGAATATTAACTGAACAAAAATTGTTCAGAAAGGTTAATAAACATATAAGCAACCCTAATGAAATGCCCCCCTGAACTCACCACCATTCTTAAGTGATTTTTTTTCTTTTCCAAAACAGTCCACCAAATATAGAGATATTAAAGAGGCTATTTATGGGGAGGGGCACTCTGTAATCAATAAAAAAAGGAGAAAAGAGACCTGGCTGGCGTAGCTCAGTGGATTGAGCTCGGGCTGCAAACCAAAGCATCGCAGGTTCGATTCCCAGTCAGGGCACATGCCTGGGTTGCAGGCCACGGCCCCCAGCAACCACACATTGATGTTTCCCTCTCTCTCTCTCTCTCTTTCTCCCTCCCTTCCCTCTCTAAAAAATAAGAATAAATAAAATCTTTTTAAAAAAGGAGAAAAGATAAAGTGAAAAGAAAAAAGTAAAAATAGGAAGAATGGGAAACATTCATATGACTTTCTCTTTGTCTAATTAGGGATAATATTAAAAAGCTCTTAGAAAATTACTTTTACCATTAGACCTTGATTATTATAACATACAATCATGATTTTTTTCAGAACTGGTAAAAGAAAATATTGAAATAGCATACATAATTCAAAAACCAAAGTGAGTCTTTTACTTTTCTCCGGTTCAAGCCAGTGATGACCCTGAACTATTAGAAACATCATCTAAAACTATAATCACTCCCTACTCCCTTCATGTTCCCCCCAAAGAAAGAAAAACACCTGCAGGAGTTAAATCTGGAAGTGACATATGTAATCATGATAGCAGATGAAGCCACATGTCCCAAGGGAATGTTAGGAGGCCCAAGAGTCACCCACACATTTGCTAGTCTTCATGCCACATTCAAGGCCACTGTGTGGCCAAGGTGGCTGGATCCAGAAAAGCAAGAAAAGTTACAATCTGTCAATTTCTCCCCTAAAGTATCATGAACTATATTTTTAAAATACTACAAGGAGAAAGAAGGGCAACTAGTCTTTCTAAGAAGGTTTGCTACTTATGCAAAACTGAAGTGAACTAAAACTCTTCTCTCGAGTAATAACTAAGAGTGGTCTAAACACAAACAGTAGTGTGTCGAGCATTGGTTTACTACTGAATTTCACTTGCTACACTTATACTTTTTAAAGTTTTTTAAAAGTATGGCAATGTCTTTTTCCCCTGAGCACCATGTCAACAATGTTGCAAGGGTCTTCAAATTCACAAAGGCACTGCTAGTAAGTGGACAGGTGTGTTACTTAGGCACACGCACACACTTGGCCCGAATAGAGATGAGGGGCTACTTTTGTTTGTCTGTCAGGGAATATGTATTCATCCCCTGACAGAAATCTGGATGCTTCACCCTTAATTTCTAGGCCATATTTCGATTGCTGCCAAACAAAAATAAAAATCACAACTCTATTTTGACCAAGTCATGGTAACTTCCACAGCAAATTTATTTTATCCTTTGTAGCTAAACTTGTAAAATCAATTATAAAACTAAACATAAAGCTGTATCTCAAAACAAAATGATCCCAAGTTGCATGGTCTACAACCAAGAAACCATGCACACAGACCCGCACACACGCTGCCGCACACACGGTTAAAGAGAAGCACCAGGCAATGCTAGGATATTCTCATTCCAGCTATCTAGAAAAGCAATCAATCCACCTTCCTTTGCAGAGAGGGATTAAAGAAAGTAAGAACTGAAATGCCTGTCTGGTCAACAACGGCAGAGGTCAGCATGATTCTGCCACCCACAAAAGAATGCTTGTGAAGATATAGAGACTCACCTGGCTTTTTGTATAGCCGCACACAGAGATGTGCCACTGTGTTCTTAAATCATCTTGCTACCAAGGAGCTACCCTGAATGGCGGTAATGTACGACCTATATCATATCAGTTTATGCACAGGGACAAGGTCTGAAAGGACACACACCAGAAAAGAGTGGTTATTCCTAGAGAAGTGGGGGTGTTGAGGTGAACTTTTGCTTTATTTGTATTGTCTAAGTGATTACTTAATAAAGAGGATGTGTTCCAGGACTGCTTTTAAAAAGTAAGAGGAAGGGCAAGAAATAATGCAGCTCTTTAAGAATTTACAGTGGAGTGCTAGAAGGAACCTGATGGCACTGAAAGTATTCCTAGAACGCCTCCTTTTCAGTGCACACGACTCACTCTTTACTCCTAAACTGCTGTGTCGCATCCTGAAAGACAGCCTCTGCCTCCTAACACCCAGAGGCTGGGCAGGAACCGTGTGTGCGGGCCTAGCTCCTGGTGGCTGGTGGGTCCCTTCGGAACACAGTTCTCTCCTTTGTTCCCGTCTCCACGCTACCAAATCTGGCAACACCCTTTACACTGAGATTTAAGTGGGTGACACAGTCTTTGTGACAAACTTTTAAAAGCACAGAGAATATCAACAGCATCCTCCTCTCACCCTGATTGAATAAAAACTAAGGAGGAAAGTCGTAAGAGTCATATATTTTGTTCACTTTTGATATTCTGAATACATTGCTCATGGAAACTACCCCTCCCTGATGTCAGAAATTACTTAATATGTTAATATCACTGTATTAATTCATTTGGTTTTCCTATCCACAATTAATCAAAACTTAATCCATTCTGCCATTAATTTTGGGTTTTGTGATTAAATTCTAGGTTATTTAATTAGCAATTAACACTAGTCTAGAACTAAAATACAAAATAAAATAAACAGATCATTTAAACACTTAGTATTTCAGGATACAGTAACAAAATATTCATCATTATAATCAGTCACATACGAGTTAATCCTGGTTCTGGGCATCCTGTTGCTCTTGTATTTTTTGTACTTTAACATCTTTGTTAAGAGGCTAAAATGAGCTGAACCAACTGGCCCACATAACTGTTCCAAACTGTTTTATTATCAAAGATACCAACAAAACTCGTTTTGAGGGGAAGGAGAGCATATTATGGGACAGAAAGGGCAAATTCAACCCCGGGAAAATCTGTAGATTCATGGCTGCATTTGAAGAGGAGGCAGCGTAAGGGCTCCACGCAGACAGAAAAGCTCTGGAGATGAAATGTCGAGGCGCACAGTGAGGGGACACGGCGGTACTGGCACCTGGGAGGGGGAATGCCAGCACCGAGCCAAGAGCAGGCACGGTCTACCGTCGCCACGTTCATCTGTTCCATCTGCACTGTCGAAGGGACCCTGGGAGTTCGCAAATAAGTTCAATTACACTGGGCAACTGGCCATTCCTTTTGTAGAAAATTTTCTCGTCTCTGGTGGTGTTTATATTTACAGCCAGTTTGCACAGTCATGGAACTCTAATGAGGGAGAGTGCAAATCTTAAAAATAAAAACCCCCTTCCCCAACACAGGCAGGTTCGCTATCCGTTTAAAGAGTAGTAGGACCACCTACTTCCACTTCCCCTCAAAGAAGCTGAATTCTGTGTTACACACTCAATCCAGACACAAAGAAGATACTTAAATGAGCAAACACAAGCATTTATATATAAATTCACATTTTCTGAAAAGTTACAGCCACCCACCAGAAGGTCACGGATATAGTGACTGCAACCCACGACTTCTCAGCTTCTCCCTTCTGTTCATGAGTGTGGCATCTCCTGGCTGTGGGGGAGGCACGGTAAACATCGCCTCAGTTACACTCTCTGTGCTTCATACTCAGGTTGATAGAGACAAAGCACATGCCAGTAAAGCGTAAAAGCACATTAAAATTGTTATTGTACACTTTTAAAAATGTTTGTACTAACTATTACTGACTGGATTTTTTTAAGGCTTTAATGTGTCTCAGATAAAATGTAACACCTGAACGTCTCGTGTGAACTCTGGTTACATGTAGTGTCCACATTACCGACACTAGATTTTCCCATGTGTCGACAATTCTTCTTATGGTGAAAACCTCTTCATTTAAGTCTAAGTGGGTTACTGAATTAAACGTGGTGGCAGTAATAAAAATAATGGTAGCATTAATAATAGCTAACACTTCCTTTATACACCTATGTGCCAGGTACTATTCGAAGTGCTTTATGTGTGTTGACTCTTCTAGCCCTCACATCAACCCTACGAGGTAGGCAGTACAGCAAAACCGTATTCATTAAAACCACATCAGAGAGTGGAAAGAATGAAGTATAGAATACTAAAGAAATTTATTTTCTACACACTATTAGAATTTAAATCTAGGCTTCCAGTTAAACATGATAGATTGACCACATGTATTTATCTTCTCTACTTTCAAAATCCCACCAAAAGATATTAAAGGAATATAAATGGTATTCAGAAAAACAAAGAGAACTGACTACACAGCCATGAGATTTCAACAGAGTTTATACAAGTCAACACCAGGAGAAGGTGTAATAACTAACCTAGCAAAGTGGAGGAAGTTAAAGCCTAAATATCCAAAAATTCACCTTCCCAAACCCATAGCAAGTTCAGTACTAGGAAGTGCCAGGTATTGTAGAAACAGGCAATGAGGTTCAGGGCTCAAATTCGGGCTTGAAATGGGCAGAAAGAGCAACTGGACCCCAGGTCCTCTCACCATCCTCACCTTCCACCCAGTAGAAACAACCAGAGGGTTGCCTACCACAGAGGAAGACTGGGGCTGGTGGGTCAGGGCACAAGGTGGCTGAAAATACAGGCATTAAGTAAAAGTCACCACGCACACTGTAGGGTCCTCAGCCCCCTGCTCCTGCCCTGCTACTACAACCCAGGAGTCCTTTCTGGAGAAGCTAAATGTCTCCAAAGAAAAAGGGGAAGGGTTGTCAAGGAACTTATATAAAGGACCCACAGACAAAGCCAACGTGGGGCAGGATCAAGGGTGGATGGTAGGGATGGGTGGGGCAGGGAAGGAATGGGGCGGGCGGGGGGAAGGAAATGGAGACAACTATACTTGAACAATTTTTTTAAAAAGAGGAAAAAAATAAAAAGCTATGTTTAAAATAAATAAGTTACTACAGTGGTATAAAAAAGGAAAAGGAAAGCCCTGGCTGGCGTAGCTCAGTGGATTGAGCGCGGACTAGGAACCAAAGTGTCCCAGGTTCGATTCCCAGCCAGGGTACATTCCTGGGTTGCAGGCCATAACCCCCAGCAACCGCACATGATGTTTCTCTCTCTCTCTCTCTCTCTCTCCCTCCCTCCCTCCCCTCCCTAAAAATAAATAAATAAAATCTTTAAAAAAAACAAAAAACTACAAAATCTCTTAAAAAAAAAAGGAAAAGGAAAGAATAGACTTCTACTGGAAATTTAAGGGAACTCCAACAGCAAGGCCAACTCTGCCTGACGGCCCTTCAGATGTGTGACAAACCCAGCCCACACATGAAGACCTATCAAATTAGCCTTTTAGTACCTGATCCTAAATAGAATGGATGGTCTCCCCAGTCTACTACAGAAGCTTTCAGAGTGCAAGGCATAGTCCATAACAAATAAACAAAAAATAAGAAAGTGAAAGAAATAGAAATAATACAACAAACAGGAAAGACATGAGAGGAAAAGAAACCATAATTATCCTTAGGGATAATGAGAAGACATTGAATCTATTGTTCTTTTTCATAATGTGCTATTATAATTAGAATAGATAAAAGATAATTAGAAATTTAAACATAGCTTTAAAAAATATTCACAAAAGAGCCAGAGGATAATAAAAAATACACACACACACACATACACACACACACACACACAACTTCAGGAGCAACTGGTAAAATTTTTTAAATTAGAGGATCAATCTGGAAGTTCCTACATTCAAATTACAGGAATTCTAGAACAACAGATCCAGAAAATGAAGGCCAGAAAATTATCAAAAAGATAACACAAAAAATTTCCCAGAATTGAAGAAGTCTTCCTATTAACAGACTCCACCAAGTCAAGTACCCATCAACATGAATGAATGAATGAAGACCCACACATCACCATGAAATGTGAGAAGTAAAAAGAAGCCCCTAAGGCCCTGGCTAGCATAGCTCAGTGGATTGAGCACGGGCTGGGAACCAAAATGTCCCAGGTTCGATTCCCAGCCAGGGTACATTCCTGGGTTGCAGGCCATAACCCCCAACAACGGCACATTGATGTTTCTCTCTCTCTCTCTCTCTCTCTCTCTCTCTCTCTCCCTCCCTTCCCTCTCTAAAATAAATAAATAAATAAATTATTTAAAAATTTAAAAAAAAAAACAAATAAATAAATAAAAAGAAGCCCCTAAAAGCTTCCAGAGTATAAAAACAGATCCCATGTAAGAGAAGAGTATGAGAAATTTCACAGGAATAACGAATGCTATAAGATAATGGACGGCTGCCTTTGAAATTCTTAGGGAAAAATACTTTCAACATAGATTCCAGATTACCAATCCATCAAGAGTACAGACCTTTTTGCAACTGTAAAGTCTCAAAATTTTTGCTTCTCATGCACCTTTCCCTAGAAAGTTTTTGGTAGCAGGTACACTTTGGCAAAAACTAAAGAAAGGGCAATACAGCAAGAAAGAGGAAGTCATCGAATCCAATAACCAGATTCAACAGGGACTAAAACAGACAGGGGATCCCAGAATGGCCACCAACCTGTGCGCAGGCCTGGAGAGCAACAGTCCAGATAGTGGAAGAGGAGAGACTGTGGAAAAAAATGTCCCCAAAAGACAAAACAAAACAAAAAAAGTTGACAGATTATCTTATGTTTCCTTTGGGTAATCACTGAGATAGATGCATAAAAAAACTTAGCAACTTCTAACTTCAGGCAAATATTAGTTACGGGGAAAATAAGATTCCAATAGAAAGGAAATAATGATAGTTCATCACTGGGTTCATCAGAGAACACAATTTATTATCTACTGATTTAACAAGTTGTGATTAATCCATATTGAGAGAGATGGGCAAGATAGGGATATAAGGAAAGTAAATCCTACATGCCATAAATGGAATTCAAGAACCATTTCTGAAACTGATAAATCAAGAAAAAGTAATATTACTATTTCCAAATAGGAAGGCAAAGAGAGAACACACCACTAAGAGTCAAAGGTGCTCGTCTCTGGGGCGCTGAGCTGGGAGAAAGGAAGCTGGTCCTTTTCTTTATAACCCTTCTAGTTCTATTTGATTTTTTAGTGATATGCATGAATTCCTTTAGAAAAAAAAAAAGCTAAATTTAAAAGGAAAAAAATATTTTAAACTTACAAATTCAGTATGAATTCAAAGAAAGGAACTGGAAAGGCATGAAAAGGAGCTCTATCTACCAGCTACAGTTAACTCACCCACCAGGGCTACTGAAAGGGAGGCCTCCTGAAAGGGACTCCTGCAGCCTAACCAGGCTTTCTCCCAGGCCAGGACTCTCCCTCTGCACCGAGTGGCAATAACAAGGCTCAAAAGACGGACCCAGAGGCACTTCATTTAATAAGAAAAGTAAAAAACTGGTAAACTCCAAAATAATATTATAATGTACATGGAGTCAATATAAACAGTAGTATAAGAGTAACATATTACAAGGATGCATTTCCTGAGATCTTGTGATGACTGCTAAACACTAAATGTAATTATGCATAGTGAAAAACTACAATCCAGGGGCAAAGCTTCCATGATAACTATGGAATGACATACTTTATTTCTTGCCTTAGACTTTAAGTTGAAGCAATAGCATTCATTTCTGGACTTGTCCTGATTGAAGATAACACAATAATTCAATGTAATATGACAAAGTTCAAATCTGGTCCATTTACAAAGCAATTCTCATGAAAGCTGCTTTAATCATAGAGGCCTATGATTCTCACACAACAGAAACCAGATACTTGAAAAGAAAAGCAAGTACTGGTGTTGCTTAGATCGCTGATACACAAAGAGCCTCCAAATCTGTCAGCAATCCCATGGCCTAGACAAAGCAGAACAGGGACAACCAATAGTTATATGCTATTTTTAAAAAATCCTGACAAGCCAAAATCCTTACAGAATTGTTCTTATTTGCTTCATCTTTTTCTTAAAATTCAGAAAAGTCAAGCACACCTAAAAATAAACAGGGCCCTGGCCGGGTGGCTCAGTTAGTTGGAACGTTGTCCTGTGCACCAAAAGGTTGCAGGTTCGATTCCAGGTCAGGGCACTTACGGAGGCAACTGATTGATGTTTCCCTCCCACATGGATGTTTCTCACTCTCTCTCCTTCTCCCCTCCCCCTTTTTCTCTCTGTAAAATCAATGAAAAATATCCTCAGGTAAGAAAAAAATACACAGGGCGCCTCAAAATGTAAGGTTCTCTGAAGCATTATAGGTTGCTTCATGCTACCCATTCAGTGATCAAAACCTGGATACATTTAAATCCCCTCAAAAAAACATGATTTCACAAATATATTGGCTCCTAAGAGAAAAAAGTGGCTCCAAGTCACAATAAAAGCCTTTCATAGGAATGTAATAAACTTGTTCAAAGCACCTGTTTCAAGAAGGAAAAAATATGTACCAGAAATGACTGCATTTTATTTTTTAAAATATTTACAGAAAACTGTTCAGGAACTCAGCTTTTGGATAAAGCAATATAAAATGAATTTATTTTCCAGGAGTTCAAAACCTTGTTATAGTGTTTTCATTATAAACCTATCGGTTCAAAAAAGAACTACCAGAAAAACTCCCTATCAGTAGCACCTTGAACTTCATGGTCTTATCACTATACAAGTTCTTACTATAAAAAAAAAATAAAAAACAACAACAACAAAAAACAAGCAAAAAAGAAATTAAAAAATCTATTTACTCAGTATGAAAACTTACTACATTACCAAACTTTTTTCTCAAATAGGACATATGAAGAACCTCTGAGCAGAAAAAGGTTCCACTCGATACAGTCGAATGACCTCTGTGCTATTTAAAATCACAAATACTTTTAAGTAGCATCCAGTTTATCTAAATGCATATTAACGATTATAGATTGCATGAGTCCATTCTAAACTTAAGGGAGAAAGCCTGTAATTACAGATTTACTTTAGTAAATACCAAATATTGACTTTTAAAAAAAATTCTCACATAAGCATACAAGAAAATTTTAAAGTGAAATAAGCCACCCTGTTTTAAGTTCATAGGCAACAAAACAAAAAATATGCCTCATTAGTGTTTTCACTATGAGGTCTAAATATACAAACAAAATCAAAGCAATAATGAATACTATTAAAACCTGATAAAAATTAGACAGAATATCAACAAATGTAAAAAAAAAAATACAATGTATTATATGATAAGTTTGAATGCAAAAACCACATATTTATTAAACACATTATTAACTTAAAAACACCAAACCAGTTTGTTTTAAAGTGCTCCTCATTCAAGACCTTGAACAAAACCATCACTCCAGAGTGAACTAAAAAAACAGTTTACAAGGCAAACACTGACAATAGATATGAACAGAAACTACCAAAAAAATGCTATTTGTTCTTTAATTAAATAATGCCATTCTCAAATAAGTGATATAGAACAGTTTCCTTGAGAGAATTCCTTTTTTGTATAAATATTTATAAATAAAAAATGTCTCTAGATATTCTAAAGAGCTGCAAACATTAATACCTTAAAACTGCAGCTTAATGTCTATTTTAGGAGAAAAAAAGCACTAAAATCCTCTTCCATTGAAAGTCATTTATTTCTCTGGTGGACGTGAGCAAGGTCACTACAACATTAACCTCTTTTCTAGAACAGTGTAAATACCAATGTATACACATCTTAAATTTGGTAGGTCATTGTTTGATGCAACAGAAAAATAAATAAATAAAAATTAAATACTTTAACCCAACATTTGGTATTGACAAATCAGTAGTGTCGACTTCACATATGAAGGACAGCACGATCTGGTTTGTAAAAAATCCTCAGTGTCATGGGATTTGGGCTAAAAATATTTAGAATAGTAAATGTTTCCTTTTTGCTTAAAGGAATACAGTGCAGTCACCATCAAGATGCTATCGTAACTCATTTTCAGCTGGGGGAAAGTGACCATTTGGTCCATGGCACAAGTTACATATATCACACTTCTGTCAAACTGAAACCTTACGTTTATAAGATCTCATGTTTATAAGCTACAATATACTGACTAAGTTGTCAGTCCCTCACAGTTTTTTAGAAAAATATCTACATTTGTCCTTATGGATGTCAAAATGTTACACCATCATTTGTTTAAAAAGAAAAAAAGATGCACATTCATACTGTGAAGTTATTAGGAAAATACTCTTGCAAATAAACTATATAAAGATAAAATACACTTCAAAGGTATGTGGTTTTTGTTTGTTTTACAATATACTATAAAGTGCAGAGAAATCCTAAGGGAAAAACTACTCCCTATAACATAGTTTAATTACAGCAGCTTTTGCATAGCAATACTTAGAGGAAGTTGGACACTTCTGTTTCCTCAGGAAGAGAAGGATGAAAGAGGATCTTCCAATTCGGATTTTTTTTTGGCCATTAGTCTGCTTTCTTCGGGAATGGTTGCTGATGCCAAATCTCCATTAAGTGTATTTCTTGAACAGTGAAGAGGCCCTATTAAGAAATTGATTAAAAGGTTAAACAATCCATCAATATTATTAACTCCAATCCTCTGTGGAGAACATTTTAAGTTTTCTTTTCAGAGACATGAATTCCTTTAGCTTCCTGCTAGTTTTTTTATCATTTGTTTAAAGAGAAAAATCTAACTTTCCTTTTATTGGCAGTCATAAGGAGAAACTTCAGAATTCATGAGATAAATTATGAAACTACCTGAAGTAGAGATATTTATGTTGTTCATCGCTGGAATAATGGATGGCACATAATGGGCAGTCAATATTAGCTGAATTGAATTTAGTCTTTCTTAATTAACTACAGTTTTTTTCAGCCTGATAATTTTAATAATGTCAATAACCTTGCTTTTAGGCAAAGAAACCATGACCCAAAAAAAGGTTACATGCCAAACACAAGATCAAAAATTGGTAACACAACTAGGGCTGCTTCAGGTCTTATTGTTCTCATCAATAGACTTTCTGAGCAAAGCGGACAGGGTAACCCACACTGAAACTTCCCACAGTTCCATCTGGAAAGCAACTCAGAAACTACCGTTCTAGCTGCAAGTGAACACAACTAAACACACTGGCATGGTCCGGTTCCAAGGCAGCTGTACTTTTACAGGTACATACCGTTTAAATTTAACATTAATATTTATTACTTTTATTTTTTAAATCTAGTTAATAAAAATAGGAGCAGCTGCATCTCTCAAAGAAAAGAATATTTAGGGATAAAGACTTTCAACTAAGACTGCCAACTGCAAACCATGTATTTTCTAAGAAAGAGCACTCCTTCAGTCTCTGCTTTGTCTGCCAACTGTGACACTACACATTAGGATAAACAGAAGGAAAACTAAGGATAAAACCTCTGACCTAGTCTACACTGGCCAATTTTTAAAAGTTCTAAAGAACTGATATACCTGTATGTATATGAATACGTATGAGTCTACGGCCATAGCACCCTGAACGCACCCAGTCTCTTCTGATGAATACATATGCGTGTGTGTCACATGCATATATGTGTGATTAGTTTTGTTAACACTCCTTACAACTAAATTAAGGAATGCTTATGGAATAAGGCTTAACACTTAGATATTATATGAAAACTGTGGCTAAAACAGAAGAGAACTAAGGAAAATGGCTAGCTTTGAAGAAATTAATATAGCTATCGCAAATGATAATGTTCCCCTTAAAGAAAAAGGGAAGTGGCATCTAGAGGAAAGAACAAGGCAGCATCGAGAACTTTTTCATGAACTCTGGATTAAAGGCTCATAGATAGAGGGCAGAAAGAACAAGGTAAATAAGAATTCCGTACTACCTGCATCAGATAACAGTGTTTTCCCCACACCTAATCTCAACCCTCTTCCTCTTTTCCTTACCTCCTCCAACTTGTACTAAATGCCCAGGAAGGTTTCTTTCTCCCTCCCCTTTATCACTCTTACCCCTTTCCTTTCTTCCTTCCTTTATCCATTGCCCCAACCTAAATGAAAATGGTAATGAGCACAGAGCAGTGCTTTATATCAATAAGCAGATTATTAGTTCTGTAATAAAAATGGTCATAAAAAAAGATACCATCAACTTCTAAAGATCTGAAAATGGCCAGCAGTTCCTTGTAGATCTCCATTACCTTCCTGAACTCTACATTCTCCTATAGATAAACCTGTTTAACCTGGGTAAGTAATACAACTCTATCTTAATCAATGTTTTCAATGTATTCAAATACTAGAAATCCAACATGGTTGTTTTATCCTACTTAGCCATACTATGAACTAGCTGTGCTCTTCTAGGCAGTCTTTAGATTGCCTAGCCACCACTAGTATGTCATTTCCACAAGGGAAATAAAATCTGTGTTCCACACAACTAACTTACAGATAAATTCTTGGCACGAAATCTGTTATGTAATTAGGAACTGTATGTAATTTCTACCCTACATGCTTCACAGGCAAGAGTAAAGACTTTGAAAAGCAAAACTCTATTGATGGAATTATAATAAGACTAATTGTGTTCAGTGGAAATCATGATCATTACTGTCCAACTAGATAATCTGATACACTTTCAAAGTTTTTTCCCTAAAGAGAAAAATAGTTAAAACTTAACATAAATCACAAAACCTTTTCTAAAATATTAAATCAAAGTATACTGCCAAAAATGTAGAAAGTAGTAAGGGATAAAAAAGGTACAGGAATAAACACTACTATAACTGACCACTACCACCAGTAAAATATTACCTTCTTTGGCCATTTCAGATTATTTCATTAACAATGTTGATGTTTACCTTTGAACTTAGAACTTGCTTTCATTTTTTTCTTAGAAATGTAAACTTGCCCTAAATCCTACCCACAATTTACTTCTTTCTTCTAAAATATTTTTTAAATGCAATTGTGGTGAGAATGCAAGATTTTGGTATTACATGTAAGTCTAAGATACGGTATTTAGGAAGGGTTACTCAGTATGTCTTAGTTAATAACAAAGGCATTTGTAAAAGGATACATGAGCATCTGTTGATTATGTACTGTTTGCTTAACTCTCAATGAAGGAATTCAGTACCAAGTACAATGGCCCAAATATAGTATTTACTTGTCAGTATTCTTCATCCCAACAATTACAAAGACCCAAAATAATTTTGCTGAATAGACCAAAGAAAGACAGACCCCAACTAACTTACTCTCTGGGTCTTCAAGAGACACATCATTACAAGTGTCTGTATCTGAGTAGGTTCTTCGGCGTCGCTGGGAGAGTCGGTGAAGTGCAGACACTGGTTCTTTTACAGAGTGGCTACTCCTGCCAATTAAATAAAAAGCACTAAACTGTAAGGCCTTAAACAAATGAAAATACCCTCAACTTATCTGGAGTTTTAAATGACTTTTCTCTAAATGAAAGAGGAACTATTTTATGTCCAAAGTTCTATTTTAGTAAATTCTACTTGTTCAGAGGTCAGCCCACAAGTCAAATTGTTTAGAATATGGCTGATAACTGGAATAATATGACCCTGTGAGCTGAACTAAATGGAAAGGGGGTACAATGAAAGTGATTTCTTTTACAGAGGAAGATCCAGCTAGCTGGTAGACACATTGGGGGATTAACTAATGTCTGAAAACTAAAAGTTATGGATTTCACAATCCACAGCACAGATCTAGTATCATAACCGATTAAAACAGCACGGTGAAGGGGGACAAGCAGGTGGCTGGGAGCACACTAGAGGTCAACTCACTGACAGCAGCAAGACAAAGATGGCAAATGGAGGCTAAAAAACTATTTTAAAAAGCCTAGAAAAATAAAAAAACTAGAAAAATCAGTCTAAAAAATTCAACACAGAAACAAATCACCACCACTAAACAGCATCTCGGCTATCACTGTATGAAAGCCCAACATTTCGGTTGTTAACGACCTTATTCATCAAGAAGAAAATAAACATTTTTTAATTATTTAATATAAATAATTATATCTTATTTTAGGTAAAAAGGATAAATACAGGTCAGAAAAATTTCTCTCATAAATATAAAATTTTGTCAAAGGGATCAAGCTTCTATTTTTCTGGAAAATTCCGTTGGTGGAACTCTTTATTTCCTGATGAGATTGGATACATGGAGAACATCATCACTGGACGACTCTGAGCACATGACAGTTCAGTCAAAGACTACATAACCATCAGAGGGAGAAAAACAGTGACAGAACAATGATAAGGCCTCTGTTAGCACTTATCCTTAATGTAGAGAAATGCCAATGTCACTATAATCTCATCACTTTCAAATGAACCAAGTAAGACAACCGCAGCAATTTAAAAGAATGTCCACCTACCAAGATCAAGAATACTCTAATAGCCTGGGATATTGGCAAGATCTGTTTAGAAGGTAATTTTTTTAATGTGTTGATATGAAGATATACTTTAAAATACAAACTGGTTTTACAATGAGATACCACTTCACACCAGTCAGAATGGCTATCATAACCAAATCAACAAACAAGTGCTGGCGAGGTTATAGAGAAAGGGAGCCCTAGTGCACTTTCTAGTTGGTGGAAAGGCAGGCTGGTGCAGCCCCTGTGGAAAACAGTGTGGAATTTCCTCAAAAAACTAAAAAAGGAACTGCCTTTGACCCAGAAATTCCACTGATGGGATTATACCCTAAGAATCCTGAAACACCAATCCAAAAGAACCTATGCACCTCAATGTTCATAGCAGCACAATTTACAATAGCCAAGTGCTGGAAACAGCTTAAGTGCCCATCAATAAATGTGTGGATCAAAAACCTGTGGTATATTTACACAATGGAATTCTACGCAGAAAGAAGGAACTCCTACCCTTCACAACAGCACAGATGGAAGTGTACAGTATTATGCTAAGTGAAATAAGCCAAGCAGTGAAGACAAATAGCACATGATCTCACCTATAAGTGAAAACTAATCAACAAAAGCAAACGAACAAGCAAAAAAGAACCAGAGACATGGAAAAAAAGAACAAACTAACAAGGACCAGAGAAGAGGAGAGAAGGGGATAATGGGGGAAACATACAAAGGACCTACGGACAAGGACAACGGGGAGGGGACTGTCTTTGGGAGCAGGTGTTGGACAGGGCAGGAGAGAGCAACAGGGGGGAAATGGGGACAACTGTAACTGAACAATAAAAATGAATTTAAAATGAAATAAAAAATATATCAACTGGTTTTTCTGTCTCCTCAGTATTGTCTTAGCTCCTAACTAAATAACAGCTCAGCATAAATATATAATGCTATAAAAAGCTGTAGCAAAATGAGCAAGCCTAAGCTTTGGAACCTTGATATGTCAAAAATGGATTTCTATAAACTACGGGTTGATATAATTTCAAACATCTAAAAAAGGTACAATAGCTGCCTTGTACAAGGCACTTACCTTGCTGGTTAATTTATTCTCTCGTTTTTTTCTTTACTGAATACCAACTGGGGCCAAGCCCTATACTAAGCACTAAGAGATAAAAATGCTGAGCAAATCAGAACCAGCCTCTGCCCATACAGAATTTATATTCCATATCACTTTATTGTAAAGGTCCAAAGAATTTCCCTAAGTAGGTATAATAAGAAGATGTGACCCAAAGAAAAGGTAGCTTTACCTCTCTGAACTGCAAGAACCAGGGTGACTGACAGAACGCTTCATCTAGAAATTTTAAAAAAGAAGCATAATCCATTAGTCAAGTAGAATAAAGCAGTTCTGATATATTACCTTTATTCAGAGAAAAAGGTAGCTGGCCAAAACAAAAAATATTTTTTTACATACTCAAGTAACATTATTAGCACAATGTCAAGCCTTCTCCCTAATAACCATTAATGGGAATCCTTCTCAACACATACCAAAAATGTGCTGTATTCTTTTCTCACTACTACAAACCAGACTTCATATTTTATATATTTGTGTTTGTATGTATATACATAAATATAAAAAAAGTATACTTAACTAGTCCCCCCAAAATTACAATATTTTTGACAAAAAGGTATATGTAGTAAGCCAAAAAATATTCTAATAAATCCCTCTCACTATATCTTTTAAAGAGCAGGAATAGAGTCTAGGAGCAAAGCTTCTCTTTACCATTCATTATTCAGGAAGCTGTTACACAGATGTTCTAAAGTGTGTTTTTCATGGAAGATGGCATTAATAATTTAAGTCTTTAAAGAACTCAGAAGAAGAACCCTAAGGTTCAAATAGGTTTCTAAAACCATATATTTAAAATACAATAAATAAAATTTATTAAGCAGAGCATCAATAAATATGACAAATACTAAGCATAATTTAGAAGATTCAGCTAATCCACTAAAAAAAAATGGAAAGGGCAAAATAAAACAGATTATTTCAATGTTTCACAAGGTAGCAAGAGAACAAAGTTTATTATACTAAAAGCGAAGAATGGTTGCTTTCATATACAGGGCCCAAGAGTCTTCCAGGTCCAATTCAAGTCTAACCTTTGTCTGATGTAAATAAATGCCTTCTACATTTGTAACATGAGCCATCTAAGAAATCCCAGTTGAAATGATAAGAGTTATGACCCATCCACTTTGTAGTCCAGGGACATCTAATATAAATGACACTAAGATGCAACTGGACATTAGTATCTCCTTGAGCAAATATCACTTCCTTTAGAATTACTCACTTGACATCCCCAATACAATTATCATTCAATCTGTGGATCAAAATGACCACTGTTTGAACTTCTGTGTTGATTTGAAATATAATTGAATACAAGGCAATTTCAACAGACACAATGAAAATAACTGCATAAAATGGTTATAACTATCACGTTAATTTTGGGATTCTCCAATGTTTCAACTTTATTTTTCACCTACTTGTTTTTTTAAAGGATTTTCCCACAAAGACTGTCTGAACTTACTTTCCCTGCTCTATGTCTCTAGAACGAATTACATAAGCCACAATCTGTGCTTTAGGTGAGAAGGAAAACCACACAGCAAGGAAAAGTGAGCAGTGGCCTCTAACTGGATTTCCTGTAATGTTTTATTGATAAAAGGTGTTGGTTTAAAAGAGACAGCTCTTAGAGTTTCTTATACATTAATACATATATGACCTCTCTGGACTATAGAGCATTTATAACAGAAGGCATTTTCCTCAGAAGTTCGAAGCAAGAACAAGGCAGGTTTGAGGTATTTTTATTGTATCTGACTCTATAAAGTACCCTTTAAGTTAAAAAAAAAAAGCATATCCCTTATACGTCAATCTCAGGAACATAGCACCAAATATCCATCTCAAAAGATCATTTTTTTTGTTCAGGTATATGTGTTACTTAACATTTCACAGTATATTTACAATTGTTTTGGAAGCAACACTGTCATACTGTATTCTGCTCAACACTACTGTCCTGTGAGATGTTATTCAAAAATAAACAAATAGGGTTTAATTGTCAAATAAATTTCAGTACTATTTCTCCTTCTCAGAGATTCATCATACACTTTAGCACAAAAGGTATGACAGAGATGACAGAGAAACCCAATTTGTTTAAGTTAAACTAGCACTTCCCAAGCTAATCTGGTCATAAAGCTCATTTTCACAGTACACCTATCTCAGAAGACACTATTAGTCCATCATACATTGATTAAAAACTAGTGGTCTAAATAAATTTAGATAGTTTAGATAGTTATAAATCTATTATAACTAAGTTTGCTGGGGTAGATAACTGAGCCTAGGAGTAAGTTGTACCCTATTCTTTCTTCTAATAAATAAATCTTCAGGTAATTACTAGAATAGTAGCAAGTAGAATAATTGCTAGAATAGGTGGCATTCTTCCTTCTATAAAAGGGCCCCTGAAAACAGTTTCATGAGAAAACATGTAAAGTCTCATCAAACCCTATCTCACCTGAGGGTTCCCCACAACATGCTGGAGCAAGTTTACCAGCTTGAAAAGGACAAGAAATCTACTGCCCCTCTCAACAGTTAGCACCTCACATAAACAAGGCAGATCTTTTGCAATGAGACTTGGATGAAGACACTGATTTTACAGACACTTGAAGTCCAGAGAGATTAAGAAACTTGCCTGCTCAGAGGGTTCGAATCCAAATGCAAACTACAAAATACTGTTTCCCATGTAACATGCAGCTTCAGATTCCTTACAACTTCTGTAAAAATTTGCTTAATTTTATCCCTATGACATGTTTTTACCAAATAGAACAGTTCTCCCCAAACTTGTATCATATCATAGAACCCAGAGAACATTAAAATATTTTCCTGGCACACTGGGGCACATGGCACAGCTCCTCCAAGGGGAGAGGATGGTGACTTTGGCACATGCTGAACCCACCAAATGACAGGGTCCAGTAGAGAATATGAATACAATTTTTACAAATCCAGCTTGTTGACTATTTCCCTCCCACTGCCAGATTCCGGTCTTAAAAATAGAAACATGCAATATTACTAGACGAAAAACAGTAAGTTCCAACCATTTGAACAGGAGAAGGTGACACAGGAGAAACTAAGGGATCCGGATGGGAGAGCTGAAACATCTCAGGTTTAAACTTGGCATTTGCTATCTTCACACATTCCTCAAGCGTTGTGATGAACGTATTACATGTAGCACTAAGTAGAGAAGAGGCCTCATTCATGTTCTGAAAAATTACAGACAGAGTTGAACAAACTTATACACAACTATGTGGAATCATGTGCTACCTTACAAAAATGCAATGAGTAGGACACCTGACTAGGTTATATTCAAACCTATTTAAAATACAATACATTAAAATTAAAGCAACACTCGAATAATAACCATCTGTCTCTCAGGTAAACAATGTATGAAACTGGATTCTAAGAAAAAATAAGTTTTACATTCAAACCAAATATCATACTGAAAAACTGTGTACAGAATTTATCTTAAATAAATCCAACCTAAACAGCATTTTATAGCTGTCTGAATTCTGAAGGTGATCACAGTAGTGGAACACCTGGAGAGTTACTTAGCAGCAGGCATAATTCAGATCTACCCCAGGCCCATTCTCCCATTTCTTCTTTGGTGGAATAAAAACCACTAAATTTTTTAGGACAGCAAAGTGCCCTGACCTTGGGGGATAAATACAGACTGGTTGAAGCCAGTCATGGCTATTCTAGGACCCTTTGTCAAAGACTCATTTTTCCTAGTTTCCATTGACCCAGGCAAAGAAGATGATGAGAAGTCTGCTGGGAAGTTTCTGGAATGTCTTGTCCCCTGGTTTTCCCTCTACCTAGGCTACCCAACTGCATCTTGCCTCTGTGTAGCCTTGGCAGTCACCTTGAAACCTTGGGCCTTAAGAGAAAAACCCAAGACAGAAAGAATGGCAAAGCAGAAAGATGGGACATGCCTGGGTCCCTGATACTGTCCCTGAGCTGCTGGAGCAGATGTGAGGGCACACCTCCAGAAAGCTCATGGTAACTTAACACACGACCATAGGGTTTGATGTGCCTGCAACCAAATGTGACCTACCTCACACAAGATTCCTCCCCAACAGCAGAAGGTAACAGGAGGGGTAGGAAAATTTCTTATCCCATTTCTCCCAAGTTAGGCAAAAGGGCACTAGAAACCATGCTGTCCTTTGAGCCAGAAAGTAATAGAGCTCACTGGTCCTACTTTATCAGAAAGAGTAAGCCTAATTCATAGCCTGAGTTCTGATTCCTACATCACTGTTGTGAGAATTTTTTTAAGTTATATCATACACCTAAATTATCAACTCTTAGTAGTTATGTTATGACATTATTACAAAAGAAAGAGAATAGCAATTGTCCAATAATTTCAAGTAGTCAGCCTGAAGAACAAATCCTGGAATGCTGCTTCCCCACTCAAACCATCCAATTACTGATTGGCTTCAAAGATAGGCCTTGATTCCCTGAAGAAATGTGCTGCTTCCTGCTTTACTCTGCCTGCACAGATACAATCTAGATGATCCTACAGATTTCTAGACAGTCCACAGTAAGGAGAGCTCAAAATAGCTGAAAATAACTCATTCTGAAAATGCTTCCCTGTCATCTTATGGGAAGAACCTCACTCATTAGTTGTACTGCAGAGCATAATCAGACATGAGAGGATCGTCTTTGTTATACCTCTATGCTGGGAGATGAATGATTCTCGTCATGGTGAACAAATTCTTGAATCGTATGAACTTGCTGCATTAAAAGGTCACAGTAGAGGCGAAGTTCAGACATTTTGGTTTTCAGAGATTCACTGGTTTCACTTATTTCTGAAAAGAACATACATAAACATTCAATTAGATAGGTTTCCTATTTGGGGGCAAAACAACAAAATGCAATGATCAAAAAAGACAGCGGCTCTTTCTATGGAGCATGCTGGCCCCTTTCCTAGCCCCTCTGTGTCCCAATGCGCTCTCTCTCTCTCTCTGTTCCGAGTACTGTGAGCCTCCCCGCCCTCTTCTGTACCTCAAGGCACATCTGCACATCTTGTCTTAGGCAGAATAAAAAAATTTTAATTAAAACTACAAATAATATCTATAGTGACAGACCTTGGAAACAGGACACAAAGGCTCAGAGGAAACCACCTTCTCTTCAGATAAATGGAAAAAACCTGGCAGTCACGTGTCAATCATGAGGTTTAGGTAGATTAATTTTTAGAGACAGGGTGATGACTACCGAATGTCTCATACAAGATATTTCCATCCCATCACTCATCTTTCATTAGAAAAGTGCTTACTTTTCTTATTTTGTTAGTTGGCTTTTCTTGTCCTTAACTCATTCTTCCTGTTCTGATGCTTGAGTTCTCTTAATAATATACAAATTCATAATTTTAAAAATGTCTTACACATGAAATTTAGCAATCTTTCACCTGTCCTATATACTGCAAATACATTCCAAGATCTTTCACTCTGTTTTCTTTATTGTATATTTTGGCAATACAAAAGTTTTAATTTTTATGTAATGAAAACCACTGTACATAAACATCCATTTATTTCCTTATTTTCCTTTTATAGCTTCATTTTTACATTAATTATTTTTGATTAAGAGTTTACCTTATTTTGTTTACCATCTCTGGACAGACGAAATATCCAGCCATAATCTCAGCCACTCATATACCAATACCTTCTAAACTACAGGTATAAGCAGCAGAGGTAAAAAAAAAAAAAGACACCCAGCAGGTCCTGGCACTTCTCCATCCCTGAGAGAGTGGCACTCTTTTGTTGTACTGGCCAAAAAGCCACTGCAGCCAGAGTGGACCAGAACAGCTCTATGTGCCCTTTTAACCTAACCTTCTGCCCTATTGAAGCCCATTCCTTCTTTTTAACTGTAGTAAAACATATTACTGCTAACCATTTTTAAATATACAGTTTGCTGGCATTAACTACATTCACGTTGTCGTACAACCATTATTCCCATCCACCTCCTGAACTTTTTCATCTTCTCCAAACGAAATCCTGTACACATTAAACACTATGTAACTCCCCATTCTCCCCTTACCTGGCACCTGGAAACAGCCATTCTACTTCCTGTTTCTATAAATCTGACTCCTCTAGGCATCCCACATAAAGTACAATCATGCAATACTTGTTCTTTTGTGACTGGTTTATTCATTTAACATAGTATCTTCAAGATTCATCCATATGGTAGGATGTGTCAGAATTTCCTTCCTTTTTAAGGCAGAATAATATCCCATTGTATGTACATATCATACTATGTTTATCCACTCATCTGTGTCTATGGACATTTGGGTTGTTTCCACCTTTTGGCTACTGTGAGTATTCATTCCTTCTTAGCCTACCCTTAGCCATGCTATTCCCATGATACTCATTTCATACATTTGAAAATTGTTACATGTTCAATCCTTAGCTTTCATTTTTTAATATCCATAATTTAGTTGCTTTCACTAATTTAAATGACTTCTATCTATTGTTTTTAATTATAAAAATAATATAAGGTAAATTTTAATTATAAAATAATGAAAATAATATAATTAAAATAATTTCTACTGTTTTTAATTATAAAATAATATAGGGAAAAATTTTGGAAAATTGAAACTGTAGAAAAGAAAAATTTAGCAATTACAATCTCACTACCAAGATATAAATATTATTGTTATTTTCACATTATATATGCATATAATTGAATACCATAAATTATTTGCTTTGCTTTTGATTTTTATTTAGTCCTTTTAAATTGGCAATATATATACGATAAAGTCAAAATGTATACAGTGAAAAGTGAATCTCCCTCCCACAAATTCCCTTTCCAAAGGTAACAACCCGACCAATTCTTACATGTCTTTGCCAAGCTGTCCAATGACTACATATATAATTTTGAATCCTGTTTTTTTCAATTATCATTTAATCTTGGGTATTTCCTCACATCATTGAATTCCTTGTGAACATTTTACTGCACATGTAATAACATATCAGCCTATGGAAGCACTATACGATTTACCTATCCATTCCCCTGAAATTCAAACCTTTGTATTGTTTACAATTCTTTTTTACTATGATAAAAATCTATGTATGTAAATCTACATTTCTGATTATTTCTTTGGGATAGATTACTATAAGTGAACAAGACCATTTATATTTATGTAAGAAAATATTCTCACTGCAAGGAAAGTTACCTTTCTCTTTTTTAGTCCTAGTATCAGTCAAACAGGCTTTGGAGCTCCCCAGAGCAACCAGCCACCTCTGTCTTTCGGCTGCATTCACCGCCTTCATGTAGAAATGCTGCTCTCCTGGAATGATTAATTCCATTCGAGTGTTGTCTGCTGAGTGGACTAGGATGATAAACAAAAGGGAAATACAGTCATGGACTTAAGTAAGTTGGGGACAATGAAATCATCACTTCCTCAGTAGAGCAGTTTCAGGCACCGAAGGAAGGGGCTACCTATTGGCACTGTCCAAACCACCCTTCTCACACCTGCCCCAGCTGGCAGTGCTGCCACATGAAAGAGAAAACACCAACAACTACTGAGAAGTGAGAACTAAGAATTCCCTCCCTTGGGGCCAACTGTACCACCTTAAATACGTATGCATTATTCTATTTATGACACAATTTTTACTGATTTCTCTGAAAGCGGTACCACAGACTGCTTTGGCATTTCCCCAGCTTGGGACAGTGCCTGGCATATAGATGAAGCACAATAAGTGGAACTACAGCCACCTTCCATTAGAACAAAAGTTTTCAACTAATGGGCATATCATAATCACCTGGAAAACATGAATGTTTTGGAGACCTTCTCCTCTTCCCTTCCATCCTCTTCCTCCACTCCTATACCCTACCTTTGATACTCTAACAAAAGAGAACCGATGGAGAATCATGCTGAGCCAATGCCAAATCTTGGTTATAAGACTAAATGTGTTACATTGTCATTAATCACCACTCAGCTCAGAACAAGGAGGGCACAGGGATGCTAGAGCAGGAGAAAAAAGAAGTCTTTGCTCTAGTAGAGGTGACAGTTTAACCAAGGAAACAAACTGACACACTAAAAATAATCAAAACACCTAAATGTTGAACTCTCTGGTACAGAGACTTCAAATGTAATTATAATGAGAATGGTAAGAAGAGAAAGAAACTAAAACAGGCTTTGAGAAGAGGGATTTTTGAAAGCAGAATCTGCTTAAAGTTGAAACAGTAAACTGCATGAGAAAAGTTCTGGATGAAGAAATAAATATATGTACTGAGAATATCAGGAGACAGGCCTGAATGGAGCATTGTGTTGCATTACAAATAATGATATTCATAAATGGAGAAAGGGTCAATGATGGGTGCAAAAGATTTCTTGACTAGGCTAAAATTACTGAAATCCCAGAGCTCCAAGAGTAACTCTTTTCTGCTATTTACTAATACTAGTGAAAGTACCAATAGCTACTATAAGAGAAAAACAATGCTCTAATTTCCAATGATGTTTCTACAGAATGAAACTAAAATACAATGACTCATTTTTAAACATACCAGAATTTATGTTATCAGTCAAGGGTTGTATCCTCCAAAGTAATCACCTGAGAAGGCCACAAACTTAAGAACAATGCTTCCAAACCTCCAACTTCTTTGAAAAATGGACAAAATCTCTATATGTAAAACTGCAAAACATTACTGAGAGAAATTAAAGCCCTAATTAAATATAGGACTATATACCATGCTTAATGGATCAGAAGACTCAACACTGTCCTCTCAATACAGTCCTTTCTACACTGATATATAGATCAATACAATTCCAATAAAAATTCCAACAAATATTTGTGGATATTTATAAGCAGATTCTAAAATGTCTAAGAAAATGCAAAGGGCCCGTAATAGACAAGACAATGCTAAAAGAGAACTAAGATGATTTCAATTATCTAATACTAAGAAGTATAAAGCTAAAGAAATTAAGAAAGTGTGATATTAACACAAAGATAGAAAAACAGGCCCATGGAACAAAAGTCTAGAAAAAAAACACAAGTACACGGTTACTCACTTTGTGAGAAAGGTGTCTCTACAATGCAGTGGGTGAAAGGTTGGTCTTTTTAATAAGTGATATTCGGTCAACCGGATTCCATACATGGGGGGAAAAAAGCGTCTTGACCCTCTACTTGAGATCATATACAAAAATAAATTTTAAGCAAATCACAGACCAAAATTAAAATTAAATATAGAAACTAAAACAATAAACTTTCAAGAAGGTAACAGAAGATTTCTTAAGTGGGACATAAAAAGTTCTAGTTAAAAAGTTGACAAACTGGGTTTTAATAAAATTAAGAACTTGTGTCCATCAAAAGACACCATTAACAGAATGAAAATGCAAAGGACAGAGCTGGAGAATACCTTTGCAATACAAAAGGTCATTCGGACTATACAAAGAACTCCTACAAATCAAGGTGAAAGACACCTGAATTTAGAAATCGGGCCAAAGAATTGAAAAGGGACTTAAAAAGAGAAAGTTCAAATGGCTACTTATATCTGAAAAGTACTCAACATCATTTATTGAAGAAATTTAAGTTAAATCACTGTAAGAAAACACTATACACTAGAAATATTAAAAATCTTAGCTAATACCAAGTTTTGTGAAGGATGCAAAACAGCTGGAACTCTCATACTCTGGAAGGTGGAAAACAAATCGGTACAACCACTTTGGGAGACAGTCTGGCACTACCTGTGACAAAGAGTCTCCCTCTGATCAAACTTGAGGCAGGCTCCTCTGGGCCCTCTGCTCCACTAGGACTTGGACTTCCCTCCCTGTCTTTGTAGAATCCAATTTTAGCAGGAATCCTGCCAAGTCAGTTTAGCCAGAATCCACTATCTATACCTGATCTCCCTGGATATCTGACCAAATTCCTTTTCCCTGCCACCCCCCCAGGAAATATCTGATCACCCTGGCCCGCCTTTCACAAGAATCCTGTTAGGTCAGTTTGGCCAGCATCCTCCCTGTATCCCTGAAGTTTCCTTTTAGTAATTTCCCATCCACCTATCCCCCATTCTGCCCTTTGGCTATAAATTCCCATTTTTCCTGTGTTCAGTATTTACAGTTGAGCCCAATCTCTCTCACCCACTGCAAAACCCCACTGTTGTAGTCCCTATACCTGTTACAGTAGACCTGAAAAGCCTGTCTTACTGTTTTAACCAGTATAAAGAGTAGTTTTTCAATATCTGTTAAAAGTTGATTTAGCAATACCACGCCAGTTCTAGATATAGACTGAACAAAAATGCATATATATTTCAATAGAAGAAATACATTACAATGTTAATGGCAGCCTTATTTATAATAATCCTAAAATGGGGAAAAAATTCAAACATCCATCAATACTAGAATGGCTAATCAAACTGTGGGGTGTTGACACAATGGAAATACTACACTCCAATAAAAATGACTGAACTACTGTTACACAGAACAGCATGGATGAATTTGACGAACAAAATGTTGAGGGAAAGAAGCCAGACAAGAAGAAAATACTGATTTATTCCATTTATAAAATGTTCAACACCAGATAATACTTATCTCTGGCAATAAAAGTCAGATTAATGGTTATCTTTTAGCAGGACTAGTGGCTGAGGGGACGTGATAATATCCCATCATCTGAGATGCTGATAATATTCTAGTTCTTCATCTGGGCGGTAGATACACAAGCGCATTCACTTTGTAAACATTCTTCAAACTGAATATTTAAGATTCATTCCATTTTATTATGAGTCTATTATTCTTTAATAAAATGAGTAAACAGAAAATAACAACAAAAATGCTACTGTAGCCTAAAAACATTTTGGAGTTGTCTTAGAATTCTGCTACTTAACAGTCTTTTGAAATCCTCAAGGTTGGCAAATATTTGAACTTTGAATGTAGTTTGATTTCTGAGTCTCATCAAATCTCACTTGGAATGAAATCTGGGGAATGAGATAAAACCATCTTTTAAAAAAAAAGATTTAAAAAAACTCATGCTTTCAATGTGCTCCTCTTGTGTGATTTTTAAAAATAAAGCAACAAAATTAATCCCGTATATTTCAGGGGACTTACAAGTAACAGTACACCAGTCTGAAATATTTCTGTATCTTATATAACCAAGGCTCCCTGTAGGGGTTTAACACTCACTCTTCTAGAGCTCTAGTTTTTTCCTTCAGTTCTCTTTGAAGAATTCAACACTTTTCATGATCATTTTGCCTGACCTCTCCTACCTACCTCCACCCTACACACCCCAACCACACACACAAATAAATCAGTGGTCCATGAAACCTTCCTTCATGAAAAGTACAGCATGATGTACTGCTTTATTTCTCTCATTCTGGAAGAACACTGTATGGAAAGGGAGGTGAGAGGGTACATTTACAGCAGAGAAACCTGACAAACTGCCTCAGCCACAGAGTCAGGGTTAATTAAGAGTGCTATGACATGTTCATAGTACACACTCTTGTTATGATGTGATGAGAATGGCCCTTTACCTCTGTGATTTTCTCCCTTTAAATCCATAACTCCAATCTAATCATGGGGAAAACATCAGACAAATTCCAGTAGAGGAACTTTCCTACAATATTTCTGACTAGTACTTGTCAAAACTCTGAAGATCGCCAAAAAGAAAGAAAAGATGCCCTGACCAGTGCTGGCTGGAGCACTTCAGGTCTGATCCCTGGCTGGAACATCTACCCTGGTCAGGGCACATACAAAAAGGCATCCAGTCAATGTTTCTCTCTCACATCCATGTCTTTCTGTCTTTCTTTCCCTTCCCTTCTCTCTAAAAGCAACGAAAAAATATGCTCAGGTGAGGATAAAAAAGAAAGAATGAAAAGAAAACATTACTACCCAGAAGAGCTTATCTCTGATTCAGCAAAGAACCAGTTTATGATTCTGACTTCATACTTTATCAAAAATCTATAGAGTTTCTTTATATTCAGCTTCCAATTTGTACAATTTCTTTCTACAAGGATGAAAAAGAACACTGGTGAACTCAGCATAGATACATGAGTGGCATCCACAAGTAATTGTCTTTCAGCCCTGGCTGGTGGGGCTCAGTGGATTGAGTGCCAGCCTGCGAATCAAAGGGTCACCGGTTCCATGCACAGTCAGGGCACATGCCTGGGTTTCAGGCAAGGTCACCAGTAGGGTGCATAAGAGGCAACCACCCTTTGATGTTTCCCTCTCTCTCTCTCTCTTTCTCCCTCCCTTCCCCTCTGTCTAAAAATAAGTAAAATTTTTTAAAAAAAAGAAATTGTTTTTCAAGTCCAACCTGGAAGACATGCACTAGTACTTTGAAATTCAATTCAAAGTATGTTTAGAGAGAAATATCAAACACTGTACTTAACAATGCTAAGTGCCGCTCCTGGATGCTAAGGAAATAAATGGTATTAAAAGATCCCTACTTGGCCCTGGCCAGGTGGCTCAGTTAATTGGAATATCATCCTGTATAGCAAAAAGGTTGTGGATTTGATTCCAAGTCAGGGCATGTTACTTAGTCTGAGGGTTCAATCCTGAGTTGGGGTGTGTAAGGGGGGAGCAACCAGTCGATGTTTCCCTCTCACATTAATCTCTCTCTCTCTCTCTCTCTCTCTCTCTCTCAAATCAATAAGCAAATCCTTGGGTGAGGATTATATATAAATAAATAAATAAATAAATAAATCCCTACTTGGTTAAAAATGCTTTTTTCCTGGTTTTGTACTATGCTACAGAACCCTTTACTTACCTTTACATAACTTCACAGTCCTCTAATTCACTTACCTTTAATTTCACAAACGGCCATCTTTATACTTCCTTTGCTCCCTTTGCAAACATCATCTTGTGAATCATAGTAGGACAGGATTCCATTATCTAAAACAAACCAACGAGGCTGCCAACCTGCAAAAACATAAACAACAAGAAATTACTTTCATCACATAAAAAACTATGATTTCAAAACTTACCATCCATTCTATTTCTTTGCTCTAAAATAACATTTTGACAATGAATTTTTTAATTGACAAGCCTTGCCCAAACTGTTTGGCACCAATCTCCTCTTTGCTGAGAAAGATTTCTGAGGAAACCTCTAGATCAGCATAAATATGAGGAATAACACCTTTATTCTGGCTCACAACCTTCTCACTAACAACCCGTAAGGCCCGTCCTCAAATGCAGCCCTACACAGGGTGCAATATAACTGTCCCCTTTTTTCTAAAAGGGAGCAGAGTTTGGGTCATGATATAATGGAAAAAGCAAAAGAAGACCTGAATTCTAGCCCTAGCTCTACTACCATTCTTTAGCTGGATAACCTAGGACAAATCTTTTTATTACAATAAATATCAAAAATGTCCATCTCTGAAATGAGTGAATTAAATAAGAGGACCCATTAGGTGCCACCCACGTCTCTAATTCTACAATGTGACCTTCCCTCTCTTATAAAATACGTTTCCTAAGCAAACTCCTTTGCACACAGCTGCTGGATGACTTCCAGTCTCTTAACCAGAAGATGCATGCCCTGTGATGAGAGCATGGATTCCTACCACCTACTTCTCCTTGCTCTGCTGCTGCACGACTCCCGCAGAAACGCTAGAAACTGCAACCATTCATTTAATTAGTACTTATTCAGTGACTAGAGCACACAGCTATCACAGACTTGGCTCCAAGGCAAAGCTGGGGATGAGGATGATGGCTTTTCTCAAGCTCAGGTCCCACTCTTGGCAAGCCAAACTCAGTGTTCCCTGAAATCTTACTGAGCATGCTACTAATTTACAACAGTTCGTTGATTAATAACATGGTGACCATGCTGAAGGGAGTGTGACTGTCCCTGTTCTTTCTGTGACTATTAAATCACAATTCAGCCTGCTCATTTTGGACATAGCCTACTACATGATTACTCAATTCCATATTTCCAGGGCCAAATAGTGCCAAGACAGTGACAGATGGGGGAAGTCATTCTTACATCCTAATGCAGACCCAGGATTTACCTACCCAAAACCCTTTACCTGTAGCATTTTTAAAATGGCAATGCTGAGTCATCATAAAAAGATTAAATTTCATAGCAGGGAATGTTATAATACAATTCGGAGAAATGGATATCCAAAAAAAGTTTCTGATGCTTGAAAAATTGTTTTTATTAAATACTACATTCCCTAATGAGGCCTAGTAAATTAGAAGGTAAGTTCTTTTGGTCCATGAACTTTAACTTATTCATTATTGCATTCCCAGCACCTAGAATGGTGCCTGGCACATACAGGTACCAAAAAAGTGCATTTCTCAAGTGACTGATTGAATGAAAGATTAAATACCAGAAAAGTGAGATATTACATGTTATCCATAAGAGTATAGATATGCAGTATATGCATGAGAGTATGTTGTATTGAACATGCATAGAAATGATGAAGACATTATCTTCCCAAACACTAAGTCACCTGGGCAAACAAACTGTAAGCAGAGTATGTGAAAATACACTCCTCCACCCCAGGCCCAGTGTGATTTCGTAAGCTTGCAATGTTGTAATTCAGTATGTCTTCAAAACAAATATTAAGAAAAATGATTCATTTAAAGTTTATAGCAACTTGAAACATGTCCATGGTTAATTAATCTACGATTGTTCATTATCTCTTCACACCTTTTTGAAGAAATACTTAATAAAACAATCTCTAATTGATTCATACATTCATAAAACGGAGGGCTATATCTGTAAAAAAAAAGATTCATAGATATTCTCTCTTTTAAATTCTTTTTTTAAAAAACACATTCTTTTTATCTCCAACTACCATATGTTACTAAAATCCTTATTCTCTACAAAGGATTCTCAAAGAACACTGTGATTGAACTGCAAGGTTCCTTAAAGATCACTTAGTATGAACAGCTGCTCAGCTTTCTGACCTAAGATGAACTAAAGTTAATAATCAGCATGCCACTGAACCAAATTTAAATTTTAAAAATGGAACTCTTTCAACCAGAAGATTTAATTTCATCAAGCTTCTACATTGCATACTAGCAGTTAACTTAAATGCTCTGCAATGACTAAAACCTTAAGCACATGTGGTTAAAAAGTTCAATGAGCTGGTGTTCAGTGCCACTGAAGATGAGAAAGACAGCCAGCAACCAAGACCACACATTTCAATACAGTAATAAATTATGACTCATCTCAGTAATTGCCTGTTACTCTGGGTTATGCATAAGCAGCTCCTTCAAAAGACCTCCCAAAACACATAAACATTTGCAATGAGATGATCATTTGCATCTCAAACCACAGAAACTACTGTCTTAAAGTTAATACAATATCTCAACTAAAAAATATGAAAATGCTTAATAAAAAGTTTGCCTCATTTTTAAATGTTTCCTGTTAAAAGATATTTATAGAAACAAATTGTTTGACATTTTGGTGTAAATAATATAACACATCCATCTATCATTAAAGATAAAACATTTGCTACTATAAATCTGGCACGCCAATGTAATTAATTTAAAAAACAGGCAACTGTAGCTCGGTACTTATGTCTCAAAGTGTTTATGCGCAGATTTTGAGCAAGGTCAGGCAGACACAAGTTGAATGTACCATACAATTACGAAGAGGTAATACTTTTGGCATGGTGAAAAAGTGGGCAGCCAGTCAAGAGTTACCTATTATACTGGACCAAGAAATCTGTTTGCTATTTAATCTTATTTAAAACCCATTATGCTAAGCAAAATAAGCCAGGCTGTGAAAGACAAATACCATATGACCTCACCTTTAACAGGAACCTAAACAACAAAACAAACAAACAAGCAAAATATAGCCAAAGACACTGAAATAGAGGACAGACTGACAGTGTGCAGAGGGGAGAGGGGAGGGAATTTCAGGGGAATTTCAGGGGAATTTCAGGGGAGAATGGGAAGGGTTTACAGGAACAAATATAAAGGACATATGGACAAAATCTAAGGGGGTGGAAATGGGAGGGAGGTGGGGAGGGCTGGGTGGGTGGGCTGGGATGGGAGTAAAGGACAGAAATCTGTACTTGAACAATGATTAAAATAAAATTAGAAAAAGAAAAAAAGAAAAAAACAATAAAACCCATTCCTTTTCCTCTAATTTGGTGAGATCATAGAATTCTGGATGGGCAGGCGCCTTCAGGATAAAGTAGTTGATTACTCTGGCCTTGGATTGAGCTCTTGAGAGAACAAGCGACTTGTGGTTACAGCTGGTTGATGGCAGAGATGGGTCGAGAACTCAGATTTGAGAGTCCTAACAAGTCAGGTGGTTAGCGTCATGGCAAAGGCCATTGTGTACTGGTCTCATTTCTACAGAAACACCTAACTGGGGAGTTCCTTCCAACCCCCTTCATGGGTGAAACTGACTTGCCTGCTCCACTTCGGAACATCGCACTCTCTTCCACATATTTCTCACACCTTCCTGAATTCCAAAACATAAAGCTACCTCACCTACAACCAACTCCTAAGAGAATATTACCCAGGGACAACTTCCAAAATCATGCTTGCTACGCTCAAACTTCAAGAGGACTATTAAAATAAACGGCGTTGCTAAGGAAAATAAAAAGAAATAATTTAAAAAGAAAAAGATTTCTTAAAATTAAATCCTAATCTTAGGGGGCCCATTCCAGTCTTATACACTGACAACTCAGTTATTAACAAAATGTTGAATGAGGTGTAAATAAGGTCAGAGATTGCAACAGCACATGTAGAGTGCCTGAGAATTGTTCAGAAAGCTACAGGAGTAAGCAGTATTATTATTCCAGCCAAGAAGTGGTCAGGTGCACTTCCCACCCCCCAGAAGGCGCGCCGTCTGAACTGTGTCGCCTGCAGAGGCCGGAGGGGCTCTAACAGGGACACGCACAGGAATTAAGCCCGGGAACCAAGGAGATTCAATTCGCTGAGGGTCACCACGGGCCAGGCAGTGGGAGGGAGAGCCCCTAACCTGTCTTCTCCGCAGCCTCCTCGGCTAAGCCCGCCCGAGCCCCCTGCCCGCTGCCCCCGGGGGGCCGGAACCCTCATACCAGTGAGATAGTTGGTCCACTTGTACAGAACCCCCTCCATGCTTCACAGCCCGGCGCCGCTCATCCTCCTGGCCCGACGCCGGCCGCGGTGAAGGGGCGAGCGCAGAGCCTGGACAGCCGCTCCCGGCCCGCCGGGCCCCTTCCCCGGGCGGCCCCGAGCCCCCCTCAGCCCGCGCGCGCGCCACGGGTACGTGGCGGGCCCTTAGAGGCCGGGACGACGGCCGCCGCGTGGAACTCGGGGGCCGTGATGCGCGGACTCAGACATCCCCGGCAGAGCTAGGGCGGCGGCGGCGACAGAACAGTAACCGCAGCCGGCCCCCCGCTAGCGTCTCCGCGCCCCGGCTGGTCCCTTCCGTGCCCCGGCAACTCCTTCCTCCTCGCCTGCCTTCCTTCCCCCCGGGCTCCCCGTTTGTTTTCATTGACCCCGACGTCGCTTTCACTTCCTGGTTGAAAGGGGCTGGCAGGTCCCGGGAAACCCCTCCCCGGCGGCGCGGCTGGAGGAGCGGGCGCTGCCGGCTGCGGTCCCACCGCGGGCCGGGGCTGCGCGAGGGCGCGCTGGCGTCGCTCACCCTCAGACTCCCAACCCGGGCGCCCGGCGTCTCCTCATCCTCCCTCCGGCCTGTGGCTGGGGGTTCCTTCGGCTCCCGCCGCCGCAGCGCGGACGCACCGGCCGACCGACGCCCAAGGCCGGGACCGAAGCCTCAGGGCCCGGAACTAGCGGACTCGGACCCGGAGCCTACCCAAAGCGGGTGGTGACTTAGGTCTCTCAGATTTTCTGTAACTGAGTCTCAGGTTTCTTCTGGTTGCCCCCCCCCCCCCCACAAGAAAATAAAAGACTTCCAATTTAGGTTTCTTCCCATCCTCACATTCAGGGGGTCGAAAGGTCCCGGGAACGCGGTGTGTCACTGAGAGTCCCCTGGCCTGGAGTTGCCAGGGACCCCAAGGAATGAATTGTCGTTTGCCCTAAATGATAGCCACGACTTCATTTAGAACAGAAAACATGGAATCAAACTCTGGAGCTTATTTTATTCTAAAAATGGGGGTTTTCCCCTAGCTTTTATGATTTTTAAAAATCACTTTTGAAAATGATCATCTTACAGAACTGACAATAATTTTAAGATTTATGGAATTTTGCAGGCTTCAGACAAAGCAGTAACAGCAGGCTCAGTGTTGTGGCTTTTCTTAGGATCCCTGAGGCAGAATAATTTATCCCCTTCCAGAACCTAATTTAGGCCTAAGCCTTTCTGGGTAAAAAGTCTTTGAGTATTCACTTGGAAATAAGGTGAATTGGTGAATTGATACAGAGATGGATAGTTGGAGATGTACTAAATCAAATACAGCTAAACGTTGATAGGCTCCAAGTTGTAGGTGAAAGGCCATGGTAATTGGGTGGTGAAATTCCATTTTTCTGTATGTTAGAAAGTTTTTCATTCTTAAACGTGGAGGGGTAAGCCTGGCTTTGTGTCAGACTTGTCAAACCCCTATGCACATGGGCTGTGAGGCTGGAACAAAATGCCCAGCACTGAAAAGACACTAAGTCCTCCCTCCTCTTCTGCGTAGTTGGGTTTCTGCTTTCTGCAGTTTCAGTTATAGGAGGTCAGCCACGGTCTGAAAACATTAAATGGAAAATTCCAGAAATAAACAACTCGGTTTTTCAATGGTGCCTTTTCTGCATAGCCTAATGAAATCTCCTTTAGCCCTACTCCCTCCTGCTAAAATACGAACCATCCCTTTGCCCAAGCACATCCATGGTGTGATGATTAGTACAGTAAGATTCTGAGAGACATCACATTCACATAACCTTTATTACAGTCTATTGTTGTTTTATTATTAGTTATTGTTCATCTCTTACTTGTGTGATTTTTAATTAATTTTTATCGTAGGTATTATAGGAAAATATTATAGTACAGGGTCTAGAGCAAAGAACACCCCTTTTATTATCATAAGCACGTAATTCTGGAACAAAGTATCACATTCAAGCACACCACATACATTTTAGGTGAGATGTTCAAATTAAAACTATAAATAATTACACCCATTTTATTACCCTTCCGACCACACTCATGCATTACTTCTGCCAGACCCTGTGTGTAAGGTTCAGTCCTAGCCTGTTTTCACGCATCCACTGGGGGGGGGGGGGGGGGGCGGGGGGTCTTGGAACATACTCCCCGCAGTTTAAGGGGGTACAAAGATAAGGGGAGACTACTGTGCCCCGTTTTCTCTTCGTGTGATGTAGATAATTACCGACCTGGCAGAGTTGGTAAGAAAAAGACACTGTCAAGAGCTGTCCCCCACCTCTCTACCCCTGGGCTTCTATAGGCCCTTGAATCAAGGGCGGCCCCCAGTGGTGGAAGAAAGCAACGCAAGCCGACAGCGGTGCAGAATCGCTGGACTCCGCTCCGGGGGGGAAACTGACCGTGAGGAGCTGCGTATCTGTTTACTCGCGACCGGGAGGTCTTCGGGTTGCGTGTGGCTTTGCCTGGAACTTCTTAAGGCATGACTCCGACCCCGAGAAGGCGCTTCAAGGATACCCCAGAATACCTCTCCCTGCCCGGTAGTTCTCTAGGGATCTGGGCTTCTTTTAAGCCCAGAAGTGACAACCACATTATCTGATTGCACCCCACCCTAGGCCGTTTTATTTCGTCTTTTGACAGTTTCATTTTAGGAAACGCGAATGTTACGGCTAAACCCTGAGAAAACTGGCTGTAAAATAAGCGGATGCAGCGAGGAGAAGCGATGCAAGTGAGCAGTGTTGCCTTAGCGACTGATGATAGCCAGCCAAAAAGTGCTGGGTACCAGAGAGGCACGACCCGCCCTAGGCGGGCAAAATTCCAGGGCTGAGCGGGCCACCGGGGAAGGGGCAGGGCCGCGCACCGCCCCGCCCACGACCCTTTGTGTCGCCATATAATGCTTGCCACGCGTCAATATA
This sequence comes from Phyllostomus discolor, assembly GCF_004126475.2. Lineage (NCBI taxonomy): Eukaryota > Metazoa > Chordata > Mammalia > Chiroptera > Phyllostomidae > Phyllostomus > Phyllostomus discolor. The sequence continues at coordinate 45,757,522 of NC_040906.2, forward strand.
GTTCAGCTGCCGGGGCAGCCGCCGCGCGTGAGTGACACGCGGGAGGGAACGCAGTAACCATCCAGGCCCCACTCCAGGAATCATGCATTTCTTACTCAGATTAATCTTTTTCTTTTACATGTGGGGCATTTTTCCTGCTCAGGGACAAAAGAAAGAGGAGTTCACAGAGGAAGTGAAAATAGAAGTTTTGCATCGTCCAGAAAACTGTTCTAAAACAAGCAAGAAGGGAGACCTGCTAAATGCTCATTATGACGGTTTCTTGGCTAAAGACGGCTCGAAATTCTACTGCAGGTAGGAAATGCAGCGAGTAGTTCTTGCATTTAGTTGATGCGGGAAATCTAGCCTACCTCCAGCAAGCAGGAGTTAAATGGTTGGTTGGTTGGTTGGTTAGTTGGTTGGTTGGTTGGTTGGTTGGTTCTTGTTTTTTAACAGTGAGAGTTGAACCTTGTGTTCTTAGAGGGAAAATCAGATCAGGTGCTGTAGTTAAGCTGATCTGATCCTATTAAACTGAACATTACTTTCTAAAGTATTAAAAATGTTGGCCGAGAAATTATCAAAAATACTCTGCGCACACACACACACACACCACCACCACCACCACCACTACTACCCTTAGTACCTATAGAAGTCCAAATACTGTGTATAAAAATGTTCACAGTTTTCCTTTGCTGTGGTTGGAGTCTCTTGAGAGAGGGTTACATATAGTTGGCATCTCTTTACAGAGGGTTAGGGAAGGTAGTTTAGAGGATTTTATCTGGCTTCAGAAGCTCCATATTTACAGGTTGGGGGCAACCTCCCAACTGTATCAAGAAGACCCAATGACTTTCCCTGGTGACTTCTGGGCCCTGTGTCATCTTCCCACCTGAACCCTCGTGCCATGGCCGCCTACTCTGATTTAATCAATGGTTCATTACTCAGAGGAAGAATGTTTTTTCATTTGTGCTATTACCCTATCAAAGATAGGATGGAGGAAAGTTAGTTCTTTCCACTTAGAGGAAAATAGAGAAATTTAATGGGAAGAAAAGGTACAAATTTTAAATACCTTTCAAATAACTTTTTGAGGCTAAACCTGCTCCATCATTTTTTAGAACAAATCCAGAGTGGTTAAATGTATTATTTGGACAAGTCATGCAGCTAGGCAGGGGCAGGAGACCCATTAAAAAGTTAATTGTTGAATAGTTTTTGTAAAGATGACAAAAAAATGAGCTGACTCCTGATGACTAGCTTTGGACAAATCATACCTCGTTCTGCCTCTTAGGAGGAAAGTTTGAGCCAACACCCCACCAGGTTCAGAATGAGTGCTAGTATGGGAAAAGATATGGTTAGAGAGGACTCCGATTTTAATACAACTAAGTGCTCAGCTGTATTTTAAAGTTCAATTTCATTTTTCTTGAAGTCAGCTTACCTAAGTGTGCTTTTTATTATAGCCGGACACAAAATGAAGGCCACCCCAAATGGTTTGTTCTTGGTGTGGGGCAAGTCATTAAAGGCCTAGACATTGCCATGATGGATATGTGCCCTGGAGAGAAGCGGAAAGTGATTATACCCCCTTCATTTGCATATGGAAAGGAGGGCTATGGTAAGGTTAATATTTATATCTCTATGCTATATTTGCAAATAAATCATAGACTTCTGGGTATATACCTAAAGGAATTGAAAACAGAGTCTCAAAGAGATATTTGTACACCCATGTTCAAAACAGGACTATTCACAAAAGCAAAAAAAGTAGAGATAACACAAGTGTTCACTGACAGATGGAGAAATAAAATGTAGTATTTACATATAATGAAATATTATTCAGCCTTTAAAAGGAAGGAAATTCTGACATACACTATACATTGGATGAACTTTTAGCACATTATGCTAAGTGAAATAAACTAATCACGAACACAAATACTATGTGATTCCACTATAATTAGTTACCTAGAGTAGCCAAATTCATTGAGACAGAAAGAGAAAGGTGGTTGCCAGAGCATGGGGAGAGGACAGAATAGGAAACTGTTATTTAATGGGTATAGAGTTTCAGTTTTGCAAAATGAAATAGTTCTGGAGATCGGTTGCCCAACAGTGTAAATGTTAACACTGTACACGTAAAATGGTTATACTAATAAATTTTCTCCCACTTAAAAATTTTTCAATCTCTATGAAAATGTAATATAAAATTTAAAATCCTAGAGGAAATAATTACAGAACTTTAGAGTACGATAAACTTCAGCTATATCCAATCCAGTCCAGCCCAGCCCCCTGTTTTTCCATATTAAAAAAAGACAAAACAAAACATTGTTGGAATATAGCTCTCTGGCCAGAGTTCCTCCCCCCACAGAGTGGTAGCACTCATAATGATCATCTATATTCCATAAGCCCTACCTTTGTCACTTTTGTTTTTAGCATAATGTTTATTTATTTTTAACATAAAGGTAAAAACCTTCGATAAGCAGTACCAAAGTCAAATTTCTAAACTCAGGAAACTGGAACATAGGATTTCAGAGTAAAAGGACAGCACTGGAAAATAAGTAAAAATAACATCTGAACCAGCTGTCAGTTTCTGTTACCCAAAGTCAGAAGCCTTGAAATGTAGAAGAACTGAACTGCTTCTTCCAATATCTTACCTATTTTTAAAATCCTACAGTGAGATCTGAAAACGTAGGTAAAGCAGTTAAGTAGGGAAAGTGTTTGCAATACGCAGGAAGACTCCTAATAACAAATAATGAAACGAATCATCCTTAGAAATACGCAAATTTAGAAACAAGTGCTCCACTAACCAAAAAAAAAAAAATGATACAAATGACCTTTAAATTTATGAGAATACTTAATTTTATCCATAATTAAAGAAAGGGAAATTAAAACAAAAGTGAGGCACCATTTGACGTCTTTGCTCATCTGCAAAGGCGTAGAAGTTGGCAAAGGTATGGAAAACCAGGAGACTCATGCATTATTGCTGAGAATGTAAACCATTTGAACTCTCTAGTGATTTCTATCAAAATTTAAAATGTACATGTCCTCTGACTCAGTAGTTCCATTCCTAGGAATGTGCACGAAGATACATGTAAAAGAATATTCATTGCGACCTTTTTTGGTAGCAAAAGACTCATTAACAGTAGTGATTCCCTCACCTCTTGTTCCCAGCAAGAGCAAGGGATGACTGCTCCCACCTGGAGTAGAGGGAGGTTAGTGGTGCAAGTCACACCCAGTCAGGCTGAAAACTCCTCAAGAGACAGTTCCAGGCAACTACAGCTTCATTTTCAATGCTTTGTACCAATCATTCGGTCAAGAAAATAGCTCCCACTGACTATAATTTGTATATCCTGTTTTTACTTGTAGAGGAAGCTAGGAGAGAGATTTAAGAATTAAAGATAAGTTAAATTGAATGCAGTAATTGTCCTAAAAATGTGATAGGTTGAAGCCAATTCTAGGTATGCAAGGTTTGCCTTGCAGTCTCTTTAATCTCATTTTCAGAATTTCTTTCTTGTGCTGGCACATCAGATGCCTCCACACGCTGCCTACAACCACTGCTCCCGCTCCCCTGTCAGCCTAGAGCACCCACGTCCCTCAGTACCAGGTACTCATCCTGGGTCCCATTACCTTAAGGCAAAAGACTAGTTTATCCTTTTTGTAGACTAATTTATGCTTGGATATGAATGACTATGCAAGCTGCCTAAACTATTAATAAACCAAACCCCTTTGCTGCAGAGATGTAGAAATTCGACTTGAAGTTGGTTCATATTCAATTTTAAGTTCACATTCAATATTCAATTCAATTTCTCCAATAAACATAAAAATAATGAATCCCACTAGTAATACCACCAACACTTTCAGTTTACACATTAGGAAACTGAGGCCCACAGTGTGTCTTTTAGAATGCAATTAACTGCTAATTTGCCTGCATGCAATAGCTTGGATTAGATTGTTTGAAAAGTTGCAGTATAGACCATAAGTAAGTGCTTAACAAAACTTCTTGATCAAATAAACTTTTGAAAATGAGTTGTTATGAAGAGCTGACATTAGTCATAACTTTGTTTTAGGTAGTACTTGAAGAAGTCTTTCTTCTGCGCAAGGCCCTTGCCACATATTGCTGAGCACCCCTGCATGTCTCCAAATGCATGTGACTTGTTAGTGCTTAAATTAACAATACATGTGGTATGTATAGAGTCTTTACATTAACTCCTATGTCTTTGATCTCCTCTAAATAGAAGTAATTCTGTAGCAAATACATATTTTTCTCTTTGTACCATTTTTTTGTAAGAAAAAACCTAATTGGCAATAATTTCTAGGTGTACGGTAGAATTATTCAGAAACTTTAACATGTAATATTTTTTCTTAAGAAATTTGAATTTGTTTTAAATTATTTTCAGAAATTATTTTTCTGACATAAGAAGATTGTAACTGGACAGAATAGGAATGGGTTTTGTAAAACTGACCACTGGCTCAATCTCTAGCTCTTTTACCCTAAAATCAGTAACTCTGTGCTGCTTTGGCTGGGATGGTCACATTAGTAATGAGATGCATGAGTAGATCTTTCTGTGCCCTGGCTTTGGAGATGACTGATCCATCTCTCCTTTTGGCTGTAACTTTCAAACTCTTTTCTCTTTGGATTACATAAACATTTTCTCTTTTTATTAAAGAAATTACCGTTTTCTTCAAGAACAAAATTAGCCATTTTTAATTTTTTTATTTTTTTAAGATTTTATTTATTTTTAGATGGAGAAAGAGAGGGAGAGAAACATCAATCTGTGGTTGCCTCTCACATGCCCCCTACTGGGGACCTGGCCCACAACCCATGTGTCCTGACTAGGAATAGAACCAGCGACCCTTTGGTTCACAGGCCAGCGCTCAGTCCACTGAGCCACATCAGCCAGAAAATTAGCCATTTTTTAAATAAAGGGTAGCAGAGATGTCATTCATTCAGCAAATATTTGAGCAGCTAGAATCAGGCACTCTGAGAGACTATGAATACACAAGCTACCCACTGCCTCTTAGCAAATCATTTCTACAGGTTATTTTTATGAAATGATTATCCAAAATAGCCAATAGCTTACTAAAATGATTGTGACATCAGTTAATAGGTTGACTTTATTAAGGAGAACTATTCAACTTAATACTTAACATGTTTTATTGTGTTTAGAAATTTCTTCATAAAATTGTTACTGATTTATTCTGTCATTGCATTTATTTTTTAATATGTACAGAGAATTTGAGAGACAGCCCTGGCTGGTTGGCTCAGTGGGTAGGAACATCATCCCATAGATGGAAAGGTCATGGGATTGATTCCCTGGTCAGGGCACATATCCAGGTTGAGGGTTCAATCACCTGTCGGAGCATGTATGAGGAGGCAACCACTCAGCATTTTCCTCTCTCTTTCTCTCTCCCCCTCCCTCCCTTTCTATCTCTCTAAAAAGCAATGAAAAATTATACTTGGGTGAGGATAAAAAGAAAGAATTTGAAAGACAAATATATTGATATATATGTTTTATTTATGCTCCTAAATAACTATACAAAATCATTTTCTAAAATATTACTGATTTGTGTTTTGAGATTTTTCTGCCCATGAATTTTTTCTCTGTACCAGCTCTCTCCTCTACAATACTAGGTATATTAATAAAAATTATATGATTTATATTTATTATAATTTAATTGGGAAATAATGGTCCCCTAAGTCCTTAAAACTGATTCAGCTTAAAAACATATGAAAAAAATCTCTAAAATGTATTTAGAATGCAATTTTTATAAATATAAAATAATATAATCATAATGCTATATTGGCTATTTGTGAATAAATATTTGAACATTATCTTCATGTAAGTTAAAACTGTTAAAATTTATGCTTTTAACAGAAGGCAAGATTCCTCCTGATGCAACATTGATCTTTGAGATTGAACTTTACGCTGTGACCAAAGGACCAAGAAGCATTGAGACATTTAAACAGATAGACACGGACAGTGACAGGCAACTGTCTAAAACCGAGGTAATTCAGACAGATTTCATGTGTGTGATCTCATTTTTTAATCACAGTTTAAATCCATCTTTGTACTATTATTTTTTTACTTTTACCTAGTGTGGGCCAATTATTTAGCTTTTAATAGAGCTGGTTACAAAAAAAGCTAAGTTTTATGAAGAAAATGTCCTTTTCAATACAAAACTTGTAATTGTAACTGAGTCATTCTGTTCAATTTATTTTCTTCCTACCAGAGGGTCATTAACATACCAAACTAATCTCCAGGGGGCATTTCCAGCATCCAGACTATAGGAGCAGGTCTCTTTCAAGGAACACTGTAGGAATTTCTAAAATGGCAAATAATATATTTTGCTATATATAATGCGCACTTTTTGCTCAGATTTTTGTGGGAAAAATAAGGATGTGCATTATACATGGGTATAATGATTACATACCATAGGTATAATAATGGATACAATAATCCCATGTGTAATGCACACAAAAACATAAGTGTGCATTATACACAGCAAAATACGGTAATTACGACTTCATAAAATTGTGGAGACTACATGAGATTATGAAAAAAAGCTAGCAAGAATTTGAATTGTTTAGACTGGAAAGTTAGTAAACAGGACCCAGAAGTTCAGCTACCTAGCTTCTGCACCCCACTTGGTCTTATATATATGAGTTGAAAGATTAATAAAGATCTTGGAGCCCTGGCTGGCGTAGCTCAGTGGATTGAGTGCGGGCTGCAAACCAAAGTGTCGCAGGTTCGATTCCCAGCCAGGGTACATGCCTGGGTTGCAGGCCATAACCCCAGCAACCATACATTGATGTTTCTCTCTTCTCTCTCTCCCTCCCTTCCCTCTCTAAAAATAGATAAATAAAATCTTTAAAAAAAAAAAGATCTTGGAATAATAATTTTTTTCACACTTCCTCAATACTAGGTATAATTATAAACTCGGTAGTATGTGACCTAATTTAATCTCCTTGACAATCTGAGGAAGACACTATTGCCATTATCTCCATTTTATCAAAGGAGCAAATGACACCCAGACAGGTTAAGTAACTAGTTTAAGGTCACACAGCTCTAGGTGGCAAAACCAGATTGCAGACCCAGCAACCTGGCTCCACTACTGTGATCTTAACCATGGATCCACCCTGCCTCTTTCAGGGACTTTGCATCATGAATGTTTCAGGGCTAATGTTGAAGTCTGATGCCTTACATAGTCCTACTGACTATTCTTTTTGCTTAAATTGAGTAACCCAATTGTCTCCCCTTTCATTTGGAAGCAATTTAACATGTATAATTCTTATCATTTAAGTCAGTAAAAAAAAGGCAACTGGGTCATTGATTCAAGTGATAAATTTAAATCCTTTTCTTTTCTTTTTCTCTCCCTCTCCAATCTTTCCCCACCCTAATGCCACTTCCTCCTCTGAGATATCAGTAAGGACTGTGTCTGAAGCTCTTTGGCTGATCAATGACAGAAGAAGGATAAGAGAAAGGGGACATCCCCTTTTCCTTAACAGCAGCAATTAGAGAGATGGCAGACTATTACCAGTACATACTTTCTATCGATTCCCTATCACCCTGCAGGGGAGTCCAACCCACAGCCCACAGGCCACATGCAGCCCAGGATGGGCATGAATGTGGCCCAACACAAAATCGTAAATTTACTTAAAAACTTTTTTTTGCTCATCAGTTTTTGTTAGTGTAGCCCAAGACAACTCTTCTTCTACTGTGACCTAGAGACACCAAAAGGTTGGACAGTCCTGCTTAGAGAATGAACCGCAGCTGCAGATGCGTTCACAGGGTATGCCAGAGCACAGCCTGTGCACACAGACCATCTACTATCACTGGCACACCGGCAGGCACCTTCTGCAGTCTGACTGCTCCTTGGGGGACCTTAGGGGATCTTCAGTTCTTTCCTGGAAAATAAAACTAGAGACAGTCCAAAATAGAGACCTGCTTAGCTACATTTTGCCCAAATGTTTCTCAAGTATCAGGTTTTCCCTGTATTATCACTAGATGGATAGGAGTGATTTTCATTTGCTTGATTTTTATGATAACAATAGCTATCTTTTACTGACATTTGTAAACATGATTCTAATCTTCACAGCAGTCCTAAAGTATAGATTCTCTTTCCTTTCTTTCAAAGATGACAAAACTGAGGTTCAGAGAGGTTAAATTATTGGTCCGAGGCCGCATAGCCAGTACACGGCAAAGCCTGGATTTCAAACATCAGCTGAAACTACTTTCCTTCATCATCAGAAAGCTGTAGTCAGCTTTATTAAATTACAAAGTGGAAATGGTGTGGAACCCATTGCCAGCAAAATTAAAGGCATGCTTTTACCCACTCACTGCCTTTTTGTACCTCTTCACAGCAGTGTCTTAAGTACATTTAGGGAGTCAACAATATTAGCTAGTAAAATATATTTCTTTACTTAGAAACTGAGAAATATTTGAGGCTATTTAAAATTCTTTACCACCTACATAGGATTTTTAAGGCTCAGTTGGAAGAGAAAAATGTATCTCCATCATATAGGAGCAAAGTCCCATTGGAGAATAGTTGATATGATCATTACGATGATCCATTCATTATGACGATCCTTCAGTGGATCCATTCAATGGATCCTTCATTACTACCCATTTATCATTCTGAAATCAAGTCTACTGGCTATGGACCAAGTTTGGGATATGGATTGCTAAAAACCTCTCAGGGTCCAACATTAGCTTTTGCCTCTACAATGCCCAGCCTTGTTGAACGTTATCTCCAGATCACTGTTCATTGATTTCTGTAGTTATTATACATATTAGCTCTTTGCAATGGAAATATAATTGAGTCACATGTAATTTAAAATTTTTAATAGCCACATCTTACAAAAAAGGAAACAAGTAAAATTAATTTTAATGATATGTTTTGTTTAACTCATATCTAAAATATTACCACTTCAACATTAAATCAATACAAAAGCTACTGAGATATTTTTATTGTCTCCCCAATTTGTTGTGTATTTTACCATAACTGTAGCATATCTCACTTTGATCTAGCTACATTTCAAGTGCCTGTGACTAGTAACTGCCATATTAGGCAGAGCAATGATGTATCTTTGCTTAGAAAACTGTCTCATTATGTAGAGAAAAGGAAATATTTCAGAATACTTTTTATTTATTTGACATTACTATTAGAGAGATTATTGTAGTTTATACATTTGAGAGAGTTATGGAAGCATAGAAAAATTTAGAAAATTAAATTTTATTTCAAAACCTGTGGTTGGGTTTCATTGATTATGCACCAATTTGTATTTTATTCACTAATGCTAATGGAAATCCTTGAGAGTGAATTCCTTTTGATAATGTGGACAGTATATGTTATTAAAAAACACTTAGTTTCAACATAATTCAATTCAGATATTAATCTTTGAGTATGTACTACTAACCTCAAGGGAAGCTAATTTGAAGATCTGTTTCTCTTCAGAAGATAGCTTCAAAGATTAAAAAAAATAAAACCTCAAATACCCTTTGAAAATTTTATATCACTTATTTTCTCTATTAAAACATTTCTTCAAATTTAACTAAAAATGTATTGTGATACCTTCTTTTTTTTAGTTGTTGTTCAAGTACAGTTTTTTGTCTTTTACTCCCATCCCATTCCACCCCCCCAGTGCTCCCCACCTCTCTCCCATTTCCACCCCCTGCCCCAGTTTTTGTCCATGTGTCCTTTATACTTGTTCCTGTAAACTTTTGTGATATCTTCTTGTTAATGAAATATTATTTTGGCCCCCTAGATATATCATTACCTGAAAAAGGACTTTGAAAAAGATGACCAGCCACGTGACAAGTCATACCAGAACGCAGTTTTAGAGGACATTTTTAAGAAGAATGACCATGATGGTGATGGCTTCATTTCTCCCAAGGAATACAATGTATACCAACATGATGAACTGTAGCATATGTTTATTTCTCAATTGCCTTAGCTACTTACTGTACTTTGTATATAAAACAAAGTCACTTTCTCCAAGGTGTGGTTTCTATTTTTCCCTATGAGACCATATTTTGATCTCCTCCATACATGTAACTTTTGAATAAATGTGAGGCTATTTTGCAAGTGTAGTATTCAAGAATGGTACGATTGTGTTCGCTATGGCTTTATTCTGTGAACACGAGTGACAGCACCATGAAATCGACCTCTGTGTCCCAGTGGGCCATTTCCCCCCTTCAGGAAATAGGAGGACATCTGTGTCAAAATCTATACAACTCTTCCCAACTCTTACCTTAACAGCACATAGAAATATGTAAGTAACCATTTTTTAATGTTTTAAATGTTCAAATACCCCATATTTAAGTTTTTTTCATTAGGGACCCAGAAATTAACATTTTAATGTTTATACATTTCATAGCATTACTGGTAGGTAGTATATAAAAATCATAGGACTGAAGGTTCTTGTTTTGGTATGCATGCAGGAAAATATAAGTTGTATAACTATCCCACAGAGAGCCTCAACACGGTCTCTGCACTTTTTGGTGCAAGCTTTTGGCTTTAGGTCTTTGTTCCAGTGGAGAGTGTTTAAAGATATTTGATCAGACCAAAGGCTTTGTGCCTCTTACAGCAGGCATAATAGACTCTATACTGCTCTAAGTCTTGTACTCCTTCAGACATTATAAAATGCCACTCTTCCTTCTCGTAGACCTTTATATCTACCATCCCTAACTTTTGTCTTGATTTTAATTGGTCATGGTATTTCTTAGTTTCCAGCCCCTTTCTCTAGGTAACTCTATCTTGTGTCACTTCATTTCTCAATGATTTTGTTATTAATTAGCAATGAACATTACAAATTGGCATGCCATCAGTTTTTTTAAATTATATATTTTTGATTATGCTATTATAGTTGTCTCAATTTTTCTCCCTTTTCCCTTTGTGCCCCTCCATCCAGCACCCAGTACTTCCCTCAGGCAACTCCACACCACTGTTCATGTCCATAGGTCATACAAATAAGCCCTTTGGCTACTCCATTTCCTATACTGTACTTTACATCCCCATGGCTATTCTATAACTACCTATTTGTACTTCTTACCTCACCTCTTCATCCATTCTCCCCCACCCACTCACATCTAGCAATCATCAAAATGTTCTCTGTATCCATGATTCTGTCTCTGTTCTTTTTTGCTTAGTTTGTTTTTTAGATTCAATTGTTGGTATAGTAGGTATTTATTGCCATTTTATTGTTTAGAATTTTGATAGTCTTCTTTTTCTTAAATAAGTCCCTTTAACACTTTATATACTAATGGTTTGGTAATGATGAACTCCTTCAGTTTTTTCTTGTCTTGGAAGCTCTTTATCGGCCCTTCAATTCTAAACTATACCCTTTCTGGGTAGAGCAGTCCTGACTGTAGGTCCCAGCTTTTCATGCTTTGAACATTTCTTGCCAGTCCCTTCTAGCCTACAAAGTTTCTTTTGAGAAATCAGCTGACAGCCTTATGGGAACTCCCCTATAAATAACTAACTGCATTTCTCTTGCTGCTTTTAAGATTCTCTCTTTATTTTTAATCTTTGACATTTTAATTATGCTGTGTCTTAGAGTGGGCCTCTTTTTATCCATCTTATTTTGGACTTTCTGTGCTCTCTGGACTTGCATGTCAATTTCATTCACCAAATTAGTGAAGTTTTCTCTCATGCTTGTTTCAAATAGATTTTCAACTTCTTGCTCTTTCTCTTCTTTTTCTGATGCCTCTGTGATACGAATGTTGGAATATGTTGGAACACTTGAAATTGTCCTAGAGGCTGTTTATACTATCCTCATTATTTTGAATTATTTTTCCTTCTCGTTTTGTGTGGCTGTTTTTTGCTTCCTTATGTTCCAAATCATTGATTTGATTCTCAGCATCACCTACTCTACTATTGTTTCCTTGTAAATTGTTCTTTATTTCAATTAGTGTATCCTTCATTTCTGACTGGATCTCTTTTATGCTGTTGAGGTCCTAAGTTCCTTGAGCATCCTTATAACCAGTGTTTTGAACTCTGCATCTGATAGATTGCTTATCTGTATTTTGTTTATAGCTTTTTCTGGAATTTTGATGTATTTCTTTATCTGGGCCATGTTTCTTTTTGTGCTCATTTTGGTGGCCTCCCTGTTTTTGTTTCTATGCATTAGGTAAATCTGCTATGACTCCCTGTCTTCGTAGCATGCCCTACTGTAGTAGGTGTCCTTTAGGGTGCAGTGACACAGCCTCCCCTATCATGCAAACTGGGTACTCAAGGTACACACTTCATATGGGCTAACTATACCCTACTTTTGTGGCTGAGCCTTGATTGCTCTCAGCAGGTCAATGGAGGAATTTACACAGTCCAGTCAGCTGCAAGAACTGGCTATGACCACTGACCACCAACCCCTGCCCTCTATAGAGGATTAGCTGTGCAAGGGGCAGGGTGGTGGTGCTCCAATGTGGTCTGTAGCTGTCCACTGAGTGCAGAGGCTCTGGGGCTTCCCGGGTGGTACAGGCCAAGGTCAGCCCCAACCTGTGTTCTGCTCAGGGCCACTCTGCGTGAGTTGTAAAGCAATCTGAGATGACTGCTACTTGTGCTGGGCTTGGAGATTCCCAGGTGAAGCCAAGCTGTGACTAATATCTGGCTGCTACAGGGCTCATAAAGCCAACTGTTGCTTGTCTGAGTGATGGTTGTTCTATGTTTTAGTTGTCTTTTTGGTGTGGTTGTATGAGGAGGCAAGCCATGTTTACCTATGCTGCCATCTTGATTGAAAGACACCATCCAATTTTTGATAAATTGTTGAATTTATTTTACATGTGAGGATATGTGAGAATATCAAATGAGGATACAAATGAGGATATACAACTGTCTCTCAGAACTCTATGAATGTTTTAAACATTTTCAAAGGAGAAAAGAAATAAATGTGCCACAGCAATTTTGTGTCATGGTCAAACCCTGACATGGTACAACTTTATGAGAGTAAGACGTAAGAGATGTTTTGCTATGGATCACATTGGTGCCAAAGAAAGGCTATGTATTTATTGGAACACGTTAAGTTTTTGTCTACTACATATGTAAGAAATTATCGTCAGGCAATAAATAGTTCTATTCAAAACAGGTGAGTTTAAAACTAAACTTTTTCCATCTTCTGAAACTTGCTCTTTCCAAACCATTATTAATTGCTCATCAAAATTCTTTTATTTAAAAGTGTGGGGATAACACAAAAACCACTATACCAGTGGATGTCACATTTGCATAGCAGAGTTTGACACTTCATAAAATAAAAACTTTACCATGTTTTCTTCCCTTCCAGTATTGCATCATTCCTGTACTAATTTTATAACTTCTCCTTCAGAACTTGCTGGTTTATCAACTCTTTCATCCCTTTACTTTCCTCAGAAAAACCTGCTCAATTGAAGTAAACTAAGTTGATAACTCAATGTTACATCTTGATTTGGAAACTGCCCCCATTTTCTTTACATAAAAAAGTCACTAGACCCTTTTTTGATTCATATGCTCATATCTGCATTTGAATCCTACACTCTGCCTAAATCAGAAATACCTTGACATAAGATACAAATGGAAATTCTCAAAAAATACAAACTATCATTCTAACCTTTCTCTCATTGTTTTTACACAAAGTACTTTTAAAGTTGTGTTTTTAAAAATTACAAATGGTATCAAATGAGTATGGAGACTTACTATGAAAATAATCACATTTAAATAGTTAAAAAAATAAAATTTTAATCATTCTACACGCATATAGTACACAAGTAGCTCGTATTTGCACAATTGCGTTACACCTTCATAGGCATATAGCTAATCATGAGTGCTGTAATTACACACTTTTGAGGTCTAGGATTTGAACATATTATTTTTGCAATTATTTTCATAAGGGTATATAGTAAATTAATTTAGGTTGTTTTAGATGTCTTACAGAGCAGAAGAAAAAGATTTCTCAGAACTAAATATGTAAAATGTTTTAAACATTTTCAAAGGAGAAAAGTGAACATGTCCTAGCTGTCTGAACTTTAAAATGACAGTGGTGAATTTTGTAAAGCCCAAACTGGCGAACACATGTACAGTACAGAAAAGCCGCCCAGAACCACTCTCAGTCGCCCTGTTAACTGTGTGCGCAATGCCCCACACCGAGCTCGGTGTGCTTTTAATCTGATACTGCAATTAATCATTTAGGGTTACATTAAATTATTCACACATTTTTCTCATTTTACCAGACATAAGGCAATACTTAAAGCACCATAAAGTCACCTCTTGTACATTCTTTTCATCCTTAAATTTAATTAAAAGCCAATTAAAATAAAACTGGTATTTCAAAAAAACCTTTATGCAAAAGTTTCCTAAAATGGTAGACTAAATCCCCAAAGTACTTCTAATGCGGCTGGCAGATTTCATGGACAAACATCTACATTCTTATATTTAAACCTTTTTTTAATAAAAAGTATTAACCTTCATGACAACTTATGAGAAGATTTTATCATTATTATCGTCTCCACTTTATAGATGGGGAAAATAATGCCCAGAGAGATTAATTTCTTTTTCCTCTCCCTCTCTAACTTGCCACAGTTCATCAAAGAGAACCTAGAGAATTTTGGAAAGGTGTGTGGCACCTTTGCACCTTAAACACAGGCAAAGTACATTCATTTTTCATTTTATTTCATTCTCTTGTGCCAAACATCAAAGCAAGGAACTGCATGAAGTCGCACATACTTCTGCCCATCGACAGAGCACTGAAAGCACCCATAAACCGTCTCCCTTTTCAAGTTTCCCATTCCACAGAGAATGCAAGGTCCTTTTGGAATGTTGTGATTGAGTAAGTTAACTCGGATGTGGGTCCCTTCTTTGAGGGAAATGTCGGTCATGCTGAGAGGTTTGTCATAGTAGTCAGAAAAAAGATCATCTAAGTAAAGTTGTGAACGAGAAATGACATCCATCACTCTTCTATCTAAAAGGACACAAACAGAGAAATGTGTCAGAAGTCAAATAAAAAACCATATAACTGAACTGCATTTATAATCACATGAATCTAAACAACTAGTCATGAAATAATTAGGCTTTTAAATTTAAATTCCTAATATGCAGGATTACTAATAGACAACCTTAAGTGTTAAGCCCAGAAGTTAAAAAAAAAATGCCTTTGAAATACTGTTCAATGGACATACTTCTTTCAAAGAGTATGTTTCTCAATCTGTAGAAAAATGCAAACGTTGCTGCTTCTTCCCTTTCGAATCCTCCTTTTGACACTGAAGTGACACAAAGGTCTACAAAAGAAAAGTAGAAGATGTTATAACTTGAATTCATATTTTGTGGTTGATGTAGTTGTGGTTGGTGAATTCTGGTACCTGCCAGTCATTGCATCTTTTACGTTAAATTTTACATTTTTTAAGAAAAAGGTAATACTCAGATGGTACAAAATTCAAAGAGTACAAAAAGGGGATACAGTGATAAAGAAGTCTCCAGTCTACACTGACCCCAGCCTCAGTTTTCCACCCCAGAGGTAACCAACTATTAACTTTCTTGTGTTTCCAGAAATGCTCTGCATATTTTACAAGTATAAAGGAGTATGTATGTATGTATGTATGTATATAAAACCCTTTAGGCTCAAAAAGTTACAAACTGCACACATTTCTTTCAAATACCTCTTACAGATTATTCGATGTCAGGATATATAGTGCTATTTCATTCTTAGTATTCTGTTGTGTGGATGCACATTATTTAACCAGTTGCTGATAATAGATCTTAAGGTTACTTACATTCTTCTACTATTACAAACTGAATATCCTTATATCCTTATCATTTCACACATGCAACTATTTCTAAAAGTGCAAGGCTAAAGTATATGCACACTTTAAATTTGGATGCATATATCAGCTCTATCAGTTCATACCCCTTCTAACTATTAATATAATTGTAAAAACCTGTAGCTAAAGTGTCCTGAATAGAATTTACTTTGCATATTTTATTTTGTTTCTGGACTCCCCCTTCTCTCCTCCCACAGAACTGCAGAAACAAACATAAACAGGTCTAAAACACTTTAGAAATGACCATGGCTAGAGCACTCATTGCCTGGTCATGTGGTCTGCCCCTGGACTTGAGCTGGCTAGCCTACTAACCTTGAAGGTCTGTGAAGTACAGAAATCTAAAGTGAGCTGCACTGAGGTATTATATAAGGAGACAACATTAGAGGAAGTATTTGTACTTCTAAAGTTATTTTTAGGGAAAGTTTGGGGGGAAAGCCATGATAGGTAAAATTAAAGTTTTCTTTGGGCCCACTTGTTTGGGTGCTCTGACATCTTCAGACATGTTACTATCTATTTACTCCTCTATTTGCCAACATCAAAAAACCACCTATTAGAAGGTCCTGTATTATCTCACCATGTAGGTCAAGAAATAAATACTTTTGTCAGTGGATTGCATCTTAGCTCTTATCTGTAATTGTAAGTGGGGCAGTAGGAATCTAGAGCCTTTACCACAGAGCAGGGAAGATGTATTGGGCAAGCAGGGCTGTAGGTATCGCCCAACTACTTCACCAAACATAAAATTGACGGTGCTGAGAGCATCATTCTGCTATAAGTAGAGAGAAAGGGTGTGTGCGCGTGTGTGTGTTTCCTACTAACTTCTTAAAAATTTAATCCAGTGTTTCATGTAAGTCATTCACTTACCAAAGGCACCATCCAAGTAAATGAAGAGTTCGAAAACACTGAAAGCTATGGTTGTATGTGCTGGAAAAACAATAGCTTTGTCCCTTCCCTTGGGATTCTGTTCATCCATAAAGTGAAACTATAGTAAAAAAAAAAAATAACATTATTAAGGAGCATAACCTGTAAGGATAGCTTTTTGAAGAAACAATCCCACCAAAAACAAACAAACAAACAAACATAATACTTCTCCAAGTAAAGAATTGTCCTACTCAAACTTTACAGCAAAGGTCCAAATGGTCCAATGGGAACTCATGTTCTATGTCAGGAAATACTACTCATCACTTCCTCACTTACTTTGATAGTGGAGCCAATGATTAGAGCTACCACAACAGTAAAGCTCTAGGGCATAAAAGCCTCTCTCTTTCAACTGCAAACCAACTGTACTTAAGTGAGATAGCTTTTTTAGCCTATCCTGTCTACTGTTCCAAAGCCCCCAGAGCTTCCAGCAGCTACCCAAAGCAATCACTAACAATTAAGTAATTGTTCGAGCCCAAAACGTCCAACGTTAAACAATTTAGTGGGCAGCTAAATGTAGCCTTTATTTTCAAAGACTTGAAAAGATCATCATTGAATCCTACCTTTCTAATAATTTGTTTTAATAAAACCAATCAAGTCATTATTATATGTCATTATTATGTGAATGACAAGGACAAATATAATTGATGATAATTAAACACAAATTATTTTCAACATTTTTTAAAGGGTTTAACATTGAATGAAGTAAGTTTACTGACAATGTTATTTTAGAAAAATTAATATAAGAATATAAATACAACTTTTAAAATTTAAGTATAAGCTACATCACTTAAAAATAAAATCAACAAATTCACAAAAGTATCTAATTTTTAATTCTTAAAACAGCATTTAAATAGCAATAGGAGGGATGCACATTATTTCACAAGGACTGGTGTTTTGTTTGCTTTATATTACACATGTTGAGGATGCAATTTTCTTGAATTTTCACATTCTAAAAACCATTATTGTGCAGAATCCTATATATCATTGCAGCTCTTCAATCTCAACATTTGACAAAATACACAAGTCTCATTAGCAATTGAGTACTTTTCAAAATATTCCCCTTGCCACTCTTCAGTAAAAGAAACCTAGGTGAGTGTGGCTTTACCCTCATGGACTCCCCACGAATCCCAGCGTGCACGGACAGGGAGCACTGCCGTGTGGTCCGGATGCTCTCCATGACCACGCACAATACTGCCTTTCTGCTGCTCCTCGACTGCCGTATCAAGCTGTGGTCAAAATTAATTTTTCTAAAATAAACAAGAGAGACATTCACAAGAATCTATACCATCTGGTTACATACGACCCAATACATTTTTTGCCAGCATGTTACTCATTCATAGTCTACCTTAACTAAATTTGAGTAAATCAAAGTAGGCTTAATACATGTCAGAAAGTAGGCTTGAAAGAAATTTAATAATCTGCCTCTCCTTTCTATTTTCTTAAAACATGCTTATGCCCTGGCTGGTGGCGCTCAGCGGATTGAGCGCAGGCTGCAAACCAAAGTGTCGCAGGTTTGATTCCCAGTCAGGGCACATGCCTGGGTTGCAGGCCACAGCCCCCAGCAACCGCACATTGATACCTCTCTCTCTCTCCCCCCCTTCCCTCTCTAAAAATAAATAAATAAAATCTTTAAAAACAAAAACAAAAAACATGCTTATTACAGGCGTGTACTGGAGAGACTCTCTTAGCATACTTGTTGTAAGCAGATTCCTGTATTCTTTTAATCTAATAATTTAGCAAATCTGTTCACATTCAAAGCAATTTTGTGGGACAACTAAAAAGTCTGTCTAAACCAAATGGTTTTGGATATCTATTCTTATCCAGAGTTTGGATATATTAGTAATTTGTATTATTTCAAACAAATATATTACAATAGTAAAGTATAACCTGAATATTTTAATAATTCTTTATAATAAGTTCACATAATTAAAATATTTGATGAAAACACTAAAGTATATAAGGATTATTATACTGACCGTGTAGTAATTTCCTTGAGTAATGTTGAAACTTCTACTTCGTGTTTAGTTACCACACCAAATGAAGCTCTGACTGCAACAGAATCTGATCCAGCAACATTAATCCCAACGTCATTCACAATATGGTTGCCTCGCCTTCCATAGAGTGAAACATCTGATTCGTCTTCATAATTCAGTAACTGATAAGATGAAATACCTTTTAAAAAAAGAAAATTAGTATTTTTCAAATGTCATAAATTCATCTAAAGTACATTGCATATAGTAACACATTAATTTACCATTTAAGACTTGATTACCCAAATGTTGAAAGGCAATGTTTTAAACCAGGTTTAAAAATAGCAATTCAATTAATTAGAAAACAAGAAGAAATAAATAGCCAGAGTACTTAAAATGAACTCAAATTCAACAGAACTTCTTAAGCATCAAGATCCACTAGGTAGTTGAAAGGAAAACAGGTGTTAAGAAATAATTTTTCAAAATGTCAATTTATTTTCTAACCTAGTCTGTAATATATTTCAGTTTGCCAACTGTAAAGTGAATCATAAAAAATAAATACAAATTACTTTAATCTCACTTGACCATATGAGATAGGTAGGACTAAATAATACCTCCATTTTATAAATAAATGTATTATGTCATATTCTACATTGATTTGGTTAAAACAATTTATAAAATAATTTAAATTATACAATAATAATCTTATAAAAAGGTTTGAAAATTATTTGATCAATAAGAGATTTCATACTATTGTAAACTTTAGGCACTGTTAATCATAATAATATTATTACTGCCACAGTAATAAAAGTTGCTTTTATCAGTGAAAATGTACAAATATTATGAACATAAACACTCAGATGGGCCAAGTTCAGATTACCAATAATATAGCTAAATGAGGAGTCACTCCCAAACACACATTTAAACTTACCAGCTGAAATTTCTCGGTCTCCTAGAAGAATATCTTTCAGTGTAAAAGGTGTGGAGGTAAATTTACATCTAGGAAACAGAAAGCATCGCTTCTTTTTTACCACCAGACTTAGAGGTTGGTATTTGTCAGCCTCACTAAGGCTTGGAACAGGAACTAATCTCCCTCCATCTCCAACTTGCTTGACAAAGCTCTTGGTAGCAGCAGCAAACATATTAATCCAGTGTCAAAATGTCATCAACTGCACCCTTCAGATAACAAATCCATACTTTCAAAGAAAACCAGGCACAGAACTAAGGCTTACTTGATTTTAAATACAATTATACATGTTAAAAATACAAAGCATGGTTCCACCAAGTAGTTTACAGTGTACTGTTCACAACACTGCCTCCCCTGGTGTGCTCAGGTGATGAATTATAGATCAAGGGTGTAAAATGATATACTAAGAATACATGTAATTTGAAATTGCAGTCTATAGCACTACAATAAACACAGAAAACTAGTAATTTTAAAATACTACCAATGTCCTTAAAGAAGGTCAAGGTTAATAGCAGTTTGCCAGTTTTGAGGGAAACATATAGCTCTATGTCCCAGAGGGAACAATGCCATTAGGCACTAACATTCTCCCTGGACACCAGCTACAGTATACCTGGTCCAAATGAAATTCCTTCGCACGTCCATCATGCCAACTTAATGATGCCAACATTGTGGAAACAAAAGAGTGTTCTTTTTAATCCTTATATTATACAATTTATTGTTTGAACATCTCATTCATTTTCCTTGTATGATTATAAAACCAAGTGACTAATATAATAAAATCACAGACTAAAAAAAGATTGTGTGCACTAGGGGCGGATGGAAATGGGAGGGAGGTGGGGAGGGCAGGGTGGGTGGGCTAGGATGGGAGTAAAAGATAGAAAATTGTACTTCAACAATTAAAATAAAATTTTTAAAAAGACTGTATGCAGATCTTTATAAAATACTAAATGAAAACCAAATTATATGTAAATAACTGTATAAACTCTGACATATGGGTTTCCTACTCTGAAGATGGCACTTGGACATCTCTTTGAATGGAGATCCTGCTGCATTTATTTTTCATCATTATTATCCCAGTTACTCAACCTTTAAAGAGAACTATATAAGGTTTTGGCTTGTTTTAAAGGAGTCTGGTGGCTAAAAATACATGTTAGAAACATACGAGTGCTGAAAATATTGCACTGCCATAGTTATGTGGATGTTAATATACAGGGCCCGGCACAAATAACACCCCTTTTTTATTACAAAATCATGAACCTGTAATTCTGTAACATAAGAGTATCACACTCAAGCACACCATATGACATTTTAGGTGAAATGACAAATTAAAACTATAAATTATTACATCCATATTATTACCCCACAACCACACTCAAACAGGCCTTACTTTCTGCTGGACCCTGTATTTTGAAATAGTGGCTATGTAGTATTCACAAGATACTCATTAAAACATAACATTAGTGGACAGTAATCAATACACATACATATATGACAGTAGAGGGAGGAAGAAAGAATAGGTTTAATTCAAGCCTCAAATAATATAAATCAATTTGATTAGATTCTGGACATTTTTTAAAAATTTGCTTTCAAATATCCAGGGCTTGCAAGGACCCCCAAAGATCAGTTTTTAATGATGTCCCTTCTGCGAATAGTATTGTGCAAAGCAATTTTCCAGAACACCGGGAAAGCACATGGAGTCATTTCTGCAAGTGGCTAGCAAACCCCTAGAGAAGCGATTCGGCATCCAATGTCGCTGTCTGAGCCCTGCCAAAGGTGATGCATCCCACACATCCCAAACGCCATTACAAAGAACACCACAGGTGTGCAGAAACAGTATTTAACTGAAATCCGGTCCACAGAAAAGCCTTCTTTTACACCTAAAGGGCTTTGCTGGGATCTGCAGACCCAGCATTTATCTCGCGACGAAAGCCTATTATAATAGACAATGAAACCCATGAGGCAACAGAGATGGTGGGGGTTGTCTCTGGACGTCCCGCAATGTCCTAAACGCTGCACTTCAAGGGAAGAGCCCACCGCAGCCGTCAGAGACTGATATATCACGTCTCCAGTGTCGGAGCCAACCCCAGGGATGCTCTCTATTTGCATTTGGAATTTTGAAATCTTTTTCTTAAAGCGACGCAGCCCTCATCCTTCCCCCACGCAAAAAAGAAAAACAAACAAACACGAAGGGCTGAGCTTCAAGCCCTACAGACTCTGTGAGGTTTGCCACCCGACAAGCCTCCCCGGGCAGGAAACAGGCCCCTTCCAAGGACACAGAACTGTGGCCTTGATGAGGCCGGAGGACTGGGTGCACAGAAGCCCCAAAAGCGCACGTTGGGTAGTGCTTGGGTTGGGAGAGGGGGTGGGATTTGGAGGGAAAGGGGCGGGGCCGGGCGCTGAGGAGATTGGGAGCCGATGGGCGGGGCCAGGATTGGAGAAGGGCCGGGAACCCGGCCAGCAAGGAGGTGTGGCCGGGAACCCGGACCGGCGTTGCCGCACGGAGGCCCCGCCTCCGCCCCCACCCGTCCCCTTGTCCCCTTTGCAAAGAGGGACGCAGGAGGGGAGCATTGAGGGAGGGGGTCGGAGAAAGAGAGGAAGAGAGTTGGGGAGGAAGAGGCGGCGGCTCTGGAACGCTTCTCTCAGGGATCGCCGACCCAAAGAGCGAGGACGTTGATTCCCGCCGCTCTTCCTCCCGCCAAGCCCTCCCTTCTCACCATGTCCCAAAGCCGGCATCGCGCCGTGGCCCCGCCGCTGGAGCGCGAGGACAGTGGGACCTTCAGGTCAGCGCACGGGCGGTCGGGCCGCAAGTGGAGGGGGGGGGGGGGAATGCTGGGGAGGCGGGGGTGGACCACCCGGCTCTCCAGCGGCATTGTGGGTAAAGCCCCTTCCGAAGCTCTGGCCCTTCACTGCTGCGGGCCGTCTGGCTGGCATTCGGCCCCTCCCTCTTGGCGGCGCGCGGGCCGGGGTCTGCGGCCCGGCCCCGCCCCTCTTGCATCCTTCCTGAGCTTGTAGAGTGGGTGGAGGTGGTTCGCTGCCTCCCGGGGTTTGGGATCTGTGGGTTAGTCCTGAGAGGCTGCGGCACTTCTGTTCCCCAGCGAATCGGCTCTACCCTCATTCAAGTTACCTCCCTAAAGACGTTCCTCACTCTGCATCCCCCTGCTCTGTGCCCGCCGCAGTGGGGCCGGCAGATGGAGCACCTTGCCAGCTCTGGCAGCCGAAGGGAGCTTTGGCGCCTCTCGCGTCACTGTTGATGATGGTCAGAACTAGCCTTGGTAGGCTTCTGCTTCCCTCCCCGCTTTGGCATGCAAACCACACCTTTTTCTCTTGGCAGTTTGGGGAAGATGATTACAGCTAAACCAGGGAAAACACCGATTCAGGTATTACACGAATACGGCATGAAGACCAAGAACGTCCCTGTTTATGAATGTGAAAGATCCGATATGCAAATACACGTGCCTACTTTCACCTTCAGAGTAACCGTTGGTGACATAACCTGCACAGGTCTGTATGCACAGTTAACCCCCGACCACCATGCGGGTTGGCGGTCCAGATTTGGTATTGCTTATCAGTTGGACAAGTGCCTTTCTTACTCAAGACAGTTGTGAGAAGCAGGTTCTTGAAACACACCTCTCATCTCAGGCCATTGGGATTTTACAATTTCATCTGATTCTCTCCCTAATTTTCTCTTTCCCAGATACCAAGAGAAACTCAGAAACATCCTAGGATCCTCCTAGGGTTCTTCTCCCAAGAATTAGGGAGAATCAGGAAAGATTCTTGGAGCAGCCATAGCTGGATCAGTAGGTGCTGTCAAGTTTTATAGTTTCATAGCTTATAACAGATGCCAGGGGGCATGACCCTAGAATTTTCTGAGCCTCTCACCTTTCCGTATGGACCCATTTGGCACTTTGGGCTCATTGTACCACATTCGATCCCATATCCAAACAAAATGAGGAAGGCAAAAGGCTCAAATACTCTATATTGGCATAGCAACTTCTAGTTCCTGACACTGTACAGATGTTTTAATAAGCTCTTATCTCCTCTTTTAATACATGGGGAAGTAGGCTCATGGAGATAAGTAACATGCCCAAGATCCAATGGCAATGATGTTTCAGAGCTCAAACTCACATTATTATGGTCTGTGAGTCTGAGCAAATTATAACTGAGGCTGCCCATTTGTAAAGGTAGACATTTTATTTCTTCTGCATCTATTTAATTGCAAACAACTGAATAGTATTGAATATTGAATAGTAAATATTGAAAAAATATTGAATAGTAAATGTAATTTGGAAGAAGTGCAAGAAAAAAACTCAGCAGGAAGGCTGAAGTTCTACCATCTGGTAATCTGAAGGCATCACTTGTGTTCCTGAAAATCTCAAGTCTGCCATTATCATTGAAGCCACTTTAAGACACTTTTAAAGTTTGTCTGTGTGAGGCTGGTGAATTGGAGGTATCATATGAACCATAGAATCAACAATGCATAACTTGCTTTACCTGGTCTATTTTTAAGTGTTATGTTAAAATTTCAGAAAAAGTGGTCTTTATCCCTTCAATGTGTTATAGACCAGAGATCAGCAACCTATGGCAACCATTCTGCCCAGGCCCCATACCCTTCATACACTGCCTTATCTTCCTGTATAAGCTTATCTGCTCCGTAGCTTCAAATACTATCTAAAGGCTGATAATTCTGAAATCTCTCTTTCTTCAACCCAGGCCCAGTTACAGAATCAAGTATCAGCCTGTTTTGTCTGGATATCTCTGCTTGGATGGCCTAAAGGCACCTCAGTCTCTCATTGACTCAAACTGAATCCACCTTCTCTCTCAAATTCCCCCTGCTTTCCCTACCTCAGTAAAAGCACCACCATCCCCTTTGGTTCATAGTAGAAATTTGGGTCTCATCTCCTTGACTCCTTCCCCTCCCTCTGACTCCTGTCCAATCTATCACCAAATCTTCCTAAATATCTTGCATCTGTCTGCTTCTCTCCTCTTCCCATTGCTACTGATTAGGCCACTGTCATCTTCTATTTGGATTATGGCTACAGTCCTGTAGCTGTTCTTTCAGTTTCTAGTCTTGTGTCCATTCTCCACACAACAACCAGAGTGTTCTTTCTGGAATTAAAGTCTGTTCATGTACTTCCACTTGCTAAATCCACCCATTAGTGTCCCCATAGCCCTCTAGGATGAATACAGATTTGCCAACATGACCGAGAATTTTGCTGTTCCAAATGCAATCAACAGCAGCATTGATATCACCTGGACACTTGCCAGACGTATTGGACCAGAGTGTGCATTTTAACAAAATTCCTGGGCACTTCCTATGCCCATTAGAGTTTGAGAAGCACAAATTTAGGAGGCTGTTCTCTGACTTCTCCTACCCTCCAACTCTAGCCTTTTATCTCAAAATTTCTTCCTTCAAGCCCTTGTGGTACCCAACTATGTGGTATACTCTTGAGAACATCAGTGTGCTCTTTACCTTTGAGCCTTTGCCTCTTCTCTGCCTAGATTGTTCTTAACCCCTAGCTTTCTTCACATCACTAGCTTTTACTCAATTTTCAAGCCTTCACTTAGGTATCCCTTCCTTCATGAAGCCTTTCTGAATTCTTACCAAGAGTGAGGGAGCTGCCCCTTTTGTGTGTGCCCCTGCAGCCTGCACTTAGGCCTGTCATCACAGGTACCAATCCAGATTTCAGACGCCTCTTTACAGAATAAATTCCACAGTAGGGTCTCTGCTCTTCAAAGGTAGGGACTCCATTTAGTTCTCTACTGTATCTCTAATACCTCTGGTAGTGGATAAATGAGTGTGTGTATCTTCTGACCCTTAAGGGTCACACTTGAAATTTATGCCCTGTCTCCTTTCTTTCCTCCACCAGTGAAATGGACATAAGTATTCTGATACCACTTTCGAAGGGTTCTCAACACCTAGTTTGAACACAGAAGGAAAAAGATTGAATTTACCATTTACTAGGTGTGATTACTTACTGAAATTAGGCATCAGTGTTAGTGATTAGTCAGGCCTATCCCCTGCCACCCCCTTGGCTACCCAATTGAGGGATACAGATTGTATGGAAGACATATAAGCTCTCCCCTTTTTCCCTATATAATTCTTCCCACACTGAACCCAATTAGACGTGCAAATTTGTCACGTCTAATTTGCATTGGACGTGACTGTAGCCAGTCAAGAGGTTTAATCCCATGTAGGACAGGGATTCTAACAGGCTGTTAGAATAAAATTGTGCACATTTTGTGTAAGTGGCTCCCATAAAGGAAACTTCTGGCTACAGAAGAATTTCTCTCTGTAAATAGAGGAAGAATAAAATACTAAGTTGCATTTCTTCAGAAGGTATGACATGGTTTCCTTTATTACCATTTTATGTAATAAACTTATAATGTAGACATAATGTAGATTTTTAACTCAGGTATGCCTAGAACTTTTAAAGTCATGGGTTTTTAAATGTATTTCATGTGAATATTTTATTATAGCATATTTATAGTATGTTTTTATTACCTAGTGTGTATATGTAAAACCTGTGGTGACTTTGTTTTATATTATGAAAACACCTCTGCAAGCCTCACATTTTCACAGTGTGTATTTTGTTGTTGTTAACCTTAATTCAGGTGAAGGTACAAGTAAGAAGCTGGCGAAACATAGAGCTGCAGAGGCTGCCATAAACATTTTGAAAGCCAATGCAAGTATTTGGTGAGCTAAATTTCTTTGTATTATGCAGCTCAAAAATACCATGGTTGAGGTAAGATTAAAAGTTTGAACATGCTCACAAGAGCAGCAGAGCGAACAGTTTTTAGTATCTAGCTCTAAAATCTTACTCCTTGTGAAAACCTATCACCCATTAAAGACAACCTTATACTTAAGCAATTAAACCCAGCAATTAACACTTAAATGAAGGCTCTCTTGAGCTAGGCTTTTTTTCCCAGATGGGGTGCAATAGTAGAAAACCGGAGGTTTTCTGGCCAGTGTCTTAGTGTATCAAGACTGATTATTTCTATACTGAGGAAAGCAAGGTGTGAGGTGGGAAACAATCAGCTAAGAGCACTCTTTCAGGAATTCCGATTTGGAAGGAGACAAAAAGATTTCTTTTTATTGTAGAATGCATGCCAAATGCAAGAGGATTTTAAATGGGGTATTAATTTTGACATATCTTTCCGAAATAAATTTGTTATCCCTTTAGGTGCTTTTGGAAAGCGTACTGGTCCTAGAGTACCTCCTGTGTCATAAAGTGGTGTTCTTTGGCCTCTAAAGGGTGCCTCCTGGAATCTCATGCTGCTTCTTCAGCTGCTTCTCTGCATGCACTCAGATATATCTGGAGTACAGTTTGGCATTTCTGTTCACAGCTGACAGCAGAAGCCCATGGGATTTTAGGATGGGTTTTTTGTTCCCCAACCATAGCAAAACTTTTGACTTAGGGATGTATTTAGGTTCATATGCAGCGCTGCTCCCTTTTTCTAAGTTCTTGTAACCATTTGGGTAGTATGGAACTAACCAGTGTAAGCCTTGGGTTTCATACAGTGGTTCTCAGTTCTCTAGGGCCATACAGAGCAATTGATCTATGCCAGCTTTTTACATATGCTGAATGGAATGGCAGGTATTGGATCTCCCCCTTGCTAGTGATGGCCATGTATGTGCTTCTTGCCCATGGGCACTCACTTTGTCAGCAAAAAAAGGGATAACACTTTACTATACGGGGTGGGGCAAAAGTAGATTTACAGTTGTGGGTACGCAAAACACAGTTTACTTTTGTATTACTCTTTATTAATTTGTATTGTTTTCCACACGAGAAACTGTAAACCTACTTTTGCCGCACCCTGTATATTTGTGCTACTTGATGGATGACATGAGAATTATTACTAAGCTGTAATGAGGTCTCAAGTGGCCTGATTTAATACACAGACTTTCTCACTTCTCTAGCACAATTATTTGGGTAGGTTAGGCATGCAGCATTGTAAGTAAATGTGTATCTCATCAGCCAGTATAAAGTTTGAAATTCTGGTAGAAAAGAAACTTGAGGGAGTGGCAATAACTGAATCTAATTTGTCATGGAAGAAATGATTCTTCAGTTGCCTAGGTGATAGTAGCCTTAGAATGTAGCCTATTCAGTGTCAGGCACCCATCGCCCTAGTAACTAGTGTTTTAAACTACTTAGAAGAAATTGTTCTTTTTTTTTTTTTTAATCACAGTCCTTACATGCTGAAACCAGATTCGTGCAGGCCATCTATTGTATATAGAATGCATGTAAATCTTAGAAGGATTATCCTGGCATAGAACAGGTGATATATCAAACAGATTTTTCTTCCATGGTTATCTAAATGAAAAAAAAACTGCATTTATGATTTGTATTATTCACAGGCTAAATTTCCTGACTAATTTTATTAGTCTTTCCTTTTTATGTAGTTGTACCAGTAGCATGCTTTATTTAAATACATTTTATGTATCATCAATTATACACAAAGTACTACCAGGCTTATGAGGTAAGTAATAAATGGGCCCTACCATCAAGGATTTTACGATAAGAACAGGAGAGTTACAGTGAGGGGTGGTCAAACTTCATGTGTCTGTAAGAGTGTATGAATGATTCTGAAATAGTTTGCTTAAGAAAGTGTCCGACCAAATGTTATAGTGGCTCAAAGGGGGAAGAAATTATATTCCATTGGGCTAAAAGGGTAGGCTTTTTAGAAGGTGGCATTTGAGATTACCTAGAACTATGGACAGTTCAGATTCTCGTGGCAAAAGTGGAAAGAAGGGCATTCCATGTAGAAGGAACAGCAAGAACAAAAGTGTAGTGAGTGAAGTAGAAAGTATTTTTCATATATTTAATAATTTGGAGGAAATTACTTGGTTTTATAACACTTTAAAAAAATGTTTAGCTTTGCAGTTCCTGACCCCTTAATGCCTGACCCTTCCAAGCAACCAAAGAACCAGCTTAATCCTATTGGGTCATTACAGGTAAGTTGTACAGTTTTCCCACACTTAACATTTTGTCTACTGAACAAAGATGTCATAAATCAGTAAAAATTGAAGGCTGAAACAAGTATTAATGCTTTAAAGATAAGATTGTATAATACTTTCTTTTCTAAGTTATGACCATTAGATAGTATAGTGCTGACTTAACACTATTTTCCTACTTATTTAGGTTCTGGATTTTCTTCCATATGCAGTATCTGCCTTTGGTTTGTGGAATTCTCATTTGAGATCAACAGGACCTCAGTGCACATGGCTAGAGTTTTCATACTTTAAGAATATTTCTTGCCACTCTTGTGATAAACCTTTTTCTACTTCTGTTGAGACAAAAGACTTTAAAGAACCCATATTGGGTAACCTAACTCAAGAATAAGGAAGTAGTCTGTTTATTGCTTATTATACCAAATATATACACGTGTGTGTATGCAGCTTCGAATTTGTGCTTGCAGAATATTCTTCTTGCGGGTTATCCATGTGCTCTGTTGCATAGCTCCACTCCCTGTTATTTGGCCAGTCCTTTGGTCTCTTCCCTGCACTATGAGTTATTCTGTAGCTTTTTCCCCTCTTTTCCCAACCTCATTCAAATCTGTTGGCTGTCTCTACTCCTCTTTTGCTTTTGAACAAATACAGTAGTTCACCAGCTATGGTATGGAAGTCTGTAGCTGGGAGAGGAGAAGCTACAGGAACTGCTGGCATTGAGACTTGCAGAGTGCCTCTCTGATGTTTCTAAAGAGGGTGATAGTAGCTTGTCTTCCTATTTGAACCCTGTGACATCAGCTCACTGTGGCTTAATGGAAGAACCATTTATAGCAGGAAACTACTTCAGTACAAGCTATAAAATGCAGGAATGTCTATGGTGAATATAAGATCTTCCCTAATTTTTCCATTGCAGAATATCATTATTCCTTTAAACACATAAATAGAAATGGGATCAGAATCATGAAAGAATGTCATTTATGTGATTAAACCATTGCGTAGTAAAAATTACTACTAAAGCCTCATCTCAATTTTCTAGGAATTGGCTATTCATCATGGCTGGAGACTTCCTGAATATACCCTTTCCCAGGAGGGAGGACCTGCTCATAAGAGAGAATATACCACAATTTGCAGGCTAGAGTCATTTATGGAAACTGGTACTTAACATCTTTCTACCCTTATACAATTAAAGACATCTGAAGTATTTTCAGATGTTGAAGTATTTTCAGAAATTTCATAGAAATTTCTGTTGTGATAACTTTTCAAATTTTCCTGTTGAGAAAAAATTGATACACTCCTGTTCTACTGTCTCTAACTTCTTATGGAAAATTTTAAGTATAAATATTTGACTTAAGAATACTTATACCTCTTAATTTGACATTTTTAAAGATCATGAGTTGATAATGGAAACAAGTAATTAACTCTTTAAACAGTCCTCACTGAAATACTAGTGACTTAAAAAAATCTCAGGTGGTGTTTCAGCAGCTATTCTAGGAGATAAGACTAGAAAACATCTTGTTTACATTTGAAAACAAGATGATTAATAAGATGCTAGATGACAACACATGACAGTGAGATAAAAATAAAGTAGAAATTATTCTTTCAAATTATAGCAACTTCTATGTCGTGAAGGCCATAAACTATGAGTCCTAGCTTAAGTCCTAGGCAGTGCAGCTAGCTCACTTGGTTGGAGCATTGTCCCAGAACCAGGAGGTCTCTGGTGTGGTTCCCAGATGGGCCATATACCTGGTTTACAGGTTCAATCCCTAGTCCATTTGCATATGGGAAAGCAACCAATCAATGCTTCTCTCTTGCAACGATGTTTCTCTTCCTCCCTCCCTCTCTCTAAAAGCAATGGAAAAAATGTCCTTGGGTGAGAATTTTTTTAAAAGTTCACTTAATAAAGTACTAGTGAGGATTCCTATTTTAACTTTTTAAATATGTTTCTATCATTTTTAAAGTGACTTGAAAGAGAATTTTACCTTGACTACATGTTAATTTCTACTAATAAGCTGCCTTTTGCCATCGAGAGGTCAAGGTAGTATGGGAACCTCAACTTCTGTTCTTGATACAATCCTTGGTTTGCAAGTTAGCAAATTACTTAATGCCTCTGGGCCTCAATTTTCAAATCTAACAGGTGCGTGGAAGGAGGTGGAATATATAGTATCTTTCAACTTCAGTATCTCTGTATTCAAGTTAGAGAAATTCCACCTAATTGTCACTTTATAGGAAATTACAAGCAGGAAATAAACATTGAGAGGAAAAAAGTTGTCATTCAGTTATACCTTGATAAATTTGAATATTAGAATTAAAGCAAATATAATTAAAACTAGATGTAAGGAAATGTAACTGTTAAAACAGAAAATGTGACTATTAAAGATAAATTGTTAAAAGAAATGCCTTTAAAAATGTAAGAATTAATAGCTATATGAATCATAGCAAGCAAAGATGTCAGTCAGTAGAAAATAGAGTAGTATGTAAAAACTAGGAGGTTTTCTCTGATTAAATGCAATATACATTTGACCATTCTCTATGGACACATTTCTAAACCTCCCATTTCTTTTTATTTAGGAAAGGGGGCATCAAAAAAACAAGCCAAGAGAAATGCTGCTGAGAAATTTCTCGCTAAATTCAGTAATATTTCTCCAGAGAACCACATTTCTTTAGTGAGTAAAGATCATACAACTATGATGTTGATGTGATTAAGCATCTCTTGCTATGGGAAACTTTCCTAGATTTCTTGTATAGATACTTCAGAGTTGCAGTTTTTGAAAATCTCTTCACTGTTTAGTTACACACTACCCAGTTTAATCTGTTTGCTATATGTGGGCCAGGGTTACAAGGTGACCAGGTTAGACAACTTTGGAGACACAGTAAAATCGAGAGTACTATGGGATCTAAAGAAAATAGGCCTGTAGAGCTATTTTTGCCTTCAGATTGACAGGGCTTTCTATCCCTTTGTTTATTCATTCATTTAGCCACTCAGCAAACATTTTTAGTGAGCTCATACTCTGTGCCAGGCTTTGTGCTGGGTACTGGCATACAGTGAATAAGACAGTCTCTGCTCTTAAGGAGCTTTAGCCTGCTGAAAGAGAGAGGAGGACCCTACAGCCTGGTCTTCACAGAGGCTGCAGTAGGAACACAGGAGAAGGCATCCAATTAAGACGGGGAGGTGGGGGAAAGCTTCTTGGGGGAAATACTTACCATCTGAGTCAAGACCTGTAGGAGGAGAGTAGGGGGAAAGAATTCCAGGGAGAAGAAAGAGCAGGAGTGAAACATACGTGGTCTGGGAACCCTACGTGAGTTGGTATGGCTGGAGCGCAGGGCTGTAGGGAGTCTAAAACCTTGCGGCGGAAAGGTAAAGAGGGATTAAATCTTGCAGAAACTTCTATGTTAAGGAGATTGAACTTTATCCTGAGGGTAGTACAAAGTTAAGGAATTTTAATCTGAAAGAACAGGATCTTATTTTACATGAGAAGGGATATCACTTGGCTGTGTTATGAAGAGTTAATGAATATTAGAGAGACCTGCTAGAATGCTGTCACAGAAAGCAGATGAAAAATGATGGCCTAAGTGAAAGGAGTGGCAGTAAAAATGGTAGGTCTATCAGTTATTCAGAAAACTAAAGTGAAGGGGGCATGGTGGTTGATTGGTTATGGGGAGCAAGGACAAAGGAGAAAATAAACATCTTCAGCTTGGCAGCTGGCCGGATGGTGCTACCGTTCTTCATGTGGGGAGCACAGAAAATGAATGAGATTTGAGGAAGAACAGACAATGAGCTAAATTTAGGATGCAATTAATTTGGAAGACAACCAAGTAGAAGAAATACAAATAGTTAATAGAAGAAAAAAATGTTCAACTTCATTATGCAAGGTAAACAATATACTAATTTCATGTTTTAGATTGACAAAATCTACAGCGTTTGATAAGACCTGATGTTGGTGAAGGTCTGAGAAGAAAAGCACCTTCAACACATTTGATGGGAGGATAAAGTGGTTCAGAAATGAGTTTGGAAGTATTTGTCAAAATTAAAAGCATGCACATTCTTCGACTCAGCAGTTCTACTTGTAAAAATTAACCTACAGAGAAAGTCATTTAAGTGCAAAGGAGTTTTATTATAACTTTGTTACTAAAAGCAAGAAACCAGAAACAGCCTAAAACTGTTAGTTGAAGGCTGGTAAATATAGTGCATATATGTGCACTGAGACAAGAAGAGTGAATAAGATACAGAAGAGGAAGCTGTCATTTTTGTTTAAAAAGATTATGTATATATGTATGTGTGCGTGTACTTGAATGTGCATAGGACATTTATGGGAGGGTAGTGAAGAAATGTTTCAACAGCAAGTACCTCTGGGGAGTAGAACTGATATCTCTGGGGAAGGGATGGTAAGGAAAAGAGTCTTATTTTTCATTAGTTCTTTGTTCTTATTGTATGTTTTTTTAAGCATGTGAATAAACTTATGTTTTTTTAAAAAAACAGTTTGTTTAAAGTTTAGTCAGGGAATATAAAATTTATTTAATAACTTCTACAGATTACTCAGTTCTGCATTGTGGCCATCCCTTTGATCTTTTGAAAATATATTTCTTGTCTGGGTTCATTAATAAGTAAGACTTAGGGTCAGTTTCCCTACTTCAGAGAGTAGCTGGTTTTGATTTTTTAAGTGGCGTAGTATAGGAAAACAATCTGAAAACCATATACTAACATGGGAATGTAAAACCTTCTGAACACAGGTAAAAAGGGAAGGCTAAGGGAGAA
This sequence comes from Phyllostomus discolor, assembly GCF_004126475.2. Lineage (NCBI taxonomy): Eukaryota > Metazoa > Chordata > Mammalia > Chiroptera > Phyllostomidae > Phyllostomus > Phyllostomus discolor. Next base: position 45,790,814 of record NC_040906.2, read on the forward strand.
TAAAGAAAAAAGGAGAAGGGAAAACAAGCTCACTTGGGTTCTGAGGTCTAAGTCTGAGAAGAACTTTTTGGCGTCCTGCCGTTCATTCAAGTAACTTGTTCATTTCACCTTTTCTACAGTTTCTTCATTTTCTGCTTCACAGCTTTTGGTTATAATGATTGGTATTTAATATAAGATATCATAAAGATAGGAAAATTGCTTTATATTTTAATCCATAGATCACTGTGCTGGTCACGCAGGTTGCAGATTCGTCTATAGTGCTCTCAAATACTGTGTCTTAATGCGACTGTCAGAAAATGTGAACAAAAAACATCCATACTATACAAGAGTATTTTTAAATATTTCCAGTATGTTATTGCAGGTGCTTTTAACATCATGGTATTTGTTAAGTATGTGCACTTGTTATTGTCTAATTTAAAAGAAAGTTAACCAAATGGCGTTCATTTAAACATGCTTTATAAACCCTTCTAAGGACTTTTTTTTTTTTTAATTATAGTTGGGAAACCAGTCCCAGTTAAGAGTCTTAATCTTCACCTCTGTTTTTCAGACAAATGTAGTAGGACATTCTTTAGGATGTACTTGGCATTCCTTGAGGAATTCTCCTGGTGAAAAGATAAACCAACTGAAAAGAAGCCTCCTCAGTATTCCAAATACGGATTACATCCAGCTGCTTAGTGAAATTGCCAAGGAACAAGGTTTTAATATAACATATTTGGATATAGGTATGAGGTTTTGTTTTTTGTCTATCCCAAAATATGTTTCTTTTAAAAATATCTTTGAGAAGCAAAAACTTCTATTATAATTGATTTCACTGGTCAGAGATTCTAACTATATATACTTACCACAGCAGTAATATATTTCATTGATATGTTTTATTCTTATAAATAATGTTAGCAATAGCTAACATGTCTACAGTTACAATAATAAAAATAATAATAGCTAAGATTTATAGTTTTACTCTGTGTCAGACACTGTTCTAAGGACATTACATAATAACTGATTGAATCTTCAAACTAACCCTGTGAGGTGGGTCCTGTGTATCAGTGAAGAAAGTAAGCCACAGACAGGTTCAGAAATTTATCTGAGGTCACACAGCGAGTCAGTGGTGGAGCGTACCAGGGGAAGAGTAACTGCAGGAACACTGCCTATTAAACTAGCCCTGATGGGAAGGTTGACAGATAAAAAGACTCCCGAGTTTCTAGAAAAAGTAGCAAGTTTGTGGGGGCCAGACCTCTGTCCCTACTCTGTCACTATACGCCAATTCTGGGAGATAAATGGGGGCAAGTTAATTAATAGCTCTATCCCATCCCAGCTGTCATCTTCTCTGTTTTCTCTAGCCCTTGATCATTTAGATTGACTAGCTTTCCAGTCTTTCCATATTTGTCTGTTTGGATTTTCTTTTAATTTAATTTATAAAACTAGCTAATGTGCATATAGGTGCATTTCTTGTCTGGATTCCACATCAGTATAATAAAGGAAGAATTTGATATCCCTTTTCCAGCCTCAGTGAACTGTGAGGACCTAGTTTGTCAGAGCTACCGGAACTGGGAAAGTAGGGTGTTCAGGGATTGAAAGAACTTCTTATTTTCTCTGCTGCTTTAGGATCAAATGATGGGGTCAAGTGTAATGTCTCAATATATCGAGAATGAGGCCAAACCCTGGAATATAGTATAGACAGATGGTCAGGAAAGGTGACCGATGGGGCAGGCAGGTTGAGAGCAGCTGCTATACAGGTGTGGTGTTTCCTCATGAGGTGATGAAATGATGAAGATGTTTCATAACTAGATGGGGGTGGTGGTGAATGTACTAAATGCCATCAAATAGTTTGCTTTAAAAATGGTTAATTTTATGTTGTGTGAACTTGATCTCAATTAAAACAAGTAAAAGAACCTAACTGCTAGAACTAGAAAGTCTCTTCAGGCATTAAATAATCCCATTGTATCTGGACATTTTCCACTATATTGACTAACTGAAATAACATTTAATAACGACTACTTTAAACAAATTATGACTCATGTATTTCTACTTCTTCTCTTATTTATCTTTTTTATAAGTTAACTTTTTAAAAAAAGATTTTATTTATATTTAAAGAGGGGAAGGGAGGGAGAAAAAGAGGGAGAGAAACATCAGTGTGTGGCTGCCTTTCAAGCACCCCCTACTGGGAACCTGGCCTGCAACCCAGGCATGTGCTCTGACTGGGAATTGAACCAACGACTCTTTGGTTCTCAGACCGGCACTCAATTCACTGAGCCACACCAGCCAGGACTTATTTAATGATTGTTAGTAAGAATGATTCATCAGTTGGGAACATTTGTTCCCTGGGTTTAGGTATTGTTTTTAAAACACCCCTCAGGGGTGTCCAGCCTGCAGTCCAACACATCATCATAAATCTACTTAAAACATTTTGAGATTTTTGTTGTGATTATGTGTCATAATGTATTTAATGTGTGGCCCACCACAGCTCTTCTTCCAGTGTGGCCCAGAGACGCCAAAAGGTTGGACACCCCTGGACCCATGTATAGGATGGAGCTGGACTCTGCACAGATTATAACCAAAGAACATGAAGGCACAAAGGAGGTCTTGCCCTGAACCGTATATTGCCTAGTTCACATGGGCACTGAAAATAACCCTAGATATCATAATGAAAAATACAGTCTCCCTAGTCCTCTCGCCAGTGGTTCTTTTCCCTTTTTAAAAAGTTGCTATGGTTCAGTAATTTTCCAACACTGTCCAACTAGCCACATTAGAATTGACTTAGGAGCTTAAAAAAAAAATAATGCAAGAATCTGGCATTTTTAGCCCTCACCCCTGCAGTTCTGGTTGGGCAGGCTGGAGCGAGGGCCAGACACCTGTATTCCTGTACAGCTCCCTCCAAGGATCATGAAGCACATCTGCGTTTGAGAACTGCCACAGCCGAGCAGCTGTGCTTTGTTTTTGGTTTGTACAAGAGTAACAAAGATGATGATTAAGTGAAGTAGTCTACCATGTGTGCTTACAGAGAAAAACAATGATAAAAACTATTGTTTAAGCCCTGGCTGGCGTAGCTCAGTGGATTGAGCACGGGCTGGGAACCAAAGTGTCCCAGGTTCGATTCCCAGCCAGGGTACATTCCTGGGTTGCAGGCCATAACCCCCAGCAACCGCACATTGATGTTTCTCTCTCTCTCTCTCCCTCTCCCTCCCTCCCTTCTCTCTCTAAAAATAAATAAATAAAATCTTTAAAAAAAAAAAAAGCTCTAAAAAAAAAAACTCATCAAAAGTGGTGAATTTAAAAAAAAAACAAAAAACTATTGTTTATACAAAGGGTCTCCTTTATATGCTCTTATTAACCATCGTGTTTGAATATGTCATTACAGAAGAACTGAGTGCCAACGGCCAGTATCAGTGTCTCGCCGAACTGTCCACCAGCCCCATTACCGTCTGTCACGGCTCTGGGATCTCCTGCGGCAACGCACAGAGTGATGCCGCTCACAATGCTTTGCAGTATTTAAAGATAATAGCAGAAAGAAAGTAAACTTGGAGCAACTTAGAAAACCCTTCAGTGGCACATAAAAAGTTCCTCTTTCACCCCTTCCCAAGTAAAATGTTTAATGTTTGAGTTTGTTGTTTCTAAATCTCTTTCATAGATTCCATCGACACTACAGATTTAAGTATCTGCTAGTTGTTATTAAACTCTTTTTAATGGCTTCAACTTTGTATTGGTATATCGTATTTATAAACTTTGTACCATAGGCAGAGTGTAGCACCCATTTGACAATGTCATGTACACAGAAGGAAGAAACTGCATGTGTATTGATGATGATGAAGATGATGAAATAAAACTGCTGACAACAGTCTTTCTTACTGGTGCTTAACCTCTCTGTGCAGGGCTTCGAAAAGGGAGTTCAAAGGAAGCCCCTGAGCGTTAGAGCGCTGAGGGGCAGGCGAGGGGCTCTTGCTGAATGTGGTAGTTAAACATCAGGGGCAGGGCTGCTCTGCTGTGTGTCTGAATCCGTGTGATGAAGAGCTGCTGTTGGGATGGGTTCCTCGCCTTTTATTGAAGGGTTCCTGACTTGCCTGTGCTCTGTTCTTTTTAGCAGTTCTTGTGAGTAATGCTATAATGTGGCTCTTTTGTTAATTACATATCCCTGGTTTCCTTAGGAAAGTCAAAAAACCTGTGGCCTGAGCAGAAATGGACAAATACATACTTGACTTACTTCCATATTTCCTCTAAGCATGTGCAATGTTGTCTTCTTTGACGTAACCATTCACCAGTGAATTAGTACTGTAGTTGAAAAACATTAGTAAAATTACAGAAAAAAACCACAAACTTTTCAGTGTACTCAATTCAGTTACAAGAAAATATTTCAAACAAAGCAGTGAGAGATTAAAAGTTTGGGAAGTAAGTGTCATGATTTAATTTTGCCCTCTGTGTTTTGACATGTCAGCTTGTATGTAGTAACCCCTCCAGCCTGCCGTTGGTCGGCGCCAGCTGATAGCGCGGCCTTTGTGGACAGGTGGCAGCCCCCGGATGTTCAGAGCCCAGGGAAGGCCTCAGAGAGGAAGAGCGTTTGAAGTGAAGCAGGAGAGGAAGAAGCTGGGGGAATTCCAAGGCAGGTGGAATGGGGAAACTGAGACAAGATTACTAAACAAGGCCAAACAATTTGAATAACTTACGGGCACCTAGTGAATCACAAGACCTGTCCTTCCCTAACCAAGGACACGAGCAAATGGTTTATACCTCTCCTCCCTGAGCAGAGAGCAAACAGCTTAAATCAGCCTGGTCTGGGAGATGGAGCCCCAGTTGATGCCATCTGTGCCAGCCAAGCCGGAGGAGGATGAACTTGGGAAAGAATGACAACCCGATTAGAGACAGACAGACCCAAGATAAAAGGAAAACAGTAAAGCAGACCAAAGAACAATCCCAAACTCCCCTATGTGTTCATTTTGATGCATCAGTATATTAAAGAAACACACCTGGAAAACTGATCAATATTCAGCTGAAACCCTTCCCTGAGAGTCTCACCTGCACAAGAAAAACAAAAACCCGTCAACACAGAGGATACCAGCGCAGGTGCTCTGGAGCACACCCATGCCTTTTCTGGGGCATGAATTTTTTACTTTCTCCTAAACTCTTGAGTCCCCAGGAGACTTGGAACAAGGGAACAGTGGACAGTGGCAGCTCACCCGGGATCATCCCCTGAACCTGTATCCAAGGCCCCTTTTCTCCCACTCCCCAGAGAGCTGACGGCCACCCCGCCATGGCTCGCTTCTTTCCAATGATGGTTCTAGGGAGCCAAAGCAGAGCACAGCCTAAGCTCTCTGCTGTTGTTTCTTCTACCCCCAGCGCTTCCTTTGTTTCACTGTCCCCAGCTTTAATACATGCCTCTCCAAATCACCTGGACTGCTAGTGGGAAATCTTTTCCTGCACAAAGTCAAGGGCCCACACACTACAGGCCAGCCTGAGGCAGACCTGCTCCTGGCCCGCCCCCATCAGATAACAAGAGCAACTGTGGGTTTTGACAATCTCAAGTGTTAATCCAGCAGGAAATGGGTAACGGATATTTTCCTGTCTGAGGAAACAAAGTCATACCTGAAGGGAATCCTTTGACAATAATAAAACTGCGTAATAAAGGAAAATCAGTGCATGAAACTTACAACTCTAAGAGCATTTAACTTAGTTTCATTTGAAAAGCTATCTATGACAAATTGAATAAGGTACTTTTTGGTGAGATGAAGGAATACAAAGAATGTTAACAGTTTAGGCATAAGCAGGAGCTTATAGGTCATTAAGATTGGACTGATCTTAGGTTTTCATGAATACAAAAAGGGCACAATGAACTTGCTCTAAGAGATGACATTGGACTCTTCTGTATAGTAAAATGCTAACTGAAGAGGGACAATTGGGGCAGATTTCATAAAAAAAAGGATGAAGTCCAAGTGGGGAAAAGGACAATATAATTTGGTTCTAAACAGTTCAAATGTATTGCTACAATGAGACCTGAGTATAAGGTGCCCAGAAGACAAATTCTTCCTGCCTGTGCTGCCCCTGCTTCTGGCTCTGGAGGAAACACATGTTCTTAAAGACACTGTTCCAACGTCCCCTCTGTCAGTTCCCCCTCCACCCTGAGGAGTTGCTGCACCGTTGGGTGTTCTTCAGCAGCACTTCGTTAAGGCTCTTAACCCATCTAATTGGTCACACCTGTTGACCGGGTTCGGCGAGTTTCCCAAATAGGCTGAATGGACAAGCATGCCTGTTAGATGTGTCAGTGGCAGGAAAGGACGCTGTGGGAGTTTACGACAAGTTTCAGTGAGAAAATCCACAGTGTGGGTTCGCTCCAACAGACTGAGGTTATGCAGCTAGAGAGGAGAAGTAAGCACCTCTCAACACAAGACTTCCGATGTACTGCCGGTCCCTGGTAGAGATGTAATGCCTGGTGATGATGGAATGCTCAGTGGTCGTGTAGCCAAAACCACTGACCGGGAGCTGGGTTCTCCCAGCCTCATCAAGGGATGAGGGTGGGTAGAGTCATGTGAGTAATCTGTTGTAAGACAGAAGATACATTTGGGACCAAACACAAATACGGCGCAAGGGCACCACATGCTACATGAGCAGGCAGCGCAGACTCCCACGCCCTCTCCCACTGTTACACCAGAGCCTTTCCCTCAGTTCACACCTGTTGCCGCTGATCCTGTGTGGACAGGTGATGGAAGGGGAAAATGCCTGAACTCGACACATGGATGGCTAAGGTCAGTACATGGTGCAAACAAAGTAAATGATGGTTGTACATCAGCCCTACTCAGGGTGGCCTTGAAAGACTGATGAGGGGAAATTTTCCCAAAAGGCAGTTTCAGGCAGGACACCTCGCCATCCACTTAGGTGGGGAGTGGCTCAAGGTCAGATATACTTGGGCAGTGGTAACTCCGTGGCCAGATGGTCAGGAATGTGGAAAGAAATAGACTGGAAGATTGGGAACAAGGAGATCTGAGGTAAAGGTTTGTGGATGGGCACAAAGTGTAAAGAGCTTCCTATTGTTTGTTGAGCCGTACCATGAAGTATCCCTGATGGAAGAGGCCCTGAGCCACAAAGCTGACAAAATGACTCGGTCAGCTGACATCATCCAGCATCTGGCATCGGGACGGCCACTGTGGCAGGGTTGGGGGCTGTGAATGGGCCCAATAAGATGGGCTCCCACTCACCAAGGCTGATCTAGTTTCATCTAGACGCAAATTCCAGGCTATTCACCTTTCTTGTTTGCAGGGCCTCCACCAGCCTCACTGAGGGCTTCTGAGTGTTGTGACCATTTGGGACCCCCATTCGAGCAAAGGAGGAGTGAGAGTGCCCACACGCTCCCCAAATACTTTATCACCCAGAAGCTTCTCGCCTGATGGGGTGATGGAACAGCCTGTTGAAGTCACAGCCAGAGAGGGTGCTATTCTCCGAGATAAAGTGTACACTTCACACTAATGGCCTTTACATGGTGCTGTGTTCTCAGCAGGTAGAATACACAGCTCCCAGGATCAAGGAGTGGAAGCAGGAGTGGCCTGTTTACTATCATTCTCAGTGGAGAGTTTGTGCTTCCTGTTCATAGTTCTGGGCTCTGCTATTTAGAGGTCTGTTTCCACAGAGGTAAGACCCTCCCACCAGCAGACCTACAAGACTTGTCATTCAACTATAAGCCACATCTCCTGTGTGGATACTTCAGGCTTCTTACACCAAGAACCCTAGTGGGTGAAGAGAGGAGCCACCATCCTGGCAGGGATCAGTGATCTGGTCATAAAGGGATGTACAGCTACTGCTACACAGCAGGAGTGAGGACTAGTTGGTGCCCAGGTAATCCCAGTGGGTGCCTCTTGGTGCTTCTTTGTCTAATTCTAATCGTAAAGGGACAAGTACAGCAGCTATGATGAGCCTATGAGATCACGGGGCCGGAGACTCAGAACCTCTAAGGAGCAGATAAGTCACTGGGACCAGAAGAAGTGCTAGCTAAGGGTGAGGAAAACCTAAAATGGATAATAAAGGAGAAGGATGATGATTGTCAGTTGTAGCCCCAAGGCCAGTTTCAGTGTTGGGGACTGGAGTTCATTCCACTTTCTTCCTATAAGATTCCTTTAGGGACAGAGGCTGGAGTCCCGGAGCAGGGTCCCAGAACTTATGGAAAGGAGTGGAGCCAAGCAATGCAGGGGGCAGGCTATAGGGAGCACTGTGGTCCATCAGCCAGATCCCACTCTGGGACCAAAGGCCCCATCACCCCAGCCACAGGGAGCGCAGCAGGCAGGCAGCACTCAGCTGTCAGCAGGACCAACTCCTAACTTGTAGGGCCCAGTGCAAACAGAAATGTAGGAATCATTAATCAAAAATTAAGAATTTTAAGACAGAGATAGCAGAGTATTAAACTAAGTGTGGGGTCTTTCCAAGTGTGGGGCCTTGTGTGAATACACAAATCACACACCCATGATGCCAGCTCTGGCTATCAGTCTTCTTCAAAATTACTCGGTTGAAAAGAGTCACTTCCTCCAATGTCATATCCCTTGTTTGTGCAGGCTGCATCCAATGACTGGTCAACCAAACCTGGCCCTCTGGCTCCAATTTGGGACAATGTGGAAGGGCCGTTCAGGTTCAGAGTTTCCCTCAGGGTCAGCAAAGAACTTGGCTGAAACTATGTCACAACCCCACCCCTCTTCTGCCCAACCCCGGTTTCTTCCCACAGGTGGTGATTCCCAAAGCATTGCCTAATAACCCCCTCTACCCCTGGCCTCCTTCTCAGAGTCCACTCCCTGGGGAGCCCAACCCAGGATATGGATTTATAGTCTAGTGCAAAAAAAAAAAAAAAAACATTAATAAGAGAATCAGCTAAATCATGTAACTTATAAATCACACACAATTGCAACTGGTAAAGTACTCTGGCTTCTCTTTCAACCATCTTTCTATCTATTGCCTTTTATTAAAATATCCAAAGGATGGACTGGTTGTGGATTTGTAGGCAGTTTTCTTTTGTAGGAAAAAGAAAAACTATTTGCAGGTCTCTGTAGGTGGTGTGTTTATGGGCTCCCATGGGAGAATATTTGCATTTTGAAAGGTTCCTCTTGATACCGAAAAGGATATGATGGAAATGATTAGAAATGCTTCTGGTTTGAGGACAAAGACCACCATGATGGAGGCCACATCTAGAATAACACCAAAACTCTGAAGATGAATGGCCCTTTAAAATAGTCCCAAAGGCCTTGGCTGATGTAGCTCAGTGGATTGAGGGAGGGCCTGCGAACCATGGGGGTCACTGGTTCGATTCCCAGTCAGAGTACATGCCTGGGTTTCAGGCCATGTCCCCAGTAGGGGGTGCGAGAGAGGCAACCACACATTGATGTTTCTTTCCTTCTCTTTCTCCTCCCCTTCACACCTCTCTAAAGATAAATGAATAAAATCTTAAAAAAAACACAAAATAGTCCAAAAGAACAGTTAATTGATTCATCGACATATAGCTTTACCTGAAAAATTATGAATTAGTAGAAATTATCGAAGATGTGGTCCTGTCTAGAGATTTTACTAGCTTGGCAACATACTCAGGGTTATTCACAAGTAGGAGATCAAGACGGCTTTCCGCCACAGACAGACAAAGCTGATATCAAAAAAGGGAAGTTTGGGCTTGTTGGAAAAAAGGTAACAATAAACCAAATCTTACGTTTATGTTTTTAAATTACCTGATTTCTTCATTTCCCTTTGTAATTTTTCTAGGTCAGAACTGATCAAAAGGGCCATCTAAAGAGGGCAATGTGCAGCAAAGTCCTGGCAGCCGCTGCGCAGTCGGCCTGAACGTTAGGAAGGTCAGAGTTGGTGGACCGGAATGTACGTTTGTTTGCTCATCTGTTTGGTCGGGGGAAAGAGTGGGGTGTCGAGGAAAGAAAAAAATCTAGACAAGATAGTGTTCCTTCCTTTTCTAATCAGAGTGAGTGGGTAAATGCAAAGCATCTATTTTGTACTAGTAGATATAACTGAAGTTTAGAAACGATTTATATGTATCTCAGAATCAAGGGGCGGAAGACAAGGCAAATATGGAAATGTGTGGGCTCACATTTGTCTTCATTATATCTTTTTATATAAGATGAAGAAATTAGGGCTATTTGGTGGTAGATTAAGAATCAGATGATAGGTTAAATGCTGGGTTCTAGTACAAATTATTTGATTCTTATTTTTGAGCTTGCGTCTTCGTTCTGCTGCAATCTCCTCCATGGCCAGATGGGTGTGTTACTGCCCAGCAGTCACTGATTTGAAATTCAGAAAGTGAGAGGAGCACCCATCTGTGCCTGATTGCTTGGATTGTTTTCTTTTGTTTTATACTTCTAATGAATAACAGTAGGCTTTAATAGCAAAAGTAAGCCGAATAAGGACTTATTATGTTGTTTATGCAAATATACCGGACTTAAGCAATAAAGGACTTAAAGCCCTGGTTCCATTTGCCAATGGCAGGACACTAGTAAGATTGAGGTCAATCAAGAATGTGGTAAGGCTTCTGTCCCACTGACCCCCTTCTGCTTTGAAGAGGTGGGTGAGAAAAAAATTCATACTGCACTTTACAGTTTCAAAATATAACTAGACTTTATTAAGGACTTTCCATGCTGCCTAACGCTGGACAAAACATTTTGCGTGTATAAAGCCTTTTTTCATAAAGTCTGGAAGTGAGCAGCTCTGGAGCCAGACTTCCCGGGTCTGAATTCCAGCTCTTAAGCAGCTGTGTGATTTGGTTCACACTGCTTCATCCGTTCACTCCTCGGTTTCCTCATCTCTGATGTAAGAGTAACTGACTTTTGCTTCCAGCATGATGGAATAACAGGTTCTGGGCTAGCCCTCCTCCTGTCAACAACTATAGAACTGGACAAAGGACACAGGGCAGCTATTTTCAGATGTGGGGCAGAGCAGGGACAACTAACCTGAGGAAAGACAGGAGGTGAGCCCCACAGTTGCCCTAGCTCTGTGCCCATGGGCACACTCGAGGCTGCGGCGTGGAGAGGTGGAGTCTAGTGAGACTTAAAGGGTGCTGAGCTGGTGAGTTGGTAGGCAGTGTACCAGAGGGAGGGGGGCTGTATAGGGAAGGAGCTTCTGAATCTTGCACAGGGAACTCCTTAAGTCTTAACCCAAAAGCCAAGGTGTGTGTGTGCAGTGTGAGCCTCTGCGAAGCCCAGCATGGGATTGTGATTCTGGAGGCCCAGCAGGGCTGGGAAACAGCCATTTGGTGATCATCATAGTCCTGCCAATTTGACACATATTGAGAATATGCCACAATTTCCCACCTCTCGCCCCTCCTCTCCATTGTTATTGATAATGAGTATGCTGGTGTCAAAGAGAAGCAAAGCTTGTCTAACTACTCTCTTAGACACTCATTAAAGGATGTTAAAACAGATTTTACTCAGTATTACTGCTGTAGAGGAGGGACCCTAGTGTAACCTGAGCTCTACTCTGAAACAGAAATCAGGAGGCCTTTTAAACACAGGGGCATGCTGACCCAGGAAGTATACTGAAGGACAGAGAGGTATGATTAAGCCGTCTGGGCCGTGCCAAATTAGGCCCCTCTGCTGGAACAGAGTCTCCCTGGGACAGAAGGGTCCTAACATTTTTGAGGCTTACCTGTCACGGAGGTGGCTCCTAGGTCCTTGAGAAAGGACCACAAGCATCTCAAAGGCCCAGAGAAAGGACTCACAATGGTAACAAATGCTCTCAGAAAAGGGTGATCAGTGGTGTACTATCAGGTGTGGGCTGGAACAAGGAGTAAAATTTTTTGACTGCGTTTGGATTGTTCAGACAGCAACTCTAGGCCTGCTGGGTTGTCCTAGGCACTTGGCCTTAGGCTACAAGAAGCCACACTGAAGTTTGGTCAAGTCTCTTCGCATCCGGGGGTGGGGGCGGGGCAGGGGTAGTGAGGGGGATGGAGGTTGGACTCCTTGGTGCTGAGAGTTTTTGCAGTTATCACTGGACATGGATGATTCTACACTGGAGATTCTACATGGAGGGGGTGGTTTGGTTTGGGTTTGTTTGTTTGTTTTTTGATCTTTTAATGAGTGCTCAGTTTTTTCTGGCTGCCTAGGAACCCCAGAACCAAAGGGTTTAGTCTTTATAGTAACTGTGTAAGATAGGTAATATTATTTCCTTCTTACAAATGAGTAATGAGAAATTTAGAGAAGTGAAATGATTTTTCCAGAATTAAGACCTGCTAAGTACCCGAACCCAGGCCAAAGCCTGAGCTAACTCAAAGCTCATATCCTTTTCCCCCGGCTTCTCGACCAGCCACGCCTCTTTACCCTACCTTCTGTACTCGAAGGATAATGCTCAAAAGGCAGACTTAACTCACAAAAACATGAAATGAACACGTGCCAGAGATTTCATTCAACTCATCAAATAGTCAGGGAACCAGTAAGGTGCCCTGCCCAGTTCAAAGAGCATTTGTGGAGCTCGGGGATTTACTTACAGGGAGCAAGATTGCTGGGTAAGATACAAAACTGGTTAAATGATAATGTTTGGGGTTACCTATTTCACTAGACAGAAATTTGTACTTTTACCAGAAAAAAAAAGTCTACAAGTGAGACTTTTAACGCACCATCACTAACTTCAGGACCTTCAGTCAAGAATGAACAGCAGGTTGAAGTACATTACCCTGGATAATCCTGGGGCAGCCTTCACTGCCATATGTCACTGAAAGGACATGCCATCCGCGTCCCCCTCATTTCCAAGTATTAGATAATTTACTTTAACAGCTTCCATTTGCTCTTCTAGAAAAGGAGGCGTGTTTATTTATAATTCGCTGAAACCTGTTGTCATGTCTGCCAAGTAATTCTAAAAGCAGCCTCTGTTACCAACTAAGGGGATTTCCAGCAGTGTTTTAGAAAGTGTTAGAAGAATCACCCCCTGGAGTGGAATACTAAGGAATCGTACTAGAAAGAACTTTGCCACACCTAAGTGAATGATACTCATATAATTTAATACCACTGCTGATGGTTAAATTATCAGGTGTTTCCCAAGATTTAGTTACTGCAACAAGTGTTTTATGTGAATTGATGCGTGGGTCATCACTGAAGCAGTGATCATGGAATGCTGCAGATGGCTCAACAATACGTGAGTAAAAACATGCACAGAGACAGACTAGTTTCTGTGGAGAAGTAGGGACGGAATGGCCACCCCGTCTAGTGGGGAGCTCGCTGATTTACCGTCCATACCTGCTTTTACTGGGCTTGTTTTGCATAATAATAATTCAAGCACAGTACTCATTAGGGGGAAGTAAGGAACCATAGAAAACAAGGAAGTCTGAGGGTCTATTTTGAGTTGGGGTCAAAGAGCTGTAAGACTTTGAGGAACAAACTAACTTCCTCCTTGGACCCCTCTCATTCAACTGAGAGCATTCTAAACAAAGAAGGCTTCACAATAATTTACATATTCTTTCTTAGGCCTGATCACCCGGGGAATCCGCCCTTTTCAGCACAGAGCTGCACCACCCTGTCATTGTTTCAGGCTTAGGTGGAGCACAGGAACTAAGGCAACCAAGAGATAAGGAGATTTTCTCCCAGACGATGAGAACTCAGGCTATGTCAAAGCCGAGGAGCGAGGGTCCCTCACCCCCTTTTGCTGCAGCCCTCAAAGTCCTTCTTTTGGGGGGCCTCCCAAGTGATCGTGCCTGTCTTAGGTCGTTCCCCCCTTGGGGACTCTTACCCGTCTTTGGCTAACCGACCAAGCATTGGGGTCAGTTATGAATGAAGCAGCGCTCCTGCCAGGGAGATAAGCTTTTGTCTCCTTGCAGGCTTACGGTTCCAAGGGCGTTCCCTTAGCCTTAGCCTAGGTGGGGGTTACAGCTTCTGATACCAGGCAGGGGGGTTCCCAACAGTGAATCATCTCAATACTCATACCTGTTAACCTAAATTCAAAAACTCAAATGATGAGCAAGAAGCATTTATTTGGGATCAAAAACCTACAATGTGAGGAGCTTAGGGTCAGTCAGACACCCGAATAGTGATGCAATTACAGGGTGAAGGCAAGGTTTTATGAGAAAAGGAAAGAAATAATTACATGAAAAAGAAGAAAAAAATTTTAGTGATGGTATAAACTTGAAGATTGCTTACTGATTCCATCTTCGAATGGCCCTGAATCATGGGTCCCTGCGGTCAGGAAGTCCACTGTTCTGCTGGCTTTAGAATAGTTGTGTGTAAGACAATGGTGGTTTGACCCAGTTCAAACAGTCAAAAGGTGCAAGACATGCAAGGCGATTTCTCAGGAAGGGCAGTCCCAACTCCATTTTGAAATGGCTCCAACTATGACAACTTTGACACACTTCAGACTTCTGAGATGTGGACTCTGAATAACCCATTTTATAGCTGAGTAAATGAAACTTAGGTGAACGGGTAAGAATACCTGTTTAAAGCCCTCAGTCTGGGAAGTACTGGAACCTTTGACTCCAAGTCCAGCATTCTTTCCAGGACTCCATAGCATGAGGTCACTGTTCTGCAGCATCCTTGAATCCAACACCCTTCGCATCACACGGCTTCTTCCAGCCTCAGTTTCCTGACCAGTACAATGGAAACAGCCTGCTGTACTTCCTCCAGGGTGATAGGGGAATGGACTGAAACAATGAATGTGCTTTGAAAACCTTGAGGATGCACAAATGTAAGGTGTTCTCCTTACAAAGTTATGAAATTGGGGTGACTCATGCTCATAGAAATTGCCTTTATAACTTTTCTACTGAACCTGGAGGCACAGGTTTATGGGGTCAACAGAGTAAACAGCAAAAAATTTGGCCCAGGGACAGAACTCCAAGGTCATTTATACTTCCTCTGAATCTTTGCACCACTTCATGTTGTTGCAATCTGGACTGTGTTGTCTGGTGACAGGCCTCTTTTCCTAAATGATACTGAGATCTTCAGATGCTGTTTAAGAGTTTAGATCTGTGCCACCCGCAAAAAAAAAGAAACTTAATGCAAATCACATATGGAATTGTAAATTTTCTCATAGACATTAATAGAAAAAAGAAACATGTGAAAGAAATTTTAATATATTTTATTTAACCCAATAAATTAAAACATTTTCATATCAACATGTACTTGATATAAAAATTATTAGTGGGATATTTTACATTCTTTTTTACATGCTGTTTTTGAAATCTAGCCTATATTTTATACTACAGTACCCATCTATCCAGACTAACCACATTACCAGTGCTCAGTATCCACCTCTGGCAA
Source organism: Phyllostomus discolor (assembly GCF_004126475.2). Lineage (NCBI taxonomy): Eukaryota > Metazoa > Chordata > Mammalia > Chiroptera > Phyllostomidae > Phyllostomus > Phyllostomus discolor. The sequence continues at coordinate 45,806,005 of NC_040906.2, forward strand.
ATGGCTGCCTTATGGGCCAGTTAAGACTCACCTGCCCGCTCAAACCCCCAGTTCCCGGAAGGCAGAGCTCATCTGCTCCTGCCCCTTTCCTTTTACTTAGCGGCCTCTGACTTCTCAAGGGGTTTCTGTAACTGTGTCCACAGACTTTTCCCATGTTCTTTGAGGCCCCAGCTTATACTTCATTGCCAACAACCTCTTGCATTTCATTTTCACAGGAAAGACAGTGACCCTGGATTTATAATTTCCCACCACAGAATATCACTCTAGGAAGGCGTTCAGTTGTAGTATGCAGGTGGGCAAAAGTAGGCCTGTAGCTGTTCGTATTGAAAGTAATACAATAATTAATAACTGATAATACCAGAATAAACTCTGTGTTTCACATACAGCTGTAAACCTTCTTTTTCCTCACCCTGATATGTAAGGTGCCATGTTGGGGTATGGCATTTTAAACAAACACACTTTGAAATACATTGCTCCAAGTACATCTTTCTTGCCACCCCCACTTTTCACTTCCCCCTACTCACTCCTCCTCGTCTCATGTCTCACAGGGTTCTGGCTGAATATTGTAGCTGCAGCTTGCAGCGTCAGTGACTCCTCCTCTCTCTGCTACTTCTTCAGTCCTTCTCTTGCTCTCTCCTCAGTGTGGTCAGTTAGTTCTCTCCTGGCCCAATAAAATAAAGCAACTAACAGGAGATATATATACATACAGTGGAAACACAAGAAAAATAAGCTAAGAAATAAGAGATTACAAAAGCCTATAAAACATAGCAAAGAAAACAAAGAGGGAAATAAGCACAAGGTTAAAAAAACATTAAAAAATCCATCATAGAATATATAATATATCCAATATATAATGGATTATATAATAATCCATTGAGGATTATTAATGAAGCCTACGACAATGCTGCTAGACAGACCTCTGGCTAAATTTGTTATGGAAAAAAAAAAGATAATTTAACCTAGAGAGAAAAAATGAAAAGAAACAAAATATGTAATATAAAGGGGAAAATAATTATAGACACAGCAAATTTTAAGACATAATAAGCCAATATTAAGAACAATTATGTACAATAACTTTCAAAACCTAGATAATATTGACAAATATTAAAAATATATAAAACCCCAGAAATCTGAATAAACTAATAACCATTAGAGCCACTAAGTTGAGAATGAAAACCTCCTCACCTCCCCAGACTCCCTTAAAAAAAAAAAAGCCTAGCCAGGCCTGATAATTTCAGAGAGGGGTGCAATCACAATTTCAGAGAACAGATGATTTGTTTTATATTGATTGTTCCACAACATAGAATGAAAACTATTCAACCACTGTTTCGTGTCAACCACTACTATATAACCTGGGAACTGAATCAGATAAGAACAGTTTAAAATATACAGTTATTACAGAGTGTCTCTTTCGAACCCAAAATAGTAAAGATTTTCAGTAGAAGTCAACTATATTGCTATCTTATTTCATTTTGACAGGAATTTTAAAAATACATTGTAACCATGTGGACACTGGGCTAGAAACTCAGTGAAGACGCGCCTGGGACAGCAGGTGCCCCAGAGGCTAGGGGCTCCCAGACTGTGGTCTGGAGGCTCCTGTTTTCTATTTTAACGGCAGCACCGCGAACAGTTCCCGAAACCGTGCAAATGGCTCTACAGAGCAGTAGAATAGAAAAGTGAATGACTAAGGCCCTTTTTTCTGTTTCACATAAATTTATTCAATGGTCTTTAGACCCCTCCATGGTAGGCAGAATAGGGATTCCTCAGAGACGTCCATAGACCTAAACCTGTGACTAGGTTAGGTTACGTGGCAAAGGGCGATTAAGGTCGCACCTGGAATTAGAGTCGCTAGTCAGCTAACTTTAAAATAAGAAAGGTATCATGGATTACCCAGATGGCCTAATGCAAACACACGGGTCTTTACAAGAGGAGGAGGGAGGCAGAAGAGGGAGAACTGGAGGGACAAGGCAGCGCAGAGAGGACTGGGCTGGATGCTCCCGGGTCCCAGGATGGAGGGAGGGAGCCCTGAGCCGAGGACACTGGGCCGCCTCTGCAACTGGACGGAAATGAGGCTTCCAGAAAGGACTGCACTCTCCTTGGTCTTAGCTCAGTGAGATCTTTGGGGATTTCTGGGTACAGAGCTGTAACATAATATATTTCTGCTGTTTTAAACCACTAATTTTGTGGTAATTTGGTATGGCAACAATAGAAAACTAAAACAGTTTCTTATTTGCCATTGTTTATATTTTAAATTAGTTTCCTTTTATAACTATGGTTTTCCTTCTTCTTTGTTGCAGCCATATCCATACATAACATTTAAAAAATGTTATTTCCCTTCAATTCAGACTATATTTGTCCTCTTGTTGAACTGTTTTTTTGTTTGTGAACTTGAGCAATTTAATTCTTCTGAGCCTCAATTTCTGTACTTGAAGTTAATAATACCACCTTTTAAAAAATTAATAATACCACCTTTTTATGCTGTTGGGGCATTAGAGATCATTTTTTATACATTTTTTAAATTTTAAACTGATAAGAACAGGTACTACACTGGATCTTAGCCAAAAGGCTGAGAAGTGATATACATTTTTTTATTTTTTATTTTTTAAATGACAGGTTATATTTAATAGTATTTTGTATTAGTTTCAAGTGTACAGAGCAGTGGTTAGACTATCATACACTTTACAAAGTGCCCCCACTGATACTTCCAGCACCCAGCTGGCACCATGAGATAATGTTTTCAAGCACCTGGGACAGAGAAGGCTTTTTACAAATTATTACTATTGTTACATAAATACTGAATGTTCATAATTGGGGATCACAGTTTGGAAGCTGAAAAAGAGAAGGAAACCTACTTCTCATGACTATGGCAGGCCCTAAAATGGGTTTAGAAGAATTTTCATAATGTTTATTTTTGAACACATAACCAAGAATTAGTTTGTACTTCGTGATCGGAGTCTAGATGTTAGTTCATAAGTTTTTGAGGCATGCTACACGTCTGGGTTGGTGCAGGCTGCTGTGATGAAGTACCACAGACTGGGAGGCCTCTGAACAATAGAAGTTTATTTCACACAGTTCTGGAGGCTGGGAAGTCCAAGGTCAGGGTGCCGGCAGACTGATGCCTCATTGACAATCTTCTTCTTGCTGTAACCTCACATGGTAGAAGGAGTTTCCTGGTGTCTTTTTTAAATAAGCACACTAATTCCATTCACGAAGCCTTCACCCTCATGAACTACTCGCTTCCCAAAGGCCCCACCTCCTAATACCATCACACTGGGGACTAGGCTTCCACAGGAATTCGACGTGGGTGGGTGGACTCAAACATTCAGCCTGTGGCACTGCAAGATCACACAAGGCAGGTAATCTACTCATCTATGCTAAGCCCAGGCATTGGGCCCTACCTAGGGATGTGTTTTCGTGGTGAATGGGGAAATCTGTTACTCCTTTGTACGCTTGCGAAACAACCCTGGTTACTTGGCCTTGAAAGACGAGCTCGCCCCTGAATTTCCTCTCTAACTAGCTGTATGTGAGAGGTTACAGTCAGGAAACCAGGAGGATGTATTCCAGAGGCAGTCATTACAGTGGAAAAATTGGAGGTTCGAATCCTACATGATACAAGCAGATAAAATTCTAGACATCACCTCCAACATCCTTCCTTAATAAATTTGCGGCTGCTCAGATTAAGGGAGTTGGTAGTTGAGACAGACTGGCACCCATAACTTGTAGACATTTTTAGACCCCCATTAGTGGGTTGGGGAGACTAACTCTTCTGGAGGAAGGGGTAGAGCTTGTGTCTGCATTTGGAGGAAGCTGGCTTTGGGCGGAGGCAACTCTTCCAGTGCTGCCTTCGCAGTGTGCTGTTGAATGAAACTCGGGAGAATCTGGGCTGTATCTCCTGGTTCACTGTTGGGTGAATGAGGCATTTGAGATGCAGCGGAATTGTTGTTGGAAACTCTACTCAATAGGAAGCCATTACCAAGCCCACACGCCAAAGGAAAGCTTTCAATTCAACTTCCCTTGAAAGCTAATAACTTGTAACAATCACGACAAGGGTTACTTGGGCCTGCTGGGTGCCAGCTTGTGAACTTCTTTCGGATCGAAGTACCCTCATGGGCCTTGTGGTTAAATGGGCTCTTTAATCTCTGTCTCCAAGAAGTTCTGTTATCCTGGTTCAAGAGACTGAATTGGCAGTCTATAATTTTAAAAAGACTTTTCGCTTTGAAGTGATTATAGAGTCATGGGAAGTTGCAAAGATAGTACAGAGAGGTTCCCTGTACCTTTTCCCTGAAGTGATTAGAATTAAAATAAATATAGTATGATGTCAAAACAAGGAATTTAACAATTATATATGTGTATACATCGATGTCATTTTTTAATTTAAAAAATTTAAAATTGTGCTAAAATACACATAAAATTTACCATCGAAACCATTCTAAGTGTAGTCAGTCAGTAGTTAAAACATCTGCACTGCTGTGCAACCCTATCTCCAGAACTCTTTTCCGCTTGCAAATCCGAAACTCTGCACCCTTCACACTCTAACTCCTCATTTTCTGCTCCCCGCAGCCCCTGGCATCCACCCTTGTACTTCTGTTTCTATGTCAACTGTCTAGGTAACTCATGTAAGTAGAGTCATACAGTATTAGTGGGTTTTTTTCCTTTTTTGGTGACTGGCTTATTTCGAGTAGCATGATATCTTCAAGACTCATCCATTTTATAGCATGTGTTAGAATTTCTTTCCTTTTTAAGGCTGACTAATATTCTATTGCAATGTATATGTCATGCTTTGTTTATCTAGTCATCTGTCAACAGGCAGAAATGGTTATTCCCACATTTCAGTTATCATGAATAATGCTGCTATGAACCTGGGTTTTAAGTATCTTTTAGAGACCTTAAATTTAATTATTTTGGGTATTTTAGGCGCTGTATTGTGTTGCTCCCAAAACTCGCATGTGGATGTCCTCACCCCGGTATCTCAGAATGTGACTGTATTTGCAGATAAGGCCTATGAACAGGTGGCTGAGTTGAAATGAGGGGCTGGAGTGGGCCCTGATCCCATGCGACTGGTTTCCTTATAAAAAGAGGAAATGTGGACACACTGAGAGACACCGTGGTGCGTGCACCACAGAGGGACAGCCATGGGAAGAGCCAGCAAGAGGGTGGCCGTCTGCAAGCCATGGTGAGAGGCCTCAGAAGAAACCAAACCCACTAACGCCTTGATGTCAGACTTCTGGCCAGGAACTACGAGAAAATACATTTCTGTCATTTAAGACACCCAGACTCTGGTGTTTTGTTATGGCAGCCCTAGCAAACTTATATGGGCATACACCCAGAAATAAAATTGCCAAATCATATGGTAATTTAATTTTTAATTTTTTGGTTCTACAATACTATGAACCTTAGACATTCTCACCAGTTCAGCTATATTGTGGAGAAACAAATTCTTCTCACGAAACAAAACAAAAAAAAGTTGAGTATACCCCATTAAATATTACTCGCTATGCTTGGCCAAATTGTGTTCAGAAAGTGACTTTGAACTCTTGGAGCTGGTACCATAAATCTGAGCATCACTGACTGAAAGAGCCCTACTGGGACACCCCCGCCCGGCCACTGTTCCGGGTAATCAAGTCTGCGTAGATGCTGCACCTGGTCAGGTGCCTGCACACCCAGGCACCACGGCAGAGTAAATGTACAGAATCCAAAGGCTGGTGCAGACTATGTTGCCGACACAGCATTGATATTTAAAGGGATCACTGAGAACCAGTGTTAAATAAACATCATTTTAATTTGGCCAGAATTGGGGTGAGATAAATGAAGAGGCTTCTTCTGTTATTTTCTTTTACTCTGGATGTAAATACACAATGACTTTGGAGAATTAACCCTCGGAGACCTCAGCAAATGACTGGTACATTTTGAAGAGAGCATACTATTACATAAATATAAATGTACTTTACATAGGTTTAAATAAGACAGAACAGAGGAAGATTTAGTAAGAGAGGATTTAAACTACCATTTTAAGGAAGATTGGAAGCTTAAAAAAGTAACAACCAAAAATTATTGTGACAGCATATAGAAAGTTTTGAGAGATGCAGGTGAAGAATGAGCATTTGACTGGGAGGATCTTCCAGAAGAAAGGTTGAATGTGAAGTGGTTTGATTTTCCTTGAAAGAAAAAAATTCTTATTCTCACATTTCTCTGCCTAAAATTCTGTAGATAATGACCTGAATTTGAAGGGTGGTTTAAAATACCAAGTAGTTAACATTTGGTTTATTGGGGGTAGACTCTAAAAATGGTGGGCCATTTCAGGAGTAACTGGGGAACACTGAACATCCCCATTGTTGTTTTTCTTAGAGTATTTGTTATGTGGATGACCTCATTATGAAAGTGAAAGCTTCCTGGCAGGCATTTAGTTTTGTAATTTTCACTTTTTCTCTCTCCAAATTTAGAAAACCATCAAAGCCATTGTGTGAGGAGAGAAGCCATTGTGTGTGTCAGGGCTCAACAGCCCTGTCAGTTGAGCCTGTGTGAAGAAGGCAACTCACCCAGAGAAGCAGCGGTTCCCATTTCCCATCGGCTGAGCGGCTGCCAGGCAGGCCCCCACAGTGCCCGGTCAGTACTCCGCTCTCACCACCTGATGGCTTTCTCCGAGCAGGTGAGCAGCAGAATGGTCACAAACTGAACCATGATTATCCCAGTGTGCCACTCACATTTTGTACCCAGGAAGATAAAACTAAACCAAGAAATCACCACCTACAAACCAGCAATAGTATCCTGTAGTTTGGCCTATGTGCACGCATAAGGGGTTAATTCTCTGGCATGATTTTATATAATTATAAGTAGAAACTGACTGATGGTCGTGGTGATTATATAATCACAAACTGAGCCAATAAAAGTTTCATCTGTTATTTATTTTCAGTTTGCATTCCAGTGACTTTCTTACATGCAGCAAGGGGAGGGGTGTTCCTTTGGCATCTCAAGTTATTTTCTCAGTCTTGCTCTCCCTCTTTTTCTCCCTCTCTTCCTCCTTGTAGGCTAAGAACTTCTGGTGTGTCACAGAAAAGGGCACAGGAAGAAAGACGTCTTCATGTGCTCCCTCCCACCCACTTCGAAGCTTCTCAGTGCGGCCCTAGGAACACATACCCCAGAGCTGATAGTACGAGATCCTCACGTCTCCGTGACCGCCCCGTAGACACGCCACAGTGCACCAGGCTGTTGAAAGGTCCAGTGGCCTCTGGTTCAATATATTCCAGCAGGACGGAAATAGGGCAATTGTTGGGTTTTTGTTTGTTTGGTTTTAAAAGCATTTTGAGATTCTAGTAACTCAAAGATTGGTATATTGCTTTCTTTGAAACTGCCTCTCAAAACATTCCTTCCTCCACCTCTTTGTAAGAAATTAGAGACTTAGAGGCCAAGGCTGATACATTGGCTACTTACAATTCAGGTGAAGACTGAAGACAGGATAGACTTCATTATTTTGTTGGAACTGCTTTCTCCGGGGACAGCATGCATGTCTTGGAAAACCCTGAGTTGCCTGCAGTCTTTGTGAGCTACAGCTTCACTTCACAGTTTAAACAAATGGAAAACCGAAGCCCGCTTTCTAAGTCGTTTCATGCAAAGTTCAAAATTCAGGAAAAGGTCCTGTGGTCTAGTATGTGATTTGAAAACAGTTTCTACATAGTTACTGCACAAAAAAAGAGCTGGAAATGAAGTCAGAAGAAGTACCCAGTCTCCTTTATAGCCTACTTGAAGACTCTTGCTAGAGATAAAAACATTAATTTGGGGGACAGCCCATCAGAACAAACTATACACAATAAACCTCTTTATAGTTTATTTAAGATTTATTGAGTGTCCTGTGCTCTTACAAATGTAACACTCTTGTACACAAAGTTCACTGAAGAGGCATAATTCTTAATTTGAGGTGACACAGGTACACAATTTTTTTCTGTGTATAATTTTTCTTTTGTTATAAGGAAATTTAATTATAAGCTGCTTTTCCGTAGAAAGTTAATTGAAATTCTATCCCTAATGTAAGATAAAAGTTAATTTTTCTCTCTCAAAATAACCATCTGCAAACTAACAGTACCTGACTACACTGCCTTTGCCTTTACACCTTCAATTACAGCAGAGCAATTTCACAGAGAAAGTTTTTTGAACAAAAATTTAAAAAATATATTATTTTCAGGGAAGAAAGTAACCCAGATAAAGAATTTGTTGCTCCATTTTGTCAGAAAATCATCAGTCAAGTGATGAAGAACAAGCTTTGCCACCGAATTTCCTGCAGGCGCCCACCAGCCGGGACCCCGTCAACTCGTTTGGAAGCCCTTCTCAGAGACATGGGCCAGGTCTAAGGAGAATGGAAGGCGGGGCAGGAGAAGCTGATCATGGCCTTGAAGAGTAGACTGCAGTTGTCTGGGCTGGTTAGATTGCCTCCAGGAACACACTGTTACGGTCTCTGGCTTAACACAATCTCACACTGAGGTTTTAGAGTTAGTTCTGTGCTCCCTACTCCTCACCTCCGTATTACAGAGCTGGCCCGGAGACAGAGGTCACAATGTGAGAAGCAGCCATACATGGCCAAGGGAGTCACAAGTCCCTGGGCTCTAGTCAGCCTTCTCGCACTAGACTTTCGTACTGACCACTGAACATCACTATGAGAAAAAACAGACAAAAGGCTGAGGTTGGAGCAGGGACTCAGGTGTGAGTGCGTGGTTCAGCCAGCCCACACTCCTGCCTCAAAATTCCCCAGGGCCCAGGGTGCTTCTTAAAATGCAGATTCGTGGCCTACACCCTAGATCTAAGGACTCAGAGTCTTTGGAGCAAAGCTAAGGAATCAATTTGCCTGTAAGCAAACTTCAAAGGCAGTAACTTGGCCCCTGGGATCCACCCACAGGAAGCCAAAGAGCATGATGCTCGCCCTGCTTAGAGATCCTTCTTTTCTTTCCCACATTTCATTCTCTTTTGTTCCTTCCTGCCTCTTCTCTTCATTAGCACTTAATGTCAAACACGATGTATTTGGCAGTCTCTGGGAAGTTTTCTGTTTTGGAGGAAGAGATTCTGATGGGGTGCAGGATACAAGGAGTAAGTTTTCAACCTGTACCGCTGCCACAGGCTGGCAGCTCATGCACTCTGGGCACTTGTTTCTGTTTTTCAAAATTAGGTTTAGTAACTTTGTTTCCAGATAGGAAGTAAGGGCCTAGAAGAGATGGGAAAGCAGCTTTCTCAAGCACTGTGTTTCGAATGTTTGTGACACAGAAGTGGGGCTTGGGAGGCAAATAGTAAACAACAGTGTAGGTTCCGTCAGTCATCACCATCGGCATGACGTCATTTCCAGGACAGCCATTCTGGATTCCCATGGTGTCGTCAGTGATTCTTTCACCACAAACAAGAGAACATTTCCCAGGGGTCCCCCAACACTGCCAGCAAGTTGTTTTACCTTTATTTTGGAACCCCCAAAAGATAGGAATTAATTCATTTTTACATGGCCATTTCGATATGAAAAGATTTACTGTTTTCTAAGTATTTCAAACTGAAATTTTTTACTGGGCTATCAGAACTAGAACCTAACATCCCCTTTCCTTTGTAATGTGTTACTACTTCATGGCGGGTACTGGGGTGGTGGCCAGGAAGGAGTCTGGAGGCATACACACCCCCATTTGCACACAGCCTTCTAGAAAAACCCCATATGCAGTAAATACAAGAAATGCAGATTTTAAAAAGTGAAAAAGTATACTCGAAACCTATGTGATCTTATTAACCAATGTCACCCCAATAAACTTAATAGGAAAAGTGTGAAAAAAGTTAAGTCAGTGGCTGCCTCAGGCTGGAGGTGGGAGGGGTGCAGGACAGAGGAACTGCACAGGGACAGGCTACCTGGCGGGGACGGATGGTTCGCTACTGTGGCCGTGCTGACAGCCTCGAGCGTGTGCACACGTCAGGCACTCAGGTTCAGGCTCAGGGGTGTCAGGCTTACTGTATATCAGTTACACTTCAACAGAGCTTTTAAAATAAGCTTGAAGTGACTAAAAAGGTTTCTAGCAGCCACATTGTTTCCCAGAGAAATAACTGGACGAGTGGAGGAGGGTGACGAGGGGGAGTTGGTGCCTAAGATAAAAGAATTGTTTTTGTACTATTCTCTCCTTAACAGTATTAAGTTTTTGCCTATCTTATTAACTAAAAGTAAAAATGAACAGTTAACTCAAAGAGGATTAGATCCATTTTCTGAACGCTCCGTATTCCTCTCTCAATCGCCCTAATTTATATGTACGTAGAAGGAAAGTATGATAAAAAATTTTGCACAAAATGTACACTCTTGTTTTATGTTTTTTTTTCTATCCACCTGGAGATATGAGTAAATTAATATGCAATTATGGGCAATTTTTAACCCATGAACATTTAACAGTGTTCCACAGGCGGCTGAATTCAGTGGCTCCGATATTGCTGAACTGCCGTACAACTGTGCGTAGTGACTGCACGTGTTACGGACGCCCCATGGCACGGTGCAAAACAATAGACATGCGTGTCCCTGCCCTTCCCGGAGTCAGGACCAGGGGAAAGGAGAAAATCAACCAGTTCTGGAAGTTGTTTGGAAAACAGAAGGATGCATTTGACCGACAGGCAGCTGCCACCTGTAAGCTGCCTTAATGATGGGAGTTTTTTCATCGCTTGTTTAAGATGCTGGGCGTTCTGGTTCATTATAGCAATTTTTAAAAAATTCATTCTTCTTTGGATCTTATTTTGGAAGAATTAAAGTTAACCCTTGTGTAGTGGACTGTTCTGCGTGGCGTGGGCCCAGCTCCCACTGGGAGATGCACAGGACCCACGCCCATGGAGAGGTTCTCTTGTGGGGAATCAGGCCTGCAAGGTACCTAGGCCACTATGAGTCTTGCTTTTGCTAAAACTCCCTCACCCTGAATTGAGGACATTTACTGCAAAGCAACTTCCTAAAAACCATGTGAAACCTTCCAAGGATGAGTGTAACAGGTTCAACTACTTTTTTTTGCCTTTTCATTTGCAAATATCCCTCTTCTGTGATGTGGTTAGCAGCATTGGCTCCTGTTTTCTGTAAAAGGTAACCACCTAAAGTGAACCTGTGCATAGTTAATGAGGATCTTCTTGTAATGTGCCCAGTAAGACAATAAAAGCTCATTGGAGCGAGGGCTGAGGCTTTTGCTCCCCTTGAGAGATAGGCCATGCTGTCCCTTTTCCTCCACCAGACTTGGTAATCCCTGTGAATGTCTCATTTGCATCCAGAATGACTCGGACCCCAGCAGCCGGGGTCCGCATCACCCTTGCTTAAAAAATTTGCCATTTTCTCTACTAGAAAAGGCTCCAACAAGGTGTTAAAATTTGGTCCAAATGTATGTTCTTGTATTACAATAAGGTATTAAAGTCAAGTTTAACAGAATAATTCATACAATGCACAGTTTAAGTATCTCAATTTCACCAAAAAAATGAAAATTTAGAGGATCTAAGTTTGATAAGCAGTATTCTAAATGACTAGAAACCTTTTTGAAATAAACACCAAAAACAAGAAAAGAACCCTAAAACACTTTAATCTTAGCTCCAATGACACTTTTTTCCATCTTTTCCCGAAAAGAACATTTCTAGAGCACAAAATAGATTCATAATTGTTTAATTAGATACATTTTATATATCCTGAACATAATGACTCCCATAGAAATAAACTAATATTTTGTACACAAACTTTTTATTTACTGTGCCACATTCATGATACACCAACTTGAGCCAAGTGCAAACATTTGCACACCCCCGGGTGTGTGAGGAGCTCTGCCCCATGAACATGTCATTATCTAGGATGACGGAGAACAAGGTCAGACAAGATGTATAATCAAAGTCCACAAGGCGATGACAAAAATGTACATTAGATTAACTGCAAACTCTTCTCCAGCCACAGGTGGTGTAACCAGAACTAAGCAAAACCAGTTTTACCAGGTTCCTCTTGAAGCCGCCTCCCCAGCGCTCCCGGGGTCGCAGACGGGGCCAGAATGATGAAGAACAAAGGCTTCAAAGACTGACAACTTGGCATCTCTTGTACTGAAAAATCCCTTGGTTTCTCTTATTTAGAAAATACATTTGGTAGTTTTTATGTCACATGTAATCGGCATGTAATATTAAAAGGTATCTCAAATGAGGTTTACTTTTACAATTGCCTGGAAATGATGGGGTATTTTAAAGTAACCGATGAAAAATAACAACTTAATAAAAAAATAAAATAACAGCAAAATCTGAGGGTAAATTGCACCGTGAGTGGCAGCACGTGGAAGCAGAATAATGAGTGTCTACCCGCGTGGTGCGAGCCGTCGGTCTGCTCAGTGCAGCCGCGTCTGCAGGACCACCGTCCCTTACTACTCAACGACTGGCTTGTAGAGATGAAGGAGCTTATGAACACATCATGGGGGAGGTATAAAGATTTACTAAGTTCTCCTCTATCCTAGATTGTTTTAGGGAAAAACAACTAAGAAAGGTGCCCCTGCAATGAGACTTATGTAAAATTCTAAAGAATAAATCAGGTTTTCTCAAGGGCGACCTAATACTTATTCTATCCCTTTTCTGTTCAAATTAGTCTCAAAAGCTCTAAATTTCTGCAGATGCAAATCCCAAACAGAGTAAGTCTCACAACTCTATAACCACCCTGTCAATCAAAACTGAAAGTGAAATGGAGGATGAAGCCACAGCATTACGAGTCTGTGAGGGGGAGACCTGTGAATCTGGTATCATCAGAGTGTATGCGCTGCTTAAATTTAACTGGTCACTTGAACTGGATGTCTAGTCAAGAAGTCTGAATCTCAAAAGAGATTCTAAATCTGGGATATTATGAAGTGTGATTTTAATTCATTTGACCTCCTCATTCTCATCTTAGAATCCTAACCAGAGTTTCAGGTGAGCGCTGACCAGTATTCACTTACCTACTTTGTAGCTTGAACTCATTGTCTAGTAAAAGTCCGCTCCACCAGTTATTCTTTTTCTCAATTACAGCCCAAACAGTAGTTGCTTTCCTGAGGGTTCCTGGGTCCTCTCCCAGCTGCCTGACTGACAGGTCCATTGGTAACGGATGCCTCACCTTCCTATTTACCTACTCAGAATACCTCTACTTTGCAAAAACATTTTCCTTATCTTTCAGTGAAATATTTTGAGACTGTTCAGGTAAGTGTTAGTAAGTAGAGACCAGCACTACTTTAAATGGTATTTAAAGCTTTATCAGTTGGGGCAGAACAGACTTTCATGAGGGAGTTGATAGAATTCTAATGCAGAGAAAAGGGAGCCAAGATGAATGAGCAGCAAAGCAATCAACAAGGGAAGAAATTTACTACCACAGGGCAAGTTACCTATAGATTTAGAATGGGAATTAAAAGGCATCGAGAAACCTAGACAGGGTGTTGCTGCGATGGAACACGGGGCTCTGGTGATGGAGCACTTGAGAGTGAAATTTCACCCTAAATCAATGCACACTGCATGCCTAATGCGGCCCCGGATCAAAGGAGGGATGAGTTTTTGGACAACTAAAATTTTGCTCCACCTAGTGGAGACTTCAGAGTTTGCCTTCTGCTCTCATGAGCAGTGTAGATTTGACAGCAGATTAGCCATTATTAGGAAAGCTTTGCTGAGAAGTAACACTAAAATCAACACCTCCTAACAAAATGTTAAATGTCAGTAACCTCACTATCAGAGTTTAAAATGACACTTCAAACCTCATGGTAAGGATCTAGAATAAAAACCTAAGAATAAAATGTATGTAATTTTATAATTCATCTCTGGAGAGATTTTTTTTTAATGTACAATTACTTAGGTAGTCTATGTGCAGAAACTCAGGAATACCAATGTAGTACCTACAGAAACCTCTGTATACTGGCGGAAAAACAAACCCTGAAGTACGTGAAATGCATTTCTCCACCCCCCCCCCACTTTTTGTTGGAATGTATAAACTTCTTAAGTTTCACATCCTTGCCAACAGCAAGGTAAATGCTTAATGTATGGTCATGTATCATAACAGAATCACTTGATGAAAATGTAAAATATTATTTTGCATAGAACTCATTTAAGCAACGCAAATAGGCTGCTAGCTACTAGCATTCTTGCTTCCGTTCCCAGTGGGATTCCCACTGGTGCCAGTGGGTTGGGCATAGGACAGTAACAAGTATTACATTGTGCTTCACTCAAGAACAGTTACGTTTACAGTACTCCTAAGCCCACCCAGAAATCCCATCAGCTCTCTGTTATTTCCTTCCAAGGTTTTAACACTGATGCCAAGTGTTCAAATCAAATACAGACATTGACAAATACTAGGGCACACTGTGAGGTTAGGTGGAGGAGGGATGGTTTATTGTCTGGATGCAGGACAGGAACTGGACAAGCAATGTGGATACAGAAATCTACCTAGCACACTGTTTCTTCCTTGCCCTTCAGATATATGAGACGGTGACTGCAGTGTCAAAGGAAAGCACGCTTTGCTTTTTCAATCCATTTAAGTTAGACTCCCAACTGTTCTGATCCCACGAAGTGAATCATGCCATGATTCAAAAGACCTGTCCTTCACATACACCTATGAGCACACATTAAAAAAACGATTTATTGTACATCTTTGCATTTCTTAAGGCATGAACAATGGCGGACGGACGGAACGGGCTCTGAGAAGCATCTCGTCTCACTGACCAGGCCAGCACGGGCACTCCACATCCAGCGGGCACACTCGGATCCGAACTGACCGGATGCCGTGGCCCAGGAGCTCCGACGATGAGGGGATGGCGCTTCCGGAAAAAGGACCCAACTGGTGGTTTATGTCACATTGCTTTAAACTCTCTGGATCAGCTTTAAGCACCAGTTACGGCTTGTTTTTCTTCATAAACTCGTCAGACTTTGGATTTTATATTCTGCTCCTTTAATTCCACTTTTCAAGGAGGGTGTAGATGTTTTTTTAAGGAATATGGTTGCAGCAAAACAGAAAGGATCCAAAAGTGGCCAGGGGCTTTGTCTAATGCACTTCTGAACGTCCGTTATAAAGATGAATAGAAAAGCAAACGGTCAGTGTTCAGTCGACCCAGAAACCACGCGGAGCTCTAAGAAACATAATTGTGCATAGTTACTTATTCATTCAGAACGGGATATGTTGGCTAGCTCTACATTCCCAGGTTACCACAGAACGGGGCTGTCTACTTTGCTAAACCCAGGGTCCTTTCGCAGCTCCCAGTAGGTGTCATTAGAAACCCAGGCTTCTCTTTGATTGGCATCAATCACTTTTCTGTGAAAATAGAAAAATCAACATTAGACACAAATCACTTCGAGGTGCCCTGACTGTCGCACCCTCTCCGGAAGACAAGACGTGTAAGCAGCCCTTCGTGAGCCAGTCGGTGCCCTCTTTGCTTGTCGGTGACTTGACTCTTTTTGACCAGAAATGAACTCATTTTTGTTGTTAAACATTTGAAATGGAAGACGGTAGGGTCATGAGGAGAGGGGCTGAGGACAAGAAAAAAATCACCTTCAGGTAGCGCTGGAAAGTGCATTGCCTCTAACAAAGTGTGTACAAACACTGTAATGAGGAACTTCAGGCCCCAGACCCACTCGCGTGGTCTCTGCCTCACTTGGGGGGAAGTGTGCACGTTGAGTCTCTGCAGGGCTGCGTCCAAGGGCACACTTTTGATATCAAAAGGGTGGCGCTGCGTTCCTCCCCAGGGCAGCCACGCAACAGCAGCTGTGCCGGAGGTGAGGCTATTCTGAGCTGATCTGTCCTGGCTCTGGAAGCTACAGTTTAACCCGTGTCCTGTAATAATCCCCTACTATCCCACCCCACAGGGACCAAATCTGCATGGACACAGGTCCGGGTGCCAGAGAAAAAATTAAGGACTAAGGAAGTGGGGGCGACCTTGTAGGCAGAGGGCTCCCATCTCGTCTGGGGTCGGGGAGTGGGAACAAGGCCCCCCCATCTGAAAGGCTGGGGAGGAAGGACAAAGGGCGTTCTGGGTTAAGACCCTCACTCTTTTCTGCTGCTCATGAAAAGAGCTGGTAAGAAAAATTTATTTTTATGCTTACAAGAACTTTCCACAAGTGCAAAATCTGGTTCAATATTTTCAATGCCAAAACCATTTACTGAAATCTGTTTAATTTTTCCACCTTTCCTTTCCCTGGACCCGAAACTGTCCCTCATTTTCCTTTTAGCTGGAGTTTCTCATTGCCTGTGGCAACCACTTGCAAAACACGGACTTGCTACGGGAATGAAGTGACTCACTTAAAAAATCTTGGTATATGCTCGAGGTTGTTTTCTTCCATGTATCGTCTTCGAGATCTCTGGAGCTCCTCTACTCTTTGCTTCTCTGCTGCTGCAGCTTCTAGATTTCCTTCTTCCAAAAATCTAAGCAGAAAGCAGTTAATCTTTTAACATATCATCCTCTTTTCTGATTAAAAATGATTTTATGTACATAAAATTATATTCTGGTTGCTGTGAACACAATGTAGTGAACAGTAACAAGCTGAGAATATTCCCACACTGGGACACACCACCTCTGCGTGCCATCGGTGAACACTTTCTTGTGTGTGTGTGAACTGAGTTGCACATGGTTAACACAATGGTAGAAGGGAAGGGTGAGTGGTTTGGCCTGGATGACTTTCCTTCCTCCTCCCTCCCTCCCTTCCTTTAATAATTTATTTCTATCACCATCTATTCCCCCATATGCTCTCCCACCTGCACCCACACCCTGCCCCTGCTGTGTGCTGTCTAGGGTTCTACAGCTGGACATCTTCAGGATGACCAGAGTCCAGGGGTAGAGGGGCGTGAAGCCCCAGGCTGTGCCCCTTTTCCATAGGATCAAAAAGCACTCGCTAAGGGCCACAGAATGGAGGATGGTAACTGGCTGTTCTCCGTTTCCTTTTAGAACAGACTGAGGGGGAAGGTGTTTTCTTGTTTTATTGGACAGAGAAAAATTGATTTAAAAAAAGTTAACAGTGGGAGAAAATTACAAAAGGCCACAGAAAGGAAATGCATGGTAAATGAAATTTGGAAAGGAAATAGGAAATAGGATTGAGAATGAAAAAGCACACCCATTTCAAAGTGAGAGCAAAGAACAGGGACACAACCTGACACACTGCATGGGAAGCTTATCGCTACACGTGACTTCCAGACAGCGAGGCTGTGTGTTCTACAGAGGGGGATCTAAGAGAACGGAACAGCAGGACATTAAACACTGGGGACATCTTGGCTAGGGGACGGGTAAAGCCACAAATACACTGGAAACAGAAAAAGGTCTTGCATGGAATTTGTATGGCATATAAAGGTTTTGGAAAGAAGTAAAATTAATTCTATAGAAATGAGCAACATCAGTACAGAGCTCCATTGAAATAATAAAAAGTAAGAACCAGAAGGTATTAAGGGCACATCCCACAGCCCGTGGGACCCACACCAGGGGACAGCCCCTGGGACCCACACCTCCAGTCTTTGATTAAAAGCATTCCTAGGTGTTCCTGTGACTTATTGTATCTCACTCTCCAGTTAAAACGTGCTTCAAGTGATAGAAGTTAGCAAGTACAAACACTGGGTGCAGGAGTGATTCTGTATTTAGTTAAGAGAGAATTCATGAATTTGCAGACTTTTGGTAAGTTTAGGCACAAGAGGGGAAACTTAAAAATCTGTGTCATCTTCTGTTGGAAAATTTTTTGTTGAACTAATCCCCTGTGCTAATCATCCTGTGACAACACTGTTTTACCCAGGGTAGAAAACAAATGTTTCTGAGTAAATAAAAGAATAGATGCATGATTCAATAAATATAAATAAACACACATATAAACCTATAAACAAACAAACAAACAAATAAATAAAGTGAAAATAAGTCTCAATGATGTGTAGTGTCCATGGTCTAGTGTCCACTTCAAATGCCACTGCCATGCTCACCTCTGATCTGGTCGGAACCGGGCATCTGTTGGCGGGAGGAGATCTTTCAGTACAGGATCCAACTCATTGAGCTCAATAGCAAACCTTGTGAAGCCGTAGTAGAGCTCATAGTTGGTTGGCAAGGAACCTGGAATGAGGTCGGCAAACCACCGTGAGAGGCAAAGAGGTTTCAAACACTTGCAGAAGCTGACTTAACTCTGGTGTTTAATGAATGCCCAGACTATCAGCAAATTTGTGGTCATAAACATTAGATGACACGTTTTTTCAATTGATTTAAATTGTTTTTATTTTGCTAGGTGGGAAACTTTATATCAATGATCAGAACTGAGAGACTCATGTATTTAATAAAATCTAGCCTTTCAAATGAAACTTTGTACATAGAGTAGTCTTCGCTGGCTAAACTACACCATAATTTCTCTCTTAAATATTCAGTTAGGTAGCTAAATGCCAGGGTGATTAGCTATGAACATTAAGATTTCACCAGAAACACTTTACTTCCTTTTAGAACAGAAAAGGATGCAGATTTAAATTAATATTTGACCCTTTTTAACTAAACTCAAAGGCAGAATCTTTGCATACTTTGCTCTTTAATATATTTCAAGCTCCCAGGGCAAAGCCTGACTCACAGCCAGTCCTCAAGAAATACCTGCAGAACGAACTAACCACTCGACTAGCAAGAAAGAAACTTAAATGCACATTGAGATCCCTTAAGAAACTAACAACTAATTTTAAAGTTAGGGCTTAACTGACAAAATTCCAATGAAAATAAATAGAATATGGAGACTTGTTCTCATTATATTTGACATTCAATTACATGCTAGTGTATCACCAGAATTCCCTTGATGTGTTTTATGAAATGTCAACATATTACAGCTTTTTGCAGCTCAAGTGAAGGGATTACTTAACTCAGCTAAGTTGTTGAATTTGTGGATTATAGATGTTCACAGGCTTTCCTTTGTTTTATTAACACACAATAAACAATGTAAGTATATGAGTTTGTGTATTTCAATGAATTACACTCTTTGGTAACTACACCTAGCTCTGGAAATGCAGGCACTGAAATGCAGGCATTTGGAGTGATTTTTACATGAAGCCCAGTGGTTAGATTGCGCCTGAATTTTATAACTTGTTATGAAATATCGGGACAATAATTTACACATTAAGTATAAATATAACTACAACTGCCTTAGCATCTAGGTCATCCATCTCACTATTGAAGACAACACAAGGCAGGCCACACGGGATGATCTGACACTCCCTCCCTGTCAGTTCACGCATGGGGGCCTCCTGAGGCAGGACACTCAGGTGGGTCTCACCTGGTCTCCAGATGCACTTTGCAGAGGGGGCCACGCCGCAGTACAGCCCTTCGTGCCACTTCCCGAACAGCCGGTGCACCGCCTTCCCCTCCTGGTCCATCACAACGCCCTGGACTTCATTCACATTATTATTCCAGTAATTCACCTGGAAAAACCAATCCCCAGTTAAATCACCTGGTTTCTTAAAGAACACCAATCCCTAGAATTTCCACATGGAAAATCTTCTTATGAAGTTTCTTATTCACACCATTTCCAAAACTCTGTCTCCTAATGCTTTGTATGGATGGGTGGCTTTCTTGACTTTCAAGAAAGGGATGAGCTCTATTCCATGGGATCGCAGGGTGACATGATACAGAATGTGTTCCTTTCTATCCCAACTGAAAACTAATTTATAGATCAGTAATTTCTTCCTCGGATCCTCCTATCTGGAATTTTCCTCTTGCTTGTGGATTTTTAATTTTCAACTAGCAATGCTACGGAAGTAGTTTGTGAAAAATGTTTTGCAGTCTCTGTAAATGGCTACATTTTATCATGAGGACCCTGCTCTGCCTTCTTCCAGACACGCTGTTCCCCCAAACTGGAGAAGCCTGTGGGAATTTGCCCAGCTGGATGCCAGGGCCCCCGCTGCAGACCAGGCACCAAGTACGCAGGGTCTATAGTGTCTCGTCCACGTGGCTCTAAGCTTATTCCACGGCCTGCACAAGCCTTTTCTTTGGATTCATTCGTAGAAGGGCAGGCCGCCCACCAGTGCGGGAACCACTAGGCCCAAGGTGGCTGTTTGAGGGGGTGAGGGCAGAGCTCAGAGGTGGGGCTGGACCACGTCCATGTGCATGAGGCCCCTTGCAGGGCAGGACAGAGCTGCAGGTGGGCAGCTGGTGGGGAGGGTGTGGGGCCAGGGCGGGCTCTCCTGCACTGCCCGGGTTCCAGCCTGAGTACTGGAGTGTCCCACCTGGCCTCGCAGGCTTTGATGAAAAAGGTATGTATTTGTCAAAGTAAAAAAAATAGGGACTTTCCTTTGGACTCTTGCCCTAAGTTCTGCATTTATCAGGGGAAGACCTAAGCCAAAGTTTCTCACAGCCTACAAAACTAAACACACACATTCACCACCATCACTCAGAGCAAACAATGATCCTGGCTCTTCAGTTCTGAGCCACCTAATGAATCTATTTAAAAAAAGGAAAAAGAGAAAAACATTTTCAGCTAAAATAATTATGTTCAATTAAAATGAACACAACCAGGAAAGGAAATTTTGAATATTAAGATTCCAGTTACGGTACCTATTTCTAGCACATTAGAATGAGACCAGCACTAGAGGAGGTGGAGAGGGTGGGTGGGGTTCCTGGACCACAAACTCTGCGGCACCCCTACACACACACACACACACACACACACACACACACACACGGCGGTGGTCCTGTGTGCTCCGTGTCCCAGCAGACTAGGGAAAACGGTGCTCTGTAGGCACTTGTCTCCCAGACACCTTTTCTTGTGGGTAAAGGTAATGTTTTCTCTTGAACTAATTTGAACTGTAATAGTGGCAGACTTAGGTAGGCTTATAGTGACTGGAAGCTATCATTTGCATGCATCCTCAGAAAGAGACAACTGCATTATAATGAGGTCCCTAAAATAGATCACTTGAATCATGTTGTAATCAAGCGGGTATAGACATAGGAATATAAACAAGACTCGCTATAGGCAAGAAGTGTTTTCTTGAATTTCACTTAATGAACTACTGATGGGTTGCTAAAAAAGAAATTCTTTAAGAAGAATTCTTTGTTTTCTGTTTTGAGATGGTGCCTTTCTTGACTTCCACATATTCATAAGTCTGTGCATCTTGAGTAATGCCATCACATTGGTCTGCCTTCCTATCTAACGTCTTCCTGTGTATCAGGAATTCAGGGTAGACTTACTTGAGGCTGTTTTATTTCTTCCTCAGAGGAAGCATATTGTATCACTTTTTCTTTTCTATTGTAGATATTATTTACCTTGACAAATGTGAGTTTGCAAATGCAAACACTGCTTTTGGTATTTCTAATGGTTACTTCTCCATAATGCTCGATCCATCTCCTTCCACTGAGAATGTTGTGTATGCACGTGGTGACCTTATTCCACACGTAGCAGTCTCCATACCTGGGGAAGACACAGCACCGATTAGAAACAATGAAAGTCACACACATATATTACTATTTCCACTAAGAAAGTATTCCTTGGCCAAAGCTTCCTTTTCCCTCATTTCCCTCTCATTTCTTTGTTGAAAGTTTCTATGGGCTCAAGGACATTTATGACACGATTCAGTAATTTAAGGGACAAATCAGTGCTTTTTATGGGCTAGGTGCTAAAGCTATGAAGTTAAATAGGGCTCGTTTCTTGCTCTCCTGGAGCCGACAGTATGATAGGGGTTGATGGACTTGGCAACAAATACTTACACGAAGGTAGGATGAGGAAGCATCGTGAGAACACAGAAGGGGGTTCTGCCTGCAATGCGGTTGAGTGCCATGGAAGACTTGCTAGAGGAGGCTGGGGAGAAGCACCAGGAGCCAAAAGAGCAGGGCACACCTGGGGACCTGGGCATGGGGTGCTCCAGGTGTGTAGGTGTGGCAGGAAGCGAGGTGGAAAGGTGTGATGGGGCAGAGCGGGGAAGTCCCGCAGACACACCAGTGAATCTGGATTCACCCTGCAGGCAAGAGGCCTTTGTGGAAGGATTCCAGGGAATGGAGAGGCAGATGGGGCATGCATTTAAGAAAGATTACTCAGAGGACATTGTTTCATTTTCTTCTCCTTTTTAAAAATCCTCATCCAGGGACTTTTTTTTTTATTATTGCTTTTAGGGAAAGAGGAAGAAAGAGTGAGAAGCATCAATTGGTTGCCTCCTGGTATGCACCTGGGCCAAGGATCGAACCTGCAACCTAGGTATGTGCCCTGACTGGGAATCGAACCCACAGCCTTTTGGTTACAGGATGATGCTCCAACCAAATCACACTAGCCTGGGCTGTTTCATTTTCTAAGTTAACACCAAAGTTGTGAACAATTCTTTGGGAAAAGACTGGTGTGCATAACTAAGGCAATACATATGCAATGCAAATTCCAGGGAGTCAGGTTACAGAATAGCTTTAAGTCACATTTATATGTTATGTTTATTTTCAAATAAAATGTTACTTCAAAGTAAAAAAATGCTTCTAAATTTCTAAAATGATTATGAATTGGTATGATATAGGCACTATATACACCACTGGGAAAATTCTTTCTTCCTTATGAGTCTACAAATATTGAAAGTTTGTTTTGTGGTTCTAGGGATTCCTCTCCCTCCCCACCTTCTTCCATATCCAATCCATTGGCAAATTCTGCCATTCAAATAGACAAAAACCAAACCAGACCAAACCAACCAAAGGAAGACAGAAACAAAACCAATCAAGCCTTTGGCCTCAATTAATTTGAAAACAGCCATAACTTAGAAATTAAAAATAGTCCCTGGATCTAAGATTAACTCAAAGTAAAATTATAAATTGTATAGAAAAAATAAGTAAAAAAGAATCTTTCATGAAAAATGCAAACTAACATGGTGACTGGGACAGTTAGGCAGCCAGTGTTGACTGATGAATGGAGGATGTGAAGAGATAAAGAGTAAGGTGTAATACATGTGCTGAAGTTCTCCTTTGATTTTTGTGGGAGAATATTCTCAGGACCTCGGTAAAGCTGACAGGGAAATAGACCCTTGGTACCTCCTACCAGGGGTGTTCAGCCCGAGGCCTGCAGGCTGCATGCAGCTCAGGGTGGCTATGAATGCGGCCCAACACAGCATTGCACATGTACTTAAAACCCTATTTGTGCTCATCAGTTTTCATTAGTGTTTGTGTATTTAATGTGTGGCCCAAGACAACCCTTCTTCCAGTGTGGCCCAGAGACGCCAAAAGGTTGGACACCTCTGTTAGGGTTTCAAATACCCATTTCTAATTTTGAAAAGCAGTTAAGAGACCAAAAGGATGAAGAGAGAAACCTACCTCGGAAGCATGACGTTCAGGGTTCCCACAGGCAGGATTTCCATCGACTTCCCCCAGAACTTGTTTTTCCATCTGATATCTAAATGGCACAGGCAGTGGATAAGAAACATATATACCATATCTAGCAATTTATTCTATAAAAACAAACATTTATATTACACTTTACATTTGATAAAGAACTCTGTCACTACAACTGATTCTGTATTGTTGATTTAACATGACTGGTTCCTGAGGATGGCCAAAAGTGCAAAGATAAACCATGAACCAAAAAAAGCTACTATCTGTATGTCTACATAGCAGAGGTTGTTGTCAACTAATAAGACTGGGGAGAAGCCGGGAATAACATGTGTGCACATGCATGCACACTTGTGCACGCAAACATAAACATACACACACCCACACCCCCCCCCACACACACCCCTGGGTGGGCAAAAGTAGGTTTATAGCTGTGAGTATGCAAAACACAGTTTATTCTTGCATTATTTATTTATATTATTTGTCTTCTTATTGTTACTATTTCATGGCCTTGCTTATGATTTATCTTTTAGGGAATGACAGTTGGTAATTTAACCTACTCTTGCCGACCCCTGTATGCCTTACTATGCTTTAATGTCTAGGTAAATGTTACAAATTTTAGCTAGATAGTGAAAATAGTTTATATATATAAATGAGTTGTATAGCAAAAATAATAGCACTATGGATTTATATGCACATTTATTAAATAGCTATATAATTTGGGAGGACAGTACAAAAATAAAATCTCTAAATACAAATGGGTAAGACTACGAGGCAGTGAGACGGACTTCATGAACAAGTTGTTACGCTGTTCAGAGGTGGCCCAGGCCCCACACTGCATCTCACCTGTGCTTCCCTTGTGGAAACCCGGATTTATCCATGCATTAGTAAAAACCACCTGGACCCATTTTAATGAACCAAGGAAGCTTAGTGTTTGTTGCCTCCACAAAGTTTCTGACCAAGACATGATTTATTTCCTTAATGATTTATTTCCTTATTTATTGCCCTTTGTAATAAAGGGAAGTTCTAGCACTCTATCACTCTGTTTTCAGGGTGAGGAAGTGTATGTAAGAATGAAGCACCTTTCCAGACATAGAGACACTATTCATACTTAATATTACATATACTTTCAAAAGGGATTTGGAAACACTTTATTTTAGGGAAGTTTGTAACATTCTGACTGAACAATGGGCATTGATAAAACAGACTTCAATCCAAACAGCTCAATGAGTTAAAGACCAGAAACCACTGAAATATTTATATATTTAAATAGACGTGACCATGGATGATGTGCTGTGGAGCCTTCCTTCAGGAGCAAGAGGTACTTGCACACCCTCGGGAAGCAAGAGGGCAGCAGGTGAAATCCCCACGTTATAGATACAGACAAGGAGGCACAATGAGGCGGAGTGATAGCCCCGAGCGGGCACAGTCAGCAAAGAGCCCTGCTGTTCCATAGGGCCTGCTTCCTAAACCATCTCTTCCCCTCCCAGATAACATGGTTTAATATTTAAACCAGGAAACCTAATTTCTCCAACTGAACTCTGCACCAATTATAAAAGTTCTCTAAGTGCCAAAGGTAGAAATGTAAACTGAGTACAAGGCATTTTTGGAAACGAGAAACTGTTTCATAAGATAATCCACTGGATTTTTAGGTTGTAGTTGAAAAACAAACCTTGCCAAAACACAAAATTCTTGGATTCACAGTGACAGGCAGAAATGGGTGGATGATGGCTAACCTGGTAATTAAAGACAAAATAGAAAGCAATGACATCAGTATTAAAATTTCAATAAATCAATAAACAACTTATACTGGCTACCACCAAATAAAAAGCATTCAGCACATCCATCTCTATTAGTGAATTATTCTCAACGTGTACAAATAGATTAATGAATCTTTAACTTGCAAGACTTCATGTTTAAACACAGAGAGCTAATGTATATTTGTAGGGAGCAATTATATAGATAAACCGAGTTGTTTGTTAACTGGTACCATGACCCGCCCCAAGCAGAGTTTTACAAATCTATTTGCATCATGAAGCCGGCCCAGGTGCCTGCACAGAAACAGCACCAAGTGCAGCGGGACTTACCTGCTCTGAGAAAAAGCGGAATCCCTTGTCCTCTCTAATGCATTCATAAGTCTCCCCAAGGACAGGGTTGAATGGCTTACTTCCTGCTCTGAAATAGGTGGAGCAATATCCTGAAACTGCAAATGCAGCAATAAGAACCTGTTAAAACATTTAAGAAAGGAAAATAATATAGGAGGGACTACTTCCAGATCTGTTCGTCCCTTGTTCCCCTAGAATTTACATGTCCCTGTCAAGGGGTGCTGACTGAATGGTATTTGCATTTTCTATTATTTGCAGAGACTCTTCATAAACTCATGGGGGGATAAAGGTAAGTGGAAATGAGGTTAAACTCCTCTCACAGAAACCAGTAGGCAATCAAGGCCAAGTATTTTTCATTCATTTATCCACTCAATTTCCTGAGTATCACAAATTCAAAGTTTCTGAGACCCAGTTGTAGGTTATGTCGTTTGCACAACCTTAGTGACGAGTGCAGAAGGGTTGTGGCTGCTGGTGCTTTCCTGAGGGAAAGTCAAGTTTCCAACAGTCACGTGGAATAGAGGCCAGGGCACAGCACAACCTGGAGGTCACACTGTCAGACCTAAGTTCCCAAGCAAATGGGCTCTCTTAGCCTTCAGGAAAAGTTAATACAGCAAGGCTAGGCATGTCTTCAACCTCTCAGAAGAGTGACACCTTTACAACCTAACTGCAGAAACACTCTGAACCAAGCATAAGTCATAGTGTATTTTCTAGTGGACTTGATGCAAAAGGACCAATTCCTCCCTTACCTATGCAGGGAAAACGTTATGCAAAAACCAGCTGTGCCATCATAATGACTTCTGCCTTAGCTCGGGCCTAGGGTTGACAAACCCCGCAGAGCACTGCTCTGTTGTGTATTACCATGCGCTCATAGGGGTCATCGGTTTCCGAAGCCTTGTCCAGAAGCTCACTGTATTCCATTTCCTCGCAGAGATGCTGCAGAGTGTTGAGTGGCTCGTTCAGCTCCACAGGCATAGAGACTTTAGACAGGTCTTTACCAATGTTGTTCCTCAAGATATTCCACAGGTTAATGTTACTGGTGTCTGGACAGGGAGCTGGCAGGCATGTTCGACGTCCATTTCGGAAGGCCCCTCCTGTAAGCTCCCCATTCAAGACTGGAAGCAGCAGACAGACGAGAATCACAATGAAAGATACTTTGCTTCTCTGAATTTATAAAACCCAGGAGGGAAATTCCCCTTTCAAATAATTCTGATTGTGATACATTTCTTCAACTTTTATTATTCTCCCTCAAGAATGAGTGGAATTATTTCATTACAAGGTTGCTATTAAATGCATGAAATACTAGTGTGTAGTTTTTCAAACAGCATGTTATATATGCTAAAATATCCAAGAAAAAACAAAATGAGTTTGGGGAGGAAGCAAAAAAAAAAGAAAACACAAGTCATATTTTAAAAATTAAATATTTTCAATAAGGACCCAAATTTTTGGTTTAAGCAAGAAATAAAACCCTTCATAAGCATTTACTTCAACAGATTATACAAATACAAAATCTATTGAACAATCAGCTGCAAAAGGAACAATCGGTGAAGGGGGGGAGTAATTGTTCGTTGAAACACCAGCTTTGTAATTTGGCATGGAGGGAGAACAACCTGGAAGCTCAAAGGATGCATACTTTGCCGAGAAATGTTGTCTGCGACACTGGTGTTGTCTTCAGAGATATTATCACTCACATCACTGATGTAAGACTCATCGTCTGAAGCCTAAGAAGGAAAGAACAGAAAGGATCACAATTCTTATTCCACATTAAAAGTTCAGAAATTGATTAAACACAAGATGTTGCTCAAATGAACAGCAGAACTGTTTCATAGTGGGAAATGCATCTGACACACGTGCCACGAACACCTGAGGGTCTTCCATGAGCCAGAATGCAGCATTGCTCAACACAAGCAGCTCCCTGTCTTAGCTGGGGTGGCAGGTTGGAAGTGCTTTAGTGCAGTGCAGAAAGAATGCACAAAAGAGGAGGCGCTGTGGCTCTCCCTAGAGGAATCAGAAGAGGCTGCCCAGAGGAAACAGTATTTGAAGTTGGCGTTGGAAACGTTGCTGGAAGGGGGCAAAGCACAGGAAGAAGAGAGAGTGTGGTAAGGCAAGGACCATGGGAGAAACATTTACTGTAGGCATGCAAAGAAGTTGAGTGGCTGTCGCAGGTGGGAAAACAAGAAGGGGGTCCAACTGGGAAGGACAACACAAAGGTTCATGCCAACACAAAGGTTCACATATAGTCTTATGAGTCACTCAATGACAGGGAGTAAGAGAGACATATTTAGTTTCAGAAAGAAACTTGACAGCTTGCTCTAGGGAAGCCAGAGAGCAGGACATTGTATAGATCTAGGAAAAATATGGGCAGCTTAGATTACTGTGGCCACCATGAGGGTCTGGAGATAAGGCTGCTCTGGGAGCCACATTGGAAGTGTAATGAATAAAATTTGTCAGATATGTAGGAGTGGGGGAGGAAGATTTAGAGACAAGAAGAAGTCAAGAATTCAGCCACTCTGTCATGAGAAAATGACAGAGTCATTTAGTGTCATGAGAAAAACATGACACTAAAATGAAACCAAATTTTGTATCAGAAAAAATTAAGGGGCAATATACGTGTTCAGGAGAATTAGAAATGGAGCAGATAAGGAAACAGAAGACAGTAGAGCCATTCAGAGGAATGGGAAAAAACACTGCAAGCAGGAAAGCTGTTGTTACTTATTTACTTTCTTCAGTATTTTTTCTGCATATAAAACCAAAACATTCTCGGTCCTCTCAGGGAGGCAAAATACACTGGTTCCGAGGGCCCCATCCCACAGAGGCAGCAAGGCAGGGAGACCAGAAATCAGTGCAGCAAGAGGGCATGAGGGTTGGGCCTTGGCTTGCACACAGAGCTGCCATCAGCCTCAAGCAGGAAAGAGCTCACCTTCTTACACAGATTGCCACCCCCCCCCCCCTTGAAACGGACAGCAGGTTCAGGAGAAACTATACAGTATTGGAAATAAGCTGGGACAGACCAAGACGGGTGGTGCAGGGGCAGAGGAACACACACACAATTTTCCCAGAAGACTGAACAGGGCCTCCCAGGGGAGACCCAGGGGTTGCACCCTCCTGATCACAGTAGAAGCCCCCTCTAGAGGCAGGTGGAGGTGCTGCCAGAAGTTGAACGGCCCACCCCTGGAGCCTGAGCTAATAAAAAGCCAGAGGCAGCTCC
Source organism: Phyllostomus discolor (assembly GCF_004126475.2). Taxonomy (NCBI): domain Eukaryota; kingdom Metazoa; phylum Chordata; class Mammalia; order Chiroptera; family Phyllostomidae; genus Phyllostomus; species Phyllostomus discolor. The sequence continues at coordinate 45,834,534 of NC_040906.2, forward strand.
AGAAGGAGAAGACAGAAGGCAAACACCAAACTCTGCTGAGAGGAATTCCGCCTCTTTCTTCTTTAGAATTTGTTTTATTTTATTTTTTTCTCCTGCATTTTCACATTTTTCTTTTTCTTCAATTATATTCCAACTAATTCACAACCTTGTCTTTTATTTATATTTTTCATTGTATTTATTTTAAATCTCACATGGCATCCTTCTCTTGTCTTCATTGTGCCTTCTTCCTGTCCTTTCTTATTTTCACTTTAAATTTTATTTTCCCCCTTTCAATGCCGTGTTCCTATTCCTTACTCTTTCTCCTCCCTCTATCCTCTCAAAATCATTTTTTCCCTTTATATAGCTCACATTCTTTTTCTTTCTTATAATATCCTTATTTTCTTTCTGCCTTTATTAATCACTGCTTGTTTGGCATGGATACTGCAGTTATTGCTGTTTTTCTTCAATTTTATTCCTATCTGTTCACTATTTTTTAAATTCAAATCTCATAGATTACTATGAGATTCCCCCTGTCTTACTCCATTTTGCCTTCCCCCTGCCCCTGCTATTTCAGTTTGGAATTTTATTTTTTTCTCTTTCTTAGCCTGGATTCTATTCCTTACTTTTATTGTTTTTCCTCCCTCTATCTTCTCAAAATCCTTTTTATTTACTGCAGACATCTTATAGTCTCTTTTCTCTTTCTGTTAATATTCTTAATCTCTTTCCACCTTTATTAATCTTTGCTCATCTGTCATTATTGATCCTGTTGTTTTTCTTTGATTGTGTTCCTATTGGTTCACTATTTTAAAAAATTTTATTACACGCCTCATATATATATATATATATATTTTAGGATTTTATTTATTTATTTTTAGAGAGAAGGGAAGGGAGTGAGAAAGAGAGAGAGAAACGTTGGCCTGCAACCCAGGCATGTGCCCTGACTGGGAACTGAACCCTCGACCTTTCGGTTTGCAGGCCAGGGCTCAATCCACTGAGCCACACCAGCCAGGTCTATTACATGCCTCATATTATACTCTGCCCTTTTCTTACTCCATTTTGCCATCGCCCTTCCTGTTTTTACTTATGTTTTAAATTTTATTTTCTCCCTTTCTTCGCCTTGATTCTATTCCCTACTCTTATTATTTCTCCTCCCTTATCCATCTCGAAATCATTTTTCTTTCCTTTAGTCATCTCATATTCTTTTTTCCTATCTTATAGTATTCTTAATCTCTTTCCACCTTTATTAATCTTTGCTCATTTGCCACTGACATTGCTCATGTGATAAGGGGGTATTTTTACTGGCATGGGTTTGGTTTTATGGGTAGTTTTGCTGTGTTCTGCCAGCACCTGTACAACAACATACAAGACATGGTGGGGGTTGTGACTCAGTCAGCCAGCCAGAGGGGAGACCCCACCAATGAATGAGCCATCAATAATCTAAGCCCAGGTACAACAATAGAGCCCACATAAACTGAATAAAGGCATCTCTAGAGCATCCAGATCAGGAGATCAAAGAGACTGCACCATTGAGTCCCATAGAACTCCCACCACAGAAGGCCACCCCACAAAGACTGGCAGTCAAAGCACAGCAAACTGGAATGCAAAAACAAACAAAAGAGTAACCTAAAATGGGGAGACAGTGAAACAACCTCCAATCAAAAGGAAAGGAGGAATCCCCAGATAAAGAGCTAAATGAAACTGAGGCAAGCAATCTATCAGAGACAGAGTGCAAAATAATGGTTACAAAGATGCTCAAACAACTCAGTGAGGACTACAACTAACTTTATGGGAGCTACACAGAATTTAGTGGGAACCACAGTAGCATGAAAAAGAACATAGAAACTATGAATAAGAACCAGAGGGAAGTGAAGAATATACTAGAAGGAATTAAAAGCAGGCTAGAAAAAGCAGAGGACTGAATCAGTGAGATGGAAGACAAAGAAGAAAAAAAACACCCATTCAGAACAACAAAACAAGACAAAAATAAGATTCTAAAAGAATGAGGACAGTTCAAGGGAGCTTCAGAACAACATGAAACATAACAACATTCATATCATAGGGATTCCAGAAGGAGAAGAAAAGGAGAAAGGGATAGAAAACTTCCCTAATTTGGTGAGGGGAAAAGTTGTACAAGTTCAGGAAGAATAGAGGGTCCCAATCAACGTGAACCCAAAGAGGTCCACTCTAAGACACGTCATAATTAAAATGATAATATTTAAAGACAAAGAGAAAATCTTAAAGGCAGTAAGAGAGAAACAGCACAAACCAGAAGGGACTGGCATGACATATTCCCGGTAATGAAAAGCAAGGACCTGCAACCAAGATGACTGTATCCATCAAGGGTCTCATTTAAAATGGAAGGTGAAATAAATAACTTCCCAGACAAAAGAAGGCTAAAAGAGTACATTTCCACCAAACCAGCATTGCAAGAGTTGCTATAGGGACTACTTTAAGAAGGGGAGAAAGAGAGAGAGAGACACACACACACATACACACACACACACACAGATACAAAGGAAAAAAATGGCAATGAACAAATATGTATTAATAATAACCTTGAATGTAAATGAATTTAATGCTCCAATCAAAAGGCATAGGGTAGCTGGGTGGATAAGAAAACATAATCTGCATAATTGCTGTCTACAAGAGACCCACCTCAGAACAAAAGATCTACATAGGCTGAAAGTGAAGGGATGGAAAATATATTCCAAGAAAATGGACATGAAAAAAAGGGGGTAGCAATACTTGTATCAGACAAAATAGGCTTCAAAGCAAAGGTCACAACAAGAGACAAAGGAGATCACTACATAATACTCAAAGGAGTGGTCTAACAAGAATATATAAATATTGTCAACATATATGCACTCAAGGAAAATCTTAAAGGACTTTAAAAAGGAGATCGACAGTAATACAGTCATCACAGGGGATTTTAACACCCCACTATCAACAATGGATAGATCTTCCAAACCAACATACAAGGATATGGTGACACTGAACAACACTGTACAGTGTTGTTCGTATGTACAGTGTTCATATGGCCTTAACTGATATTTACCGAAAATTTCACTCCAAAGGAGCAAAGTATATATTCTTTTCAAATGCACATGGATTATTTTCAAAGACAGACCACATGATAGGACACAACACAAGCCTTAGCAAATTCAAGAGAACTGAAATCACATCGAACATCTCAGATTACAATGGCTAGAAACTGGAAACCAACCTCAAGGAAAAAACTCAAAAACATTCAGATACATGGAGAATGAATAACATTATTAAATAATGAATGGGTTAACAATATGATCAAGAAAGAAATAAAAAAATGTATCTGGATACAAATGAAAATAAACACACAACCACCCAAAACAAAGAACAAGTGTTGGAAAGGATATGGAGAACATTGAACTCCAGTGCACTACTGGTGGGAATGCAGACTGGTGCAGCCACTGTGGAAAATATTATGGAATTGCCTCAAAAATTAAAAATGGAACTGCCTTATGACCCAGCAATTCCACTGCTGGGAAAAAAACCTAAGAATCCTGAAACGCCAATTCAAAAGAACCTATGCACACCAATGTTCATAACAGTGCAATTTACAATAGTCAAGTGTTGGAAACAGCTCAAGTGTTCAACAATAGATGAGTGGATCAAAAAACTGTGGTACATTTACACAATGAAATATTACAGAGCAGAGAGAAAGAAGGAACTCCTAACTTTCATATCAGCATGGATGGATTTGGAGACTATTATGCCAAGTGAAATAAGCCAGTCAGTGAAAGACAAATGCCATATGACCTCATTTATAACTGGAAACTAATGAACAAAATAAACTAATGAGAGAAATACAACCAGAGACATGGAAAAATGGAACAGACTGGTATTTGTAGGAGGAGAGGAGGGAGAGAGAGAATGGTGGAAGGAAGGGGAAAGGACTAGTCTAAAAACATGTATAAATGACCCATAGACATGGACAACAGAGAGGGGACTGACTGTGGGCAAGAAAGGTGGCCTGGGTGGAGGGGGCCAAAGGGAAAAAAATTGGGACAACTGAAATAGAATAAACAATACAAAAATAGTATTTAGAATTTCTATGCATTACATGATTCTCATGCTTGATTTTTAAAAATTGTAAATGTTAAATAAAGCATTGATTTTCTTTTTGTTGGTTTACATGCCTGTTTTTGAGAAGATTTATTTCCTGCACACCCTGGACATCTTCTAATCTTACATGTAAGCATTTCATAATCACAACATACACATCACAGCTCCTCTGGGGCCCCTCCTGGGGTACGAGCAACTGGTCCTGTGAGAGAAAGTGGCATCTAGGGGGACCCACACCATGGCCTAGACTCTCCCGTGGAGACAAAGAGTTTCCGGTTACTTATTTTTAATCACTGCACTACTTAGAGTGAGCTGCAGAAGCCACAAAAGCAGACACAGGTCCTGCATCACCTGGCATGACCACTTAGCAAGGAGCTTGACTTTCATCCAAAATAGTACATTTCTGTATTTGTTCTTTTAAATTAAGATGGACATGGACAACCGGGAGGGGGATGACTATGAAAGTGAGGGGGTGGGCTGGGTGGAGGGGGGTGCTGAAGCAGAAAAATATTCTTACTGTAAAAAATTAGAAATTACATGAGAGTAAGCAGATTTTATGAAAATCACCCATAATCCCAGCACCTAAAAAAACCACTTTTTTTTTAAAATATGGTTTTTTTTGTTTGTTTTTGTTTTTTCTTAAAGGACTTTTTTAATAAAGATTTTATTTATTTATTTTTAGAGGGAAGGGAGGGAGATAGAGAGAGAGAGAGAGAGAGAGAGAGAGAGAGACATCAATGTGCAGTTGCTGGGGATTATGGCCTGCAACCCAGGCATGTATCCTGTCTGGGAATCGAACCTGCGACACTTTGGTTCGCAGCCCGTGCTCAATCCACTGAGCTATGCCAGCCAGGGCAAAAAAAACCACTTTTAACATTTGGTGAGTATTACCTCCAATTTTGAAATGCCAATACAAACATATTGATACATGAAAAAAGAGTCAGTTTATGTATTATGTGATAATGCTCTGAATATATTCCAATAAATACAGACCGGCATCTCTACTTGGTGTGACAATGTACCTCATTAGACAGTTATGACACAAGGAACTGAAGCAGCATTTAAGCTGCTTCCAAATTTTTAATACTATGGATAATACTTCGATGAACATCCTTGTAATACATTTCTGTGAGTCTGTCCGGCAATGTCTTTAACAGTTATTATTTCTGGAGGTGAAATTGCTGGGTCAAGTGGGTCACTTCTAGGCTTTAGTCCTATGTTGCCCAATTGTTCTGCTGAAAGACTGAGTGCACCTGTCCCCACCAGCAGTGCACGAGAGCATCCACCTCTCCACGCCCAGGCCAGCAGTACACATTAGCAACCTCTTCAGCATCCATCTACCTATCATAAATAAAAGATCTCTTTTTAAAGTTTGAATTTCATTTTTGTTAGTTTTTCTTATATTTCACACATTTTTCAGTTTGTCATATAGCCTGTATTTTTTTTTATTAGTTTGCAATTTACTTTTTAACATTATTTGTGCCGATTTGTTTTGCCATGTAAAAGTTCTAAATTTGTATGTAATGAAAACAGTAAGTCTTTGCCCTTAGGGTTTCTGGATTTATTGCTGATATTTAAAAAATTAGAGTTGGGAAAACCTCACCACTGAGGAAGAACAGAGTGATGGGCAGAATAACTGCATGCATAAATGGTGGTTTTGCCTCTGCACACTGGGCAAGTCTATAAAGACAGCCCACTGAGAATGCAGCCTTTTCCTGATTCGTGGTTTCCCAACACAGCTGGCTTCAGCTCCGTTCCCGTTGACGGCAACAGAGATGAAGCTCCCACCACCAGGCTCATGAGAACCACCCTCTTACGCCTGATAGAAAAACAGTAAATGAAACTTTTCCACGTGGTTTCTCTGAAAAAAAGCTAATGGCACACAATTATGTGAGAGGAGAAAAAATAACTGCCCAAACCAAATTCATGCTGCACGCATGTTTATTGGTTGTTTGTTGAGAAAACATGTTTTTGTGACAAAAAGCTACAGAGTCTATTCCTCTTCAATTTCTAATCTCCCTCAAACTAGTAAGTGATGGAAACGGCCCAATATCCACATCCATGAAGAACAGTCCATGTAGACTCTAAAAGAATTTTACCACGGCAGTGGGTTCCCTGTAAGATCTACGGTATGACATGTGTGAGCAGTAGCTCAGGTTGGCGGAAGTCTGGTCCACTCACATTCTTTCTTTCTATCTATCTATCTATCTGTCTGTCTATCTATCTATCTGTCTATCTATCTATCTATCTATCTATCTATCAAGTCAAGGCTTTGCAGTACTATAATAGAACTGTAAATACATATGCATTTTCTTCCCCATGGTCAAAAAGTCCTGGGGCCAAATATTTCTCTTTAGGGGCTTAGAGATTCAAAAGAGTTCAGGAAATATTTCTTCCTAAATGCAACAGGCATGTAGCATTGCAAAACTCAGTAAAAGCAGAGGAAGGAGTAGATCTTTCTGGAATCAAGAACATTTTTTTTAAGAAAAGAATTCAGGTGCCCTGGTAAGACAGCACATACATTTCTCTCTCAGCTATGGAAAATGTCAATGTAATACAGCTAATGGTCAGATGCTTCCCAGATTAATCACGTGTTAGGGTGCTTGAAGCATCCCTCCCTTCATTCAGTTAGCAAACACTTGTGGACCACCTGCTCTGGGCTCACCAGATTGCTCTAGGGCTGGGGACACAGTGGGGAAACCTGCTCCTCGTGAAAGTTACATTCCAGTGGGGGGAGCACACAGCAAACAAGTGACATATCTGAAATGTACATTTTGTTAAACAGTAGTAAGCATTAAGGAAACAAAATAAGGCAAGAAGAGGGATATGGAAGGTCGGGGAGAGGAAGAAATGGTGGCTCTGAACTGCAGGGAGGGCAGCTGAATGGGCTCCTCTGACAGTGACTTTTGAGTAGAGGACTGAAGGGAGTGAGGGATTTGAACACGTGGCTCTCTGGGAGACATTTCAGCCAGGGTGGGAGGCAAGTGCAGAGGCCCGACCTCCTTTGGCAGCTATACTGAGAACACTTGGTCCTACTCTGTGGCTGCCGCTAGGAGTCCCACCTGGAAGTAAGCTAGCCAGGTGGGCTTGTCAAGTCTGGTGGTGTGAAGACTTGAGGAGCCTTCTAGAGGGATCTCATCACAAGGGAACTCAGAGACTCAGCAGGTGGGGTTGACCCAGCCACAGCCTTAGCCCAAGGGAGGGATGGCTCTGAGACCCTTGTGGTGCCTGTCACTGGGGTTTATCTCCTGGTCTAGCCTCTTCAGACATTGGAGACTGAGTGCTGTGATAAAGGGAGAAGTTTTAAGTAAAAGGCTATTTTATGAAAATACAGGCACAGGGAAGAGGAAAGGGTGCAGTTTTTTCCAGGGTGGTTGGAGGACCTGGTGAATTGACAATGTCAGGAATCACTGTTCTGGCCACTGGAGGCCTCTGCAAGCACAGAGGTTGCAGGAGGCTGCTGCTGAGAGTAGACAGCTGTGTGGATGGGACTTTGTACGACAGCTAAGGGGTTTAGATTGTTACTCTAAGGACACTGGGGACTAGGAACATGATCAGATTTGCATTTTAGAAAGATTAACTGTGTTGCCCAGTGAAAAATGGATTAGAGGGACAAGAAGGGAGGCAGGAAAACCAGTTATGGGGATTGATTGAGCAACCTAAGTGGGGAGATGATGGAGGGCTGAACTGGGTAGCGGCAGTGTGGCTGCAGGAAAACGTGTGTTTCTGAGAGGATGCAGCTGACAAGTTACAGAACCTGATGATGACTCAATGTAGGCAGAGGAGCAGAGCAAAGTACCCAAGTATGTGATGTGAACACTGGGGGAGAAGAGCACTTAGATAAGAAATATGAGAAGTTTGGGCACATTTGTGTTTCTCTTTGGTGTGTGTACATGTGTGTAGGAGGTTTATTGATTTCTCTTTTGCGACACGCTGAATTAGAGGTTCTGTAGCGCACCCAGGTGGCAGTGTCTCTCTGCCATCTGGTTGTGTGGGTCCTGGGCCCACTCTTGCTCTCTCTTCACAACTGCTCTCTGTTTGAGCTTTAGGCTTGGATAGCCATCTGCTGGCCATATAACGCCACTGAGAAGTCTGGTGAACTCACAATGTCTCAAAGTGAACAATCATCCCCATGCTCATCTCTCCTTTACTTCTCTGTCCCTCCCTCGGCCACAAGGTTCACTCTTCCCCTGGGGGTGGCACCACCAGAATGCTTAGACTTGCACAATAACCTGCTCCATGTCCTCTTCATTTCTGCATTGCTAGTGTCTGGTGCAAGTGGCAACTGGACTCCTAGTTGGGTATGCCCCAGAACTTGGAAATGAAAATAAGGTTGCTTTATAAGAGATGAGCTATAGCCACCACATGGTGGGTCAGAGCCCAGATGATGCAGAGTCAAGTTTGACGGTAGCCTGATTGAAGGATGAAGGACTGGTTAGCAATGGAGCTCAGAAAAAGAAGAGCCAGAAAAGAAAATGCTGGGAGCACATCTCCAGCATGGTGGTCCCAGGGTGCAGAGACTGGCTCACAGACACAAACATCCCACCCACGAGGCAGAGGATCCAGTAATGGAGATGAAAGGCTGAAGCGATTATATCCTGGCCCCCCAGCCTGGCCTCCAGTTCCCTCAGCTCACTTCTCCTGCTCCCATTCTCTCCTTGCTTGCCAAACCACCTCCTGACTACAATTAGGCTTCTCATGAAGGTTTGCCTTCAGGGAAAGAGACACTAATTACCAAGCATGATTATTTTGTCTATCTGATAGCATCAATTATCATTATGAATAATTAAACGAGTACTCTGGCTTGTGAACGGGAGCCTGTGACTCTGTTAATGCATGACTCGGGATTTGAGAGTCAGGTGCGTGGCTTGGTGTGGTAACAAATTTAGTGCCTGATATAGGAATTCTATTTTACCTTTTCTCTATTATAAAAGTGACATGTGTTTATTATTTCCTTCTCTTTTCCACTTACGTTTCTAAAATCACTCATAATTCCAAACATCCAGAAACAACTACACCAACTGTCAGGATGTTTCCTCCCAACCTATTTTCTGTGCATATAAAAATAACATTTAGCAACTATTTTGTTTCCTTTTTGTCAAAATGCAGTACAGATTTGCAATCTCAAATGACAAAATTCCTAATCAACTGTGTGGGAAGAGCTTTGGCAGTTTCTTTCATTAAAAAAAAAGAAGCCTACTTTTTTTTTGACTGAATTGCAGTAAACAAATACATTTCTGCAACCTGACCAAATAAGAGATTCCTTGTTTCTAAGACCTTGCCAAGACTCGTGAGCATGAAAAGTAATCAAATAAAGCTTTCATGACAGGCAGTGGTAACCTAAAAATTATAATTACCCAGCTAGATATGCTAGACATTATCCTTCAAATTCATGTCTCTGGCAAAGACACACACACACACACACACACACACACATACACACATGTATATTATGTAATATGCACACACTGATTAATGTGTGCACATACACCCCCAAGCATGAATGATGATTTTCAAATTCTCTCATTCTTTCTACATTTATTAGCTAGTTTCCTTGTACAAAAGACTCTGGCATCCACTATTTTGTTACCCTGAAATATAAATCGTACAGGAGAATCAGAATAAATGCTTGATTTTTTTCCTATTATTCATCAAAGTCAAGAGTCATCAGCTGATGTTCATAAGTGCTAGGTGCTCAGTAAATGGGAACCAACACAATTTGCATGCTTTTGGCTTTGTGACAATGTGGCTATCTGACGCTGATGTTATAAAAAGTTCCACAGTCTTACTTCCCTTAAACCCGACTGACAGTCAGAAGCAGCTGGGGTTGACAGACCAAGGAAGCTCACCTCGTTCTCGGACGAGCTTGCTGAGAGGAGCACCTCTTGGGCATCAAAGAACTCAGACACGGACTCTGACATGGAGAGGCGGCTCTCATTTGCGACTTGCTGTGACAGGGGGAGACTGACGTGGATTTGCTCACCAGCCTACAGGAAAGAGAAGCATGAGCACATGGCATGGTCATTATTGGTGCGAAAAATAGCTATTTGTTCAAATTAGACCACGACGTGCTAGCCAGATTTCTAGAGAATTTCACACCAGATGTTAAAAGAGTTGTGACCACAAGCAACATTCACTTGCAACTCAGTAATGACAACTGCATAAATTTCCTTCCAATGCATCTAAAGCATCTAAAAGGCAGTTAAGCCTTGTTTCAAACTCTATTTTTTGTCCAGTAAGTGATAAACATAGGTCTCCAGGAAGCTATTTCAGTTTTAATATGAAAAATATGTAAGAGAACTACAACATATATATTCTATATATACATTCTAGTACACATTTCAGGTTGAAAAAAGATTCAGGCCAAGACTGTTAACTAATATTTGAATGACAAAGTTTTAGAAATACTTCTAGGTCCCAGGCAGCTGAGTGAGCACTACTGTCTATCATCAGAGATCAAGGGACCCAGGCAGGGGAGTGGACAGATGGTGGGCAGCTTGAATCATGGGGAAGCCACCTTAGACGGTTGATCTAAGCAGTTAGATGGTAGAACAGTTGCACCTGTAGGTTTCGGGTAAAACGTGTTTTGGGTGCAAATATGACCTTAGTATTACGTAAAACTCTCACCTTCCTATATGTAGCACTCTATTTAAAGCCCTAATATTACTGTTGAAAAGTGTTAATTCTCATGGTGCTAAAATAATAAGTTTATAAAAAGTTAGAAAACAAATTATACACTTAACTTCAACCCAAACATGGAATGTTCTCCTATCCTCTTACCACTGCTTCAAAAATTCTTCTGAAAAATGGAAAAACAATAGCACCAACCTCAGAGGGTCACTGGGAGTGTCAGATGAGATAACCACATGTAAGGGGGTTAGCACGACACCCAGCACATAAGCATTCACGTGACAAATGTTAGCTATTAATTATCATCATCGGTGGTAGCTGTAGCCCCACCATTATTATTATTATCTTAGAAAGGTCAGATGACTCCTTGCATAGGACTTTCATTTTATTTTTTTCTATTTTTATTTATTTATTTTAGACAGAGGGAAAGGGCAAGAGAAAGAAGGAGAGAAACATCAATGTGTGATTGCCTCTGGTGCACCCCCTACTGGGGACCTGATCTGGCTTGCAACCCAGGCATGTGTGCTGACTGGGAACTGAACTGGCAACCCTTTGGTTCACAGGCGCACGCTCGATCCACTGAGCCACACCAGCTGGGCAGGACTTGTAAAATAAACTTTAAGAAAACTTTTATTTAGCATTTTCTCAGCTAAATGTTCATAATATGAACATTTCGAATGAAGACTGAGACAGAAAATTCACAAGCTGGTGTATACGTAAACTAAATATTCAGTGGCATCTGGTGAACACAGGAAAGATAAAAATAGACCCTGATCACCAAGAAGAAACGATATCAAGCTCACGTATATCCTTTACTCCAAAGAACACTGAGTGGTCTGCAACACAAATATTCATACCAGGAATCTTATTAACAGTGAAGGAACAAAAATATAAAAATAAACAAAAATATGCAGTAGATTTAGATGCTATAAAATAAGTAGTCTACATCTATTAAAAATGAGTCTTACCTCATCAGGGCTAGGAATAATATTTACACTGACAACCTGATCACAAATAATAGATTCTGAATGTATTCTGCTCAACCGATTCCTTAGTTCAGCATTCTGGTTGAGTGCCTTAAAATAACAAAAACCACACATGTAACTTCAAGTTAATAAGCGAGCATAAGACAGAACAAGAACACAGGTACATTTTAGACAACAAAGACTATGATGTTCTTAGTTGTAACTTTTGGAATCATCATAAGCCATAGAGAATGAGCTAAAATTTTAAAAGGAATATTTTATTAGTAATACATATGCAGTGGTAGAAAGAAGTTGTTACACAGCACAAAAACGCGTGGAAATGACTCCAACTCCGACAACCCCAAGGACGGAAGGTTAGAGCGTACAACGGAGCATGCAACAGCCCATTTCTGTGCACCTTCCTGGAGGCTCCTCCTTTTGCCTTGATCATACGCACTGTTTCAGAAGTTTGCTACAACCGTTGAGCTCTGTGGTATAGAGCTCTCAGGGAGTGCTCAGGACCACATTTATTACTTCCCTTCCTGCAACTCAACTATTTTCTCTGTAATGATAGCACAGAAGCCTTTGGAACATTGACGAATACAGGTATTTTCAGGGAAATGATGCTACTAGTGATACATAACATAGGAGAGCCCAGGCAGTGGCAGAAACAATGCATGGAAGGCACCAAAGGAGCCTGAACAGGGATGAAACAAGGAAAAAGGAGGCACATCATCAGCTACCGCGTCAGCCAATGAGCAAGAAAAGCTATGGCGACTTGTCAGCAATAACATCCATCTATTAGTGGCACATAGGAAAAGGCTCAGGAACTCTGCCTAGATTCTTTGCCGAGCAGGTTCTATGCTTACACTTACTACTTGATTTGTTGGTGAACTTGGACGGCACTCAAGACCCTCCACATGGTATGCCCATTTCCCCAATGTCTCATGTCCCTCATACACATGCAATTCTAACATACCCAAGAAACATACAAATCCTTCCCCATCTGTAAAAGAAGTTATCCTCTTGAAGATCTGAGCCAGAATCAATGGCCTCAATCCCCATCTCTCGGGCTATGAACTACCATTCATCCACCCAGGCAGACAGGGGGTGTGAATGTGCCTTACACTGGGCAAGACTCTGGCATATACACTTTACTGAATGGAACTGTGGGTTCTGGGAAGGCAACATGAAGAGAAGCCTGAGGGCTGGAGAAGGACATAAAACACAGGGCAAGACGGAATCATCAGAGACTTAAACCCTTTGGGGAAAAGCCAAACTGGTTCAAAGGGAGTGAGAAAATGAGTATGGAAACTGTCCAAGTTAGAGCAACCAAGAATCAAATCCTGGGTATGTGTTTAAACTCACCTTGCTTTTTTTTTTTCAATTAGAATAAATATATACTATTCTAGTATATTTGGAAAATGCAGAAAGCAGGAAAATATTTTTTAAAATTCATAACTTACTACTCAATCAATCAACCATTGATAGCTTGGTCATCTTTTTTTTGCTATGTGTGTTTCATGTTATTTAATAGGTGCATGCTTCACATGCTGTGTCTACCACTTATTCTTTGCACATAAACACTTATGTTGCAAACTCTTCAAAAATACGATTTTCTTTTTTAAATCCTCACCAGAGGATACATTTATTATTTTTTTTTTTTGAGAGAGAGGGACAGACATTGATTGGTTGCCTATTGTATGCACAACCTTTTGGTATACAGGAGAATGACGCTCCAACCGAGTCAGGGCACAAATATGATTTTAAGAGTTGCTAAGTCAGTGGCTATTTCCTAGTATTGGGCATTTAGGCTGCTACTGAATTTTACTAGAATAAATAAAGCTGCCATGAATATTTAAGTGCATAGTGGTTTTCTACATTCAGTATTACTTCCTTGTACTACACATATCAGCCATGGATCAAATGATCAAAGAATAAAATCTCTTAAGGCTTTAATAAATATTGCCAATTAGGCCCCAAATGATATTAATTTGAATTTACTGTATAACTAAAAAACAGATGTAGAAGATTCTATGAAGAACATCTTTGTACAGAACAAATCCAGCCAAGTTTCTGGGAACTGTTGAATTCAAGATCAACTATATATGGAGCTTTTATCCCAACACTGAATATTTATCTGGGTTATGTGAAAGCTGTAGTAGGAAGGATGGAAAATACTATGATTGGGACTTTAATTATGCTACTCTGTGCATTAAGCCAAATTTTTGCTTACATTCCAATGCACACCACATTTCATTAATTCTAAGATGCACATTTCCACCCACACTTAACACCTCCGAAGCGCTGACTCACTTCAACTGACAGCAGTTTTTACTCCTTCTTAGTAATGCACAAAGTGATGGTACATCGAACAACTGATGGCACATCGACTTAATGAAATAGAGCATTTCTAGATGGAGCACAGGATCACATTCTGCTGCTCACGTTCGTACGGACCCAGCACCCACTGCAAGCTGTGCACAAAGTCTGGGGCCAGAAATCAGTAACAGTGACTGAGTGTAACCCACTGAAGGCAGACTCCAGTTGAATATTATTATAACAATCTGGAGGGCTGAGGTTACCTTAGTCTTACTAATACTCTTTAATTTTGGTGTTCAGGGTTTTACATTCAACAAAACATGAGCTTGTAATCATTGTGAAATAAAGTCACTTATAAAGAGATAGATGTCACATGAAGTGCTCTGACCTACTGACTCAAATCCAGCATCCATACAGCTCTCAGGTGTGAAGGTTACTTTTAAAGTCTCGTGGAGGCAAAATAACAGGATTATGCTTGTCTTTGTGTACATATAGATCAGGGAAGAAACAATCACTTAGGAAGTGGGATTCATTATACTGTTCAGCCTTATAACTTGTTACATGCCCAAGGCAGGCAACAGTTTATGCTGAACATGCAGTGACGAATGCTAATGTTTCATGTATTTTATGTGCTATGCGCTTTCTAAAAAAGGTGACAGAATCTGCCAAGTGGGTATACTTAAAAGCTTTACTGAAAAGCAGCATTTTAACTATTAGACATGTATCAAACAGGACTTACATCAAATAAAAATATGCTTTAAGAATGTTAGATTAATGTAAGACGTTGCTTAAACACAATCTCTCTCTCCTTCCCTCTCTATGAGGAGATTTGGCTTGATAACTGGTCATAAAATGGATATCTGGGGGTTTAACTGATGACACTTGGATAAGATCAAAGATATCTTTAGGCTATCGAAAATCACAGTATAGTGTGAAGTTATATTAATATCAAAACATATTCAGAAAAACTGTAGCAGTGTTCTCAAGCTATTTAATATCTTGTTCAACTCTAAGTGCTGTATTAAAAGAGGGATAAGGAAAAGAGAGCTGGCCAGCCAATGGATGGCTCCGTCAGTTCACTGTTCCCCACCACCAATGTTCCTATGTTTGCTTTTGGTCCACACATTATCTGCTGCTAAAGCACATTCTGTTCATCATTTCCTTCTTGACAATCTCAAAACTCTTTACCCTTGATCTCAATGGTCATTACCATCTAGATTCTTCAGCGGCCTCCCCTGGGTCTCCGTCAAAGGAGCCTACTTTTGTTCAGCCTGTCCTCTATTAATGTTTTCTACAGCAGCACCATCAACCCTCTTTTATTCTGACTGAAAACACAATTTATCACACGTGCGGCTTCAGCGACATCCTGCATATCCAACACTTCTCTCCAGCCCCACCTCTCTCCTGAGCCCCGATTCACGCAACTCATTGCCTGTCAGTCGTCCACAGTCACATTGGCTCCCCACAGACGCTGCTCACTCTTTACCCTTGCCAAACCAGTTCTCCTGGTGGTTCATCGTGGGGGTAAGAACTGCCATCTACTCAGTCATCCCAGTAAACAACCTAGAAAGTAATCTCGGGTCTGTCTCCTCGTCCCTCTCTAATCTTCTGTTGCTCTCCAAGCTCTGCCGCCTCCCCCTCTCAGTGTCTTTGAAACCCATCCCCTCCTTCTCCCAACCCCTCACTTCCTTAGCTCAGGTCTGCATTATCTCAAATATCTTAGTTCCACCTTCGTTCCATCCATCCTCCATACTGTACTGGAGTAACCTTTCTAATGTACAGAAATAGGTAGTAATGCTTCCCATTTCTGAAAGTATCACTCATCAGTTCAACTAAGGCCTCCCAGCATGATAAATCTAAACCTTTTTGTGTTGTCCTTGGTGAGCTGATTCGTAGCTACATTACTTGCAGCTCCTAGATTGACTCTTCCTGTTCACCCCATATTTTAGACCCTGAATTAACCGTGAGTCTGTGGATACCTCTCTAGTGGTCTAAGCCCAGGCAGTGATTCTTTAAAGAGTGAGCTGACAGTAAACTTAAATGCTGGAGCAAAGGCTACGGTGAGCTGCAGAAAGAGGCCAGCCTCAGCGGTGGTGCGAGCAGACGGCCCCAAGGGGAGGGTACAGACAGACGAGGGTGGGAACATGGCTGAAGGCTGTGCTAATCCACAACTGGAAGCACTGAATTCTCTAGCGGAGTATAATTAACCATCTTCACAGTACCAAATTATTTTTATATCTTCTGAGGATAAAGTTGAGCTTTTTGGTTAAAAAAATAAATGTAACTAGAAAAAAACAACAAAAATTTATTGAGCCTCTAGGTCTAGATGTAAATAAATGTGTTTTGACAAGAGAAGAAAATATTTGACCCAACGGATACAAAGCTGATAACATTTTGCTTTATTTTGTTTTTGACGTTTTTGCATCAGGTCCTTCCCTGTGAGCTGCTGCTGCCTACTCACGCCTGCTTTGAGGCTCAATGCCTCCTGACCGGTGGCTCTGCTCGCTGCTCAGAGCTCTTCTGTTCCCCTGAGCGACTGCAGCCCCGGAAATCTGCACCACCCACGCGCCCATCTGAACGGACTGCAGTGTAACTGTTCCCTGATAAACACCGCTTATCTCATGGATCAGACCATGAGCTTCCTGGGAACACGGCCAGGGCTACTTCTACACTGCTGTTCCACACCTCGCATACCGCAAATACAGTCAGGTGAATGTGATACAATGAATAAAGGAATAAACAAGTGAGTAACTTTAAATATTCTCTTCAGCATCATTTCTAATCTCACTTGATGCCCCAACCCAGATGTCTCTTTACCATCCTCTGTCTTACCAAAAAGTAAATAAAACCAAGCAAGCAAGCAAGAAACAAACACATTTTTTTCTTAGTACAAGCTTATCTTGTTTTTTTTTTTTTCCCTTGGTATAAGCTTAATCTTATAGTACCAAGCTTCTACCAATAAATACATCTGAAGGAAACATTGTAGCATATAGGGGACTAAGAGTGCATTTTATGTTTATAAGATGGCATTTACATGTTTGTCTCACCATTATTTTGATTGTCTGATTCACGATACTCTCAGGATAATGATCTAGAAGGACAATTAACGTCGACTTGTGTTATCCGTTTGTGTTAACAAATATACGGCATGAGACTAGTCCAGGGAAAGCCATTAACGTGCTTACAAACGCAACCTTCTGCAGACTGGCCGACAGTTGCTGTTTTTAACACTCGTGCCCCCGAGTCCCTGGTGTCACACGGGAAGCGGCACAGGCACCCTAACCGACTGTGTTTCACCTGAACTGAATGCAGAAAGCGTGGCCCAAGTAACAGCACTTAAGAACATGAAATGTCACATTGAAAATAAGCTGACAGTTCAGGTACATAAAACATGGCGAGACAGCTGAGGTCCAGTTCCCCGGGACTGCGGGGAAGTGTTCAAGCAGGAGCTGATCCGCACGGAAACCACTTACCCAGGGCTTGCTTGCTCCTTCGCTCTGATCCCAGGCACCAGGAAGTGAACGATATTTTATATGAACACTGAGTTCTCACACAAAAATCACATAACAACACTGAATTCTCAAAGAAATTTTTAAAGCGCATTTACAGACTAAAGAAAATATTTATTTCAGAGCAAGTACTCAGTGTAGAAGAGCATAAGCATAGCTTTAAAGGATTTTTGTCAGAAATTTCAACTTTGATATACATAGGAATTTAATTAATATTCATAAGAGAAATATAATATATATGGAATACCATATAATGAATATATACTGAATAACATATACTATACATATAATACATACTGAAAAATGACAGTCTAGCTTTAGGGAACATACTTAAATAGGAAGAAAACCCTAAGAGTGAAAATCAGAAAACAAAGGAAAATAGTAATCAGTATTTCAACAGGTTGAAATGCACTGCAAGTGGGAAAAACATTAAGAATGGAAGGCCTAACAGACTTTGTTCTAACACTGGATGGAATATATTCCTGACCATATCTCAGAAGTGTAAACCATGTGTAAGTGCATGATTCTTTTATTTTAAAACCAGGGACTGCCTTATACATGACTGTGGAGAGGTATTAAAAGTATTCCATGAGCCAAAATAAGTATATATTTGCAAGTAAGTTTGGGTGATCTTTGCCCTTGACGCTGACCTTCTATGGAGGAAAAGTAACAAAATTTAATATTGACACTCAATGTCTTGGGAGAGTTACAGATGATTCTGCCATGCCCATGACTGACTGCCTCCACCCCCGTCCAGTGCAGCACAGGGGTGGAGGTGTGTTACGAGCAAGAAACACACACTGTCGTTTACCTGAGACAGTGACTGTCGGAGCCGTGCCATCTGCGTGCTGTGGCCTTTATTGTGCTCCTGCTCAGAAACCATCTGCTTAAGCTTCTCCTTCTCTATAGCTATGCTATTAAATGCAGACTTCAACAGAGAATGCACTGCGTGGGGAGAAAGGTGAGAAACAAAGATCAAATGAGTCCAGGAAGAATATTGAAAATTTGGCATTTGAACTCAGGCACAGACATTTTCTGGAAAGGTTACACGTAATCTGTCGCAGTATCTATACAGTATCTAATGGTAACTGATCAGGGCCAAAGTTTCAGCATTTCCAACCAGACAAGCCACTAAAGACTTGGAAACAGCATATCAATTCGAAATGTCAATATTTATAAATTAATCCATAAGTCCTGGAAGGAAAAGGGACAAGTTTCACTCTGCTATGGTTGATGAGAATATTTGAGCAGTTCTGCGCACCATAAAGACACATGCAAATCATTTAGAACTATCCAAAATTATTTCCCCAAAGTGTGCACCCAATAAAAGGAGCATTTTTTTAAAGATTTTATTTATCTATCTATCTATTTATTTATTTATTTATTTTTAGAGAGGGAAGGGAGGGAGATAGATAGAGAGAGAGAGAGAGAGAGAGAGAGAGAGAAACATCAATGTGCAGTTGCTGGGGGTCATGGCCTGCAACCCAGGAATGTACCCTGGCTGGGAATCGAACCTGGGACACTTTGGTTCCCAGCCCGCGCTCAATCCACTGAGCTATGCCAGCCAGGAAAAGGAGCATTTTATGAGTCCTGTCAACATAAAACAAGCAGCTGATCTAGAAAGTTCTCACTAGTTCCCTTTGAGTCAGGAACTGATCTGGTCTGAGGAACAACACTTGAGTTACTTTCCTGGCCAGGAACATCCTGACGTCAGGGGTGCTCCCTTCCCATTCCTGCAGGCTAACACCATACGCTGCTATAATCTGAGGCAGTCTTAAATCTTAAATTACAAAAGCTTGAACTTCCAACTCCTATCTTTAGAGTAACAGAATTTCAGTTATATGTAAGGTTTAGAAATTCCTCTTTTTAGAGGAATTTGAGAAATAAGCTTATTTGAGAAAGCTTATTTTTAAAAGAAGTGCAAAATTTTAGTATAAAACAGTGGCCTGAATTAAAGGGGTAAAGTGACGGGATCACAAGGGACTCCTGATCTATTGATTTATTTTCTCTGTTATCAGTTTGGAGATAATAACTTGATAGCTGGAATGCATTAATTCCACTGGCAGCTCTAAAAGCAGACTCTCAGTCATTTGGAAATCCATAATCCTTTCTAAAGAGTTCACTCAACAGTCAGAGAAAAGCCCTTTTCTCCTAGCATAGGTGAAAAGAAAATATGTTGTTTCAACAGAGGCTTTAAAATTCTGTTGAACCTTGGATTTCCTGAAAGCCTCAGGATTACAAACTAAATGCACAAAGCTTTCCTGGGGCTACTGTCAAATATGTCCATCTCCTTTAGCAGCAACACTGTACTTAAATCACACGTGTTTGCCATCTCAGTCTATCTGCTCGTACACCCCCCACAGTGAGAAAAAGTTACTGGCTTTACTGGCTGTAGACCTGTGCCATTATATAAACAAAATAACATCGCTCCAGTCTAATGACATAATTAGCATCCAGCTAAGAAATGTAATAAAAATGTACTAGGAGTAAAATAGCCCGTGAAAGAAAGTTGGACTTCCAGAATCACAACTGAGAAAAAAAAAAGGGGGGGGGGGATAATTTAGCTTAATTATTTTAGGATTATGGAATTAAAGAACTATCCAGCAGCACATGTGTGCTGATGGTTTGAGAGTATAAATTTTTGTTGACTCCCATATTCCCAGGGGCGCCCTCAGCATGCTCCCGGTTTTCCTGGGCCACCAGTTTCTCCAGCATTGCGCGTGGGGAATGGGGGGTGGCTGAGATGTCCCATTTAACACACATTTCCAATAATATTTTATAACCCATTACCAGCAGCTCCAGGGAAATACATGTGGTTAATTCACAGTAAGATGTTAGTGATAGTAACTGAAAACAATATAATGTATATCTATCTCCAACAGATTCTGCATTTAAAAAAATGTCTTTGAAGGTACTAACTTAAAGTCACAAGCGAATTCAGTGGCTGAAATTTACTTATTTATTTATTTATCCAGTGGCTAAAATTTAAATAACATAGCAGTAAGGAAAGGAGTGATTTGAGAACGGAGGTTC
The DNA here is from genome assembly GCF_004126475.2 of Phyllostomus discolor. Taxonomy (NCBI): domain Eukaryota; kingdom Metazoa; phylum Chordata; class Mammalia; order Chiroptera; family Phyllostomidae; genus Phyllostomus; species Phyllostomus discolor. The sequence goes on from NC_040906.2 coordinate 45,855,073, forward strand.
TTCTTGGTAAACACATACAGAACCCGTCCACCTACACTCTACCACCCTGCTTTTTATTTATTATTTCCCATTCACGGTGGCTGATGACAATTGAACTTACGCACGTGACTTATTGCATTTTAACATTAAAAAAGAGACTCCAAGGTGGGGTCTGTTTCTCCTCCCCTCAAGTCAGCACTGGTTTGCGAAGCTCTGACCGACTGGAGTAGCTGGCCTTGAACAGGACTGGAAGCTTCCATTCCAGCCCACTCGATTTGTGGCAGCCCTGAGCTGCCGTGAGGAGGGAGAGGGACACAGCTGTGTGCGGCCTTGCATCCGTCCCACCGATGGACGTGCCGGGCACATGGGTGAAGCCCCGTGGACCTTGCCGTCCAGCCTCCAGCAGAAGAGAGCTGAGTGCGCTCAGTCCCAACCACAGAACTGCTTTAGATCCACAAACTGTGAAGTACGATCAATGTGTTGTTTAATAAAAGAAGAGAGAGACTCAAACAAAGTCTGTCTCTTTTTTTAGCCTTGCTAAGGATAGCCTCCACTTATGTATTACATGATAGCTAAGAAGATGTTGAATAGTGGTGTTTGCTGGTCTGCCTGGGATAACTCTGTTTTCCTTCTTCCGTCCCCCCTCCCCACAATGACACTGCCTTCATTCAGTCGAAACAGTAAACCCACAACGTGCACTGCCCCAAGGAGCAGGCATCATGCCCTATTGCACCCCATATACAGAACTCTAACCAGTACAGGAACCATTCCGTCTTTGCCCGTGACTGCCTAGACTGGGACAGAAGAGTAAACGGCACCCTCTCACCAAAGAAGAGTGCTCCTTGAAAGGGTGAGCTAGATGTGTTGTTACCTTTCTGTGCAATTAGACAGAATTCCTCCTGAAGTTTCGTGTAATCTGTTGAGCTCTCCAGGGGGTCCGTGAGGTGGCTAGGGGGTGTCTGAAATTCAATATCTGCGCACAGGTTGGGGTTGGAGGAGTGCAAGCGGACGGGTGACATGGTGGCACTGAAAGGAACCTGAAAGGAAAGATGCAGATTGTTAACGAGCAACAGTGCACTCTGCCGCACTCCCTTCCACAGGGAAGCTCTCTTCCTTTCTTCAGAATAACACATCCCCTCGGCCGACACGCCCGGGGGCACTCAGCACTCCTCTCTGTTGCAGGCGGCTGGGGCGGGAAGAAGCCTCACTTCCCACAGTGGGTTTGGGACTGCTACCGACCCACTGTCTTTTCACTGGTCCAGGGTGAGAGGGTGACAGGGAGGCAGGGAGAAGAGGTGAACTCCAAGGTAACCTTCAGCTCTGACCCCACAGTTTTATCTAAAAAAATTATTGGCAGAAACACTAAACTGTGACGTGGCTGTCCTTCCCTTTCAAAGTCTGGGTATTCTTGTCAGGGGACTTTTTACGCTCACTTCTTTCTGAGCTTACAGAACAGGTAAAATTACTCAAGGGGTGCATACACAGGAAAAGTCACTTGCTCCACAGCCATGAGATAAAACATAAAGAAGTTTAACAGTAAATATAATGGCTTAAATTTGAAATTCGCTTATCAAAATAAACCTGTAAATGAAATATGTATTATATAAATTACTGTGATTTACCCTTGTACGTTACACACAACTCTGTTACATAAATGGACATGGCTTATTAACTAGTCAATACGGAAAAGCATTAAGTAAAAAAAGTCATATTACTATAGATTTTTCCAAATGGTTAGAGGCACTTCCCTGCCCAGGCTGGATCTGGGCTGGGCTTGTGATAAGTGGAGGCAAAGCTCCTTGCCCTTTCCTTCTAGAACATTCTCCCTGACCATTACAAATGCTGTCAGCCAAACATCCTTAGAAAATGAGAATACCAATTCCTTTTGTAAATCAGATTACAAGTGCCCTCCCCTAATTCTTACTGTACAGATGTTCATTCAATTATCTTCAAGAATCAGACTCTTAGACTCCTTTGCAAGCTGAATTTTATATAAATTACAGCATAACTCACATCTTCTGGTGAACAAGAAATATGCTGTCGGAGGAGGCAAACAATATCTTGTCTGGTGTATATGTATGTATGTCAGAACAACGCTCTATTTTCAATTTCTTAAAAAAATTATTTATTTATTTTTAGACAGAGGGGAAGGAGAAAGGGAGAGAAACATCAGTGTGTGGTTGCCTCTCAGGTAGCCCCTACTGGGGACCTGGCCTGCAACCCAGGTGTGTGCCAACTGGGAATTGAACTGGTGACCCTGTGGTTCACAGGCTGGCACTCAATCCTCTGAGCCACACCAGACAGGGCCCCCTTTTTTTTTTCATTTTTTAAAAATTTGCTTTAAACTTCCTGACAGGAAAAAAAAGAGGGAGGCAGAGAGAGAGAGAGAGAGAGAGAGAGGTGGGGAGAGAGAGCAAATGAACATGAACTAGTGCTCATGCACGGAGGACACAGACGCTGCACAGAGTGGGTGGAGAGAGCCAAAAAAATCTGACCCAGGCTGTGGTTTGTGCACCCGGGAAAGAGTCCTCTGAAAGTCACTTTGCCAAGGCAGGAAGTTATGTCACTAAAAAGATACCCAAGGCTCCCTGGGGCAGGATGGAAGCATAAAGCTTTGCCCTAAATTCGGCTACTCTAAGCATACTAATGTATATGATCCAAATCATTCGGTATCTGGAGTTATCAAAGTAACTCTATCTCACCCTCCATGTGGACCTTGCTACTCTGGGCTGGGAGATGTCAACAGCTCATTTATCTCATCAAGTTCAGAGTTTCTGGCTTCTGCAGAAAAGGTGCATGTGTGCGCACACACAGGCACACACACTGGCAGGTAAGCCCTTTGAGAAAATGGATCCTGTCCAGGCAACCTTGTGAGAACAGCGACTGAGGTCTTCTGGCGATGCGTATAAAGGAATGGCATTTATATGGAAGAATATTGGGAGGCAGATGAAGAAAATTTCTGACCTTAACTGTGGTGATGCTAAACCAGAAAGAGCAGCCAGCCCTTAGCCCTCTAGGAGAGATGCAGGAAATCCGTGGAGAGGGTGGTGGAGATTTGGAGGCCATGGGGGAGAGACTGTCACGTGAGGAAAGGCGCAGGTCAGGAAGTTTCAGACTTAGGGATATGGTTTCCCAGTACAAAGAACCAGAAGAGCATTAAGAAAAAGGAATGCGGGTGTTTGGTGATGGGGGATGCAACACGGGTGATCAAGGAAAGGGGGGCTACCTGCACTCGGGTGCCTTCAGCACTCCAGGGACTGGCCAGGCACTGGAGAGGGGCCTCTCCCCTTGGTGGCAGGGAGGGGGCTGTGACAGCTGGGGGAGGCCGTGGTGCGCTGGGGGCCCCAAGGGTCCACGAAGGACCCAGGCTCGTCCCTGAGATAATGGCCTCTCTAATAAAATTTGGAATCAGATGCTCAGAACAAAAACGTAAGTTACAAATTTATATTTTGAACACAATAGAAGTTTAAATTGGCAATTAGACTAGTAAAAGTGGGTTTGGATATAACACACAGGGAAAGAGACTTGGAATGCTCCCTTCCAACTGCAATCACACAGGCCCCTGGGACCCTAAAAACAAATTGTGTGTGCTGCCTACTGAAAATGTTTGTATTGATATCTTCTTCATTTGTTTATTGAAGGAAGTATATGGATGGGCCATCTGAATAGAAGAATTCATGAAATGAAATTGAGAATACAAAGTGAGATGTATGGATCTCACCCTAACTGGGTATCTCTTCAGTCTGGGGACTTAGTTTTGTGGGATTAAACAATGGAAGGGGTAACAGGTTCTCTGTGGGTGATGGCTGGAATGGGAGTTGTCCACAGCTCTCGGAGTCTGTGCTCAGACCCTCAGCCCTGGATGTAGCCTTCACAGCCTGGTCAGGAGAGAAGCCCAAGGCTTCCTGGAAATCCGGTGACCGGGAGGAGACCTGACACTGGACCATTCTGGTGCTAGTAACTACAGTTTGGAATGGGGATGTTAAGTGATGGTTTTTGTTTTTTTTAAATCTTCACACAAGGACATGCTCACTGATTTCAGAGGGAAGGGAGGGAGAGAAAGAGGAAGAGAAACATCAATGTGAGAGAGAAACATTGATTGGCTGCCTTCCATATGTGCCCTAACAGGGGACTGAACCTGCAACCCAGGAATGTGCCCTGACCAGGAACTGAACCCACAACCTTTTGGTTTATGGATGATGCTCTACCCAACTGAGCCATACTGGCCTGGGCAGGAGATGCTCTTAACACCTGTCTAGAAAGAAGTTAAAAGACAAACGGATTGAGAGTGGAGGTACTGGCACTGAAATTTAGCAATGGTAATAAGCATGATCGAAAAAGAGAAGATGCAAGAGCAGGGCTAAGTGCAGATGACTCGTGGAGCCGGCTGAAAGGTCTGCGGCTGTAATTCTGCATCGTGTGTACAGGGACCCTTGTCCGGAGTGCAGGTTGCATTGGGACTCTCAGAGTCCATCCATGCTGAGGGGCTGGTGTTTCTCTTTTTCTACCCCCTATTCTGTTGGGTCTGGCTGACGCTGCAAATGGACCTCTTGGGTGTTAGTGCTCAGGATTGACAGTAACAAATCCCTGAAACATCTTCTTGGGTGCACTTTTCTTTGGGAGCCAGTCCCAGCTGTCCCAGACATGTGAGTGGGCAAGGAAAACGAGTGGCTAGAAGTCATGTGGAAGAATTCTGGATAAAAGGTATTGGTGGGATAGGATGGGCTCAAAATGTGTGGGGTAACTTTAGTGTGGGGAAGAGGACGGACTGGGAATTAAGGAGAACCACTGCAGTAAAAGAAATAGGGGACTGAATCACCAGTGTCAGGTCCCTGAGATACGGATGGAGGGGCCGAGGGGGCCCGTTGAGGGTTGCCATGCTCTGGGATTCAAGTTATAAATCCTAGAGGGTGGTAGGGAAACTTCTCCCCCTGGCTACTCCTGAATTCACTGCTAAGTGTTGCCAGTACCTCTTCTCACTAGGTGCATCTAAGTTATTCTCGACTTCTATAGTCACAGCTACCCTGGAAGGTAGGCATTAACACTTTCCTCTTTTAAAAGGTTTTTCTCTTCTAGCCTCAACTTTTAAAATATAACCTCATTCGATTCAAATAGGTTCTCATCCCAGTTTCATTGTATTCACTATATGTATCTGCAATTAAAAAATGAACACAGTAGAAACATTCACTTCCCTATGTGCCATCTTAGAAGTATGTTATTTAAGGAAACATTATTAGTATTTGCCTTTCCACACTGAGATAGTGTTTTCTAATCATCACTTGATTTCTTAATTTTATAGATAAAAGGTTACATTTAAGAATTCTTTAATAGATTATACATGCCTCTATTGTTAGACTCTGTTACCATGTACGTACTGTATATTTTATTCATCTGCATTCCAGCACAGGCATAAGATACACATTAACCAGGACATCTATTTCAGTAATTTGTTTGTTCTAATTGTCAGAAAAGGCAAGTTTAAGAGTCAGTCCCCTACTAAGTTCCAAGTCACTGGTTCGTTTCATAATCAAAATTAGTTTTGTTTCTCAAACATTCCAGCTAAGCATCTAGATAAAATGCAAGCATACTGGCCAATCCCTGCATCAGTATCCGTTCTCCTATAACACAACCAAAACCTTTTCATATTTTTCAGCAATTCTAATATTAAATATACTCACCACTAGCAAGAGTAAAACTATTATTACTCTAAGACATACTACCTAATAATAAAAAAACAAACACCTATGATTGTTATGAACTCAGTACTCTGTTTTAAAAAACTGATAGGATGTCACGAATAAACAAATATGGTTTCCTTTTATGCAGCAAAGGGTCCTGGTATTGATGTTCTACTTCATGGTCCGCATGGACAATTCGCTACTCTGAACACCTACTCAGTTTTAACTTTGTCATTTGCCTTATCTACTTCAATACTTCCTCTGTCCTCCTAATATCCATTCTGTTTTCTCTGTCCTCTCTATTCTCCTTAAACGAAAACCCAAACAAACCTATAGATATGAACCAAACATCATTTAACTTTGTGGTTTTTCTGCTTTGCCACATTATGGTTTCTGATTTCCAGCTCAATATTCACTCCAGGAAACAGTTTTCTCTTGCTAAGTGTAACTTGTGTAGCCATTTAGATATGACATCAAAATTCACCTTTTCTTACCCTCTCATTTCTTTATTCTCACATCCTGTTCAAATAGTCACATTGCTACAAAAAAAAGCACAATTTATGTCTGTAGTAACATGACTTTTCTTAGAAAAACAAATAAGTTAGCAAAGGTTCCAATATCAGTATGGCAAACAAACAAACAAATGAACAAAAAACGAACAAAAAACATTATTTAAGGAAATCCCACACCATAAGGGGCTGTGCTGTTCCGCAACCTTGAATCGCAAGGATTTCTCACACTGACAGTAGAAGTAGGGGATTGGATTACGTAACAGTTTTCCATCGCAAACACCAATATCCGGGTCCACTCCTGCCATGCAAAGGCAGCCAGAAAACATGCGAAAGCTATGCCAACCCAGGAGCGGGCCACAGTGGACATGGTCACACGCAAGTGGCACCATGGGAACAGGGCGACTGACACTCGTACACAGTTTCTCATTGTCATTAAACGTCCGCTTGAGATTGAAATCCACTCACTGTTGTAGCCACTGCTGCCGCTAGCCTCTGCCGGCGCCGAGTGGTGCTGAACTGCCCCTTCACAGATGGCCCTTCCTGACAGTGAATGAGAGAAGAGGAGGGAGGAAAAAACACGGGATGAGGCAGAGAGAGGACAGGATATGGGAGGGCGAAAGATCATCAGACAAGGGAGAGTGAGAGTTTTTAACTGTGGTTCACTTTTCCTAACTCTTGGCATTGAAAAGAGCGCTAAGGGGCATTCAGGCAGTGAGGAAAAAAAAGTTCATCCCTCTCACTGCAGAACACCCAAACACATCCACCTATTTGCTAAACAACACCCCCACCCAGAAAGGGATAGAAAGGTAAGAACTGATGAACAGTTTGGGATTTCTAGGTAAAATACATTTGCATACTGCTTTATTCATGCAGTGTCATGTTATAGGAAGTCAAAAGGCCCTCAATAAACGGAAGCAAATAAAAAAATGCATTGAGAAAAAAGTAATTAAATAAATAATATGCAAACATTAAAGTGAACAGGCTGTAATGGGGACTTCCTGATGGCCACGCACAATTTTTTTGTTTCTTGGTGAGAGAAAAAAAGTAAGGGAAAGGGGTAGCAGGAATATTTCACTCCCCTTTCATTCCGTTCCTATGAAGCTCTCCGGCATTCAACAGTAGGAATGGTGCTGGGGTTTTCAGGTTGAAGAATCTTCTAAGAGGATCCCCATAGCATAAGAAAAAAGTCCTACAAAAACCAGCTATGAAACCCGAGAGTGCAGGCTTCACTCAGTGATGTGCGCCTGTGCATAAGCCAGTGGAAGAATTCCTGAGCTCGCTTCCCTCCTCTTCTTGGTGTACAAGAATAAGAACAACGACATTTCCTTCTAGCCAGGCAACCCTGCGTCCGTTTGACAGATCCCGACTCTTCAAGGTAGTGAGCACTAATTTCAGTCCCAATGAACTGAGATGTGTGTAAGTCACCAAACAGTAGAGATCCAGAAAAAAAATAGCAAGGGTGCTTTAGTCTTTCTAGAACAACAGACAAATATTTTACATTCTTCTATCTCTAGTTCTCTTTATATTTGCCAAATTGCAATCACATTTCTCTTCCATCTTCTTAAATCTTCTGTGTATGTATATGATATGTTTATTATATACACACATACATACATTACCTGCTTTCCACCAAAAATTTTTCCTATATACAATCCCTGTATATTTAATGTTAAACAAGAGCTGATTTTGAGCCTACATTGTAATCTGAGCATCTGTGAGATCTAGGATAGCTACACATGAATCACATCAGGTCATTTATTGGCTACTCCATACTTCCTACTCTTCCTCATTCTCTCCAACAACTAGTGATGTAGTATTTAAATCATGCTACCAGCAACACAGGACATTAGCAGCTCTCTCCTCTACAGCAACCTTCCAAAATCATCCTGTTCTTGCCTTCCTCTGCTGCACTTAACACACAGCCCAACTGGTACTGTACAATGATCATATTGAGATTTTTATTAGAACCACAGAATTGGAAGTTTGGAAAACAAGAAGTCCTTTTTCTAAAAGGTAATCTCCACAGAGCCTCCTGGGACAAATGTTGCCTTCACTGAGTTACACAAGGGATTCCCGAGGCTAGCTTCCCACTGGTGTCTAGTGGCAGCACGGCCATAACCTTCCCGTTCAAATCAACAGCACAATCTAACCTGTGTAAGAATTAGCAATGGAACACCCAGTACAACATGTTCATCTTTACTTTCCCAGGGTCAACTTTTTAAATGATCTGTTTTATAATTATTTCAAAGCGAAAACTGCTACAGAAGGCTGAATGCAAAATTCAGTGAAAGCACCAATAACAACAGCAGTAACAGTAACCTCCAACACCACCACCACCACACAGTCTAGGTCCATTCACAAATGGCCGGTATACTGAAAATGACAAACAGCGGGGATGAAAAACGAGCCACTCACTACAAAGCCTCCCAAACCTGCTACAACAGTGAGCATCACAGAAAGTGGTTCAAGTAGTGAAATGATTATGGGCTCGAAACAAGTATGTGGCACCATGAGATGGAATTCCCATGGTCAAGAAACACTGAAAACAGGAATTGTGCCTGTAGGTAAAATACTGATGAGTAATGGCATTTGTACCGGCTATAGTTATTCCTGGCTGAGTGTGTGGTTCCTCAGCCTAAGGGATCCTGGGAGGCCTGCTGGTTTGGCTGAGCAGAAAAGGCCCAGGGATAGTACCACATTCCGCAGCATTCCCCCACCAAGCCTTGTGTTTTACCAGCCAGTCCCTGTGCAGCTGGGGTTTCTCTGGGAATGATTCATAACTTATTGCTTGCCCCAAGGCTATTTATTTCTACTTGGAGGTACAATTAAATCTCTTACTTTTGAAAGTTTAAATTTCCCTTAGAGTGTGGGTATGAGCTGATTGAGCTGATTTCAATCTCCCTCAAACATAATTAAACCAGAATCACAAGGGCCACTTTATTACTCTTTTGGTAAAAGAAAAACACAGCAAAACAGCATAAATAAAAACTTAAAACCTAATAAGCCACCCAAAAATGTTGTATGAGTATGGATGAAGAATATTTTCCTGCTTTTTAAATAATTTCTTCTGATGACTTAAAACATAAGCTTTCTGCACACTGAAAAAGCACAGGCTTGACTCTGTGGGTTATTCAGAGTTGCACTCTATTTCCTTCAGAAAAACTGAGCGATGTGGGGGCCATGGTGGCCTCGCGGCCACAGCGGCTGGCCAGGGACATTGCACGCAGGCTCCCTGCAAACCAGTCTATCCAGGACAATAGCTGAGTGGGAATCTGTTCAATGAGAAACCTTATAAAAACAAGATTGAAATAATATCTAATCTCAAGTGTATATATGTGTTCATATAATGCTAGCCTTTTCCAAAGATGTTTTTAATGTAATGGTTCTTTTTCCCAGTTATAATAACCATAGACACCATGCTTTAAAAAAAATAAAACAGTCACAAAAGTAGACAATCACATGCTCAAAACAAATGAAACTGCCAAAAGCCTTTTTAGGTAATTTTCTTGTGAAGTCATTTGGACATTTGTTTCTATAGCATTAATTTTCTGAATAGAGGGGAAAACTTGCAAAATCATACTGAACAAAGGAACACAAAAAATGTGTTCATAGAATGTGGAAATTCTAAGTAGACCATGGATTTTTAGTGCTTATGAAAACTTATTTTCAAATACATCAGATTAGCAAGCAAAGCAACAGTTTGTTATTTACACATTCAGAATTACTACACAAAAAAAGTTATCAATAAAGTCAGAGTTAAAGAAGAATTATTGTTATTTTTTCAGAAGACATTGAAGTATTCTGAAAAGCAGTTCCCTTTACCTTTGTATTAGAATATAAATTGATTTATAGTGCAATAAAAAGCAAAGCAAAGTCGTAAGTATAATTTTGATTGTGCAGGGCAAGAGCCCTTTAGAATAATACATAGCTAGGATTGGAGAAGTACAGAGTCTAGTTTAAAGGTCAAAAAAAAAATATGATTTATGATATAAGAGGTTTTAGGCATTTATCATATTTAGTATCATTGCAATAAAATAAAAAATAGGATCTTATTTAAAAATTTCAAATTACTCATTTCAAATAAATAACTTATTGAAAATAAATTTCAAGTAAATTTATCATGAGCCATTAAGACTTCAGTTCAGATTTTAAAAGTGATTGTTGATGGCTAAATAATATCTGTTTGCGTAGAATCATGAACTTTTAGAGTTCAAAGGAAATTCAAAGATCATTAAGTTAACTCCTTTACCCAGGAGCAAATAGAAGTGCAGAAAATTTCAGAGAAATACATGAAATGATACTGCCAGGAAATCACAGTGATTAGGCTACATCCTGGGTCTGTTAATTTCCAATCTATTACAGCTCTCACTCTTTTATTGACAGATGAAAATCTGGACAAAGCTGGCTCTTTTCAGGTGTAGTGTAGAAAAATGAGTGTTCAATACAACCCACTGGATCTTTAGTTGAGATTTTTAAGGTGACTTTTTGTTTACATCTATTTTAATGGTTCTAAGTCCATAACTGAGAATACTAATGCCACTTTGCAGCCATATTAAATAATTTTTACCTTTATTTTAATTTCTTTTTACTTAGATCAGAGTAAAAAGGACAGATTTCCCTCTATTTTAGATAATGTAACTCAGTCTGAAAAGCACTGGCTTTCAAGCAGTTAAGCTGCTGTAAACTTTTTCACTTCCATGAACTGATATATAGACTATAAAATAGGCAAAACTATGAATGAAAGAAAAGTAAAGTCTGTACCTGCAGTTGTATTTTTGTATCTTTGCTGACACTTTTTGTTCTCCATCTTCTTGTGACCCGCTTGTCTTTCTTTGAAATATCTACACAGTTAGCCTACATTACACAAATAGTTAAAAGCAACAAAGTATTAAGTTCACACAGACAACACAGGCACAAAGAGAGCAAGTTAGTCAAGACTTGTGGTTAGACACCTAAGCAAACCAGCCAGGAGAGAAAGGTGTTATCTGATGCACAGTGGGCATTAAAAGCAAAGACAAGAACTTAATCATATATTTTTCTGCTATACAAAATCTATAGGATTAGAGATCTTTAGCATTTTTTTTTTCCTACGTGAAAAGATGGTAACAATTCTGGGAGAATTTCAGTTATGTCTTCAAAGTTATTATTTCTAATGTAACACAAACATGGCAGATTGATTCAGATTTTTTTCTTCTAGTTTGTATTTAAAAGTAAAACATTTTGAATTATACATCTTAACTCAATGGCACTAAAATCCAAAAATATTAAGAATAACCCCACAATAGAAACTAATTTGTATTGTAGTTTTTCACCTTTAAATATTACCTTAAATATTCATAGCACAATCCAGTAAAAATTCTGAGTCAATACCTTAAGGTCCTTTTACCAGTAGCAGCAATGTGTTTACCTGCATGTCAGTAAAGTTAGGTGCTGACTGAGTTCTCTGAAGTATTTCCAAATTTTGCAGGAGCTTGCTAAGTTCCACGAGGTTTGACTGGCAGTGTGCAAGGTCTAGTAAAATCGGAAATAAAGTTATGTTAGAGCTGGGCAGGGAGTGGTGCTGGTGGTGAGCAAATGTAATTTGACGGCAAATGTAATTCGGCAGACCCATGTTTACATATAATGGTGACACTGGCAAATGAAAAAAATAAAAAAATCCCCAGACCCTTCTCTCGTTTAGAACCATTAAATGACACATTATTACAGGATGACTTCAAAGTGCACTCCTGCAAATTAACAGCTATTAGTGGGGAGAGCCATTAAAATCTTGGTCAGACTGTGTGTGCACATTTTCCTGCTCAGGTGGCCCTTGTCACGTACAAGCACACACACGGGAGCTTCAGCAGTTGTGCGGTTTCACCGTTGAGAACCTGTCCACCTGCTCCTAAGGTAGCTTACGAGGTGGCTCCTTGGAATTTGGGTGCAGTCAAAGTCACGTTCAGAAAAATAAGATGGAATGCAGAGTCAGATGAATATATTTTTCTATCATTTAGCTCACTAACAACGTGGCAATGCATGATTTCTTCAAAATCTAGTAGAGATGTTATACTAAACAAAACCGAAGTTTCTCAAAGTGTGTTCCCCGGCCCTGAAAGATCAGCATTGCTTGGGCCTGGCCTGAAACTCATTCTGTTTGAACTGCGCAGGATGAAAAAAAATGACCTTTTATTTTAAACTTTTTGTTACATTTAAATAATTTTTTAAAAAAGAGATGCATATTACAATATCACAGAAAATTGACCTTTAAGTGTGTGAGGTTAAACACAGTCAGGAATATTGAGTTATTAGTATTCAGTCAATTAGTAAACAATCAAAACACGGCTCCCAGTTACACGATGACTTTTGTATGTGTGCTATTTATGAAGAGATGCAATGGAAAAATTATAAATCTGAAAAATTATAAAATGGTTGTTCTTATTCTTGTGAGAGTGGGTGAAAATTTCACTTCTATTATTTTGGTTCCTCATTCAATCTCAAAGATCTGAATTGTTACAATTATGGTAGAGGCAGCAAAATATTGCTGTTAAATATGGTTAAAGATTAGCTGGGTCAAATAACAGGCAGTTGTGTTTGGTGGAATTTTTTGTTACTATCCTTTATAGAGGACTGCGGATCCTCTTCACGCAGAGCAATTTATTGGAGGCCAAGCCACACCTCGGTCCCTCCTCTCAGCGGCACCTGCCTCGGATGGAGCCCAGGTGGGTTGTGCAAGAGCTGCTGTTGTTCCTCCAGGGAATCCGTGGCCATCCAAGGCCTAAATTCCTTCAGAGAAGGAATCGCCCCATGGGGGTGGGGAGAAGAGGAAGAGAATACTGCGAAGGCCAGGGCCCTTCCACAGCTCCCCACCCCCCCACTCCCGTTTCAGGGAGGCAGCACCCTTGTCTGCCCCTTCTCCTTCCCTTTGTAGAAAACAAGGTAAAGTGGCTCTGAAGGGTAAGAAATACAGAAGACGAAAGGGAAAGAATGAGGGAGAAAAGTAGTGAAAAGAAGGAAGGGAGGGGTCAGAGGGGAAAGCAGAAAGAAGATGGTTATGAGGGACCTACATTTGACTTGCCTTTTAAATAACAAAATTACATCATTAGCAAGCTGCTGGTGGAAGACTATCCAATACTGCCCACAGACTGAGCCTTCTATCCAGTAAATTTTGCATTCATACTTCTTAATAATGGTGATTGCTCTACACAAATGGTGTGTAAGTTGCACAGAAATCTAGACTTGGGCTTAAAACCCTTTCTGACAGAATGGAAAGAGAACTTTGTAATGAGCTCAGTCCAAGGCAAAAGACTTAAAACTTTGGGAGTCGGAAGTCAGTTGATTCAAGAGACACTGATTTACCTTACAGTTTTTGGTTTCAGTTTCCTCACCTGCTAAGTGGTGATAGTAATATTTACTTTTCCTACTTCCCTGACTTAGAGTAGCAACAGAGATGGTAGACGAGAAAATTCTATGGAAACCAGAAATGATCTGTAAGGAGATTGATCACATTAAGTTTAATCGTGCCACTAGGACCTTAACTTCGAAGAAGCTGCACCGCCCGCAGCACCCCCATCATTTAAGATACAGAAGGAACGGAGTCCTTGGCAGGATTTCACTGCTTGCTTAAGTGTCTGGCTGCCTATTAAGATATTAAAGATTTGTCCAAGAAAATAAAAATACCTTAAAAAAATTCTTGAGAATTTCATTAAATTGAGATTAAATCTAAATTTAGACTCCGGGAAAAATGTAAAACTTATGCCAAGGAAAGACTACTAAGATTGTTTATAATAGTGAAAAATTAAGAACTTAAATCTCTAAGCAGTTTATTTTCTCATTGTGCCCTACCTTGTTCTACAAAGAAACACGTCATAAGACTTGCGGAATGGTTACATAAATTAAGGTATATCCAACATTATCCATTTGTTATTCTATTTTGGTACCACTGATTGGGGAGACACTGTGTACCCCACAAAGTCCTAAGCACAGGAAATGCAGCAGTCAAGAAGATTCATGGATTTTACATTCTCAAAAAAGAATGTACACAATAAACAATCTCTATGTTGAACTATTATGTACCATCTTTAACAAAGGCATATACTGGTACATAAAGATAGCATATAGAATATTAATGTGACATTTTGCTTCTATGGGAAATAATGCTCTCTAAGAGCCAAGCGATTCCCTCACATACTAGAGATTTGGATTGTTACAAGTCCAGATTTCCGAATAGCTTGTCATTTTGAGTGTTGCAACTATAGGTCAAATGTGTTATGGGTTCAGGAAGATGTTACAGGATAAACTTCTGAAATGTAACCGCCCTCCATGTTGGGGATTCTGTGAAATGATCCATACAGACCAAAAAGAAAGTGCTGGGGTGGCTTAGGAGGGGGCGGTTCCTGTGGTCTGAAGTCATCAGAGCAGACTTCAGACAGTGGAATCTTTCAGGATTTTACAAAATGTGTGGAGGATCAATGAAAAGAATTCAACGAAATACAAAAGTGGAGAAGGGCCGAGGGGGCACTGCAGGGCGGGAAGAACAGCCCATGTAAACGCACAGATGCGTGCATATGCAAGTCTGTTCAAGTAGCAAGTACGTTAAGCTGGGCCAACGTTGAAAGGGTAGGTAGGGTCAGAAAACTGAAAGCTGAGTATTAAATGCTGGGCTACGTACTTTGGACTCAGGCCCCAGAGTCCATGGAGAACCACTTGAAGGGAGTTTTGCATAAAAGCTATTTTAAGGAGTATCAGTCATGAGGGAACATTACGTTGTGGGCAAAGAGTCGGCTTCAGGGTTAGTCAAACACAGGTTGGCTGGAGTCCCACCCCCCCACCAGGGCAGCTGTGTGTCTTGGGCAAACTTCTGAACTTCCATGCATTTCACTGTCCTCATAGGCAAAATGAGGATGGTCGCAATACCTACATATCTCATGGCTGAGTGCAATGGAATAATGCCTGCTAAGTGCCGCACAGAGCTGCAAACTTGTTCAAGAACAGTCATTTCCCACGAGCCTCTGAGAGAGATGGAGCAGCAGTGCAAGAGACGGAGGGCTTGAGTTCCAGTCAAGGGGCTGTGTGACCACCCAGAGACTAGACGAATGTGGGCCTGAGCTAGGAACGCAGAAATGGAATTTGAAACGAAGTGCAGAGGAAGGGGAAAGGAAGGGGGGATGCTTTCAAAGAGATAACAGCACTCAGTCTCAGCTGAATGAATGGATGGGAGGGTCAGAGATGACACTAGGGTTTCAGGGGCAGTTATGACAGCAGCACTGACAGAAACGGGATAGATCAGGAATTGGGACCATTTTCAGGGCAGAGACAGAGTTTGGTTTCTGACAGGCTGAGAAGAGGCAGGACAGAGCATGTGCACAGAAATGGTCAACAGCCAGGGAGACAATGGGAACACAGCAATGGCTGATACAGAGGGCTGAGATTTAAAGATTTTCAGCCCTTTTGAGAAGACTATGGTGCAGTGATTAAGAGCTTACACCCTGGAGTCAGGCTGCCTGAGGCTGATTCCCACCCCCAACTGTTACTAGCTGTGTGAACTTGGTGTGCATAGTGAGCTAACTTCTCTGCCTAAGTGTGCTCATTGGTACCCTGGAGCTGAGAGGATTAAATGAGTTAATGCATCTGAAACACCTAGAACAGTGTCTGTCACAGAGGAAGTCCCCAGTAACTGTCACCAGCCACCACCACCACGGCCACCACTGTCATCATCAAAATAGAGACTTCATGTGAAATTATGAGCATACCAGTCATCTTCAAAGCACAGAGCATAATTACCACAATTATCACAACTGGCCTGGGTTAGCCTCCCAGCTATTCCAAGTCCTTGGTGTGTAATCCAGACCAGCTACTTAACCTCTCTGAGCTTCAGATTCCCTGTGGATAACAACCCTCGCTGGCTACTACTGTGAAAATTTACAGAAACCACATATAGGGGTGGGCAAAGTAGGCTATTAATAACAATAAACAATATAATAACTAATAAATAATAACACAAGAATAAACTCTGTTTTGCATACTCACACCTGTAAGCCAACTTTTGCCCATCCTTGTACGCAAAGTGCTCAGCTCGGTGCTGGGCCCATGATGAGCACCCAACGAGCATAGTTACTATTGCTGAAATAGAAAGCAGATGACTGAACCTTGACTTCCCACAACTAAGGCTGGCCAGACAAGAAGCCTAATGAAGTAGGGAGGGGCAGTCAGAGAAAAAGAGAATTTCATGAGGCTGCAGGGAGGAGGCTCCTTAGAGAGGGTCCTGCAGGGCAGGTTGGAGAATGAGGTCTGAGAACCCAGCAGAAATCAGAGGGCCTCCTGCTACCAAGAATGTTTCTTCCAGAGCAAAAAAGGGCAAAAGTCAAATTAGGAGAGCTAACAAAGAGTCCGTGGGCAGACAGCAGGAGGGACTGGGGTGGGATAAACCGAGGCTGCTCCCGAGAGACGAGGAAGTCGTCACTGCACTAAATCCTGAAGGAGAACAGACAGATGCACAGGGCAGAGGACACAGGTAGAGCAGTCAGGATGGGGCGAAGGAGGCTCACCCAGAGACTGGGGAGAGGGCACAGGGGATGGGCCTCGGCGTGCCATGAAGCGGCACACGGGGAGACAAGTGCATCCTCCCACCAATCAGGGGCTTCTTGACATCAAGGCCAATGTCTATGCGTTTAGGACAGAACAGACTTCATCCCAGGGGATGGTTTCAATTTCTTCAGCAACGTAGGTGGTCAGGTTAAATGCCACAAGCCTAGCAAGGCTTCAGAAATTAGAGGAGAGGCGGAAACGTCTAGAACTGCTGCTGAGGAGACCCTGCAGGGTTCCAGGAAAGTGAGATTCGGCTTCTTTCCCCGACCCGAAGCTAACAGCGTCAGAGTGACGCCTGCGCGCTTTGTGGACATATTCAAGTAAAAGCCTTTTAATGGAGAGTCAGCTGGACATGCTTTATGAATATAACACCCCTCTCAAAATCTCATTCTCACATAAACAGTAAATTTGGGATATTTAGAGGGTAACAAAAATGCTACAGACGTTGAGTTCACACGTGCACAGCGGAAAAAAAAAAAAAAAAAAGAAAGCACCACTTTTTTTTTGGTTGGGTGCCCAACACAGATTGCCAAGTTTCAATTTTTCTGAGGACTTCAAAAAAAAAAGTAGCATCTACTCTATCTACTCTCACCATAATTTTATAAAAGGGAAAACTTAATATCAAAGAAGTTCGGCCCAACATTATCTCTAAATAATTTTGAAAACTAAATCAATTTAGCTTTACTGCGTGTTTTCCATGTGATCCTTGTTTTTCTCATTTCTGAAGGTCAAACAAACACTGTATTGTAGAATAGAAATGGTCTGTGGATCCAGTCTGGACTTATGTGCTCAGGCTAATTAAAGGAAGGAGAAAGTTTCTGGAGACTAAGAGGCTTAGAGACGACAGAGTGAGGGAATCGTGTATTAGTTCAGAATATTTAGTAACTGCTCCACAGTGGAACACCTCTAACAGGTAACTGTGGGTATAAGACACAACACAGTTTTGCCATTTATTGGAAGCAATGCAATGCAATGCACAGGTGAGGTGGAGCGATGGGGCAGAGAGTCAAGGGCAGAGAGTCAGATGGGGCAAGGAGTGAGGGTAGAGGGTGCTCCTGAAGCAGCACTTCTCCCGGGGCCCAGGGAGAGGGGAGGCTCAGGAAGCCAGAGGGAGCAGGTAATGAGATGAGGTGAGAAGGCTGAAGTGGGGGGATGTCAGGGTAAGGATGAAACCAGATTCAGCAGTTGTGAGGGTGCAGAACTGGCAGGTTTCAGGGGAAGAAGAAGGATCTGGTGCACAAAAATAAAGTAAAGGTCGAGGCAGTCAAGGAGGTTGGGGAGTGAGAGGTGCAGCGCCCACAATTCACCTCCTTTGTTTCTGTTTCTTGGCTTATTCTGATAGCTCACACCACACAAGAACTAACCTTCTGCACACCTGTCCATTTCCTCCGAGTCCTGTAACCAGGCGGCCACTTTCCTCTGGCCGGTCGTGCAGGTGGCGGGGAGGCTGCTGCTGCTTGGTAAAGGGGACTGCCACGGACAGCTGTTGGGTTGCATCTGCAATAAACAAAAAGAAATGCAGTTAAGCAGGAACAGCATATTTAAGTGACTTAAAAATACTCGTATACTCTATGTGATGAGTATTTTTAAAGCAAAATTTAAAAAGGAAGAAAGGGCACAATCAAAATATGGAAGAAGCCTCTTCGCTAAATGTATGCGCTCAGCAAGGCCAAAATTCGTAACACTAACAACACTTTCATTAAGTTGCTACTGCCATTACATAACAAAGGGGACCACATTCAAGCATGTTATGTCTCATATGCATGAGGACCTGCCAACCCAAATTCCCAATACTTTTAAATCACTCAGGAAGTTGTGGTTGAATACAGTGTCCTACTGTGGGCTCAACTCTGTACCCTCACCATTTTGGTAGCCACCTGTGATTCCTAAATATTCTACATTACCCACCAGCAAGTAATCTTGCAAATGCTTTGAATGCATATTGAAAATTAGAGTTTATAAAAAGGCAGTCTTGGCAATTTACTATTTAAAACTGATAGAATTTCCTTTGAAGACATTTTACAGGAAATAAGGTTGTATGAACTATACAGATACTAAAGTGAATACAGTAAATGCTCAGTTAAAAAAAAAGAGCAGAAACTTATTTTCCCAAAAAGCTAAAACAACTTTAAAACTCTGTATTTGACTTTAATATTCAATTACAACTGGTTGTGTCACTTCTAAATCATTATGAAGTGAATGAAGCACATACTCAGCAAAGACAGACTTATTTATTATCCACACAGGGCTACAAACCAATTAACATTCAGGAGTCTCATAATGTGATACTTAGAATGCAAGCAAAGTGATAAAAAGCTCTTCTCAGACTTTACTGCATTTTGATAAATGCATTGGGGGTTTTTCACTGAGCTGGATCTTAGAGTATGTCACTTGTAACTAGAGCAATAGATCCTCCATGAACATCAGAAGTGAAGAGCTTTCTTATTCAAAGGCAAACAGTGGGGAAGACCTGCTTTTAGCTCTCCATTCCAGATATCACCCAAGTTATTTAATAACTAACAAAAGGGATGAAAATAATATAACTTTTATCACGTCTCTGTCCCAAAGATGCAGGCAGGAGCTGGAGCCATTAAAGGATTAAAAATTTGTATTTTTAAAATATCTACCTGGGATACATTTCTTGTTCAATTTGGACTAACGCTGGGATTCATTCTACTCTGTGGTGAGAAGGCAGGAGGAAGGCAGGAGGCCCAGAGAAACCTGGGGACTATCTTGAGCATCTGGTGTTGGGTCATTCAGTAAGTGCCTTATTCCCTGACCTTCTAATCTCCTGGTTCATTCCCCTTCATTTCAGAACTAGCTGGTATCAGAGTTAACACAATACACTTGTTCCTAGGACTATCAAACACTCCTTGGCAAGGATACACCAGAAAGGTTTGAGAGCCTTATGATGTGCAACTCATGGGATTTAGCAAAAATTACTTGAGTAATTTCCATTGAAATGGAAAAACTGAATATAGTAGTATTTCATTTAATCTGATTTGATTAGTCTTGCAATTACTCCATGAGGCTTTTCAGTGCTTTGCAAGTAAAACTTTTATACATCTAAAACATATATCCTTATGTAAGAAAAAAGAGAAAAAAGGGAATTTTCACTTGAACCCAACTCCTGTGGCAGCCAGTGATTCACAGACACCTCCCAACATCGGGTGCCAAGGGCGAAGCTGGAAAACTCCTGGGCAGGGCAGTGTGGTTGTGGCTCAGAAAACTGAGTTATTGAATCAAAGGCAGAAACAGCTGTCTCCCTGCCTGTGGTCTTAACCTTCATTTTTAATAGGCAACATGTCTAGTTTTTCAGCAACATAGAAAATGAACTCTTAATATAGTCCTAAGAACCTCAGCCTCCCCTAATCTGGTACCCAGTACTGTATAATGGACAGGGCACTGATTTTGGAAACAGAGAGATGAGGATTCAGATCATAGCTCAGCTGTTTAATGGCTATGTAACTTCTGGAAAAATCTTTACTGTCTCTGAGCTTTACCTACACTAAAGATTAGAGATGAATAAAGGCCAAGTACTTAACACAACGTGTGACCGGTGGGTTACTCAGATGGGCTACTGCTTCTGCTGTTGGCACATCTCTAGCGCACTTGCATGAACTTTGAGGAAATTCATTGGTCTCTCCAGGGATCATGTATACATAACACATCAAGGCAAAAACGCACATTTCATTTTCAAAACTTTGCAGTCTTCTTACCACCCAGGAAGACACTGATTTCTAGGTGCCAATTAACCAAATGTTTACCCTACTTCTTAATAGTCTTCAAAAGCAGTGTAAAATTAGGATGCGGTCCATTCAAAGAAAGGAAATGCAGCTGTTAATTCTCTTGGTGATCCACATACCCATCAAATCCACACGTGTGATTAACTTTGATACCAGCTGTCACTCTTGTCTCCTGGGGGCTAGTTTACCAAGAAAACTTTCTGTTTCTGGTTGGGCAAATGAGACTCAGTTATGTGTCTGCTTAAGTTTCCAGGCAATTTCTGGGCTGATTTTTATATAACAAAGGCATTACCTTCCCATCCACAACGGAAACATTAGCAGCAGGTGAGGATTCAGCTGTGGAGGTTGAAGGAAATATGTGAAAACTGGCATCTCTTGGTGATCTCACAATTTCATTCTGCCGATACAGTCGATGGTGGCGCAGCTTGGAGACCCACGCGTCAAACCAGTCCTGCGATTTCACCTGAAACAACGAACAAGGGGAGGTCATGGTGAAACCAAAATTCTGTTTACCACTGATGAAGGCCAAGTGATTTCCCCTGATAACGTCAGAGAAACTGTTGAAAAGCAGCTTTACCTTCAAATGATAGATGTGCTCTTCCGTATCAAGGTCTATTCTCCGAGCTTTCTTTTTAATGGACATGACCGACAGTCCAACATCGATGCTTCCATGGACCTTCCCTTTTTGAATCTGAAATCAAGAAGCTAGTAAATAGGATGGAAGGTATGCGATTTTATGTGTTTCTGTACTGAAGTGAGCTAATGCAACCTTTCACTTATCTACAGGAAAGGGAACACCACACCTCCTTTACAAAGGCAATGGGAGCAAGGTTCTGAGGTTAAAATCCTTACTCTGAGGACAACTGCAGTTGCCGTGACTTCACACCAATTTCAATAAGACTATTCATCTCTTACTTCTGTTTTAGGCGTATCATACAGTGTCAGTTTGTCATAGTTGTAGATTGCATAGTTTATATCCCCCAAAAGATAACTTCAATGGTTCCTAAAATAACTATGGTCAATCTTTGACCTACAACCCAGAACATGCCCAAGTAATCATCTAGAAGACAGCTGCTGGGGCAGAACTGGGCAGCTGGGACCAGAGAGCACCGAGCAGCCCGCTTGCCCTTCCGGCTGCCCTCGTCCTTCCAGCTGACAAGGACACACAGCTGATTCAAAGGAAGAGATGAGAACAAAGCTGAAATCTGCTATTCCCCCTACACTGCAAAGACAAGGAGGGCATTTTCTAGTTTTACATGCAAACAACAGCTTTTTACATTAAAGAAAAATAAAATGGAATAATTTTAGTAAGTTGGAATTCCCAAGATAAAATGATATAGGAGATGAAATATGACATGAAATGAAGTTCCTAAGATAGATATTAAAAGGACATCAACAAGAACAAAGGTTGCTTTAAATCTCAAAAAAGCACATAAAGCATAGTTTGTTAAGGCACAGAAAAAACCTATTTGGGTTTTCTAAGATAGGTTTTTATTAGCATATCACTCTTAGGTTCAAGCTTGTTTCAAACAACAGACATTGCAATAGTTAAATCTTCATGCACTAGTTTGAGATGTTATGCTAGCTTGAGCTGAAGCATAAAACACACCTTCCATGCAGCATGGAAGTTTGGTAAGTTGGTAAATATTACAGGCACAGAAATGAGCAAAGCTGGTAACTATGGCACAAGGCTTGGGCAGCTGTGCTGTGTACTCACTTCAAGCAAAATCTACATCAATCTTCAAAACATGCCTTGCATGCTACTTACATCAAGTGGTGCCTTTGAATACTTTAACATTCCATTATCCAGGACAAAAAAACGCTGTAAGAACCAAACAACCCCCAGTTACTGTATTCTGAATTCTATAAAACATTCATGAGTGTGGGTTAATGTCACTTGGCATTCAGTAATCAATACATATATCACTTCAACATTTGTGGACTCAGTGCACTTGGCCACTGTAGGACACCTTAAATGGTCACAAGGTCTGAGCTTGAATTCCGTACTATTAATCCACTCGGGTTCTTTTATACATAATCCAATGAAGATGCAATCTTTTCACCATGGTTTTTGTTAATGGGGGTGGTTGTGGGGGCTGGTGAATCTCAGGATCTGCAGCTAAGACTTTCTGAATGAATCACACTAGGATTTTTTGGAAAGCGAGAAGTAAGAGTAACTAGAGTTAGGTCACAGGGATTTTTTGAGGAGCTTGGGAAGTTCCACCTTGGAGGTAAACTGTATTTCCCTGGGTACCACAACAAGTTGTTCCAGAAAATGCTCACGTCCGTTAAGGAGCCAGTGGCCTGGATCGATGAGTAATGAATGATCCGGGAAGTTTAAAAAGTAGCCGTAGCAATATGCGTGCATTTCCAATGAGCAAAATTCCTGCATTTTACTATTAGCAAAGGAGATAGACAATTATTTCTGAACCACATTGAGGGTTTAAAATGAGAGAGAAAGAGGGAGAGAGACTGATTGAGGGCAACTTTTGTCTTCTTCAGGATACTCCTGGTCCAGTTCAAATAAATGGAGCCATTTTTGCTCTGCAAACTCAGGAACACTCTGCTGTTGGTTTCCTTTCCATGGGCACTTGACAAAAGAATAAACGGCTCCCAGGACCCAACCAAACAATATAGGTCCAGTGCCTTCCTCTGGTCTCTACAGATGCAGGGAGTCTTTCTGTTGCTGGACAATGACTCTGCTGGAAGTTTTAAGGGACTACGCGGGAACTCTTAAATGCTGAGGCAGCAACGAGTAGGGCCCAGGAACACCCTGCACAGAACTCACAGAAGGCCACTGAGACCCCCTTTGTTTTAAGTTCTGGGCGGCAACAAGCAAGCACCGGAGGAAAGAATTTGTACAGCTGAAAACAGCTTGATTACTCAATTCCTGTAACTTGGTCAATCAAATGGATTGATACTTGAATAAATATCTGAGGGCACTAGAGACCAGAAGAAAAGGTAATGCAAGGGAAAACCTCCTAGTATGTATGCAGCAAAATGTTCTAAGGCAGGGGGGATAGCTCAGTGGAAGAGCCTTTGACTGCAAAACGTTCTAAGGCAAGGTCCAGAGAGAGGTGCTGCTGAGCCACAGACAGTTTTGCTGAAACATGTACTGAGAGTGCTAAACTAAAGTTTGTAATTCAAAGCAAATTTGTCTTTGACTTTTTCCCCTGTTTTTCCATTTCTATCTATTAAAGAATTTTAGCAGGGATAACCTATAGAATGGTCATGAGGAAAGAGATCAGCAAGGCCATTGACATGAGGAATCGCACAGTGGTGAGGCCAGAACGAAAGGCAAAAAGTGATGCTAGGAAGGTATGGCCAGCTGGCCAAAATCCAAGGAAGAGCAACGGTGGAGAGATGCTCCTGGTGGTGGGATAATAACAGGGGTTCAGGGGAGACCATCAAGGTCTTTGGCAAATGAGAAGGAAAAGAAGTTGGAACCCCTTTGACATGCTTTTATTCCACCTTCAGAGACAGAGGATTGGGCAGCATTCCCATCGGTTAATTTTTAAGTCTTTCCCTTAAAGTGCAAAAAGTGCATTTCCTCAAGGATGGTACAATCCATAACCTCCCTACTGTGGGCCGATGGGCAGCCACCAGTCAGCCACTTGGGCCAATAAATCCATCTGCCCTGAGATGAGATCCATTGGCAGATGTGGCAAGAAGATGAGCCCGTTTTCCAGGTGATTTCAGAGCAGGTGCTGGCGGTCTGCCAAAGGCGGTCAGTGTCTGCAACACTGAAGAGGGAGGACAGCTTCCTCCTGAGCATCACAGACCTCGTGCTACTCGGGTCACTGCCACAAGGAAGTGCCAAATATTTTCTCCATAACTAAAACTGGAAGATGGGAAAAGTACGTGGGGTAGGGAAGAGAAGAACAGACCATACAGTTTATATAGTAATAACCAAACTTCCAAGATCAGTGAACTTCTACCTTTAGTTTGCACTGGTACCAGTAATTCTAGCAATTTATCCCAATGAATTAAACACAAATTCATGTATATGGATGTCCATCACAACATCATGACAGTATAAATTGGACATATCCTACATATCCAGCAATAGGAATGGGTTCACAACGGCAGAGAATTCATTCAGAAAATCCACCCAGTGGAATACACGCATGAATTTAAAAAATTTTCCTATTTAGAAGAATATTTAATAAGAACACATTCATATTAATTCAAATAAAAAAGCAGAGTAGACAATAATATGTACAAGCTGGATTTTAAATATAAAAATAATTTATATTAAAATATTTTAAAAATAAATCCCCCCCCCACATACCAATATTATAGATCTGACTCAAACAGGTATCACAGGTTGAGTGCAGCCTAAATAACTACAATAAGGCCTTGAAAATTAGCTTCCCACATACAACCGCACCCTTGGCTTCCCACCTAATGACATCAAATAAGACCCTCCGTTTGCAAAGGTGACCTGAAGACAGGTATGATGAAGATGTTACCTTGTGCCAGCCTTTCAAAGGCCATTTTCTTTTCTTCAGCATAAAGCCTTCATGTTTGTCTGGTCTCTGGACATTGGTTTGACCTATTTTCAGCCCTTCTATAATTTCCCAACTGTCCGCTTCCTGTAAAAAAAGACGAAAAACAAATCACTTTCTCGGTGCTTGATGACGTACTTAAAATAGATTCTTAAGTAGAGGTTGCACTTGAAGCAGCGCTTGGACCCACCAGAAGCACAAAGAACATCCTGAAGCCAATTTTAACATCAGACTCCGCTAAGCACTTACACCTGAAGTCAGAGCTTCCAGGTAGCCCTGGAGGTCCGTGAGTCCATCAGACACGGGATGGAGGTGGAAGTGGAGGTAGAATGACATTTCAAGTGCCTGTACTCAGAAGGTTTAAAATGCATGTTTCCAGACAGTTAATCTGTGGGCACAGAGGCACTTTCAAGTTTGAAATAAGACTGTTTTGACAGCAGATGTTCAATTAGTGCAGGGACCTCGCTTTCTGTGTAGAAATGGAAAGGCTGCAGTGGTCTGAGTGCTTCATAACCTATTAAACTAAAGAACGGCTCTGTGGACATCTGATTCTCTGCAGTGAGACTGTGTGCATTTCAGAGTGCACATAAAACCTCCTGCCGGCCAGACGCACACCAAGAAGTCCATGCTTTCGAAGACACTCCTCCTGAGACACCCCCGCCCCCATGGCAGCCCTTGGGAAAAGCACCAGACGGCAAGGCCAAGTATCTGGGATGCTGGAGCTCACGCTGTTATCTTCCTCTGTTAAAAAAATGGACTAAATCATGATTTCCTCTTCCATTGGACATATTTTGTTTGCGGTGTTTACAATTTTTTAGTGAGTTGTCAACATTATAAATCAGAAGCTTTCAGACTTTGAAAGTCCAGGTTTCTAGTGTTTTGGGAAAGCCTGTGAGACCTGGCGGCATTGCACCTGCCCGGAGAGAAGGATGCCCGTGGCAGCTGCCTGGCCCTCGCAACATCCGGGTGATTTCTAGGGGCCCAGCTCTAAACTCCCTGGTGGCCTGGCACTTCTACTCTAGACCTCCAGCAATCATTCTGTAATTGTATATATATTTTTGTAAATAAAACAGTCCTTGTTTATTTGATAATCTTCATACACATTTAATTTGAGGAAAAATTGTGGGATTAAAGTAATCATGTGCAGCATATTTCTGAAATGATTTTTTTTACATTCAGTACTATTTCGTATGAGTTTCAGGTGTACCGCAGAGTGGTCAGACAATCACGTACTTTACAAGTGTTCCCCTGACATTGCCAGTGCCCACCCGGCACCGCACACAGTCATCGCAAATTCCTGACTGTGTTCTCTACGCTGTACCTTATATCCCTGTGACTATTTTGAAACCAATTTGCACTTCTTTTAAAATTTTTTTTTATTGTTTCGGCTGTTACAGTTGTTCTCACTTTTTTCCCTTTCCCCACCTCTACCCAGACCCACCCCAAGTCAATTCCCACACTGTTGTCAGTGTTCATGGGTTGTACATAACAGTCTGTACCTCTCAATCCCTTCACCTTTCTCACTCAGCCCCCCAAACCCACTCCCCTCTGGCAACCGTCAGTCTGTTCTCTGTATCTATGAGTCTGTTTGTTGTGTTTATTCATTTATTTTGTCCTTTAGATTCCACATATAAGTGAAATCATATGGTATTAATCTTCCTCTGTCTGACTTATTTCACTTAGTATAATACCTTCTAGGTCCATCCATCATGTCACAAATGGTAAGATTTCATTCTTTTTTTATGGCCAAGTAATAATATTCCATTGCATACTTGTATCAGCACTTTTTTATCCATTTGTCTATTGATGGGCCCTTGGGACACTTTCAAATTTTGGCTATTGTAAATGACACTGCAATGGCATAGGGGTGCATATATTTTTCTCAAATTAGTGTTTTGGGTTTCTTCAGATATATACCCAGAAGTGGCACTGCTGGATCATGATGCAATTCTATTTTTAATTATTTGAGGACATTCCATACTCTTTTCCACAGTGGCTGCACCAGTCTGCATTCCCACCAACGGTGCAAGAGGGTTCCCTTTTCTCTACACCCTCGCCAACAATGAAATATCACCTCACACCTGTCACAATGGCTATCATCAATAAATTCAGGTGCAGAAAAATTTAGAGGCCATGTATAGAAATCACTTTTCGGGTTGTTTTTCACATCCCATGCAGAACCACTACAGCCCGCCCACAGTGCAGGGAAGCAGGCTCTCCCTGTAATCTGATCTGCTGCCTCAGCTGCACAAAGCTGGATGCAGCTCCTGCAGACATCTATCTATTGGGTCAGACCCCTCGGCACAATGCCCCATCCAAAACTGACTCAGGAAGGTGCCTCTGAAAACACACGTTCTATCAGAAATCACCCACAGATCACAGAACAGAGGCTTCAACAGGAATGGCCAATGGGTTCCAGGGCAGAGGGTCAGGCTGGCCCAAACGCACGGGTGGTGGCTGCCCAGACCTGCTGACGGGCTGTGAGGCTCTGACGAGGCCCCTGGGCAAAAGTGCCCCAATTGTTTACCGATGTGGGCTGCGCTTTTGCCACCCATGCCTCTTTTCCCTTTCTTCTCTTTTCATCCCAGAAACTGCCTGTTCTGTGGCCACATTAAATCTATGTTCAAGTTCAAATATGTGTAAATGGGGTAGAATTTCACAGAAAATTGTTTCCAGAAGATGTGGCTGAAGACTGCTGGATGAAGGCCGTGAGACACTCCCAGCTTCTGAAAAGCCCGCTAAAGCCAGCCCCGTGCTCCTGTCTCACCTGAGCCCAGCCCGACAACACGCAGGTACCCCCTGTCCCCACGGAAATTAACCCAAGACCGAGGTCACTTTTTCATCTTCTTTGTCACCTGAGGTGTACCGAGCTAATGAACTACATACCTAACAGAGACCCATCTACCAGTTTTTATTTGGCAACATTAAGAACCCTTAAAAGTTCTGTAAAATTATGTATTACTAAAACTGTTCTTTTAAACAAAGAGAAGAAAGGTCTGTAAATTTCCCCTTATATAGAAAACAACCCCCTAAAAGTGATTTTCTACTTGATAATGTTGTCAGAAACTGTGACAGATCTGTTCAAAGCTGTTAATTAGATAAAGTAATTAAAAAGTGTTTCTGATGAGACAACTTCGGGCTGTAGACCAGGTTTTTGGACGACACTCCTGCAGGTCGCATGACCGTCTAGAACACAGAGGGGAGTGCTTTAGCAGCCTCACGTTTTAACAGTGAGCTGCCATTCAACAAGTGAATACAGTTTATGAATAATATTAAAATAATAGAGGAAAACAGGTTTTATACAAAGTACAGCATCTTTGGCTTTCTACTCTCACTAAAAAGGTAAATAAAAATGATGGATTTTGATTCCATAAAGATGATGGACTTCTTTTAAAAGTTTGATATAATCAGCCCTGGCTGGCGTAGCTCAGTGGATTGAGCACGGGCTGGGAACCAAAGTGTCCCAGGTTCGATTCCCAGCCAGGGTACATTCCTGGGTTGCAGGCCATAACCCCCAGCAACCGCACATTGATGTTTCTCTCTCTCTCTCTCTCTCTCTCCCCCCCTCCCTTCCCTCTCTAAAAATAAATAAATAAAATCTTAAAAAAAAAAGTTTGATATAATCAAGAAACTAAAAGACTAACTCTCCATAAATGTGTAAGTAAATGCACAACTTCATTGGAGGCCCCCCTGTTGTTAGATACCAGCTGTACTTAGTGACAGTTCTGTTTCTGGTCGTCCCAGCCAGGGGCAACATTGCTAAAAGGACAGCATTTTTATTTTTTTTTAAGATTTTATTTATTTATTTTTAGAGAGGGAAGGGAGGGAGAAAGAGAGAGAGAGCAAGAGAAACAATGTGTGGTTGCTGGGAGCCATGGCCTGCAACCTAGGCATGTGCCCTGACTGGGAATCGAACCTGCGATGCCTGGTTCACAACCTGCGCTCAACCCACTGAGCTACACCAGCCAGGGAGACAGCATTTTTATTACTGGCTGGATCTTACCTTATTTTAAGGCTAGTGTTCATCTCTCTTTTTTTCTCTGTCTGTGTGTGTATATGATGAATATTTTGAATTTCTTGTGAAAGTGGAAACATTATAAGTATAAATGTGTTTTGACACTTTTCTAATTAAGCTCAGACTGCAATAACTGCTTGTCATTTTTTCCTTCTCTCTGAATTTAACTAAAGAGGAAATGAGGGATAAGGCAGAAGAGGCAAAAAGTAAAATTGTTATTTAATTGTAAGGGATGCAGCTCTGAACAAGTAATTCCATTTGCTCTGACGCAGAATTACTAAACACCGCAAAAGAAATTGAGAAGAGTCCTCGCAGACTTCCTGCAGTTTAGTAAGCTGTCAAACTAACAAAGAGGCGAAGATAAAGCCAGAGCAAACAACATTCTCCCATTTCAACTACAAATGCTGATAGCAATGATACACAAACACAGTCTGTAAGAGATGAAGCGTCCCAGCTCAGTATTTTGCACAACCTGTCTCTAAGTTAGACCAGGTCTATCTTAAAAAAGCTAAAATTACTCTCTGAAAATTGAAGAACTTTTTTTCATGATTTCAATTGATATTAATTTTCTGCTTAAAACTCTTCAATTTTCATTGGTTTACTTATAATAGAAACAGGGCCAAAAGCCTAATGTGATCATGCCTGTATCTGACTCATCAGATATATAAATATTTTTGCTATATAGAGGTTTCAGTACTACTTTTGATCTAATAATAGTAACTAAACACAGGAAGTAACCTAATAACAGCCCTAGTCTGTTCATATGAAAAAAAAAAAAAAAAGACTTTTCCTTTCTTGAGGGTATAGTCTTTGTGCGTGCATGTGCGGGTGGGCAGGTGTGTGGGAAAATGCTTTAGGAGGCGGAAGTACCAAAGCATCCGCACAAATCCTGAGACAGGACAACGTGCACTTCTAACAGTGTTCTTCCACCATCAACCAGTGCCCAGGACACCCAACTTCTTTCAAAGAGGCTAGAGGTGGTGAGATACTATGGTATCTGGATTAGATGGGATCCTCTGATTTCATGGGGACTCCCAAAGATGTGACATCTATTAACGCAAAAACACAAAGAGTATTAGTCCTACAGCAAGATCCACACGGACCACAGCATGGAGGAGTAGTGGAAGTGGATGCTGTCGGTGCCCTACCCAGATCCTGGGTCAGGCCAGAGGCCCCAGAGGCTGTGAGCACTGGGAACTGCTAAGGCTAACGGGCAACTGTGTTTTTGCCAAGCTGGGGCCCCCTGCCTGGGAAATTATGCTGCAGCCTCCCCCGCATGGCTCTCAGTGACTTAACAACACAAGGGTACAAAGGGCTGAGGGAACAAAAAGTCCTCCTTGCCTCAGGGTGAGACCAACTCTGTGGTACAATTCATGCCTCTGAGCTGCCCAGGATCAGGCTGCCCCTGGACTCCAGCTGAACGCCCTTCTTGCTTAGCACCACACCTGCCCAGCCCCCTCACCCTTGCTCCTGAGCACTCTCCCTGGGCAAATCACAAGCACCTTCAGTACGGTGTCAGGATGTCCTTCTAGAGAACCTGATGTGAGAAAGAATGTGAAACAAATAAATTAATGTGTTAACTGCAGCACAGGTTACATCGGATGCTCTGGGGCTGAGGTTGGGTTGGGTAGGGAGGGGATTAGCATTTGAAAAAGGGTTCTTCTGAGCCCAACTTGAAAGGAGAGTTGGAGGTTTTGCTGGGTCAAGGAAGGGGAGGGGAGCCGGGAGCAGGGAGGAGACACCCAGCTGTGGAGGAAGGCGCATGGCCACTGCAGGGAACTGCGTGCAGGTGGATGTAGCTGGGCTACCAAGTGAGATACCAAAGGAGCTAGAGATGCAGCTGGTGGGAGGGAAGGGGCTAGAGCAAATCTTGTGTGCATATTGCTCCCTATTCCTTGTTTTACTACCAACACCTCTCCTTTCTGTTTCTGTGTATCATTCTCCAAGCCTTCTTTCCCTGAGTATCTCTCGCTATCACAGTCTCTTTCCCCTCTGCTCTGTCACACAAGTCCCAGCTCTCTGACGCCGGACAACTACTCCAAGTCTCTGTTTCCTTATCAACAAAATGAGGGTATTATCAGTACTCACTCCATCGAGTTGAAAGCTGCCCAAGTGAGGGAGTATATGAACTAACCCAGTGCCTGGCTCATCGAGCTGGGTGTCCAACCAACGTTAGCTGCCCTTTGCGTTGCCCCTGTATTTATTCCTTCTCTTCTCTCTCCTCTAGCTGCCTACAAGAAAAAACTGATGTTTCACTAGCTATATTTACCAAGTAGACATTCTTTATTTGCCATTCAAGGAGAAATCAGATCACTTTTAAATTTTTTATAATTTAATAACTCCCTCTTTCCTTAGGTGAGCAGCCTATTCCTATCTGACAGAATAAACCTAATAGCTTGTAATTGCTTCAAAATATAAAAAGGTAGTGTACATATTCCATGCTACTGGGGTAGTAGAGAGTTCTTTTCTTCAAGGGTTTTGTTTAATTAAGGATAAGGAAAGTGGATGGATCAGTTATACACCCTTGGAAGTTAAACTGTTTTGCAAATAAAGTGCTATTTTTTTATATTTGATTGCAAAATCCCCAGGCATTCTGTTTTCTGAGTTTCTCCCTGGGGTGGGCGGGGGGCAGCCCGCTGAAAATCTCAGGCAGTCGGGTTAGGGGTGGGGATGAGCAGGATGACGTTTCCTTGACTTTTCTTTATGATTTTTGCATTTTTGACAAAAACGAACTCAAGATATTTGCCTAGTCATAGGAAGAGAAGGCTGATGGGGTGGGGACACTGGCTTCCATGAGACAGAAAAAGTCTTAATAATCTGCAGTGTTCTCGTTGGCTCACTGCAAGGAAGGCCAGCTGTCAGGAGCCTGGAACGCTGCATGTGCAGCAGCCCGGGCGCAGCTGCTGCTGCACCGGCAGGTGGGGTACAGCTTCAACAGGTCTCGGTCTGCATCCCTGCTCTTCTCCTTAGCAGCCTGTATTTGACTTTGGGCAAGTTATGAATTCTCAGCCCCCATATTTATAAAATGTAATAAATACCTGCACTGCATACGGCTGCCCAGAGACTTACATTAAATAGGATAATATATTTTAGCACTGAGCATAGTGCCTGGTATGCAGCGCACAGGCAAGCATGGTAGCTGTTGTTATTATTTCTGGACTCAGTTATTTTCCTATTAGTTTGGTACAGAAATATTTTCTTATCTTTCCAACAGGGAATGACAATAGTTTCTTTTGCCCTTTTTCCTTCATAAAGTGATCGCTTGACTTCTGTATGTAACCCTGAAAAGCTCAGCAAATACACTTTCACGTCTTCCCTCTGTAGAGGCAGAGAAACCCTACAGACTGTAGGCAGAAAGAAGTGCAGGAGCAGCCCTACAGGGGGCGCCTCAGCTACCCTAGGGGAGGCTGGTGTTAAGAGTGATTTACAGTTCAACTGGCCCAGGGCTGGCCTCATGCCATCCGAGAAAGCACTGAGTTCCATCACTGACCTTGGAGAGGGGGACTGGCTCCGGTTCTAGCAACTGGCGACTAACAGAAGGCTCGGTTCCGGAGGAAGCAGTCCTCTCCAGTATGTGGATACTCTGGATAAATGGAAAGACAAGCTGGGTTAGACCACCATTTCTCACGCGGATGGGCGCGGGGTGAGGGCGCACAGATCACAGTAAAAACAGCGGGTCGTGCTAGAGACGGCGGGCTCCTGAGCAGGCCATCGGCAGCTGCGACAGTCAGGAAAACCTCAGCCAGGACTGGGTTTGCCGTCCCCTCTTACCGACCTGCTGCCGAACTGCTCCTGCAATGCTGGTCTCAGTCTTAGAGAAGGAGTCAGAGATCACACGAATTAAAGAAAAATCGTAACTTCATAAGAATGGTACATCTACTACGCAGACATAGCCTTACATATGAATAGTTTCTCACCTCTACAACGGCACTATATGAAAAGAAAATTCTAAGTCAAAAAGCCCAGAGCCTTAATACTATTTAGTTTCTAGTTTCTTATAATCCTTATGAGATAATTAAATATTATAACATTGTAATTATAGTATCTTAGGAAAATTCTTAAATGCACAGAGAAGAAAACATTTCATCAAGTACAATAAACAGAAGATGTCCTTTACAAAGACTATACAGAGTCTTCATTGATCTGGCTGGTTCATTGATCAGTAAGGTGGCATTCTAACAGAAAAAAGGCAAAGTCCATGAACAGGGAACTCGCACAAAACATCTCCTCAACCTCATGTATTCTAAGTAATGAAAAGCTAAATAATAATGATTTTTTTGAAACCATTAGATTCAAGAATGGATTAGGGTCAGGGGAAAAGAAGTATAAATTGGGTATGGTCTATCTGAAGAAAAATTTTACAATTTTATTTAAAAATTTTTGGGAAACCAGTAGATGCCTCATAAATGCAGGAATTCCACAGCTAAGTTGTCACCCTAAGGAAATAATCAGATACTTATGCAAATATGTAAGAACTGATATGTTTACTAAAGCATTATTTATTGTAGTAGAAAATATCTAATCTATATAAGAATGGTACAAATTTATAAGGAAATACCATGCAGTGATTAGAAATAACAATGTGGCCCTGGCTGGTGTGGCTCAGTTGGTCGGGGTGTCGTCCTGTAAACCAAAAGGTCTCGGGTGTGATGCCCAGCCAGGACAACTAAGCAATGTTTCCCACACTGACATTTTCGTCCTCTCCCTCCCTCCCTTTCCCTCTCTAAAAACCAGTAAAAAAGTTAAGAAATGACAAAAGGATTATGTTCATTATAAAACATTCAAATATAACATAGAAATAATACAAAAGAACAAGCAAGGCCCCACCCCACTGCCATTTCCCCGCCCAGTCCACACACTCTGGAGAGTGGTTCTCCGAAGGTGACCCAAGGCCCTCTCAGGGGCCTGTGAGATGGAAGCCCCATTCATATAACACCAGGATGATGTCTGCCTTTCCTGCTCACATTCCCTCACTAGTACACAGTGGAGTTTTCCAGAGGATACATTAAAATGCTGTATTGAAACACATTAAGCAAAAGTGGATGTAAGAATCCAGTTTTCTACTAAGCCAGACATCAGAGAGATTTGCAAAAAACAATACTATTTTTCTCACTAAAACTTGTTTTGGAAATACACTTTAAAATAAAAATGTTATTTAGGCTGACATGTGATAGTCTATTTCTATTTTTAAAGAAATTAAGAAGTACTTGAAAATTCTATCCATTTCAATTTCTAACACAGTAAATATAGATACACATAACTTACATAAACAAAGCTCAATAATTTTTGAGAGTGTAAAGGGTCCCTGAAACCAAATTTGAGAACCACTGTTCCAGTAGAATTACTATTACGATTTTGTGTTTATTCTTGAAATGGAGAATTCTGACTTGCATGTAAGTTATTCTCTTTCTCATAATGCTTCTTTGAGGGAAAGCATCGTTTAAAAAACTAATACATTTTAAAATCTCTTTAAAACTATTTAATCTACCTTAAGTTATATAAACCTATTAGTAACCCCAAACTATCCTGATACATTATACAAACCTATAAGAGGAAAAGAAAGCTTGTCTCATATATTCTTCAAATACATCTGAGCAAAACTTCCCTAAATGTATATCCCATGAAACTAAAAAAACCATAAAAGTATTTTTCAAATGTGTAAGTTGAACCACGAGCAGTCAAGATATCTAGGTATCACTCTACTATAGAGATAGAAATGCTTTCACCCTGCCCATAACAGATAGATAACTTCATAATTTGAGACAAATTTCTAAAGGGAAAAAAAGTTTCCATGATAGCATTTTTAAACAGCAAGAATTAGAATCATTTAGAAACGACACATTTTAGTATCAGTTCTTCCCTCACTTTTTAACAGAGTCTCAACCAAAAGGTTCAGTAAAGTAAATAAAATATAGAGGACCAGAAACTGCCAGTGAAATGTGTCATTCATTCGTTGGTTCAACTAACCAACAAATCATTGCTGGGCATCTGTACCGTGTCAGATGCTGATCACAGGGTGTCAGAGAACAAAATAGACAAGAGATTTCCTCCCATGGTGCGTACATTCTAGAGAGAGGCCATGTTATACAAAAGACCAAATGAGCTGAACAAAAATTGTAAACACAAGCATTAATACTGTTCCATGTGGCTACTGGTTTTACTTTAATTTTTCCAGTGAAATATCTTTGGTCTGAGTTTCTCTTTAAGGACCTTACCTTACTATCCTTATACTTCTAGGTTGCTGGGCAATAAAATACACATACAGTGCCTCCTCACCCCACCCCCTCTCTGTCCCCAAAGAATAAGTATGGTAAGAAAAGCAGAACTGAAAAGGAATTTGACATCAACAACTATGTAAGCAGAAAATAAATGATTAATTCAGGAACCTAGCCAGGGGAAGGAAACTAAATCCCCTAATTTCCGAACCAAGCCACAGACATGGAAATCAATTAGGACATTTAAAGTATGATAAAAAGAGTTTCGTTTGTATAGTTACCAGGGGATACTTAAAATGTTGCTAGGATTTTGTGGATCAGAAGGGTTAGAGACCAAACAAACCAGGACAAAATCTATAAATTACATACCCCTGTACCTGTCATTTATATTATGGAAGTAAAGTTAGAAGCTTAATCTTATTTCAAACATAGTACAACATAGTACACATTCAAGCTAAGTAAAAAATACAAACCCCAAAGTTTGCTGATTTGCCAAAGCACAGAGAATCATAAAAACAGTTACTGAGAAATATAACCAGAGATATTAAAACTAAGAGCAAACTGACAATAGCCAAAGGGGAGGTGGGAGGGAATAATGGGGGGAAAAAGGGGAAGAGTTTTCAGGAACATATATAAAGGACCCATGGACAAAACCAAGGGTGGTGGGATCAGGGAAGGGAGGTGGGGATGGCTGGGATGGTGGGGAATGGTGGAGGGAAAATGGAGACAACTGTACTTGAATAACAAAAAAAAGAAAAGAAAAAAAAAACAATTACTGAGAAATAGTAAGTAAATGGATATTTTTATTATCACAAATGTATGTAGGTATTTCTCAAATTTTAGCATAATTTATTAAACTACCAGCTGATATACATTACTATAAATGTAACTAGCTTCAAAAAATGAGCTATTTTCATTTTACCTCCAGAATGATAACGAAGTAGTCAAATGCTTTTCTACAAACTTGACAGTCTTATACAGGGTGAATCAAAGGTAGCTTTCAGTTGTGAGTATGCAAAACAGAGCTTATTTTTGTATTATTATTTATTAATTATTGTATTATTTTCTGAAGTTATAGAACCACACATGCAAACACTCATTACTTTTATATCTAAGCCCTTCAATGCCATACTTCTAAATACTGGCAGATATAAGGAAGACTGTTTTCAAATTTACCATGCCTAGTCCCACACCCAGTCCTGGAGTCCAGTTACATTGGGTGCTGCTTGAAGGTGGGGACCAGCTCATCTTCACTCCGTATTTCACCCCTTCTACCCTCAGCCCACTCCATCCTACCACAAGACGCTGAACATTGTAGCCAGTCAAAATTTTCTGCAGCCCTGACCAGTGTGGCTCAGTTGGGTTGGGCAGTGTCCCGCAAAGCAAAAGGTCACCAGTTCAATTCTCGTCGGGCACATGCTTAGGTTGCAGGTTCAGTCCCCAGTTGGGGGTGCATGTTAGAGGCGAGGGATCAATGTTTCTCTCTCACATTGATGTTTCTCTCCCTCTCTTTCTCTCCTCCTTCCCCTCTCTCTAAAAAAAAACCAAATATTTATAAAACCTTTTTCTGGAATTTGTCAGTGCTCTCTCTGATTAAGTTGTCAAGAACAGCCCCCTGGCAATCATTCACACAGGGGTGGGCAGTACACTGCCTTTGGCTTCATCTTTGAATTATAAAAAATCACAACTCCAACAGGATAAAACTTTTGAAAATATTTAAAGTGCTCAACTTTTAAACTAGAAACATCAAATGGATTAATGAGAGAGCTCTTGTTTATTAGATTCAAAGCTATGACTTTGAATCTAATGGGGAATCTAGTGGGGATTCCCACTAGAATCTAGTGGGGAACATGTCAAACTTAGTTTGGCAACATCTTCAGTAACAAAAATTTTTTCATAATGTTTCCTTTAAGATAATTTGCTCTAAAAATTTTTGTGCTTGTTCTTCACAAGCTGGCTTATTTTCATATTCTTTCACAATGACTTGTAAACAGATGCCATATTCCTTCAAGGTGTTACATGTATTATATAAGCAGGTTAAATGAAAAGTTATATAAACCTGTTAATTATTCTTTTAAAATCAAGTTTCTCCCCAAATACTAAAATTATAACTACATTTCCAGACTAATGTTTTGCACATTAAAAAAAATTTTTTTAAAAGAGTAGCTTTAGCATCACAGCAAGTACAAAGATTTCCCACCCACCCCCACCCCCACACATATATAGCCTCCCCCGATCTCTGTGTCCCCCACCAGAGTGGTACATTTGTGACAACTGAGGAACCTAGGTTCATTCCAGTTCAGTTTTTTAAGAAACTCTGAGCACACAGAGAAGGTGGAAGTACTTACCCGCCCCTTGCACCCCCTGCTCAGGTAGACTTGCTGCATGTTTCACATAAAACCAGGAGTCTAGAACACATTTCACCGCAGCTCTTCAATCTGGTACAAGTTTGTTCCCGGCTAGCATTCACTGATCTTAGTATCTCCTGGGCAGCAAGTGGAACTCTGCCAACACGACTACAGTCTGGTTTGCCCCGTACCAAAGATGTGGGTAAACAGACAGACAATGAGACATTTAATAAAAGCTGCCTGGCTTTGGACAATTCCCACAGAAAGGAACAGGACTCTCAAACTGAGAGTCCACGTGATCTGCTGGACAGGTCTCTCGGTTTGCTCAGCTTGTCACTTACTTTACTTTCACTTAAGTTAACTTCATCGAAAGTTTTCATCTGGTTATTTCATCTAAGCTAATTTTATATTCATGAATAACACAAAATGTTTTTTAAAAATATCCAAAATAACTTAGAAACATCTAAAGTAATTTTTAAATTAAAGTATGGTTGACATAAATATTACTTTAGTTTCAGGTGTACAAAAACAGTGATTCTACATGTATATACCTGATGATGTGGTCACCATAATATGTCTGGTAACCACCTGCCACTGTACAAAGCTGTCATATTATTGACTATATTTCTTATGCTGTATATTACATGCCTGGAACTTATTTATTTTATAATTGGACGTTTGTACCTATTGCTCCCCTTCACCTTTTCACACACTCACTTTTTTTCCACCTCTCTCTCCTCTGGCAACTAACTAACTGTTTGTTTTGTTTCCATGGGTTTGTTTCATTTAGTTTGTTTGTTCATTTATTGTGTTGTTTTATATTCTACATGTAAGTGAAATCGTACAGCATATCTTTCTCTGTCTAATTCACTTCATTAGCATAATGCCCTCTAGATCCATACATGTCACTAGGGGCAGGATTTCATTTTTTTTTAACTTGCTAAATACTATTCTGTTTGTATATATACAGGGTAAGGCAAAAGTAGGTTCACAGTTGTGAGTATGTACAACATAGAGTTGATTCTTGCATTATTATTCATTAACAGTGTATTGTTTTCCCTACAAACAACTGTAAGCCTACTTTTGCCCCACCCTGTATGTACCACGCTGTCTTTATCCACCCACCTGCTGATGGACACCTGGGCTGCATCCACGTCTTAGCGATTGTAGATAACGCTGCAATGAACACAGGGAGTTTGATCTTTTTGAATTAGTGTTCTGTTTACTTCGAATAAATGCCCAGAGGTGGAATTGGTGGGTTGTGTGGTAGTTGCATTTTTATGTTCTTCAAGCTTTTTGGCTGATGGGCTTGTCTCTCTTCTAGTTATAGCTAATGTTAACATTGCAACACTCTTTCAGTGAGACTAGTATCCTTCAGATGATAGTATTGATGATGTGGGGGTGATAGCAGTTAATATTCAGTAGCTTTCTACATCCTTGTCTCTATGTTTTATGTGGGTTATTTCATTCCCTCTTCACTCAAAAACCTTTGAGTAATGACTTAAATTTATTTTATGTCTCAGCAGAGAGAGGCACGGTGAGGTTAAATTAATGGCATAGATTTGGTAAGTGTTGGAGCTGGAATGTAAATCAAGATTTACTGTAGAGCCCATGCTTTTAAATACTGCCTTCTACTGAAGTTAAAGCTAATGTTAAGTGATAAAAATTACAGCAATCTCAAGTAAGTGTATTCCCTAAGGCTAACTGAACACATCAAAAGGCATCCTCTACCACAACCTTCTGTGAAAACAGAGAGGCAGAAATGAGCCAAAGCAAAAAGATTATAGCACTCTTAAATATGGTACAGCTTCAAGGTTCATTTCCAAGTTTTGAGAATTAAAGGCAAGCCAGTGAGCTTTCACTTCAGGGAAGCAGCGTCCTATGCAGGGAAAAGAACGTGAGTTTTACAGTCATACAGAGGAGCACGCCAACCTGCAGGCTGCCACTTATCACCTGACTTGGCAATCATGAAACTCCCTCAGCCTCAGTGTTCTGTTTGCAAAGTGGGGATGGTGATGTCTACCTTAGACGACACAGCAAGTCATGAAGTTGGCGCCCAGTGCATGCACAGTGCTGCGCAGACGCTGGCACACAGCAGGCACTCAATAAATGGTAGCTAATATGTTAGTTGTAACTGCTACAAGAATAAATGTGCAGGAATCGTGTGCATTTTTATTGCCATAGAAAGATATGTCCAGACATCCCACAGGCATGTGACACCTGGGTGCTTTTTTGGAAGTGAAGGATACATAACGACATGGCCATCATGTTTCCTGGATAAGCCGGTATCCAAAGTCAGCACCGCCTCGTGACCGGAGCATCAGCACGCACTGAGAAAGCTGATGAAGTGAGTGGAGACAGATACCCTAGATTCTCGCCAGGGAAAAGCATCAGCAGTGGATGGCAATGCATCCTTCTGAATTCCCACAGCAAAGATGTGCACAGACTTGCCTGCTGTCTTCTGAATAATTTCCTTCAAGGAATTAATATTTTTAATAGCATAAAATATATAACTTACCAAAGCCAAAAGGCTATGACTGAAATAGTAATTCCACTACTTTCTCTACAGTAACAATTATCTTGCCTTCACTAAAAATGGCAGAATGTATTAGTAATAAATCTAATGGAAGTAGAATTTTTTAGAAATAGTTGCTGGGAAAAAATCCACAAAACAGAACTGGAAATCCCTGAAGGAGGGGAAGATCATCAGAGTCTTGACTTTTCCTGGACAGAAACATGCAGCTCATTAAGAACCAACAGCCAAAGCCCACACTGAGCTGGCCTGTTGTTGGAAACCTTGCATTGTAAGAAATACCACTGAGACCCATCAAGTGGTCCGTTTGGAGACTGAGAATAGTTCAGTGATCTTGACTATGATGTGGTAAAAGGCATATGGACAGACAGCTTTTTAAAGCCCATGGCTGCCTTTGAGAACAAGAACCAGAGTTTACTAGTGATGTGCTCCTCACCTGTACTCTTAACACTCACACAGAAGGGACTCACAGGAAACCCCAGCAACGGCCGTCATACTCCTTTCCAGCAACTGTCAACGGATGACAAATACTGGGAACAAATACTAAGCCACTTCAAGAGCAAAGCCTCTAGGACATGTAGAATTCATTTTAAAGGAAAGAGAACAGTTCTGTGTGACTTGAAAAGATCACTACAGCCAAATTAATTTGTAATTTTGTACAAGGCTATTAAAATGACCCAGAACAAAGGTTTTCAGTATGAGAACCACTCACATAATTTCGCTAATAAAACTAGCAGAAAAACTCCCCAAATAATCCTATATAGTATATAAGGTCTGTCTGGAAAAAGTCCAGCCATTGTTAAGATAACAAGAATGGTTTGCCTGACATCAATGAGCCTGGCAGCCAAGGAGAGTGGACTGGTATGCACATGCGTGAACAATGACTTCACTGTACTAGTCAGTGGGGTGGTAGACATTGTTGAGTGAGCATGTATATTATGTGGCCACCACATTCAAAATGACTGAGTGAGTAGAGCAATGACTCTCCATCAAATTTTGCATTAAGCTTTAATATTCCTCAGTGGAAACTATTTAGATGATTCAGAAGGCCACAGCTACGATCAACTGGTGATTGGCAGCTTCATCATGACAACATACCCATCCATGCAACATATCTCATGCAGAGTTTTTTGGGGAAACATCAAATCACCCAGGTGACTCAGCCCCCTACAGCCCAGATTTGGTGCCCTGCGACTTCCGGCTTTTCCCAAAACTAAAATCACCTTTGAAAGGGAAGAGATTTCAGACTGTTAATGAGATTTAGGAAAATATGAAAGGGCAGCTGATGGCGACTGGGAGGACTGAGTGAGGTCCCAAGGTGCCTACTTTGAAGGGGATGAGGTGTCATTGTCCTGTGGACAATGTTTCTTGTATGTTCTTCAATAAATGTCTCTATTTTTCATATCTACATGGCTGGATACCTTCTGGACAGACCTCTTATATCTATTTAACATGTACGTATATATATTTGAGGCAGAGCTGGTTGTTTTGATTACCCTTATAAACTCCAAGCAGATTATGTCTACAATTTGCCCATACGTATGTGCTCACAAGCATTTGCTGAATGAAAGAGTAAATATTTGTTGTAATATACACACAGTGTCTAAGTTCCCACTCTCCCACAAACACACTTATATTAACATGAGACAAATACAGGCAGCTTAGAGAGAGGACAAACAGTGGTCTAGCTCCTGCCTCAGAGCCTCAAGGATGGTTTTAAAAACTTGCTCCAAGGATATCCTTCACATTTGTTAAATTTTAAAGCTTATATGTATAGAGTTGGGGTTTACAATTTTATTATTAAAATAGCTGACATTTGAATTATATTTACTGTACTATAAATATTGTTTCAGTCTACACACAGAGGCATACATTAAATCACAAAACATGACCTTTAAAAAGTATACAGTTTTTACTGTGGAGGCAATATGGGCACGTTCACTGAAGAAATTTTGGCAAAGCCAAAGCATGCTCCGCTGTAGTGCAGGAGAGCGCCCACTCCCCTGAAACCTCACTAACACTGGCCACGGTCATTATCACAAAATCAGTTCTTAAGTAGGACTCGAGGTAAAAAAGTCTGGCACTTGCAAGTACACAACACACACAGGGCTGCTCTTCAAGTTTGGAACAGTATTTTACTTGCAGCCTAGGAGAGTTACAGGGGACACGGGATGGGGGAGGGTAAAATTTTCTATTTGTTCAAGTTGAAAATCAAATAAAGCAGTTTTGTAGACTGAGAGTCATTCAGGATGATGTTTTTATTGTCCTGATGACACACCTAAACATGTGTTCTGCAAGAGGGATGCTTTCCAAACCTGGGCGAATGACTGTCTCCCAGGAGGAGAAACTAAGGCAGGTTGAGAGGACCAAAAGGTTCTGGCAAATGTACCAGAGAAAAAAGCAAACAGATTCTCTCTCATGAGCTCTAAATCACTCGTGGGAAATAAGCAATAAGAGCCAGGTGGCAAATTTCTTTCCAGTGGTCTCAATTTTAGCACGTTTGACATGGGCTGAACGCAAGACAGTAAATACCAAGCAGCAGTGACAGCCATCTCCAAATGCCACGTGGGAACAGCAAGAAATCTGTGGCGCTCTCATTTCATTTCACGCCAAAGGCTGATCAGACCCTGGCCAGGTAGCTCAGTTGGTTAGAGTGCTATCCTAATACACCGAGGTTACAGGTTTGAT
This sequence comes from Phyllostomus discolor, assembly GCF_004126475.2. Lineage (NCBI taxonomy): Eukaryota > Metazoa > Chordata > Mammalia > Chiroptera > Phyllostomidae > Phyllostomus > Phyllostomus discolor. The sequence goes on from NC_040906.2 coordinate 45,897,858, forward strand.
CCTGGTCAGGACATACAAAAAGCAACCAATGAATACATAAATAGACGGAACAACAAACTGGTGTTTCTCTCTCTCTAAAATCAATTTTAAAAAGGCTAATCAGAATTTTCAATAAACAAATAAATGATCAAAACTTTGATTTCAAAGGCAAAACAGTAGTGAAAATACAGAAAACTCAGAAAAACACAAGGAACGTAGAATTCACCTGTGATTCAAGTACTTCATGAAAATAACATTTTGGTCTATGTGCCATTTGGTCCATTGTTCCCCAGGCCAATGAGGACTGAAAAATCACTATCATTGCCAAGGGAAGAAAACAAGGCAATACATAACTCAAAAATACCAAACACTGCCTTACAAAGTTCACTTTCAAGGATAGAGGGCTGTTCTCCTGGATATTCAGCTTGTCAAGATTTACAACAGAACAAACAGTGAGTTGGCCAACCCTGTCTTAACTGCTCATTAGCTGTGGTCAAGATATTTTACCACTTCGTGCCAGTGTTCAGTTCTCTGAAACAGGTGCTAAGAGTTCCAACCTTCCACAATGAGAACTCATGAAATATTAGATGTCGCTGGTGTTGGTTGATTCATTTATGCAGGAACTTTGCCTAATATTTCGATTTTTCAGAACACCCAATTTATAAAATGCATTTAAATCACAATGGCTGGTCATTGTGTGTTTTTGCAAGCAAATATAATTTTCCCATTGACATTGGCCCTAAGTCCTAAAGATTTCCATGGGATGGGTATAATCTCAAAAAGGCTAAATTGGAAGCAACTCAAGAGTTTTATACATTTTTATTTATTTATTTATTTATTTGAGAGAGAGAGAAAGGGAGTGAGAGAGAGAAGCATCAACTTGGCGTTCCACTTATTTATGTATTCATTGGTTGATTCTTGTATGTGCTCTGACTGGAGATCAAACCTGCAGTCTTGGCGTATCAGGATGAAAGCTGCCTAGCCAGGGCCAGCAACTCAAGAGTTTAAATGTACCCAGCACCGAGGGCTTTATTTGCCTGCATCACTCTAGTGAGGGTACTCTGCAGATTTTCATATCAAGTTAGTATTTCTCTCCGAACTTAAGTTGGGTTCCAGGTCATCCTGCAAATCCCAATCCATTGAATTCTCCATAACGCTAAGAATTTTCTATTCCAATACTGGTGGATTTCAAATTATATTCCTCCTCACTGATAACACTGGAGATGATTTAAATTGGAGGCTATTAAATTAGGAATGCTTGGATTTTTCCCCCCAAGAGTAGAACATTTTTGTTTGAGGTTACACTACTATATTTTTTGTAACTCAAAGATGGAAATAATTCTTATATTTGAAAGACAGAGACATTATACTTCAAACTGATGATTTCATTTAACAAAACTCTTTGAAGAATATGCTTCAGGGGTCCAAGCAGGCAGACAAATTTCTAGTCAGGTCATGTGTGCTGGGGGATATTTTTACCAGCCTATTTGTCCAAGAAGAAAACTTGTTGTGAAAACCCTGTACAGAAAGTATAGACGCCGGTGAGGAACACTTACTTTGTGGTTTTCGAGGCATTATCCTCACGGATAATGAAAGCTGCAGGCACAGCAGATGCTGCCAGTATCGGTGGTTAGGACACCCTCCCAAGGTTCTATGAGTGCCACTGGATCGCTGTTGGGGACAGCTTCCACATGTCATCATGGACATTAGCTGAGGCTGTTTTGAAATGCATTGCTGTTGATAGTATGTAGGGAACATTTTTGTAGATGCCCATGTAACAGAAATATTCTATTAGTTGTTACAGACTGACCATGACACAGGATTTTATTTTATAAAAACTAGCAAGAAGATTAACTAGCAGACTGTTATGACTTATTCATAATAAAAATTTTTCCTTGAAAAGTCCTTTATTTTATGATCTCTGAGCTTCAGCAAACTTTCAATCATTATGAGGAATGGCCAGTATTTTTTTCTTTGATTTCTCATTGAACAAAAAAGATGACCCATTTAAGCATTTAGAACATCTAACCCAGGAGAGCTATAACAACTCGCTCTAGCAACAGACACTATCGCCTGGTAATTATGCATTCCAAATACTAATCTCTTACAGCAATAGTGTCTGATTTTTTTATGACTCACTAATGATACAAATAAAAAGAATCAAGGACTCCAAACAGGGGTCTTGCTTTTAAAAAGTCCTTGGGCCTGATCCCAGAAATACTGAAACTATCTCTACAGGGTGGTCTAGGCCTTGCATACTGTAAAACAGGCTCTAAAATATGTAAATAAATGGATGAGTATCAAAACGCACAAACAAAATCTGGTCAGCTGATCATATACTTAGCCTGTTATTTAATGTTCCTACAAAATAAATTCTACGAGAAATTGGGAAACAATAACCTGTTTTAAATAAAGAGTTACTTTCCACTCCTACCAATATCTTTAACATCTGTGTCGAATGTTCAAATGTTTTACTTTTGGCTGACATCACTTCCTTCATAAGCCACAAGTCATTTATCCCACCATACAAGGACTGGCAGCAGCAAGACAAAGGTCTGCATTGTCCCAACTCCCCCCCTGCACCTTTGGACCATTCTCCTTTTCTTTTCTTTTTTTTTAACTTTATTTTTATTGTTCACTGTTGCACTATTACAGTTGTCCTCACTTCCCCCCTTTGCCCACCTCCATCCAGATCCCCCCAGCCCCATCCCTCAGGCCATCACCACACTGTTTTCTGTGTCTATGGGTTATGCATATATGTTCCTTGGATGAAAAAAAGTGGACCATCCTTCTTGTACTCTCAAAATTCACTCTTCTCGGGAGACTCGAAACTTCCGATTATACTACTTCCTCTCCTTGCTCTCATCCCCCAACCTCATGACTGTTCCTTCATAGCTGACCAAGGCCTCTGAAACCTGCTTCACAATCTTCCTCTGTGTGCCAGCTCCTCCTGTATTTAGCTCAAATCTCTCCTGGGCCACATACTATGAGGTGCTAAAGGTACATGATTGAGCAAAATAAAGCCCCTGTTTTCAAGGAGCTTACATTTCAGTGATAGGGAATAGAAGAAAGGGATACAAATATAACAGATAAATATGTAACATGTCTGGTGGTGCTTAATGTCCTGTAAACAAATAAAACAAGTGGACAGTGAGTGGTGAGAATATGCACGCATGGGAAAAGAGGGCTACCCAGAAAGGGTACTTTGGGAGTATTAGTCAAGTGTGTGAGCAAACCTGGGGATGCCTGGAAATAAAGCTGGACTCAGGGAGCTAAACATGCACAGGCCCTGAGGTAGGGCATGCTTGGCACATCAGAGGGAAATGCTGGAGAGAATTAAGTGAAGCAAAACCTGGTAGATGGGACCAGAGACATAAGTAGATCCACATTATTGACCTTACAGACAACAATCAGCAATTCAGACATTATTTGGAGAGAGATGGGAAAGCACTGGAGGGCTTGGAGCAGAGAAGCAGCTTGATCTGACAGGTTTTGACAGCATCACCCTGACTACTCTGTAAAAAAGGACCAACATGAGGTTGGAAGCAGGAGAACAGCCTGGGTGAGAAACAATGGTGGCTTAGGCCAGGGTGAAGGGGTCAGCAGGGGTCAAATGTCAGGTGTGTCCTGAAGGCTGAACCAACCTCAGAAGGAATGGGACTCACAGAGGCTTTGGTGGCAGGGTGTGAGAGGAGGAGAGGAGTCCAGGATGGCTGCTGGTGAAGGTTTTGGGCTTACCAAATGAAGGGACAGAATTCTGTTCACTAAGATAAGGAACGTGGGGAAGAAGTGGATTTGAGAGAAAAATGCGGAGGTCAGTTTTGAACATGCTTAGTTGAAATGCCTTTTTAATGTCCAAGTGGAAATTACCCTTAGTTACTTGACTTGATAGCTGAGATCACAGCTGGAGAATTCAAATGCTTTGGGGACCAGGCAGGAAACATACGTAAGTACTGAAATATAATAAGGAGAGGTGGGGACTGTTGCTATAGTCAATAATATTGTCTGTTGTCAACAATATTGTAATAACTATGCACAGTGACAGATGGTCACTAGACTTCTTGTGGTGACCACTTTGTAAGGTATATAAATGTTGAATCACTACGTTGTATACCTGAAACTAATATAATACTCCATGTCAACTATAATTGAAATTAATTTAAAACTATTGATATTTACAAAATAAATAAAATAAGAAGAGGCAGGGACTACAGCTGGTCAGAGGGTAGTTGTCCCATTTGAAGGGGAAGCTGCTCCTGAGCCCAGTCCAGTGCTGTCGTTTCAAATCTGGGCCTAGTGTTCCTAGACCTTCCCATTTCTTAGCAGGAGGAAGAATCTGAATTTTTAATATCCACATCTTAGGGAAATAAAATAAGTTCCACAATATAGTAAATCCTAAAAGTGTTCTGTTAGTGTTCTAACTGCAGGCATTACTGGTATCTTTAATTTATTAATATACATCTCAAGAAGAGGTTGGTTTAGCATTTTTCTAACTTGCTTGACAATCAAATCCTCTCTTCATGCAACACCTCAAGGGACAAGGTTTCCTTGGCAGGTACCTGGGAAGTGCTGGTTTATGCAAATGTCCTCAAAGCCTAATCAACTGCTTTATTTCCTTTTTCAATATTTTAGTACATATGTTTCTTGCAGCTTGTGAGTCATAGTTGATCACACCCACACAGACACACAACCAAATCTGTCAGATGTTCTAACATCTAATATCAGACTTGGTCCAAACATAAATGAAGTACTTATTAGAGCCTTCCAAACTGCTAAACACTGTGTGGAGCCTTGACCTTCTCATTGGTGAAGAAAAACTGAGTGAAATCACAGGAACACTGACCGAGTAACTCCATTTCCCTGCTTCTCTCCCTCCTCCACCTGTTGGGCTACACGACTTACTGACGGGAAGGACAGTCTGTTATTTCTACGCATTTGGCAGACATTCTTTGTTTTGTTTATCCACGAGAAAGGAAGAAGGGAGAAAGACAAATAAGTCTGGAATGGAAATTCTGTAATAAAAAGACAAGACTAATATTGTTGCAGGTCTTTAAAAATAGACTCTAGGATATATTAAAATATTCGAGGTGCAGGGCTCGTCTGAAGCATTAGTGTGCATAGTCTGTAAAAGAGCTCACAATACAGTTGGGTAGATCGGTACATTTAAAAGACAAACAATATAAAAATGTCACATATTGCCCTGGCCAGGTGGCTCATTTTGTTGGAGCACTGTCCCGTACACCAAAAAGGTCGTAGGTCCGGTGTACAGGAAGCAACCAGTTGATGTTTCTCTCTCACATCGATGTTTCTCTTTCTCAAGTCAATAAACATTTCATTGGGGGAAATCATTTTTTTTTAAATGTCACATATTGTCAAAAATGTCTACAAAAGTTCACAGAAGGGAAACAGCAATGTGGGTTTGAATGGCCAGTGAGAGTCTCGCCCGAGCTGGTCCTTGAAGCACAGTGAGGTATTGGATCGAGAGCAGGGTGGTGGGGGTTCCGTGCAGGAGAGACCAGGGCAGAGTGGAGATGAGGCACTCTAGGAACCGTGAGTGCACAGGACTGTACAGGTTGGGAGGAGAATGGGACACTGAGGCTGGATCACGCACGTCATGGTGGTAGCTGAATCCCCCGTAAGGAAATATGGCCTTAATTGTGCAGGTCATTGAAGAATTTGTGAGTCTTTGAAGGATTCTGGGCATGAATCTGCCATATTATGGGAATTTGATCTTATGAAGCCATGGGGAGGTGAGGCAAGAGGACTTCAGGATTCTGGGTTGAGGTGAGGAGAGTCTGGGCTAGACAGTGAAGAGTGGGAATAGAAAGAAATTATGATATTTATGAAGGACATAATGAATTGAACTTGCTAGCCTATGGAATGTGAGAGAGGCAAATGAGAAAGGAATGGCTTTGACCCTGGGTCAGTAACATAATGACTATCCCGATATCAAAGTGGTTTATACATATTCATTTATGGTGACGTTGGTGCATCCAAGGAAAGATGTCCAATCAGTTAATTAGTGATCTAGGACTAGAACTTGGGAAAGAAAGACAAATAATGAACACTGAGGCACCATGGTATTCTCAGCTATGTGCTACATCCTTTACCTACATGATCAACCTAGGAGAGACACAGGGATGGACTTTGCAGTTTGGCGCCATCTGCATAGATGTCAGTCAGGTCGGGAGAATAATGACATTCAATGAAGGCCAATTTATCACAGTTCCTCTGTGCCCCTTCCTTATGAAAACAGTCATTACACAAAAACAGATGCATAAAAACACACTGCATCCTATCACATCACAAGATCACTCAAAATTCTGGTTTCCGGAAGTTAATACTGGATTCTAGGAAGTGACAGAGATAGGGAAGAAAAAACACAACTGTAGTGATTCTTTTGTTTTTCTTTCCCTTGAGAAAAATGAAATGACAAAACACAGGAGGCAGGAAGAAACGAGGGGAGAAAATATTTGGGCGAGTTTCCACTTGCTGAGATAAACAGGAATGAAAGCAAACTCTTTCCTTAAATAACAATAAACATTTGAACAGTGCCTCCCTAGTTTTCTAGAATTCATTATCAATTTACAAACACATTATCCAATTCCCATCATGCACCTTTCCATTCACAAGCCAGCTAGCAGCCACACGTTCCACCTTCCAACTCCCCCTGGCAGACCAGGGTCTCAGTGTCCTAGTTTTGCCGGCACTGGAGCTCAGGCCCACAGGCACATCAACAGCGATGACGGGTGTTTAAATGGCCGTCATTAGTCTTTTCCATTTGTCACAATTCTTCAGGGTGAGCTGAGTCCATCCCTTCCTTCCCTCAGCCACCAGAAAGGCCATGCTGCTTAAAATGTCCCTCCATTCAAACACCCAGGGCAAGGGAAGAGGAAAAAGCCAAAAGAAAGGACAGAGGATAGGGTAAAGGGTAGACTAAAATGGCAAACTTAGAAAATATCTTCTCGGCATGCAGTAGTTACTTATAATAAAATGTGTTTTCATTCAGGGTACTCTCACTTTCTTTTACTCTACAAATGCAATGCTATAAACATTATAACTGTGTGCAATCACACATTTAGTCACTAGTATAACTGTTCTTAATGAACAGAACATAAATGCCCTCGTTGAACGCTATAACAAAGGACATAAAAAATTCCCCAAGACCCATAGCAGAAATGTCTGCTTAGAATCTGCAAAACATATACACATCAGAAATCACTGATTCTTACAAATTCCCTGGAACCTCTTGCTAGAAATGAGAGGGGGAGAGTTGGGAGGGTTTGTAGACTGAATGTTCCCTGCATTCTCACCACCTAAAGAATAAATTCACATCTGGAACCAGCTGCCTCGAAACCCAGGTCTGTACTAGGGACGACTGAATGATGGATGACTGAATGATGGATGGCTGTACTTCTAGAAACCAGGCAGTATACTTTGAATACACAAAATCCAGGGGGAAGAACCTTGCAAAAATGTTTGCTGAGTGAATGTCCCCCTAAAGAAAAGTTTTTATAAAAAGTTAACTATACTTGCTTACTGTGAAATTCCAGTTATACAACAAAAATCTTATCACAGATAATATTATAATGATACACAGTGATAGTGAGACAAGTACTGGGCAAAACAATCATCTGTTTTGACAATTTAGACAATTCCTACAACAAATCCCCATACGACTCAGACTGCAGTAGCAAGAAATTAACTCTGCGAACAAAAATAACTTAGAGTTGGCTCAATGGAATAATTAAGCAACAGTAATTCACTTCCTCTACTGACTTTAAACATTGTCTAGGTTCTTACTGCCCTTCATCCCCTGACACTACAGTTTTACTTATAATCTAATTTCTGAATGTGTTGCTAGATTCCATGAAACAGCAAAGAGAAGTTAGTGCTTTGCAGACCAGTGAGAGACTAACTGAAAGAAGACCTTTGCAGGCTGAGGCCCCTTTCTGCCTCCAAGGATGAAGAGGGGGAGCAAACGTTCCAGGCCCAGAGGCTGGCTCCCGCCGCCAGGCGCAGGCAGTGAGGAGCACACTCCAGGACTTCTGGCCGCCCTTCTGTGCTCTGTGCTCTAAAAAAAAAATCCTAAATAACAGAGAAGGAAGAACTGGATCGTCAGGTAGATCTACAGAAATTAGTGAGTTTTCCTGTGGAATAAAATATTTTCACGACAAAATTTCAGAGTTAATGAGCAATCCCACCACATTCTAACGGTACTGCATTTGTATAAGATAACAAAGTGCACTTTGTACTCTTCTCTTACCTGTCTACTGTCCCTTTGGGAGGACGTCGAAGAGGAGGCACTTCTATGGGTGGGAGTGGATGTTTTATGGGCGGGGGATATGCCCTTCTCGTCTGAACTCATAGCTGCAGTTAGGGTCTAGTCGCGCACACTTACGATCATCCCAATGGTCTGGAATTCGGACGAAGAAGTAGATAAACTTCCAGCCTCAGTCCATTTCACAAATTGGGCTTGACTAGAGAAGAGAAGGCAAATGGTCAGAGGGTCCAAAACATCTCAAAGCAAAACAAACGAACTATAATTTATGTAAATAATTTTTAAAAATTAAAAATTATATTCAGGAAAAATGTTAGTGAGGGGAAGAAGTCTGACACATTAGGAGGCGTTTCTTCCTCTAGATTTCTAAGGGGGAGGCTGACAGCAGGAATACACACCAAAAGTCTGTCACCAAGCGAAGTGGGGAGAAACCTCGTGCTCAGGTCACACTGTTCCCTCAAGTTCACTGTGTTTTAAAGCCGTCTGCAGTGCTATGTTCCGGCCCCTCGTGTCAAAGTACACAGTTTCTTCTTATGAAGTTTAATTTCCCCTGTCCAACGGATTATAGTAAGAGCTCAGTCCATAGTTGTGTCCAGTTAAGTTCAGTCATATCATGTATGTGACGGTTAAATCCAACACAAAGCAGCCATCACAAAAGGCAGAAGGGTTCATGTTGTTTGTGTATCATTTGATCTAGCCTGTAGGAAGGATGAAGGAATATGTATATCTACTGTTACTGCACCACAGGACTACAGCCCACCTACACATGACTCTCTCCACACCAATACCCAACATGCTGGAAGGCACCAGAGACCAACAGGCAGGCCCTGACACTGGGGTGATGCTTGGAGTTGCTTCACAGACCTACAGCCAAGGGCCGCTTCTTTTCTCACCTGGGTTCATATAAGGAAAGTCTGCAGTGTAGCACTAAGGCTAAAAACTTGTGCCTGAGAGAAGCGTTGTTCAACTGGCAACAGAGGTTGCTAAAAAACAAATCTTTTTAAAGCATACTAGGGTGAAGTGAAACACTTACACACCCATCTGTGACCCAAAAGACTGGCCACTAAAGTGAACTTCATCCCCTTCTAAGAAGACAGAAGGCCAAGTTCTAGCCCTTATCTTAATGGTAATACTCCTGGAAAGGAGTGCAGGACACTTGGGTAAGTGCTTTAGCACAGGTTGTGAGGGAAAGCTTCTGTTGATGAACAGAGGGTGTCCCACCTTTTGGCGTCTGGGCCACACTGGGAGAAGAAGAGGTGCCTTGGGCCACACATTAAATACATTGTGACACATCATAACAAAAAATCTCATAATGTTTTAAGTAAATTTACAATGTGCTAGGCCGCATTCATAGCCATCATGAGCTGTGTGTAGCCCATGGGCCACAGGTTAGATATACCTGTGAAAAACAGTCCCCTCAGGGTATTATAAGGACCCAGGGCAAGGAGAACTAACTGGATCTGGAGGTCAGAGGTGCCTTTGAGCAAGAGTGTGTGGGCTGAGACTTGAAGGATAGATAGGAATTAACCAGATGCTAGCCAGCCAGCGTGGTGTGATCCAGGAAGCGGTCCTGGCCACCACAGTCAAAGAAAGGCAGAGGCTAGGTCCTGTCAGGGTCTATGGGCCAAGTTCAGCATTTTGACCTTAAGTACAAGAAGCCACAAAGGGGTGTGGTTTAACAAGATGTGTATGTTTAAATAAAGGTACTTTGGCAGCCATTAGGAGAACCAAATTAGGGAAATGAAGATGAGGAAGGTCCAATAAGGAAGCAAGAGATGATGGACCAGAGAGGTGGTGAGAAATTGAGAGGATAATTCCCAGATTTTCAGCATTCGGAGTGAGGGCTGGCCAAGGGAAACCTAGAACTGACAGAAGGCCATGAGTATGGTTTCAGACGCGTGGCTGGGAGGTACAGCTGAGGCCTGAAATGGAGACAAACATTTGGAAAGCTCTGTCAGGGATCAGAGAAATTTAGGCCGAAGACAAATGTTTAATAGATTATGTTAATGACACAAGCATATTGAGTGATTTGTGTATAAATCCTGTAACTCTGCACCTGCAAATAAATTAAATTTTATGCAGGGCTATATAAAATCTACAATGTTATGTTAACAGATTATGTGAGCCTGAATATGTTAAGCAGAATTTTAATAGTTACCAGGTTATAAAGAATATTCAAAAGAAAAATCCCCACAATTAAAAGGAAAATTATTGTAAATGAGAAAAAAATGGACAATCCAGCGAATAAAACTTGTTATCTTTTCTGAAGATTTATCTTCATGGCCACTGCAGGAAAAACAAAAGCTACTTATTCCAGAAACTGGAAAACTTTCTCTTGCTTCAAAACTAGTTTTGGGGCCAATAGAAATGCAATGAGCTATAGAGCTCTTTCCTGGGCTCAGACAAGGTTCCATTTGGTATCAGCAAAAGGTAGTAATAAATCAACATGTAAATAATCATCTAACACGTTTGTTTTGTGAAAGCAGTTTGATAAGCATGAGTAAAATTTCTCAAGCCAAGCTGTGGTATCAGGCAACAGAAAGTGAGAACACCACTGGGATCCTTACTGTGAAGTCCTCTGCCTTCTGGTCCAAAATGTCAGATGCCGACACTTGAGCTGAAAGTGTGGAGCTTCCGTGATGAGCTCAAGGGCCCTCGAGGATGAGGCTGAGACAACCAAACGCATTTGACTATCATCCATGTGGAAGTCAATTCAATCCAAGCTGTATCAAGGGCCAACATCTCCTCTGTTGCACTTTCCTTCCCCCCTTAACCACATCCAACTTCACTTCTCCTGATGAAGACCAATGCTAACATCTTTATTTTTGTTTTAACTTAAAATGACATTTTCTGGATAACTTATTTATGATGAAAGAGCAGCATTTTGGTTGAAGTGCAATTATGAATATAAAGAATGAAGAAAAGGTGAGTGAGAGAATTAAATTTGTTCTAAGAACAGTTCTTGAGGTTATTGTTATTTCTATTAATTTTTAACTTATTTTTAACAAAAGGTTTCAAGGACCTGATAAAAGGTTGAATGAGATCACTCCGACTTGATTATAAGTCAAGTGTTTGGTCATTGGCTCCACTGCTAAATGCATGACAAAAGGAACTGTGAACACTGTTAATTGGTTACACCTACTTATTTTTTATTCCTGGAGTGTAAGAATGGCTGTGACATTAAAAAATATATATACTTATTTCATCTATATCAAAGCACATTTTCAGAAACTGGTTAAACAAAATTCTACACCAAAAAAAAAAGACCACTGATTTAAAGTCAACACTAACATAATTTTTACATTCAATGAGAAAAGTATTGTGGCTGGAGATAACAGCAACATGAAAGATGGACATCCTATTTTCCCATCTCATCCCACCTTTTTATCGATAATAAGTACCATAACAGTTGTGTTTACACCGAGTGACATAAAATTCACATTTATGACCCAGGGACATAACTAAAGCAAAAGGTAGCAGGGAAGACTTCTAGAACTTGCTGTTCAAAGGCATCAGAACTGGTACGTGTTCAGAAAAAACATTAGAAACTGGGGACTACCTAGCCTGAGCTAAGTTATGACGTGGTAGCACAACCACAAAATATCAAGCTCCTACAAGAAAGGTTTATTTCTTACTCATTTGCATGTCCTTTAGAGGTCAGCTGCTGCCCTCCTCCAGGTCCTACTCATCCGGGCTGGAGACGCAGCCCCCATGTGAAGGCGGTACAGAGCCATGGCCGAACCAAGAGATAGTTCAGAATGCTTTTGCTTGGAGGTGGCATGTCTTAGCTCTTTTCACTCACATTTTATTGGCCAAACTGAGGTCAACAATGCATGAAAGTGTAGCCCTCCCAGAGGGTGAGGCAGTGGATAGTAGCAAATAATAACATAATCTACCGTATTTGCCATAAAAAGATTAAAGGTATGGATGAAAATATTTCAACTGTCTCTGGTTTCATCACCCAGTAGTAACAATGGCTAACATTTTGGTTCTGCTTTAACCAAAGTAGGAGAATAATGCCCATACTATCTGCAATGTGGTTTCTTCAGTCAGCAATGTATTGGTGAAAGTCTTTTTTGTGAACAAAGACACTTTGACATCACCACTCTTAATCACTACATATAAGGCCACCACACAATATGCCACAATACATTTAACCATTCTTGTGCTGGGACATTTAGGTTGTATTCAGAATATTCTGAAACAATGAGACTTACCATGGAAGAGTTTATAATAATTCTATATTCATGTGTTATTATTGTAAAAATGACCTTCTTTGTGGATTTCAATACCTTTTTGCTTTATTTGAGGTCATCTGCTCTTTCCGTTTGCAAGTGATAAATGAAATCTGTCCACAATTTTACATTTAAACTTTCTGTAGCATTTTGTATTATGCATTCCTTTAGTAATGATCATGTTGGGTTGGTTTTTTAAAAATGTAATTTTAATAAAGTTTTTCCCATTTCCATTGAATGTTATAACTAACAGTTGACCTCTGCCTATCATTTGACATTTTCTACTTTTGGGTTCTTCTCTGTTTCCTTTAATGCTTGATGGCTTTTTAAGAAAAATACTCTGCCTTTCCTTACAATACTGATTTTATATGATTTTAACTGACCTTTACATTTGTCATTAATTTGAAAGATACACTTTCCCTTTTAAAGGTCTATTTCTGTTTCCCTTTAAGTGTCTCTAAATCATTCGGGAACCGTCAGTGTGTAAGTGACTAAGGCAAGAGTAAAACGGTATCTTTTGAGTCTCTCTCACCCACCTAACACCAGTCACCCACCCCCCCGCCCCCCGCCACTAAATATTCTGCTCCCAGTCCTCTTTTCAACCCTGGTGATTTCATCTGGAGTTGTAGAGAATTACATTTAGGATTCTAGAGCAATGCCGAGGAGCTGACACCACTTTTCCTGGTTGGGGCCGACCAGGGTCTCCAAGTGTGAGAAGACAATATAACAAAAGCAAAGCCTTCTCTGCCCTTTCTCAAGAGCCTCCTTTTCTGCAAGTGCAGCTGACTTTTGTCATAAGTCCTGGCTCGATCAAAATTTTCCTCAATTTGGAATATAGCCTTCATAAAGCTAGGGTATAATTTTTTATAGTTTTGATATTAGATTCCATTTTGAATTAAGTGTTTGGGTTATTAATGGCTTGTCTTTTTCAATATTTGCTTGACTATTTACAGAGTATTAGGAGGAACCACATTAGCTGACCCCACGCCTAGCCACCTGGGGCAGGGCATTCCTATTGATTGATCTTATCAATGCAAATGTCACTGCATTGCTGGGTGGAATATATTAGTTTTCCATCAAGATCAGGATCAGAGCAATGAATGCCTATTGTCATTATATATTGTGGTCATTACATTGTCATTATACATTAAAGTATTTCTTTTTCCTAAAAGAGAAAGGATAGGCAATCTGTTGTATTTCTAAGGTCATTAACTCATGGGTAAGAAAAAGAAAATCAAGGACAATTTCAAGAAGAGAAGCACTAGAAATCAGTGGAAGATCTGACAAGCATTTTCCTACAAAATGACTAAAGGGATTAAAAAAAAAAAAAGACCATTAGTACTTACACTAGGGAATAGTGGCCACCACATGTCACAGAATCAAAAGACTATTTCACTCAGGGACCAAAAGAGGATGTATGAAACCAAACACAGGACTCCCCATTTCAAGACAGTGAAGTGATGTTATAAGAGAAGAATCCTGCAAAATCCACCAGCTTCCTCCAAAGGCGCAGGGAAAGCCTCCCCACACTTGAAGAGCTTTCTGAGGCCATTGAAGCGCAGCAAGAACACAGCCCTGCCTTGCCCTTCGCTGCTTTCCTCAGGCTTGGCTCCGGAAGAGCATCATGGACGGGTCCCAGTGCACCCCCAGTTAGGTCTCCCTCCCCAGGCTGCCTTGCGGTGCAGACACTTATAAAATTAAGAAGGAAAGACGTATACAAAGAGACAAGTTCTCTGGCTGGGGCTGACCAAGATTCTAACCCTCCCAGTCTCCTAAGGCCCTTTACTAAGTAAATGAAATAGACAAACCTACATCCTGCCTCATCCAGCCCTCCAAGGTGAAGTATAAGAGGAGGATTTGAATGTTAACCAAGTAATATGAAGGGTGCCAAGGGTAATTGGCACAGATAATCTTTTGACAAAGAGCAGATCCCACATAAAGAAGAATGTTTAAACAAGTATGTCTATAAAACACAATGGAAGGTTATCCCCCCAAAGGAGAGAAAACTACGTGCAAGAGATAGACAGAGGGCTTATTGGTCATGTTAATTCTAGTAAAAGACAGAGGTAGCTATGGAGCACACAAGTGCTTTACATGTTCACAACATTTTTATTAAAAAATGGAGTCTTTGTACAAGAGGTAAGACAGGCTCAGAGGCAATGGCAACTAGCACAGGTAAGAAACTAAGGAAACAAATAATAAGGCCAAATTTAAGAGCAGTAATGAAAATGATATTAGTGAAGCACAGAATTATCCTGCAGAAAAATCTAGTCATACACAGATCAGAAAGATAAAATTGAGGAATTCCCTTCCAACAGAAAAAAGGGCAAGAAAAAGTTAACTTTCATACTTTTGGCTCAAGTGTCACCATCTACTTGTAAAACTATGTGGTGTGAGCTTCTAAATTGTTTCTGGGACTTCTATTTAATATTTTCAGACTGCTGTTGACCCCAGGGCACTGAAACCACGGAGAGCAAAGCCGTGAACGAAACATACAAAAGAGAGATGTGAGTTTCATAAACTATTAACAGTCATGTCTTTAAAATGACAATAAAAGACAATGTTAATTATGTACTTCTTCAATTCAAATGATATATGGGGAACTCACTTCTTGCTGTCCAAATTACATAAAACTATGCCAAAGATGTGACTTGGCTCAAGAGGGGGAATAGCTCCTTACTATACTCAAGACATTTATATTTCAAGAATAAGTAACCGTCTTGTAACACCAAAGGTTTTCACTTCCCTTAGGTCACATTGCTTCTAGTTTTCTTCAATAATTTAAGAATTGTTCTACTTACCTACTGGTAACTTCATATGGAAGTGTCCTGAAACTCAGCTTAAATCAGTCATTTTCAAATACCACACT
Organism: Phyllostomus discolor; assembly: GCF_004126475.2. NCBI lineage: Eukaryota > Metazoa > Chordata > Mammalia > Chiroptera > Phyllostomidae > Phyllostomus > Phyllostomus discolor. The sequence continues at coordinate 45,913,222 of NC_040906.2, forward strand.
GATCTCTGTTGAGTTATAATGTGACAATGTCTGTATTTGAAAACTATCATTTGAGCTAATGTATTTTCTAATGAAGACACTGGGCCCTAGATATAGTGATTATATATACTTTCCAATCTAGTTTTAATTTTGTACTTGGTACGGTTTTGTACTTTAATTTCAGGAATAAGGCTCAACTCTTTCCTCCTGCTTCAGGGTTGTTGGCTAGTGGGCCTTATGCAATGAATTTTTCTCAGAACTGAGTCTTCAAAAAATTACTTTCGGAAATAGATTAGAGAATACTTCTCATCCTGAACAATCAAACTACCACTTATACCATTTCCCCACGTAATCCTTCTTCTCTGGACATCTATTAATTTTATAATTAACAAAGCATGAATGGCCTTTCAAAAAATTATAGAGTAATAAAACAGCACATCAAAAATATTAGCTGAGGTCAAAGTCCCAAGAAGAGATTAGCATAACCTCCTTCCCAGCATGCCCTAGCCTGTCAGGGAGAAAATACCCACAAACACGGCAGGCTCCTTCTGTGCGCCAGGCACTTCCCATCCACGCCCAGGAAGTCTCCTGCTCTTCAGTGCACAGGCAGGGAAAGTAGGGGTGAGAAAGTTTGTTAAGTCTATTCGACATCAAAGCCCCTGTGGCAAATTCTTTCACTGTACTTTACCCTTGATTTACTAATAAATTAATGAATAAACGAAAAAACAAATCCATTTTTTTCGAGTATGGTATGTTACTGATGGCATACGATACTAATTTACAGAGCTTCTTAATCTGGGGTACTCGAACAGGTTCAGTACGTTCTTTAAACCCCAGAAATATGGAAAGTGTTGGATATACATGCATTATATTTTTAGGGAGATATTCAATAGCTTTCATCACATTATCAAAAGATATCCTTGTGAGTTTATATTTCTAAAGTGATTGTTAACCATACAGGTTTAAAAAAAATCCACGGGCATAAAAGCTGTACAACATATTTAATATAACGGGATCATAGGACATTTAATTTTGAAGGGAGTCTCTGCCTCGGACTCTTGATGAGGCCATTCTAATACCATCACTGAACAGTTTTACCAGGGCGAATTTCCTAAGATTTGCCAGCCCCTTTTCATCCATCACTTTGTTTCTGGCCCTGGCTGACATGTCTTGAAAGGAAGCTTTGGCAATGTCATAATTCACATTTTAACGGGAACAATAACACTGGGGAATATGGTCCCCATGATTGCTAGTGGGTACTGACTGTCAGCAGAGCGCAAAGAGTTAGCAGCAGTGGGAAATACCAAAAGATCTTGCCTCTGCTTCGTGACCTTCACTAACAATTCACAGTTCCATGTTGAGTGTGTGTGAACCCTTACTGGGGCAGCAACAGCACACACCCTCTAGAGCAATTTGCTGTCAAAACAACAGCTTCTGTACTGAGTTGAGGTATGCTGAAGAACTGGCTGAAACAGACGAAATGGCTGAGGTTAAAAATGTTCCTGAATTACTCTATTAGATTGCTGTTAGGGATATAAAATGGTAACTGCTGTTGAAAATGGTATGGAAGTTTCTCAAGAAATTAAAAGTGGAATTACCATATGATTCCATAATTCCAGGTCTGGGTATTTACCAAAAAGAACTGAATGTGGAGACGTGAACAGATACCTGTACACCCATAGTCATAGAAGTGTTATTCATAATAGCCAAAAGGTGAAAACAACCCAAGTATCCATGAATGGATAAATAGAGAAGCAAAACGTGTTATATTCACACAATGAGATATTACTTAAAAAGTATGGAAATTCTGACACATGGTACAACATGGAGGAACCATGAGTACGTTATGCTTGGTGAAATAAGCCAGACAAAAAAGGGCAAGTATTACATGATTCTACCTATCTGAAGTACCCAGAGTGGTCAAATTGATAGAGGCAGGAAGGGGAAGGGTGGTTGTCGTGGTCCATGAGGGGAAGGGAATGCAGAGTTAATGTGTAATGGGCACAGAGTTTCGGTTTGGAAGGTGAAAAAGTTCTGGAGATGGAAGGCAGCTGTCTTAGTCCATTTGGCCGCTGGAATGAAACCCCACAGACTGCATGGTCTATAAACAAGCATTAATTTCTTACAGTCCTAGGTCCTGGGAAGTCCAGAGTCATGGCGCCAGCAGATTCAGTGCCTGGTGATGACCTGCCTCTGGCTCACAGTTGGCCATCTGGCTGCTGTGTCCTCGTATGATGGAAGGGGACAGGGATATCTCTTAAGTCTCTTCCATAAGGGCACTAATTCCATTCATGAGAGCTCCACCCTCATGACCTAATCACCTCCCATCGGCCCTACCTCCCAACACCACCACCTCGGGAATTGGGATTTCAACACAGGAATTTGGGGAGGACACAGACATTCAGACCATAGTGGTGATGGTTGCAGAACAAAGGCAACATGTTCAATGTTGCTGAACTACACACTTAACAATGGTTAAGCTGGTAAATTCCATGTATATTTTACAATAAAAAGTTCCTGTATTATCAGCTGTAATAACTTTTATAACATGCAGGCATTAATATTATACTAATTTTGCTTAGGTTTCATCTTCTTTATAAAATCTTTCCTACTCTACTAGACAGAATTGTGACTTTAATTTGTATTCCTTCTATACTTATGCATGTATATTACTGAACAAGCACTATATTCTGTTTATTTGCTCTGATTCTGTACAATTTTTGAGGGTGGGGACCCTGTCACTTTCATTATTGTTGTCTGATGTCATGGGCCACAAAAACCACTCCCACTGTTTACCGGGCTTATCATTTTAGTTAGGACCGAAGTCCTGCATCAGATCCATTAAGAACAGATGACTGTGCTCACAAGCTGCCTGTAGAGAACCACCCTCATGTCAATTTTTGATTTCAATCTATTTGCCTGAAGATAACCCAAACTAATCCAAATAATTTGCAGATTATAGAGTTCTCTATCTGTTCAGTAGCCAGCTGGAGAGAAAGTCTGCACAAAGCTCAGCATTCCCAAAAGAAAACCTCTGGGTTGTCCTCAAATAAAGACCCCTCTCCGCAGGCTGCTAATGGTACTCCAGAGGCCGGGACCATTATTAGGTTTTGTTCTCCCTGGTGCCGAGTCGTACATTAGGAATACGAAGAGAGGCAGCAGGCAGCAGTGTAATCCTTTCAAAACACCGCTAGTGGATTAGCCTGGAAGCACAGAATCACTGCACCTGCCACCTACCTAACTTCCTAGCCATTATCTCCCTAATCACAGATATTTCATGGTCAGGAACCTTAATTAGATTTTTTTTTAAACTTTCATCTTTCCAGAATAGCAATGGTTATACAAACCTTTACATATCAGGGTGCCCATAATTCTATTTGCTTTGGCATCCAGTGTAAGCACTGGTTTCAGTCATGCTTACTCATTGTTACAGGAGGGAAGGAACAGCTGACAAGAACTGCGGTCTACTGCCAGGCCCAGGTCCTCCAGCCCCGTGAGCTCACCTAACTGAGGTGTGGCGATCTGCACACACTCGGTGGTGAGCTGAGCTGAGCCAAGCCGAGCTGAGCTGAGCTGCCCGCGCACCAGCTCAGGGGACAACTGTGTGCGCCCCTCCCTAGCTCAGCCTTCGGAGACGTCCTCTTGGGAACTTGAAATCAGCCATGCAAATTAACACTTTTTTTTTCGAGAGCCTATTTTTAAACATTTACCAGTACACCGCTACATATACCCTGTGGTGTTTTTTCCTTTCATCTTCCTTTACTGAAAAATACCAAGGACTGCTTGGGTTTGGAGCCAATCCCAGCTCTGCCATTTCCTAGCGATGAAATCTCAGGCAATTTACTTAATCTCTCTTTGCCTCAGTTTCCCCCTCTATAAAACAGGGATAATAACACCTAGTTCATGGAGTTGTGAGAAGTCAATGCAATAATCTGTGCAATGTGCTATTATTAAGCATGCTCTCCTGAGCCTCTCCTCCAAATAACTGTGAGGGAGAACAGACTTGGAGACACCTTGTGTACTGCCCGGGGCAGGGGCAGGACGCTTAAGTCTCAGGAAGAACCAATTTTGAGACTGATTTGATCTATAACACGATTTTATTCAAAGCCCCTATGAAAAGGTTTGCAAATTTTCCATCTAGGGACAAGAGTATTTGGAGGAAAAAAATGTGTACTTTAACAACAATCCACAAAATAGAAACTAATGTACTGGTTTATGTCTTTAAATGGATTCTGTGGCCTATCCTTATTTAAAATATAGCTTACACATAAATACAAGACAATTATCAAATAACACACTTACTAAGGTTAATTAAGTATCAAAAATATTTGAGACATGATATAAAGTGAATGAACAGGGGTCCTGATGGCTTAACAAACCATATTTGAGGTCCAAGAAGAGCACTGTATTCATGGTACACCATAATTAGCAAAGATATGGACACCAGAAAGCTTGAGCTTGAGCCTTGGCCGGGTGGCTCAGTTGGTTGGAGCATCGTCCCATGCATCAAAATGCTGAGGGTTTGATTCCAGGCCAGGGTACATACCTAGGCTGTGAGTTTGACCCCTGGTCAGGGCATATATGGGAGGCAACCAATCGATGTTTCTTTCTCTTTTTCTCTCTCTGTCTCACTCTAAGATCAGTGAACATATCCTCAGGTGAGGATTAAAAAAAAAATGCCAGAGCCTTCCTTTTACAGCAAGTACATGATTTTGTGTCTCAGGGTCTTCACTTCCTCAATGCAGGGAAGATGCTTCTGTGCCCAACTTACCTCATGGGATTTTGTGGAAATCAAGACAAAAAATTACTTTAAAATACACACACATAATGGGATAAAGCTGGAAGAGTGAATGTGGGATCTATTTCAAACTTCAAAACACCACTGAAAAAAACAGAAAAGGGACTTGTGATAAAATACAAACCCTTCCTAGAGCGGTGAGAACCAGAGACAACAGCAACAGAATCTGGGACTGGAAAGCAGACGAGGGCAGTAAAAAGACACTGGGTCCTTGGTGAGTCCTGTCACAACGACAGTACGGGGAAGTGTAAGGGGTTCGAAGGAAAGTTTGAAACGTCACTTGGTATTGAACTGGGATGAACAAAGCTACTTTTCCCCAAATCCCAAACTTAGAAAAAGCCAGTGCTAATTGTTTGCCACAGAAGTTCTGCTGCTGGTCCCAGATCAGGATGTCACCTGGGAACTTATTCCAAATGGAATTTCTTGAGCTCATCCCTACCAGTGAATCAACAACTCAGAGGAAGGGGTGGGGGCCTGTACTATGTTAAAACAAACTCACCCCGAGCAGTAGCAGGTGCAAGGGGTTGTCAGCTGGGCCCTGTTCTTTTAGCTTTGATGCCAGTTTCATTCGAAGCCTTAAAAGCCCAGGTGAGAAAGATTTGCTACTTTCCATCTGAAGGATAATTTCCTAACTAGTCCAAGAGTGTTTTAAGAAAATGCATGCATTAAAAATTTTTTTAAGTGTAAATTACTTCTATTTGCAACTTTTGGGTTTTGTTTTGTTTTGTTTTGTTTTTTTGCTATTTCTTCACTTTTTTTTTTTGGCTATTCACTTCAGTTTGTTTCCTTTAAATGTGTTATTTTTGAAATAGTTTTAGGTCTACAGCAAAATTACAAATATACTCTAGAGAGTTCCCAGATTCCCTTTACCCAGGGGTTTTCTAATTTTCAGAAGCTGACAAAACAAGAAATTTTAATCTCTGGGTTTAACTATTTATAGTTCCAGTTGAAAAAAAAACTAGACATTGGGAAGTAAATTCCAATGCTAAATTTGTAGTTATTGCTTAAATAAATAAACTGCACAGTACTTTCAAACTTAGTATTCTACACATGAGAATTTAGTCAGCAAAGCGACCTTCCACTCTCAGTTTGCGTCACCTCAGAATGGGCACATACCCTGTCCCTGCCCAGCAAATATTCTCATTATCTTCACAGCACTGCTTGTGCTCAGTAGTTCCATGCTGGGTTTACTGGCTTATTGCCTATCCCTGGGGACTGCGCCTATGCTGTTTCACGCTCTCCTGGTTCTAACCCTGGGCACAGAGCAGTGCCTGGTGCAGACTGAGTAGGTTCTCAATAGACTTCGCTGGGTGAGCCAACAGGGGGAAGAACGTCTACATGAGTGAGAAACCCTTTGGGCACAGCAGGGGCGACATCGGACACAAGATAAACACACATCTGTTTACACCGCCATTGTTTCTGGAATTTCAGACCTTTAGAAGTCTACACAGCTGACATCTGGGGGAGCCTATGAGCTGGGGTCCAACCTCTCCGGCCAACTTCTCACGGGGCAGCGCTTAGATGTGCTGCTTCTGATCCGTCCTTGTTCTCCGAAAGCCAAACCTTTCAAAGCAGGTCTCTATTGTTGGTTCACTACACACAGTATTTCCCAGAATTATTCATTTAATGTGAAAAGCCAATAAAGTAAAAAGTCAATAAAATTTTAAATCGCCCTCAAAGTTAGCCTAATTAAAGTATCAAGCATTCTTGCATACACAGAAACACATTTAAAAAAAAAATCACAAATACTGGATCTCAATCTTGTGGTTTGGGAATGAGACATTTTGGGAAACCAGGCAAAAAACTTAAAGGAGAAATGAAGCAGCCTTCCTTTTTCTCTCTCATCACTAGCAGTCTGCTTCACTGTCAAAGAATTACCTGGTCATTGGAAAAGGAAGGACGGGTAGATGGCAGAAAGGGAGGGAGGGGAGAAAGGGCGAGGCTACCAATGTCCATATTCTCTATGAACTCTTACATTTCTCCTGGAGTCAAATGCTATAAAATGTATCCCAAAATCAAAGTACTGGATCACTCGACCAACCAAGGTGGAAAAATGTCAGTCCACGGTAAGCAGCCACAAAATATCCATTTGTCAAATGAAACAAGGCAGGAAAACAACAGTGCTGGGCACCTCTGCTTCACGTACTGCTCACCTCACCGCTGTTTCTGGACCTGCGCTGTGAGGGCAGGTGAACGCTAACACCTGCACTCACCGCAGCACAAATCGGCCGCCCGTCACCCAGAGAGGACAATGATCCCGCTGTCACTTCTGGGAGTCTCCTGCTTATGATGTAATGAGTTGCAAATAACTCAAATTACCTGGTAAACTAAGGACTTCATAGACTGAATCTCACTGCCAAGAAACATATCCACATTGACACAAAAATGGACTTGAGGGAGAAATTCATCTTCTCACCTTATACATAAATTTTGAAAAAATAATGATAATAATAAAAGGTAAATAAAACTATATTTTTTCTCTGTATGAAAATAAAACAATAAGTAGTATTAGTGCTGAGTTATTCATTTGAAACCATTTGATGTACTTAATAAATAAGTTCTGTGCATGTCATTTTAATCCAAGATTTTCACAGATACAGATATAAAATCAAATAATATTAACACTCCATAAATTTAACTTGGAAAAATCAGTGTGAACTCCTAAATTTTTATTTTTAAATATATATGTATATTTTTATATACGTATATATGTAATATGTGTATGTGTATATTTATTTATTTATATTTATTCTTACCATGTCCCTTGAAAAAGAGCTGATAAGACTGGGCAGTCCTAATGTCCAGATTGTAGTTCCTAAATTCCATTTTCCTCTAAAAGGCATTGGAGCTCCTGGAATGGCTCACCCTGAGGCTGTACAATGACACGAGCCAGAGGAGCTGGGGCAGCCAGTTGTACCAAGCAGCAGGGCCAAAGAAACTAACGAGACACAAGGGCTCTGGAATGCTCTGTATCTTGATCTGGATGCTGATTATCTAGGAATGTTCAGTGTGTGAAAATTCACTGTGATTCACTTATGAGAAGTTCTATTTTCTGCACGTGTATACAGGAGCCATTTGAAAGGGCTCCCCATGAAATAACACTTTGTTTATAGGAGAAAAATCACTTCAACTAACTAATACAAATATTCTTTTAAAAAAACCCATGAATTTACAATAATACTCAAGAAAAAGAGGAACTCTCCTTCTAAAAAAACAAAGAGCCATCTTTGATTGCCTTTAGTAGAAAATGAAGCACTGCCCCAGAAACCGTCCACTCAGAGGGAAGCATGAGTACTTACTCTGCCCTTCCTGAGTGACGTGTATTTCAGGGTCCCCGAATACCAGGGTCCAATGTTATAAAGCTGATGAAGCAATGGGCCTCACAAAGGAGTTCTCACTAATTAATGTAGAGGGAATGCTAGGGTGGGGTGGGGCAGGGTGGGGGGCAGAAACCACTATGTTTCCAACCCCTAATGAAACAATGTAATCAATGATTACTAATGGATAAAATCATTAGTTGAAAAAACTGATGAGGGAAACTTCACAACGAATGAGGATATTATTTCCTGAAGCTACTGTTGAAACTCAGCATCGCTGAAGTGGGGCAACCAGACCACACGGGCCTCCTGAGGTGATGCTACGTAAGGTACCGTGGATGCAGAATTCTCATTGAAAAGTAGAATCTGAATCCAATCGGGCCCCTAAATCTAACTTGCAGTTTCTAATAGTCTGGACGACAGAGAAGAAGGTTAAATAACAATCAGCCAAACAATCAGCATGCAGATCATTCTATTGCTCATGTGGCTGGGTTTCTTCAACAAGTATATGACTTGAAAAAGGGGGAACATTCTAGATAAAAGAAACTTAAGAGGCTCAATAGCCAAATGAAATGTATATGCTTTGGATCTGATAAATAAACCAACTATAAAAAGACAATTTTGAGAAACGTGATAGAGAAGTCTGAGTATGGAATAAGGAGTAAATGATATCAAAGGTTATTATTCATATTGTTAGGTGTGACAACAGGACTACAGTTTTGCAGAAAATGTGCACACTAATAGATGCCTACTGGAGCACATAGGTGATTATGACATGTCTACCTCTAAAACTTCAGAATAAAAGCAGAAAGGGGTCAATAAATCTGGGTGGGTACACATGGGAGTTCACCATACTATTCTCTTTACCTTTGTATAAATTTGAAATCTTTCTGAATGAAAGATATTTTTAAAAAAACTAGGAAGAAGCCATGGCTGGAGTAGCTCAGTGGATTGAATGCTGGACTGCGAACCAAAGGGTCGCTGGTTCAATCCCTAGTCAGGGCACATGCCTGGGTTGCAGGTCACATCCCCAGTTGGAGGCGTGTGAAAAGCAACCACACATTGATGTCTCTCTCCTTCTCTTTCTCCCTCCCTTTTTCTAAAGATAAATAAATAAAATCTTTAAAAAAAAAAACTAGGGAGAAAACAAAAAACAATGAAAAATGTTTAGAAAAACAAAAATTCCTGCAGTATTATTTACAATAGCCAAGATTTGGAAGTATCCCAAGTGTCCATCAGTAGATGAGCAGATAAAAAAAGTACCTCTGGCTGTGGTACATTTACACAATGAAATATTACTTGGCCATAAAAAGGAAGAAATCTTACCCTTTGTAACATCATGTGTGGATCTGGAGAGCATTATGCTAAGTGAAATAAGCCAGCCAGAGAAAGACAAATACCATATGGTTTCACTCCTATGTGGAATCAATGAACAAAAAAACTAATAAACGAAAATAGAAACAGACTCAGATACAGAAAACAAACTGATAGCTGACAGAGGAAAGGAGAGTTGGGGGCTGGATGAAAAAAGTGAAGGAATTAAGAAAAAAAAAACCAAAACAACCTCATAGAAACAGACAATAGTATGGTGATTGCCAGAGGAGAAGGGGGGAGGTAAAAGAGGGTAAAGGGGGATAAATGGTGATGGAAGGAGACTTAACTTTGGATGATGAACATGCAATACAATATATAGATGATGTATTATAGAACTGTATACCTGAAATATATATAATTTCATTAACCAATGTCACCTCAATAAATTTAATAAAAAAATAAAAAAGTATTTATAAGCAAAACAAAACAAAAAATCCCCTTTTTTCCTACTACTTATACATGAAACCCCCAACATGAACAATATTATCCTTTTTTCCCTCAATTACTTCTTCATTTCTACTTTTACTGGATAAAAGTAACATATTCTTTACATATACTTTATTTTTCAAATCTGGAGTAAATCTTTCTGATGTTTAGGTGACTCATTTTTCTATAACCTCACCTACCAGATTCAGACAGACAATGTCCAGGGAGGTACTGGTCTAGTGCACAATGTTTATATCTGGACAAGTTCTTCCCTGGTCCCCTGCTCTCAATCTTTTCAAAAGACCGAGAAGGAAACGTCAATGCCTTCTCACTCCTCTTTCCGGGAGAGAAGGACTGGCTATGGGCCTGCTACCTCCCTCTTAGCCCCTGCAGCTGTTTTGAGTTCGATGCCTCTTAAACAGAAGAGACTCCCTTCAACCTGAGAGACAGAGAAGGAGGGACAGCCAAGGAGGAGGATGGGGCAGGTCAGGTGGCATCTACGTTGCCAGCTCTCACTGGCTATTCTCTCCATCTCCACTACCCGAGGGATGAGTCTCATGATCCTCAAAAGAGGTAAAAAGAAGTATACACATCTGCTCCCTTGTCATGCGGGGGTTCAGCACTCTTTATCCTCTGCAGTCTTTGCAGAACCACATTATACTGGCTGACCGGTGAGCTGATTTTCTGAATTCACCTTTCTTACCACATCTCAACCTGTTTTATATGTTAATAATGGCTCCCAAGCACTTCCTAGTTGGGTTCCATTTTTTTTTTTCAGTCCTATTTATCCTTTCTCAGGGATTTAAGTGAAATGGAATGTGAGGCTGATAACAGGAACTCCAAAAAAAAAAAAAGATAAAAGGGCTTTCTGAAAGCATTTCTGAGTATACAGGCATACAAACTAATTCCTATAACAAAAGAATAATAAAAATAGACGCATTTCATTAAGGAAATGAGGTACTGATCACCTGCTTTTCCCTTTTAAAGAAGAGTTTAATTTCCTTCTTACAACCCAGCAAATGCATGGAAACAAATTTCCAGTTACTTTATTTCCATGAACTTAAACCTGATAGTCAAAGGGACTCACGTACATTTCATCTTTGCATGGGGTCAAGTATCAAGGGATTCAAGGCAACACTGACATAAGAGATTCCATGAGATAGAGCCAAGCAATGCAGCCAGAAGGAGAGTAAACTACCTGAAATAAACATCTAATTCAGCCGGTCTTCCTTCGCTTCAACATTAAAAATGGATATCCTGGGGCCTGAAATCTGCTGAAGTAACATGCACTCCCTGTATGAACTTAAATGCATTGTTGGGATAAGAATTGCTGTTTTGAGATGGAGTCAGCTTCCCCCCACTTGTAAACGATGATTTAGCTGATGCAGGCAGAGCAGTGAGTGCTACGCCCATAAGGACCCTGTGATGTGGAATGCTTTCATGACTGAAGCACTTTGTTACTATATAAAAGTTTGATTCAGTATCAAATTGGCAGGAACGTTACTGTAAGTAGTTCAGTTCCCAGTAATATATAGTTATCCAAGATGGGGAAGAAGTGTTATGATTAACTACAGCCCACTGTGCTTGAGGGTGCATCTGATCCTGTGGAGAGATTTCTCAACGTCGAAAGCTCTGCATGTGTAGACGGCATACACATTGCATGCTGAATTGCTATGGTGTCCAGAATGAGTCAAGGGCTAGAAAATGGATTCTAAATCCCTACAAGTGTCATTCAAACAAAAAGCCACCTCAAGTGAATCTGCCTTACTTACGTGGGACCAAGATAGTCAAATCAGGCAATGGAAGCCTTAGTCACAACAGCTCAGACTCTGAAAGAACAACCTCAAGGTCCAGAAAGAATGATTCACACTTTATCATCATCAGTCAGATTTCCAAACTAAGAACAATGAACCATCTGATTTTGGAAGAGTCTTCCTTCTTCATACGCAAGCCTGACAGGTGTCAGCTTAACTTCAGAAAGTGAGCATTCTCAAAGCATATACATTTTAAAGAAAACAACAAAATGCCAAAAGAGAATAAAGACTAACAGTGTCATGTGTAAAGTACGAGGGAGTGACTTCGTGTAAGAAGAAATGGGTGCTTCAAGCAGGAGTCTTGACCACAAAAGCCGGCAGGTGCCAGAGAGGTAGCATAAGTCTCTAAGGCTGGTTGGGTTTAATACTTAGGGAACGATACAGCTTAGCAAACTTCAGCCCTTGGAATAGCTATGGGACCAGATAGCTAACCTTCCGAAAGAAGCCAGGTATCTGATTTTCTATGTGAAGTTTCCAGACTGTCCAACAATGCCAGCAATTAATTCAATTTTAAAAAAGACAATGTTCAGAAGTTAAAAAAAATACAGTCTAAAATTTGCCCTGGGGGCCACCAGTTTGCAAGCTCTGCTCTGAAATGTAATTTTAAATAATGCAGCAATAAACAAAAAGCTTCTCACATAACAAGGATTACACCAAATCACTGATCTTTGGTTTCTGCCCTATAGAGAGGGACCAGTCCACACAAGGAGAGGGCAGGAGTGGTATTGGAATACCTGGGAGCATCTCCCAAATTGCAGATGTCTGAACCATCACCACCACCACCAGCAACCCTGTCCCAGGGCAAGTAAGAGGGATACACAGGTTACAAACGCTCTCCAAGAGCTCTAGTGGGGCAGGCTCCCAGAAAGCTCTGCATAACTAGGAGGGCTAAGTGCAAATTATGAAGACTTTAGTCACTGAGCCTAAGATGTCACACAGCTTATGTGCCATGGCTCTGAAAATAATAACTGCAAATATCAAAGATGACAAGGAGTCTATAGTACCCATACATAATAAGTATTGCTTGTATGATGTTAGTTATTTCAGTCTCATGGGCAAAAAGAAAACAAGCAGCTGTCTACCTGTTTACTCGGAAAGATTATAAAAAGAAAATGAATGCATTTTAAGAATGTCTGCATGCATACATAGGTGGGCTTGTGTGCATAAATGCATATAAAGAAAGCATTCTTAGTCTTAGGTCCACAGGTTCATTACTCAAGAAGAAAGGGGGAGTGTCTTATTTCCACCTGATGCTGCACTGCAGCTAGACAGAGATTAACAAATACTTTGGCATGTTTTCTACAATATTTCCTATCCTTAACACAATTACAGCAGAACTTTTTATTCAGATGACTAAACATGACCGGATTACATGCTTTGTAGATCTGATATACACACAAAAGGTATAAAGAAACACCTTCCTGTGATTTGGTAATGCCTTACTAATGTTTTGCTGTTATTGAGTAACCCTGCATCTAACGTCACTTTTGCTTTTAAGGTGGCGTCCTCCTGGCTCACCTTGTAACCGGGAATCCTTCTTTCAGGCCGGCTTTAAGGTAAAAGCTGTTTGACGTGGTTTATCCTCAGATGGCTGCAGCTTTTTTCTGGGAACTCTACTGACCCTGCTGGGCTTATCTGGTAAATTGCAGGAGTGGCTCCTTGATTTCCTTCTCTTGCTGTTTTGCAGCAAGGGGCAGAAGCTGAAAAAGAGAGATTACAAGTCATGTAGTACATCTCCACAGGCCATTCAGGAGCCTCTGGGCGGGAGGAGGTGGACACTGCCTAGGGCCAATCAGAAGCTTCCTTCCAATTTATCTTCTGAGAAGGAAGTTCATAGGGATGTTTCAGCTTCCTACCTCCTTGGCCCATTCTTATGTCATCTCCAAGACACAGCCATTGTGTTCCTCGGCAATGAGCAACATTGATCATTTGCATCTTACTCAGAGTGTGGAGTAAGAAAACTCTCCATTTACATAACAAATACTTTCTAAAAGGGGCCAAGTATATTTTCCAGAAATACACTGAACCCGCCAATTCAATATAAACCACAGTGTTTTTTTTTAATTTTATTTTAATCATTGTTCAAGTACAGTTTTCTCCCCCCTACTCCCATTCCAGCTCACCCACCCAACCCTCCCCCCTCCCCCCCCATTACTCCCCACCCCTAGTTTTTGTCCATGTGTCCTCCAAATTTGTTCCTGTAAACCCTACCCATTCCCCCCTGAAATTCCCTCTTCTCTCCCCTCTGGTCACTGTCAGACTATCCCCTATTTCAGTGTCTTTGGTTATATTTTGCTAGTTTTTTTGTTTTGTTGTTTAGATTCCTGTTAAAGGTGATATCATGTGGTATTTGTCTTTCACTGCCTGGCTTGTTTCGCTAAACCTCAGTTTTTAAAAACGGTAAGCATAAGGTGGCTTCATCACACACGTATAAATGGACAGTACCTGTGCCTTGATAAAGACCCTTTAACAGTCACTAATGAGCTCTAGAATCAGGAGGAGCAGCCCTAACTCCCAGAACAGTCCTGTAGCAGAAAGGAGCTGATCACACTATCAAAGACACAGTTCCTCAGAAGGCAAAGAAACAATATTTTATGAGAAGATAAAATAGGCTCACTTTAAGGAAAAAAAGAAAGAGAAAATCCTGACAAGAAACCCGGAGTAGAAGCTAAACTGTTAGTCTCTGGTCCTGAAATGTGACAGCAGTTGCTTCTTCAAGCCTCTCCCACAGGCCAGTCTCTTCCCAAGGAAGCTTCAGAAACCACTCCCTGGGGCAGGAGATGGGGACAGGGCGGGGGGCAGGGGGGAGGGGCATGGAGACAACTGTACTTGAACAACAATAAAAAACTTAAAAAATTAAAGAAAATATTTCCTAGATTTGATTGTTTTTCAAACTAACTCTTTCATTCTGTTTTAGTTCCCTCTTTTTATTTATGGAGAAAAAAAGAAATATAGATACATATTCTGAAAGATTATGACTTAATAAAAGTGCAAAAGATTTCTGTCTACCCAACATCCTATGCTGTGAATGCTCCCTTAAGCACCATTTTTCTGTAAAAAAATAAGTGTTTTTTTCTAGACCCTCCCCACCTCTACAAATTTTTTAAAAATCTCTACTATAGAGTAAGACAAGTCCATGCATCTTGTGGGTCCCTAAATAATCTAACTGATGACTACGATGATGACATAAAAGAATTAAGGTTGGGGTCTACCACAATTAGTTTTGTATGCTCAGCATTAGATCTATTTAATTTCGGCAAACACTACCCAATCTGTGCTCTTTAATCTCATCTACTTACAGGCAGAACAAATAGGAGTGGTCAGCTACCGAAACTCTCCTACCTACCTTTTTCCTTTTTCTTTCCTGTAATGGACTCTGCCAAGCTTTAGAAAAGCTGAGAATACTAACAAAGGAAAATAAAAGAAAAATGTGGCAAAGAGCCTCCTGTGCTAAAATGCAGTTCTTTTTGCCGACGTCTACCCCCATTCATTCTCTATAACTTCTCACCATCTGATAATGGCAAGTGAGAAGGTGAAGGAGAGAGGGCCATGGGGTGAGACCAAGCCTTCCTTGCTGTCTCCAGTGCCCCCAGTCCAGCAGCAGAGGAGAGGGAGAAGGCAGGGTGAATACAACTACCCACGCCTAAGGACTTCCCCCTCCTTCCCCCATCGCACACACTGTGTGTCCTGTCTTCAGCCTATGCAAACCACACATTGGCCCAAGAAGCAATTTTCCACTTCAGTCATCCCTTTCCCCATCTTTGCCTATGCATCCTTCAAAATTCAGCTCAAAACAACTCTCGTTCCTTCCCAGATCTTCCCTGCTAGAAAGAGGCAGCTTCTCATGGCACCTGGCACTCTGGCCAGTTCTACTGGCGTGAGGTGGTCCTGGCCATACATGTTTCTTACACCTCTTATCTCCACTACCAGACTGTGTGGCCCCTGGGAGCCAGGGACCAGACCTCAGTTCCCTGTACACAGTATGTGTGAGTTAAAATATAAATTTTCAAGGCTTCTAGTTATACCTACTTTGTAAGAAATCAATCTTCCATTTTGCACAAAAGTATGTGCTTTTAAAATATTTTATTGATTTATTTTTAGAGAGAAGGGAAGGGAGAGAGAAAGTGGGAGAGAAACAATGATATGAGAGAGAAACACTGATCAGTTGCCTCTCAAATGCCCCCAACTGGGGACTCAACCTGCAACCCAGGCATGCGCCCTGACTGGGAATCGAACCAGTGACCTTTCATTTTGCAGGAAGGCACCCAATCCACTAAGCCACACTGGTCAGAGCCAAAAGTATGCATTTTTACACAGTATGTACACAATGCCAAGGAATAAGGGTTTTGGCTTGTTCTGAGACTATAATTAACATTCGCATGGACCTTCTGTGCAACTTTCAAAAAGATAACCATGATAAAGTGGAGTCCCTTCTACAGCCTTTAGGGGGGATGACCACTGTGCATAAAAAATTACCAAGCCATCAATACATGATTCAGTTATAACTGATCATCCCTGAGAGTTACTGAAGCAAGAAATACTAGGAATATTCATTTTAATTCAGTTTGAAACACTTGATTAGGGCAGAAAGATTTATGTCATCACATTCAAATTCCAAATTTCCAGGTGACTAATATATTGTTTTATTTAAAAACCAGGAAGTTAACCAAGTGGCAACTAAACTTTATTTCAATTAAGGAACGGTACAGGGTCTTCCTTTACCTTGCACGTAAACTGTGTGCAGGACAGAAGTCCAAAGGTCCTAAGCTTATAAAGTCCAGGTCTGGTTACACCTTGTGACAACACACACTGAAGATAACTTCTCAAAGCTCTCGTTAAGAAATAAACTCAGGGAACAAAAGAGGTTGTTTCCTCTTAAAACTATAACCAAAATTGATGCCTGAACAAAAATTATACTGGTTTTTATCAACACACACAAAAAGAATCATGTTCTAATATAACGACATCTTTCGCAGACCAGAAAGGTCTCCTTCTAAGCTATTAATAAACTAAAAGTTGTAAAGGTTGGAAAGGTCGATTCAAACAAAGTCTCCAGTATCAACCAGTACTCCAGGAGGACTATCTGCAAAATATCATCAGGGGAGTTTGGTGGTTTGGCAACAGCTCCTTCTGAATGGCTCATTCAGGAAGCAAACGATCCATTATCTTTGCAACAGAATTTTTCCTGTAAGTTGCATGACTCATCCTCCCACAGCCTGAATTTTGCCCATTGTACAGCATGTTCTTGTCCAGCACACTCCCCACACATTCCACTTGTTTCTTATTCAAGCCTCTCAGAGCACATGTTGTACCCACTGAAGACTAAACTGTCCTGTGTAGCTACTAAGTTAATGCACAGAATGCAAAATGTATATAAGATAAACTCCACCACTCTGTAAAATACTAAAGGAAAGATTCTTAAAGTGGTAAAGACAGTAAAGACAACCAGAATAGGCAGGCGAGCAGTATACAAAGTTAGCAGTCTACACAGCAAAGTCCATTTCACAATAAAAATAAGAGACGAGATACTTCTATTTTCTAAGTTACGTGGCCCCTGCCTTTGATTCAATGTCAACTTTATTTCCATGAAGGATGGGTCTTAACTTAGTGTTAAACATCCAAAATGGCTTTCCCAGAAAACTAGTCCAAGACATGGTACAAGACACCTTTCAACATGATCTTGTTTACTTTGCCTACTGCATCTACTAAGAACCTTGTTGAAAAAATTATTATTTTGCTTTTTTCCCCCACTGGCAGCTATGTTTAGACAAGAAATTGCCTTCTCTTTCTGCCTGTGACAATCCCAAACACACTGAGTTCCCACAGTGTGCCTAACTCCTGGGAGAAGACAGCTTTAGTGCCACAACCCAAGAGTGTTCATGGAAACAGGCTGTGTCGGGCGACTTCTTGAAGATGAGCAACACCGACTCCAGCCACTTTCACCAGCAACCACTGTGGCTTTCTTGCCAATCCCTGACTTTTAACCTGGAAATTTATCTAATCTCATTAGTGCTACCATATATCAAAGAAGTTAAAAGTCACTGGGTACAATAACAGAGTTTTCATGTCTGCCATTAAGTATTGGTTTGTCCACTCAACAATAAGTCAGTTATTATACACAAACATTTAAGCCAGACACCAAGGAAGATAAAGTCAAACCTCAGTTCTTGAATGTCTCCACTCTTGAAAAATTTGGTGCTCGACCAAGTTGTTCATGGGGGAGAAAAGATATCAGTTGTTGAACAAAACTTCAGTTCTCGACCCAACAACCCTTTCATGCTGATATCTGTATGACCAGTCACCTGTACGATTCAGTTTTTGAACAAACTGCATCTTGAATAGCCTTCTGGAATGAATTAAGTTGGAAAACTGAGGCTCCATTGTACAGAAATGTAATAACCAATAAAAAAAAGCTCTTCCCCTTCATTTTTTGTTGATTGCTTGTTATATTTAGAATTCAGCCATAGATAATAGTAAAAAAAAAACCATGAATAATCTTGTAAAGATACAAAAGCAGAAAATGTGCTATGGATAGTTAGGGCATGAGAATATTAATTGCAGCTTGAAGTCTGCGAATTGGGTAGGAAGCAGATCAGAGAAAATTGCTCAAAAGAGAAGGCATCTGAAAAGTGAGTAGATTCAGGCAAGAAATAAAAATCAGAAGTAGACAAAGGAGATTTCAAACAGCGAGAAAAAGTATATGAAAATCAAGAGACAGGAAAGTGCAGATTGTAGTTCCAGCACCCAGAGTCTAGGATACAAAGACGGCGAGCAGGGAAAGAAGGGCAGAAAGGAGGTTTGGAATAGTGTGGAAGGTCTCAAACGCTGATGAGAGACCAGATTTCACTGAGTGAGCTGTGGAGAACAGGGGTGGCGTTTTGAGCAAGGGAGTCATGTGGTCATGCTTCAGGAAGGCTGTGCTAGGAGAACAAATTGGAAGAGACCCTGGAGGCAAGAAAGGACCTCAGAAGACATTGGCGGCTCCAAAGGGGGGCGGGGGCAGAGCAGCTACCTGGGCCAGCGGGCATCCGGGAGGGACAAGAGAAGACCTTACATTTGACAGGGCAGAATGTGATGCTATCTGGCCTCACATATTTCTTACCAAAATAAAGGGAAATAAAGCATTTTTTTCAGAAACACGACTGAAATGATATAAAATATGGTCAACATGCTGATAAACTAAAACAATTTCCTCAACACAAAACATATTTTTCTCAACCTGTTATATTTCTATGATCTTGGCCAATGTGTCCTTATTTTTTGGCTTGTATCTGACTTAGTTTGACTTGACACATACTTCTCTGGAGGCAGGGAAAGTGTGTTATTTCTCTAAATCCCGAAGGCCAAGCCCAAAAAAGAAGACATGACACCTATTTAACATTCAAAGAAGTTTTTTTCCCAAAGTAAACAGTTTTGTTAATACTGACAAAAATTCAGATGACTGATTATGCAGGTAAGAATTCTGATTACAGCCCTGGCTGGCGTAGCTCAGTGGATTGAGCGCAGGCTGGGAACCAAAGTGTCCCAGGTTCGATTCCCAGCCAGGGTACATTCCTGGGTTGCAGGCCATAACCCCCAGCAACCGCACATTAATGTTTCTCTCTCTCTCTCTCTCTCCCCCTCCCTTCCCTCTCTAAAAATAAATAAATAAAATCTTAAAAAAAAAAAAGGTAAAAAAAAAAGAATTCTGATTACATATTTCTTAAAGGAGTAATAATGTGTTTTATATTCAAAGAACAAATATTTCAGCAACTGTTTGTTTAATACTCAGCTGAATAAAATTTTATTAAAATTTTTATTGAAAGAACACCATTAGCTCTAAAGGACTGGAGACATGCTTCGGACATACCTTAATCTTCTGAAAGTGGTATGCGGTAGAGCAAGGGTCACTAACTTTTTTCTGGGAAGGTCCAGCTGAGTAAACATTTTAGGTTTTACGGGGCCGTGCAGTCTACCAAGTGATGCAACTACTGAGTTCTGCTATTGTAGCAGGTAAGCAGCAATAGTCAATAAGTAAATGAATAAGTATGGCTGTGTTCCAATAAAACTTTATTTACAGCCCTGGCCAGGTGGGGTGGCTCAGCTGGTTGGAGCATCATCCAGTACACCAAAAGGTTGTAGGTTCAATTCCTGGTCAGGTGCATATGGGAGGCAACTGATCAGTGTTTCTCACATCAATGTTTCTTTCTCTCTCTTTCTCACTCCCCCCCTTCCTTTCACTCTAAAATCAATAAATATTCTCGGGTGAGGACTTTAAAAAACTTTATTTATAAAAGACTGGTGGCCACACGTGGCCTTTGGACTCTGGTTTGCTGAGCCCCGTCCTAACAGATAGCCCAGCTGTGGCAAGTTGGTATGGTTTCATTACTCTTCACTCCTCCCTCATTGTGCATAACTCAGATGAAGTGAAAAAAAAAAAAAAACTGCTCTCAGAAAATGGACTCCAATGAAAACCTCCCCTGTTAGTAAAGCAATACAGGAGAAAACAAAATGGAATGAAGAAGTTCCAAGGAGGTGATGGATTCGAGGAAAGAAGAAAAGTTTTGGTAAATTAAAAAGAGAATGTAGAGCTTGTGATGTCTTAGATCACTGCTAAGAGAGTCCAACATATATCCTAAGTGGAAATATGAAAATGTGACTCATGAAACCATTTTCAGGAAGTACTTTAACTAATGCCCCAAATGCTCATGAATTGGGAGAAGACTTCAAAGACAGCCTGAGTTATTAAGTTATAATATATTTAAGAAATGCATGCATCTTGACAGAATATTCATATGAGAAAAAGCAAGAGGATTTGGAAATTTATAAAAGTCTCAGATCACACTTTCTTCATGAATTCTGATGATCACACTGTATTGACCAGATAGAGCAGAGGGGAAAGTAAGTAATATTATCATCAGAGCTTATCAATCTACATTTAAATCCATAAGAGTTATGACAAAAACTATCTTAAGTCATCAACTTACATCAACTTAATAATGCTACCACTAATTTGCCACTGCAAGAGACCTCCGAGCTCCGCAGCCCCATGCGAGGGACTTCACCTCTCTGTGCCCCAGGCTCCTCGGGTAAAAGGCAGCTCTTTCCTGGAGGCGTCTGCGGACTGAGGGAGTTAATGCACGAAAAGTGTGCAGAACAGTCCCAGCCCACAGGGAGCACTCAAATGCATCATGTTGCTGCTGCTCCCCAGTCTGTTCTCCCTGCCAGCTTTACTGAATATTCTTCCTTTGCCCTTTTAAGCTTTTCTCCTTCTGGGTTTCCCCAGGGTGGCCCTGTCTCACTCTGAGGGTTTCAACCTACCATTTGCTAGAGACTGCTAAATCCCTCTCTCCAATTCTAACTTCTTTTTCAGACTACATTTCCAACTGCCTACTGGACATTTCTACGGAAATATATCACGGGCAGCTGAAACTCTGAGAGGCTAAAAATCAAGCCCATTATGTTTCTACCCATGCCTCTTTCCTCTCCTTGTCTCCTGTCTGAGTTAATGACATCCTCATCTGTCCTTAAGCCAAGCTAGAAACCACAATCTCTTCGAATCATTCCATTTGCAACCTTCCTATTCAACTCACTCTGGGCCCTCTCACTTCTATTTCCCAGCTGTCTTTCCCAGACATTGCTCCCTCTTTGCCATCTCAGCTATCTCGGGCTCAGAGTGTTGATATCTGTCCCCTGATTTCTCAGCTTCCAATCATTCTCTTGTCCAAGCCATCTTTCATGATCATCAGAGTCATCTTTCTCAAAGTATATATTCAATTGTGTTACTCTCTATTCTCAATTATTCTCTACTGCTTGGAGGAAAAGGGACTAGGGACCTATCGGTAAGCTTCAGAGCCCCTGGGAACTCTCTGGAATTGGATACGAAAAAATTGTGTGCATCCTTAATCAAAATCAGTCAAGGAACACGGTGAGGACAATTTTAAAACTGCACAGCAGGGTACCATCTTGTACTCTTGCATCTCGGTCGCTCCTGTCTTCCACCCCATTTCAGAAACAGCGCACATCATGTTTTCCTTTAAACAAGTGCACTGAATGCCATTTTGCCTCTCTGAGCCTTTTCATGTGCTGTTCCTTCTAGCTGGAATGCTCTTTTCTGTCTGTTGAACACTTCAGAGCCCTTTAAATCCTGGCTCAGACCTCAAATGCCAGCCCCGTGAAGCCTTACTCAAATGTACAACCACGTGTGGACAACAAAAGATGCTGAATAGATTTCTGGGTTCAATACACATACTATCAACAGTGCCCTGAAATTTCTTAAATTCCAAGCCTCATACTGTTCAAAATAAATAGCCCTAAATATTTAGACACATATTGTGTTTACTTAAGTCTAGGGTCATCCTAATTGGTGTCCCTGAATTTTAATGAGGTCAAGAGTAAAGGCCCTGCAGCCGCAATGCCCAGGTTGGAACCCGGGCTCAGCCGGTTACCAACGATGGGGGTCTAGGCAACTCCCACAGCTTCTCAAAGCCTCCGTTTCATGATCTGTAAAGATGGAGATGGAACAGTACTACCTTCTAGGATTATTTTGAAAATTACATGAATTTATAAGTATAGCACTTAAAACTATGTAAGTGCTTGCTATTGTTATTATTATCTATTGAAGTCAATGGCCAGGATTAGAGGTTCCAAGAGATAATCACAAAGCAAAACTATTTGACCCTGCCATGTAAGCCACAAGCTTGAGTTAACTGAGTTAATAAGCCAAAGGATACTAACAAAGATGGTCCTTTGAACTCATGCTTTTATAAATTTTTAAGTGTTTCAAGCCTATCTAATAAAATTCAGATTTTTTTCCTATTAGCCTCCAGTAGTTAAAAATATCAGCTCAGAGGAGTTCCAAGGCATACCACATGGTAGTTTAAAAAATTCCTGTGCCCTGACCAGTGTGGCTCAGTCAGTTGGGCACTGTCCCACAAATCAAGAAGTCACCGGTTCAACTCCCAGTTGGGGCTCATGTCTGGGTTGTGGGTTTGGTCCCCAGTCAGGGAGCATACCGAGAGGCAACCAATGTTGTTACTCACTCACATCAGTGTCTCTCTCCCTCTCTTTCTCCCTCCCTTCCCCTCTTTCTAAAAATAAATAAATAAAACCTTTTTTAAAAAATTCCTTTGAACAGAAAAAAACCAGAGAGATGCCTGGGAGGGAAAAAAAATCAATGAGCCACCTCTCTGCCTACCAAGTACTCAATATGGAGGAAAATGCTAAATAGGAGATTGGGAAGGCAGATGAAGATGCTTAATGACTCAGCTTTCAAACAAACCAGTTTGTCTGCCAGAGAAATGGAGTCATAGGCATTTTAGCACCACCCACCTAGTCAAAAAAAAAAAAAGACCCCCAAAACAACTGTGAAATATAGATCCTAATATCACTGAACCCAAGGAGGAGTCAGAATAATGATGTAATGATGTAGCTGACTTTCATCTGAGTGACAGGGTTATGTGTTAGATTTGGCAAGGGCTCAGTGGGAAGTCTGCAGCCAAAAAAAAGGCCATTCTGACTACCAACACTGCAGTTGTATAACGGTATTATTTGTTCTGCAGCAAACTGCCAAAATAATCACTTTACTCTTTATTAAAAAACATACTTAATAATCCTATCTTAAATTAAGACACTTGAGTTATTATTTAAGATAAAAGAGAGAATAAAGCACAAAGTCTTTATCCTGTATTAAAGGTCCTGCATAATCTAACCCCAATTAACTTTCCCACTTGATAATTCTTGAAATCTTCTACCAAACAACTTCTTGCAGTTCTCCCAAACAAGCCCACTCTCCTGCCCTGTGTGTCTCCTCCACCGAGAACACTCTTCCCATTCCATCTCCAAAGTCAAAACCCCACCCTTCCTTTAAGACCCTGTGGGCATGACATGGAGACCTTTCCTATGGCTCAGCTAGAACTAATTCTGCACGTTCTTTCATAATCTTCCCTCAGCACCTCTTAGACTTTCCTCAGTCCATTTTGATCAAGATTTTGACACACGTGTCTTTTCTTTCCAAGACTGGGCTGTCTTTGAAGGCCTACCCACACCAGCTCCATCTTTGGGAGCCCAGCTGCACCACTATGGCATATCTGCGCATGGCAGGTCTTGCTAAAGTATGCAAGATGTATGCTAAAGTGTGCTGAAGCTCACTGCTGACTGATCATTGCAACCAAATGCACAGGAACATGCACTTGGACAAGCTTTGCAACAAAACTTGGTTTCTTGTGGAGCAAGTTGAAAAATGAGAATTTTCACACTACCCCCAGGGCAAGGAAACCATCACTTACATTTACCATCCAGTGATTTGGCAACAACTGCTCACAGCAGTACATTAAAAGCTTCCCTCCCATTCATGTAACTGATAATACACTTCCAACTTTGAGAAATCGTAAGATAGCTGGTCCTGTTTCCCCAACTACAGATTCACACCACTGCTCACCTCTGGGCTTTGGATAAAGAGCTCTCAAGACCTGTGTATATAGTGATCATTTTAATCACCATGTCTACCATGCCTTAAACTCTAAATATCCAAGGACCAAAAAGCAAAAAATCAGAGAATGTGATTTATATCAGAGCCCACAAATGCCAAGAGAGGAGAAGATTAATCAAACAACCTATAAACGCTAGTACTCTGATACTGCTCTGGCAGAAGCTCACCCCTCCTAACAGGCTGCGTGGATGGTGCTAATTGAAATGCCTCCTGGATCACAAAGGGGAGGCTGCCTTCACTCCCGGGTGCGGCTCCAGAGCTGTGCTGATCAGTGCGTCCTCCCCAGACCACTGGACAGCTGCCCACGGTTTATAGTCCTATGTTCACAGATGGCATTTCTCTGCCTACTCAGCTCACAAACTGTTACATAAGTGAGTTTTAATATGCACTCAACATAACTAATTTTCTTATGACCAAAGTCCTAAGCCCAGATGAAAGAACACTCTTATAGGAATGTCGTGACTCAGTGCTGTGCTAATGGGACATTTTCTGTTGAGTGCTCGACCCGATAGGCTTTTATATCAATGACAATTGGAACATTCAGTCTCCAATATCACATTGCCAGTGTCTCTTGGATTACTGGCATGACAACGGAATCCCTTCCCAGGGAGCAGGAGACCCTCACTGTTTTAATGCACCCACCTTTAAAATATCTGTGTTCTCTTAAAGTACAAACATGCCTGCCACATGCAAATTAAAGTCATTAAAAATTTCTTAAATTAAATTAGGTAAACATTTTCTGTGGCGCCCCCCTACATTATACATTGTTTTGAAATGATAAAATAGACCCTAAACAAGTATACAGTTTGTAAAATATGTATTTTTTTTTCACATGTGGCTTAACTGCCTAACTCTGACCTAATCTCTTTTTGTTGGTCTCTTACCTCCTATGCTTCTTGGATGGAATTATTTCAAACTGCCCCATTTCTTGGGCCTCTGCTGTGTCAATTCAGATAGATTTCTGTTTGGTTTCCACAGTGATGTACTTGTTTGCTCATCAGACCACCAAAATCTCTGACAACTAAATCAGGCCTATTAGCACTCTTATGACTAAAGCTTCCTGTGTTTACATAGGATTGGCAATAAAACTGAAATGAATTTTAAAATGTTGAGGCAGTGAACAATGCCATCCACTACAATTCAAAAATTGTTCTTCTGGAAATTTAATTTGATACCCTACACTGATTAAAGATTGGATAGGGAAAATAGGGGAGACTATGTTATCACACAGGGCAATTTCCTTGAACTTGAGTGCTTCCTTTGCACAGGCGGAAGCACTGTGGTATCGTGAAAAGAGCACAGGCTGTGGAGTTAAACTGGCTTGGTTCAAATCCCAGCACTGAGGTTTTCTAGCTAGGAGACTCTGGGCAGTTCAAGTAGCCTATCTGACCCCTGATTCCCTCATCAGAAAAATGGGGATCTGGGCTAATACAGCTAGTTCAAGATGCTTTGGAGACTACCTAGTCCAACACATACCACACAATAGGTGCTCAGACAGTAACTATGTGTAAAGGTTTTTTAACTCACAGTCTTTTGGACTTCAGAATCATTCCTTAGTTCTTGCAGCACACACTCATAGTGTACGTAAATTTACAAGCATTACTGAATAATATGATTGGCTGCTGGCATACAAGCTCTGTAATGCAGATGAATTAATATTAGGTTAAACTTTTTCATTTTAAAACTGAGATTTATAGGTTATTCTAACACCTCTATGCATCATACTTTCTTCAAACTACAAATTTGCCATCCCAGGGGGAAATGACATGCAAAAATCGTTGAAATGTTCATGTCAATTAGCCAACTTTTGTGAGGCTCATATGAAGACCATAAATTTAAAAGTTCAAACACCAAAACTATACATCTGAAACTAACACAAAATAACACTGAATGTAAACTGTAATTGAGAAATAATTTTTTTTTAAAAAAAGCACCAAAACTAACAGGCAGCTGTTGCGCCACAAGTGGCGAGGAGCCCAGAGTTGGGAAACCCCTACCCCGTCATGCTCCAGCTGTGAGACTTTGAGAGAGTTATGTCTTCTCTCTGCTCCTTGGTCTCCTTACCTGAGAAATGGGGCTACTGAGAGTGCCCATTTCACAGGTTGGTAATGAGAACTGAACAAGAATACCTTATACTCAGGAGGCATCTCAGTGTTAGCTTTTATTGGTGTCAAAGCGGCTTTGCCCATATTTCCATACTCGATTATTCATGGACATGCTTTGTGATTCTCCCTGTTCATCCTCTTCCCCACAAAAAGGAAATAAGAGATTTTCCTGGATAAGGGAGTCAAACTGAAGAATTTCTTGGGAAGCATTCACTGCCTGCTTCCTGTCCTACTCGGTGTGGACCCAAGCCCACCCCCAACCCTGCTGCAGGGCCCTATCTCAAGTCCCCTCACAATGCCGTCCACACACCTCCTCTCGGGGAGTCGGCGGGAAGCTCGGGTCACTGGCCTATCCCCGGAGCAGCCACTGTATCATTACAGGCCTTGTTCAACACCCTGAATTTTATTCAGCAGCAATGGTAGGATAAGAGTTCTTGGCACAGAGCAGGCTCTCAATAAGGTTTATGGAATGAATGACATCATGAAACTGGCAAGGGATAAAGCTGGGAGCCCTGATATATGTGAGGGTCAGAATTCAGTAATTGGTCGCCCCTAAGCTCTGCTCTCAGAGTTGACTCCCCTCCTGAACTACAGGCTTGTCTCAGGATCCATTCAAATGCTGCCTCAATGCCTATGTCGTGCCTGGCCCGGTGGGTTCAGAGTCAAGAAAGAGGTACAATGAATGTAAACATTGGGAAAAACTCCTTTCCTCCTTTCCTTGGTTTTAATGACCAGGGTCTTATACATTTGGAATGAACTTTACCGATAACTATAAAACAATTGAGAATCCATATTTAAAATCTCGTTTATTGCTGGTGGGAGAGTAAATTGGCACAACTACTGTGAAAAAAAATGTCTGCTAAATGAAATAATATCTGCTAAAGGTAATAATATGCTGCGACCCAGGAATTCCACTCTTGGATGTATGCCCAAGAGAAGTGAGTGCTATGTCCACCAAAAGACAAATCTGACTTCCAGTTAAGGTGAAGGTGTAGGTAAACACTGCTCACCTCCTCGCATAACCATATCAAAATTACAGCTAAACTATAGAACAACCATCATTCAGAACCATCAGAAATAGAGCTGAATGGAAGTCTTACAACTACGGAATTAAAGAAGAAACCACATCCATCCAGACTGGTAGGAGGCGTGGAGATATGGAACGGGCTGGTCCCACACCCACTATGGTAGATAAAAATTGGGAGGG